>NC_090924.1:199757664-200357664 GCF_040938575.1 Ambystoma mexicanum
TGAGACCGCATCATTGCTAGAAACAATAAGTAAACAACTTTTGAAGGATCTTTCTAAGTAATTGAAAGGTTAAAAGTGTGGTGTACATGTATTTCTTTATCTTACGGGTGTGTGTGTGTGTGTGTGGTGCCAGCTGCATTGTGTGGCCCAGTGCTGGGGGTGGTGTGTGGGTGTAGTGCTATTGATGTGTGCAGAGTAGTGTTGGAGGATGTGTGATCTTTTGTGTGTTTGTGTAGATGCTACAACTGCACTTTGTTGGGATAAATAACATAAATCAGAGTGATCTAAACTTAACAAGTAATGTGTTGCCTTTGATGCTTCACAATAGAGCGGACCCCTTGGTTTAGAGTACAAAATCCTCCATTCCAACATGGCCATTCCATGTGTTATAGCTAAACATGCCCAGGCTGTGCATCCCTCCTCATATCCATCTCACTTCTAACTACACTAATCATGCCAACAGTGCCATGGAACTGGGTGTTGCTTTGCGACATCTAGCAGTCAAAACTAAACAGTTCAAACTAATCTATTCAGAAATATTAACACAAAATACTGCAGAGGCATTGAGACATGATATCTACACAAATAATCACGGTGTCAGCATGTTTCAACCCTATCAAATATTATTAGCAAGGTTTTCACCTGGACAAAATAAGAGAGAATTGTAACAAAGCGACACCTGCAGTGAGCCTGTTGCGTCAAATGGCCGCCTGCACTGTGTACATTAGACCATGTTACAGTGATTGCCATTCTCCTACCCACCCTTAATGAGTGGCCTAGTTTTGTGCTCCCTTCAAGTGAGCAACACAGATCCATTAGCACAAAGTTTTAGTAACCTGTTGCAACTGTCTAGGTGTATGCTTGCAACTCCCTTATACATCTTGTAACACTGATCTTTTTTTAGAAGCACATTTGCCTTCATCTTTTGCTAGTTTTGCTAGTTTAGTTAGCAAGTGTCAATTGTTTAGTATGAACGATCATTAAAGTCTAAAATCACATGATGTCCCCTACTGTAAACTCATTGTGGGGAGCTCTGTTACCTCTGTGGATTTGGTTAAATGACACCATGTCATCTAGATTTTTACAACAGGCAGATCAGCATCACTAGACCCAGCATCCTTGAAAGAGATAGACAAAACCGAAAGCCTTTCATGTCCAAACCACCTTTTAAAGGATTGACCGAAATGCGGTCTTGAGCCGGATTGAGTACAAGTTTGGCGGTAGTGGTTAAACACTTCCGGTATTTTAGTATGCCAGATGTTTTATAGCTCTGCAATCCATCTACTGTGTGGAGGTCATTTCCTCCAAACAAAAGCATTACCACATGCAGTAATTACCACATGTGGTAACAAGAATTCCCAGGTAGTTCTACGGAGTCCACATGAACCGGGATCAAGTGATTCCTTCAACCTATCAAAACTTAGCACATGTGGTAACAATATTACTGTTTGTGTGGATTTGCCGACGGAAATACTGCCAAACACGTTATCAGGCCCCTTGTGTAGATCAGAAGCAGGTACACAAGATGTGGGGTGGTGCCCTCACCATTCACTTACATTATCTGCTCAAAAGAGCTCGGTCACACGAATACCTTCTCCGATTAAGTTTATACCTTAACAAGCACTGGCCAAGCCAACAGGCTTTTGTGCATGGATGGATAGGATGCGTGGATGGGATTTGCAAGGGACTAATTGAATGGTACTTGGCCATAAGATCACAACAGCTAGAACATCGAATGATTACCTAGGCATATGATGGCAGTACCTGGCAAATGCCTCTCTGATAACTCAAGGCAAAAGTGTTCGCTTTGCCCTTGCTTGTTTGAACAGGACCTCAATGCATGGAAGAGATATAAATCAGGTGGCTGAATCACACTTTTGTATTACATAAGTAGCCATTTACCGCTATAATGAAGCCATTAACTCTCAGCACACCCACTCAGAAATAACAGTGACAAGCTAAAGTTTGATGTTACTGCCTGAAAAAGCAATCTCAAAGAGATTGCAGGAGGGTGTGTTTTGGGTGGGGAGGGGCAGGTAGTGTGTGGGAACGGCCATGGGGATTAGCATGGCCAAGGGCAGTCAATGGGTGTGTACAAATCCACAAGCTGTGTGTCCCATCTCATATATCATCTACCTCCCACGTGTACTCCAGTGCAATAGTTTTAGCTCCTAGGTGGCGCTTAAACGCCATCTAATAGGCAAAGCTAAAAATGCATACTCGAATAGCACTGCATGTTCACCGTTTTGCGGCGTGATTGTATCTTGCGACCGCCTTCTCCGCAACATACACCCCCCTCACCCCCCAGAAACGAGTCCTATTTGCTGAGAGGTCTCGGTGGGGAGAAATAATCCCCCCTTCCATCAGCCGCCTCCTTATTTCCGCAAGCTTTATCAACAAACAGGGATCTCGGCCTGCCTTTCACCACAAGCATCTCTCTCCCCTGCAAACAATGTCTTAGGCGGATGGGAAAGGGCAGCAGCTGGCATTACTCACCCTCATTTATCATCCTCAGAAAAGATTTCGGGAGCACCAAATTATTATTTTACTTCCAGTTAATTAAGTTTGGATTTGACTCATTTTTATCCCCGACATCTTTTCTCCTTAGCAATATTTCGAAAGCACGCTGCTGCACGCGGCGCCATTACAGTCCATATGGTCAGCTCATCAACCGAAGGCGAGATGTGCCAGAAGAAATCCCCCTTTGCTGTAAACGCCTCTGTCCAATCACTCCCCCGTGCACATTAAGGGACAAGCTGTATTGCCCCTGTCATTGGATAAGTCTGGTGACAGTTATTGGCGCATTGAGAGCGGCGGGCCGCAGCTTGAGGGCTAATGTAGCCTCAGCAGTGTAGCCATCAGTGGTGGACTGGCCTATAGGCAACTCTGGAGATTTCCCGGTGGGCCTATGAACCCTGGACCTCTTTTGTGTGCTATTTCCACATTTTCTCATAGGAAAAGGGTTGGGTTTGCTGAAAATGTGTAATAGGGGGCGACTTTGGACATTATTTCCAGGGCCTCTTTTGGTTCCCAGTCCATCCCTGGTAGCCATTGTGACCCTAGGTTCAGAAGGTGATCCCTCTTGCACCATATCATCAGGGAGGCGATTCCTGGAGTGGCCACAGATCGTGTGGAAACAAATTGTTGTTGACAGCTCTGGGTGAAGGCAACGTTGTGTGAAGGAGCTGTTGTTGCACTTTGAAGGTAGGACGGCTTGTGCTTTAGGTTTTCTAGAACATTTGGGAAGGTCTTTGGTTCCAGCCAAATACACATTACCACTAAATGGTGATGCCCCATCTATATGAACGGAACATGTTGCGGCGCATGAGGTATATCTAGCACAGTGTGGCAGCCGATCAGTGTGTTTAGGGGACGTGCCTCTCGGTGCGCCGTGGCATGTGAGGTGAGGAGCGGAGATGTTGCAAATCAAGTAAAGTATGGGGTTGTCCACAAGCTTCAATCTACTGTTTGTGAGCGCCCTGGTGTACTGCCGGAGGTAAGCAGATGGGTATCAAGCGCCAATAGACTATAAGAAGCCTACGAACTGCCGCTTCATGTAGGTTCTGCCACCATCCTGGTGGAGCAATCTCTCTGCAAGGAGCAGATACTGCAATAAAGGTCAGGGGGACACCTAGTCACAGTGCCCATGGCTGTCAATATGACATGCAATCAGACCGAGCTCTGGGGATAATGAAGGGGTGGTGCCAGTGCTTAATTTGTGGCCAACACCAGCACTCTTTTTTCGGCACTGGCACTCTTTTGAGTCTGCAGCCTCTGCAGCTGCAGAGTCACTCTCGGGCCTGGCCCGGCCATGCCTCGTTGTTGGCATTTTTGGGGGTGGAGGGATCTGACTGCCACTTCTCACAGATCTTCTTTTAAAAAATAAAATGCTAAGAAGGAGGCAGCCTGGCAGTCGCACAGCACACCAAGGCCTCTGCAGCTGGCCAGGCCTGCTATTAAGCACTTAGTAGCATCCAGGTGACACACATAGTGTCAGAGGGCCTCTAGTAGTACCTTTTTAGTCTCTTCTTGTTTGGACTGTGTTCTCTGATGTTTATTCTTACTTACTGAGTTTGATTGGGAGGATATGCTGGATCAGTCTGTGTTCCTTCCATGTGGTATGTACATTGGCAACGGGTACATATGTCAACCGGTTTGACATGGGCATTTTTAATTAAAGCACGTTCCCAGACGAAAAGGTGAGAAAGAATTTTTTGACAGTTCGACGCAACATACTCTATACAGGAGCGGCCCTGTCACATTGGGGACCAAAAGAGAAAGCAAACTCATTGTGCCCCGGCTGCGAAGACCCTAGAAAACAGACGATTGGACATATATTGAGAAGTTGTCAAGGGACGTGGGATGCCGATTGGTTGGCTGCGTTGATTATTTGTCTTCTGAGATGTTTTGGGAAGGACTAATTGCTGGCCATGAGATATCCTTGACGATAAATGTGGTTTGGGTCCTGCCCTAGGTGGGCTTCATTCCCTTGGATTTTTTTGAGAGATTAAGAACTGTACATTCAATGTGCTGTTATTTTTGTTCCCAAATTGTTTTCTCTTTTTTCTCTTAGGTGAAAATGATGGAAAGAAAGTTGTCTTTCTTTTTTTTAATGTTTAGACAGAAATTGTATGATTTTATTGGTTTTTGTACTTGTATTTGTGAAAAAATGATTTTCGGTTATAAGACAATAATAAAATAAACAAAAACAACTTCAAGCACAGCACTTAATGAACCGGGGAGACCTCCTCCTTACAGGAGACACACAATGTGAGGCGACAAAATCAGGTAAAGACATAAGCTGTGAAAAACTTCACATCTCTGCGCGAAGTAAAGCAATTAGGGTGTTAATGGCTTTTCCTAAGGAGTTCAGCCTCATGAGCGCCACATCGCTGCACGGGCAGCACTGGAACGAGGGGGTCTCCTTTTCCCCATGTGGGCTTCTTTGGTGAAAAAAAAAATCACAGGAGCTAGTCAAATAAGGTTGATGCATGACGCACTATGAACGACCGCCTCAGAGGTTCCGTTCTCTTCATTGTCGCCAGTTATGGAAAGTTTCATTTTAGACCTGTTCGTAATGACCAAAATGCAAAATGGTCGACCACTTTTAAAACCGGAAGCATTGTTTTTTTCTAACAAACGCAAAAACAAGGGTTTTCAGCTGACGCTGAATATATACCATTCCACCATCATTTTATAAACTACACACTTTGACATGAGTTAACTATTGCCAATTGTATTAGGTAGTGAAAAGGAATATGGGGCAGTGTAGAGAGAAAAGCATTGGTGAAAGGTGCAGGGGGAAAGATATTTGCTGCTCAGGAGGGGAGAAAGGAGTGTGATGAAAGGAGGGTTCAGGTCAGTGCTTCATTTGTGGTGGTGTTTGCCAGGGTTTAGCACAGCACTTATTTCTGAGCCACTGCACTTATTGTCTCAGTCTCAGTTTGATTAGGAAGTGATGATAGAGCATCCATTAACCCCAGATGTGTTGACACTGTGGGGAGAAGTTGTGGGTGGTATCAGCAATGGTGGGGAATTGCCCGCCCGCAGTGTCAGAAGCGTGCTAGAAATTATTTGGGCCCTGCCACTTATTTTCTTACAAATTAAGCACTGGGTGGGGCCCACCACTGTGCTAAGCAGTGCAACACACCATATGGTTTGCTCATCCAGTTTAGTTCAGATCTTATTATGAATAATTCATGAATATATTTATTTGGGTTGTACCCTACATAGACAAGCTTTGCTAAAGCAAAGAAGCAAAGAGGAGAACCTGGGGTACCTGGGGGTTCCCTGTGGCTTATGCACAATTTTAGGCCCTAACCCAGGTACAGTGTCTGCTGGGAAGGGCCACACGAGCACTACAGGGAGGTTTACTGTGCCTGGGTCATGGTCCAAAGCATACCCTGCAGGCAATGGTTGGAGGTTCACTGTTCCCGTTCCCTGACACAGAGCAATAGGGTATGGCATGCCCCACAGACATGCAAGTTCACAGTTCCTGGGGACGAGTCGCAGAGGCCGGTTTACGGACCCAGGAACCATGTTTGGCACTTTTATTTTTAATGGCAGCATAATTCAGTCTTCTGGGACATTCTTTGGCCCTCTCGTGGCCCGGGGTATGACAAAGGCATCCCCCGCTCCCCAGATATTTTATTCTGATGGGGTCTACAGGGCCAGGTGTGGACCAAAAACAGATTCCATGTTGAAAAGTTAAGCCTGCCCTTAGCAAATTAGAATGAGTGACTGGAATTCAAAGAGTGGCTCTGCGTATGTCAAGGGAACCAGCTGTCCAAATAGCTAAACTATTTGGCATTTTATTTTGTACAGTAAAAGAAAAGGGATGCACACCAGCCCTAAAACGGATCAGAAGTTGGAGTGACCGCTTAATTCCAGTGCTCTCACCCCTAAACCCACCTCCATCTCCTCTACTCTTTCTGCAAATGATCTTGCTCTCTACTTTGCTTCTAACATTTCTACCATGAACAATAACCTTGCTAATTACCCTCTATCCCCTCCTTCTACTCACTTTTCTCCACTGTCCTTACCCTCCACTCCTGCTACTTTGTCTTCTTTTGCTCCTAATACTCCTGATGAGATTATTGCCCAACTTCTCAAAGCTAACCCTTCCCATGCGCCCACGGCCCTGCACATTCTGAGGCACATAGTTTCCAGTGTCGCTCCACATCTTACTTCCCTCTTCAACTCATCTCTTGACAATGCCACTTTTCCCTCATCCTATAAGACAGCAACTGTCATCCCTCTCCTTGAGAAACCTGGTGGTCTACACCCTAACTGTCCAGCCAACGCGTGCCCTGTCTCTCTTCTACCACACTATTCCAAATTCCTAGAGCAAGTAGTATTCCATCGACACACTTCCTTGATTCTCACAACCTCTGCGACCCTCTTCAATCTGGTTTACGACATCTGCATTCTACCAAGACAGCTCTTATCGATGTCAGCAACTTCATCTCTTCCTGCCGCTATGCCAACCTTTAATCTCACCTTATTCTTCTTGACCTCTCTGTTGCCTTCGATACTTTTGGCCATTCTGACCTTCTCTCTACATTATCTCTCCTTGGCATCAGAGGTAAGACCCCCGCTTGGCTTGCTTCATACCTTGCCCCCAGACACTTTCAGGTGTCCTTGAACAGCCTTACCTCTACCCTCACCCACCGTTACTGTTGTAGTTCCCCAGGGGTCTGCCCTCGGGCCACTTCTCCTCACTCTCTATACTTCAGCTCTTGGTGCCCTGATCTCCTCGTAAGGCGTCTCCTATCAACTCTTCACTGATGACACTCAAATCTTCTTCCCCTTCCACTCCTTATATGACAAGCTGTAGTCAAAAATGTGAGACTGTCTCTCTGACATCAAATAATGGATGGCATCTCATTCAGTAATGCTCAATTCCACTAACACTGAAGTTCTCTACTTCCCAGCCAAACCGACTATCTCTTCCTCTCCTCTTCTTCTTCTTCTCGTATCTCCTGATTACGTTCCTTCCTCTGCCTCCACTCGTAATCTTCGATCCATCAAACAGCCTCTCGCTCTTTGTCTCTAAATCTGCCACTGCAGCCACACTCAACCTCCTCAATCTGTCGTCTTCTTCCTTTCAATACTGCTGAGCAGATAATCTCCACATTAGTCCTTTCGGGATGTGGCTACTGTGCCAGCCTCCTCTATGGCTTTCCCAACTATGCTTTTTCACCTCTGAAGAAAGTCCTCAACTTCACGGTCCGCACACTTTTCAACCTTTCTCGCTTTACCTCTACCTCCTTTGCCCATTGCCAGATTGGCTGCCTACCTATGAAACAAAGGGGTAAGTATAAACTTCTTCTCATCATCTTCAGAACTACCCATGGATTCGCCCCACCCTACTTATCTGCTCATCTCACTCCCTACTCTCCTTCCCTCTTGTTAAGATGATCCTCAGCTCTCATCCTTGCCAGCACTCGAGCCCCCTGTCCTCCCCCTTGTTTCAGATCTCTCCCTATACTCACTCCCCCACTCTGGAATGCTCTTCCTCTCTCTCTCTCTCTCTGTACTACTCCAACTCTACCACTATTTAAATCCAACCTCAAAGCACTTCTTCTTGTTGAAGAACCTGTTTCCTAGCACTCTACACTACTGCATCACCTAGTTTTCCTCTCTACCTACCCTTCACGGACAACACTGCAGCACTTTTACGTCACACCTCCATCCTTAATTCAGCACTTCCTCCCCCATCCCGTTCCTATGTCATTCTGTCCTGGCCTCGCCCCTGGTTTATGTATCCACCTTACCCTGCAGCATCAAGTCACATTCTCTCACCCCATTGTAAAGGACGCATGTCCACTGCCCTATTATCAATGGTAAATTATGTACACGTTTTTGCGCCAAAAATGCATTGCTTTCCCTGAGACTTTTATAAATAAAGAACTGCCAGTCAGATTTGCTGCTCGTCAGTGCAGCGGTTTTGCGCGATCCTCAACACAGTTTTGATCATGAAACCTGAATGAGAACCACCTTTGTGAGCCCGCACTTTACATCTCTGCATTCCCTTGATCAATTTGACACAAACGTCCCAAAATTACATTCAGATAGATAAATATTTGGTGACAAACGCTATCAGCTGTCCAAACAATGCTTTTCCAATTGAGGAGTTACTGCAGGGATTTTCAAATGCTTGGTTTGTTGAGCAGTTTTCATCTTCAGAAAACAGTTTGCTGATTGAGTTGTTACGCAGTTAACAAGCATGTTCAACTCTAGTATCTGATCATATGCAGGGACGGAGTCAGGGCCTTTCATGCTTTTCAAATAAAAGGGGCCACAGGGAGCCATGCTGCCAATCAGCAGTCTTATAATGTGGCAATATATTCCTTTATATATTTTATTCTGGGCCTTTAAATGTGCACTCTGCAGCGCTCGTTTGGTGGCACCCTTCCAGCCATTACTTCCCTCGGGTGTACAGAAGTGTTCACCTCTTTTCAATACTGGTTCCTCCACATCAGCCCCTTGCTGACAGAGTGATGTATAGATTTTCAGTGGGCATTTAGTGTTTCAGCTACCCGCTGGCAGGCCGTCTCGTGATAATCAGTGCCTATTCACCTTATCTTTGTTGCCACTGTAATGTATGCACCGCAGGGGCGCCCTGGACTGTTTTCCCCTCTAAACAAGAGGGCCCCCAGCCATCATGTTGAAATTGGCCCCTAGACATCTTCATCCAGACCTGATCACATGCTCAGCAATGTAAGAGACTGCATGTAACGATCGAAAACAGCAGTTACCGGCTGCCAGTGAGCGCCTCTTCGCCCGCTGTGAGCAGTGCTGGCCCTCGATAGTGGCAAAGCAACACGAAATATGCAAAAACCAGAAAGACAGAGCATTTAGGACCAGGCATTAGCCGTCCTCTTTCTTTTTCTACTATTAACAATTCAGTGCAGGGAATGCCCTTTGGCCCAAAAGTTCACTCTGCCCACCAGGATTGGATTCAGAGAAGGGGGGGTGAAAAAGCAGCACAGGTGCCACACAGCTAAGAAAACACTCAATGGCTTGGACGGAGAAGGGGGCAATGGGAGAACTGGGAAATGGCAGAGCGGGAGCGTGCAACCATCCGCGCGACCCCAGGTCGAGCTGCGTGCACGTTTGAGATTGAACAAAGGAAAAGCTCGTTGAAAGTTCAAGGCTAAGAATGCAAGCAGGTTATAAAAGAAATGTATTATTATAAACCACAATTTTGGAATTCAGGACATGTTTGGTGTTTGTCAGTGACCATATAAAATCTCCAAACTTAAAAAGCAGCTAAATATCAATTTGGGATTCTTTGTTTCATGTATGGTGGTAAAGACAAACTGTTCCGCTGTTCATAAATTGCACAAAAATAGTGAATTCAAATGTTTGCCTTTTAGGGCTTTTTAGCAGTCGGTCTTTCAAATACATACGTAGTGTTAATTGAGTTAATTGTGGATGCTGAATAATCTCAAAGTTGTTTTTAGCAACGGTTAACATGAACATAGGTCCACTTGTAACACAATCAGCCCATTTATGGCATTGGGAGGATAGCTCAGCGACAACGTGCTCGCCTGGGAAGCAAAACGACATTGAGAAACACAGTTTCGATTTCCCGGGTCCGCGAAACCTCTAGGTATCAAGCGCATTATAAATCACCTATCATATTAGACTTGACAGGGACGGAAGGTGTACCGGTAAAGCATTCCACACACTGCATTGCATAGCACACGCGCCATTTTACTTTGTAGAGGGCTCAGGGTATGGCTTGGTTTCAGTCAGTGCCAAAGTATTATTTTCATTGGTCAGAAGTAGCTCATTGCTGAAAAAGGTTGCTCCCCTATGCTTGACTCTACGTTATTATACCAGCTGATGTAGGTTGCATAATTGCAGCGTCTTCTGAAATGGGGGATCTGCTTGGAAAGGCGCACACAATGCCGCGGCTGCCATCTTTCTTCGAAAGTAAATCTTTATTGAAAGCAGAGCCTGCAATAACAAAGCAGCAATATGTTTGCTCACACCCATGATAGCACTATCCAAACAGTCTCCGCCCATATTTCGCGTCCGAGTCATACTGCGTAAAGGTGTAATATGTCAATGATCTCTTGATTTCCCTTTTTTTGGCAATTTAACATTCACCCTTCCATGGGACCCTCACAGTTACGTCATATCTATCCAGCAATAATTCTTTCCTAGAAATAAAGATGTGTTCTCTATTCATCCTGGGACTGCTCCTCACTCATTATAGAATCCCCCCCCCCCATTAAGGTGCATCCCTTATCCTAGCCCTCTTTCATCCGGACTCCTTGGCCATGGGTTCTCACCATACTTAAACCTGAATAAAACCATTTGGTGTCAATCCCACTCATCGAATTGTGTAACCATGATGTCAACTTCTCCACCTGATACAACTCTCTCACTTTTCTCAGCCGTTCAAATTTCATCTCTTCCAGCACTGCGCAAGACATGCCCTCGCTGCTAGAAGCATTTCATGTGGGGTAGCGATTTCAACATTTCTTCTTCAGGGATCTGTCTAAATAATACTAGGAGGGCCTCTTTCTGCCTACTAATCCCTTCAATTTCCTTGATCAACGAAAGCGCACCCGTCCAGTAACTTTGTACAACCTCCCGTGACCATCAGCATGAAAAAAGTCCCGGGTCCTCCAGAACCTGTCGCACACAGTTCTGGACCTCCAGGAACTATCGCAAACCACTTTCCTGGGCGTAACTGACACATGCGCAACAATTTGATTGCATTTTTTTTAAATTGGGCCAGTCTACTATGCACGTGATCATTTATAAGGGAGTCCAACCAATCTGTCATCTGAAATCCCACATCTTTTTCCCTTCACTTGAAATAAGCGCTTGTAAATGGCCGAAACCGGCCTTCTATTTCCAGGATGAAGATCTAGTATCCGTTCAAAAGTCAAGGCCACGCAATAGTCGACTCCTTCTTCTTCTGGGATAGAGACCCCTTCATTTGCAGACAGAGGAAGGCGGACTGTATACCAATAGCTAACTCCCTCTTCAATGTAAGTATGTCAATAAATGTAACTCCCCTCCAAACGTGGCCTGGCCTTATCTAACCATGCTTAAAACCAACTCTGAAATGTCTAGGCTCCGGCTGGCTCACTACCAGAGGGAGGCGCCCAAATACGGATCATAGGAGAGGGGCACAATGACAACTTTCTTGTTAAGTGCCTTTCCTCCACATCCCTAATAAGGTCTTCAAGGTGGGGCGGCTCCATATCATCTTGGGTAAAGCCGATTTAGGAACCGAAAATCATTCTACAGTCACCGGGTGCAGCACCCGGCCCCCAAATTGAACCAATGGTTTCTCCTCTTTGGACCTAATATGATCATAAAATATTCTGAGTTTTGCTGCTAAAAAATGTTTTAATGTCAAGTTAACCCGCGCCTCGTTGATCCGTTTATATAGTGAACATCTCATATGAGATCTTTGTTTTTTTTGTCAGCCCCCATAAAACAGAGAGAGGATTAGCTTGATCTCAGTAAGAAATTGTTTCAGGACTGCCGGCAAGATAAATAAAAAAAGGATTCTAGGAAGTACATTCATTTTTCCAACGCAGTCAACCTACCCACCCAGCTCAGGTTTAGAGTGCACCGTCATTGCAAGTCCAATTTCAAAGTTTACCATAATGTATCAGCCAGTTACTGTACATTCTGCAATCCACCAGGGACAATTGGGTCCAAATATGTTCCCGTCCAATATCGGTCGGCCTGGAGGTGACAAGCCACATGGATTACATCTGTGGTTTCGCTGATATTGGTAGCTGGTGGTCTTCCTGAAACAACACCTACTTTATCCCGATGCATGGAAGAGGGTAGAACTGTGTGTAATCTAGTAAGCGTGATCTAAGTAAAACTCTCGCTATCAACATTAAGAAGCGATGTTGGTCTATAGGATGAACATTGTTGCGGTTCTTGCCCTCTTTGTGAATTACTGAAACGGATGCTTTCAAAAGGGATGCAGGGACTGTGTGCCCATAGAACTTCAGTAATAAAAGCTGCCCGTTTGGGCGCCAATATATCTATAAAACCCATCCCTCTGTGAACCCATCCCTCTGTGAACCCATCCCTCCCTCGGTCTGTCCCAGATTTCACATTGCATGCAGCGTCTTGCACTTGCTTCTATGTTACCTGACCTTCCAAAACAGCGACATTTCCCTCTAATAATATTGGGAGTTGAAAAGCCTTTAAATACCCCTCACTCTAAGCTTTTGGATCCGCCTCTTCTTCCGTTTATAGCAAATCATAGGTTCTTGCAAAAAGCAGTGCTATGTATTTTGTACCTGTCAAGACCTTTCCTGAGTCTTTCAGAATCCCCCGCTACCAATCTGTCAGCCGCCTGACATCCGTGGCTCCGAGCTCGCACAGGTATCGGCCTTCACCAAGCACAACTATGTATAGGTTTCCTCCATCAGTAATTCTTAGAAATCATCCCTCAAGATTTACATGTTCTCCATCAGAGCTCTGTCAGCTGTATTAGCACAATTGGTCGTTTTTATTTGGTCGAATGGTACATTTGACCGAATTTGGTCTGTACCATTCGACTGAATAAAAACAAACAATTAGGCTAATACATACCCAACATGTGGAGCGGGGTTTGCAGGGGTACCCCCCCGCTCCCTATGATCAGTATGTTTTAGCCTTGGGGGGTTATGGGAGGCAGGGGACCAGAAAAAAAAGAAAAGAAAAGACAAAGGTTCCATGCGGCGTCAGATCCGACCCGCGTTAGAGGGACAGATCTGACGCTGCAGGGGTGAAGGGGACCAGGCAGCGTCCAGACAGGTAAGCAGGGGAGTGGGGGGCCAGGGGGGGATTTGGTGTGTGTGCATTTGATTTGCACTTTGTTCATCTGACAATTGATCGCATGCAGGTAGTTTTTTTTCGGTCTGTTTGCCGCAATCCATTTTCAGACGAAGAAACACCACCAAACCATGTCAGCTACCTAACTGCGCCCTTACTGTGATTGGCATTTCCATATTTCCTTTCTTGCATCCGACTCTCTCTACCTCCTTTCACGCTTTTTTGCATGCCCCCTCCCTGATTAGTAACCCTCTGAATGTAGCTTGTGCCGCATCCCACAAAATACCTGGGGCAACTGTGCGATTATTCTTAACTTCAAAAAAACCTTCAATTAGTTTTTTTCATAAAAGTCTCAAAATTTGGATCTCTCTTGCCAGAGTATCACTGTATTACCATCTCCCGGTTCCCAGTTGCACAGCAGGGAAGCTACCTGCAAAGATACCATCTCAGGACCTGATCATTGCATAGGTGAAATCACAGAGGATACTCTAAGGAAGTGACTCTGTATCTCTTCCACTGCTAATGGTCCATTGTAGCAGAACTAAAAAGCAACTGGGAGAAGAATGTAGATGCTTTTTGGTGATGGTGTAACGTGTTCCAAAAGTGAAGTAATCCAAATGCACGTGGCAAGGAAGCTCACCGGCTAGTCCCTTCTTCGACCTCACTTCCCCTTGCCCCCCTCAAGGTCAAGCTGGCCTCCGTGATCTGCAGCACCGAATTAAAGCCGCCCCAATGATAAGTAGTCCTTCTGCCCGCTACTGAATTGCTTCTGAAGCCTTCCCCGTGAAGTCTACTCGCCCTTGGTTTGGGACATGATAGCAGCAGCGCAATGTCAACATGCATTCCTTATATTTCCCTTTAATCATTAACAGTTTACTATCTAAAAGATGTTTAACTTTAACCCACTCTAATTTAAAGTTGCGTGCCAGTAAAATCTCCTCTCCCACGTTTTTCTTCACCGGAGGAGTCAATTAAGAGTGTCCTGTGACTGCATAGTTTATCTCTCCCTCTCTCCAGCTTTTCTGTGATGTGTTTCTTGATTATGATTGCTTATTTATAAAAGCACGGACCCCGGTGGATCGAACCTGTGTTGCTCCACGCCACGCATTGCCCCTGAGCTATCCTCCCGAGACTCCTGTCATTAAAGACAGCATCAATGTTGCACCTCTTACATTTCCTAGCTAGGAATGTGTGCTTTCGTGGCGAGGTCATTCCTTCAAAATGGATGAAAGGTACATTGCACTCTTTCTTCACCTGCTCATCGGGTACCGTAACCTTGCGCTGTTCGTGGTCTACTTCTCACTGCAGTCCTGTCCCTTATTCCATATTATTGATCAATAAAAACCTTCCACATATTACGCACCCCCAATACTGTGCAGGTTGCACAAAAGAGAAACATATCCTCCTGGTCCCTGTTTTCTCTCCACGCCTTCCTCTCTCGCTCCCCCCAAGGCTACATCTGTTGAACATCAGCCCCACCTGCATAGACCTCATTCTTCCTATAATCAAAGATAGAAACCTACCCCAACAGTTTCCTGTTAAACTACCAGTCCTCTGTAGAAATATGGCACGTCCCCTTCATGACTCAGGAGGACGATGTAGACCGACCAACCTAACTTCCTTATGCTTGAGACTCCTTGACCAACACACGGTCACCTCTGGTCAGTGTCCCCCAGTTCTCCCTCATTCTTTTTACACAGCTAACACTCCCTCCCTTACTTCCATCTGGAACCATATGGCCCTCAACAATGCAACCATAAAACAACATAATCAATATCATATCGTGTGGTTGTGTAGCTCAGTGGCTGCGCGCTCGTCTTGGAAACAAGACGTCCCAGAGCAACATAGGTTTGAATCCCGGGTCTGCGCTTAGAAACCTCTTCAGTATTAAGTGTGTTATCAATTATGAAATTATGGGCATTTTTAGTTCAAAACATAACCATATCCTTTAAGAACTTTATCGCAGCAAACCCTAAGCCAAAACATCAGCCGTACATCTATCTCTTCGGATACTCTCTTCCAGTAGCCAGAGAGTCATTGTTCCATCAAGAAGAGGAGCGCCTTCTTCCTCGTCTCCATGCTGGAAGGGCATTAAGCTTTTTGAATGTCCTTGTCCCTGGCACCTTAAGTCTGTTCCCTCTGCGCATTGCCGCTGGGGCTGGAGTAGTCTCTGCAAATTCCCCATCTGCATTTTCCTTAAAACAATTCAAACGCCCAACAATTGATCATGGGCCCAAGCCCATTCATCTGCCTTTATGGGACTATTTTATCTTGACGCGAAACGCATCTGTCCCCGTCAGGAGACTCCTCAGTACGCCTTGCACTGTTTTCTCTACTTGGTCAATGGTTTTCCTTTCCACATCTGGTACATTTCACCTCCTCTCCCTGTTCTCGACATCGTGTTTCAACTCCAGCTCTTCCGCTGCATCTCACTCTCGTCCAGCTTCTGTTCAGCGGGTTCACAGATGCCTTTTATAATGGCGCAATCCCATTGAAAAACGCTCTGTCAATCAAGCCTTTAAGGTCTAACAAATTTGCGGAGAGGTTATTACGTTCGAGTGCTTTTGAACCTATCCTCTGTCCTTCTCGCTCTCCCTTCCTGTTCCGCCATCGAGGCCTGCACGTCTGCTCTCAAGGCCCCTATTTCGAGAAGGATGTCCTTGATGACGCAGTTTCATTTTTGTTTGCCTGCGTTGCTCAGAAATGTCGCTATTTTCCATTGTAAGGGAAGGGGAGTGTGCAAAGCCCTGAAGCCCAAAATGCCAAGAGACAAAAGTGGCAATGTATGCGCAACAGCGCACAAAACAGGGATCTGCCGTCCAGGTGTTTCGAGCTAAATATCACTGACAGAAACTGCACCACTTCTTTTACACACATCATTAATAATAATTTAGCATTTACATAGCACTACAAACGCTCAGATATCTGAGAGCTGCTCATTATTACCCATGGTGTGTGGTGCTCATTTATCGACTTAGGAAGGATAAAAGGCTGAGTTTGGCGCTGCCGGGATTTTGATGTCAAAGCGAGCGCTCTATTCGCTGTGCTATCGTACCAACTCATTATTTCCCGTTCCTCCTGAGGGAGGCGTTTCTGTCCTGCATACACCACGCCTACTGTTGGGTTGCATTTTAGGAGCACAAACTGCCATTTGCGGCTCACATAAACAACGTGGCCACAAAGGCGAACTACCGGATTCACCAGGTGTAACACATCATGCTTTATCTGTTGATAACACACACATATCCCACTTTGATTCTGTCCCCTAGATAAACACTGGAGTCCCCCAGAAAAACTCATGCAGGCCTCAGCTCAAATTCACTCTTCTCGCCTAATTCCTCTGCGCGAGGAGCACGCTTCACAGGTTCAAAGCGACGTTGGTGCTCAGATTCTATACTGCAGGTATAGGGTGGAATTGCGGGTGATTTTCCAGTAGGTCTCTGCACCCTGGGACCCTTTTTGTTTGGTAACCTATTTAATTTTCAAATATTCCCATAGGCAAAGGGTTGGGCCTGCTGAAAATGTGTAATATTGGGTCGCTTGGAACATTATTCCCAGGGCCTCTTTTGCTTCCCAGTACACCCCTGTCTGCAACCCCCATATATTTGAGTGACAGCATGAGAACGAGAATACTACAATCTATGGAGGGGACGCCCTCGTGATGTGAGGTGGAAGCTAGGGTGACCAGATTTCGAAAAAAAAAAACGGGACAGGCCACTGACATAGAAGTAGGACTACAGCTTCAGCAGTGACACTGTAGTCTTACTTCTATGTGGGTGGCCTGTCCCGTGTCATGTTGCAGCGCCCGGGGTCCCGAGGCTATTTTAAGTTTAAAAAACCCATCTGTGATTTGGGGATCGGGTGGATACCATCCCGGTTTTTGGCAAACTGGTGGATAAATCAGGATCTCCAGCCAAAAACCGGGATGTTTCCACCCGATCCCCAAATCCTGGGACTGGGTTTTTAAACTTAAAAAGTCTTGGGACCCCGGGACGGAAGTGCAAATACCCAGACAGTCCCGGCAAAACCAAGACGTCTGGTCATCCTACTGGAAGCTGACCTTGCTTTGCAGAGACTGAGTACGCAGAAGGCTCTTGCCCATCCTTTACCTCCTCAGATATTGACATGGCCCTGACATCATAATATGAAGCGTGAGTTTCCTGGAAAGTCTCTGTTGACACACAATTGGCCAGTGAATGATGGCCACAAGTGACTTCAAGAACCCACCAACATCCCTATTCCATAAGCAGACGAAAACTGCCACCATCAAGCTGCAAGCGGCACTGCACAAGTGGCTCAAAGCACATAGCTCATGAAATAACATGACAGCAAAACCCACGACAGGGCTCTTGCCATAGATTCCTCGGCTAGGATCTCAATCTACGTGCTCTTGAAAACATGACATATTGATGCTCTAGAGACACTTGCATTGTGATGGCCGAGAGAAACACTGCCTTTCACTGTGTGAGCACTCTCTGGGACTGTAGATAATCCCATATGGACAACAGACTCTCACCGGAACCACAAGTCAACACTATAGCAAAGAAATGCTTCTACATCATGAGACTACTTAGAGCAAAGTTGTCCAACATACGGCCCGCGGGCCACAATGCGGCCCTCCGAGCCATTTCATGTGGCCCGCGAGGCCGAACAGACAAACAAAGGAAATCCAAAAGAACAAGCTGCATGGGTTGTGATTTCCATTGGCTGAGAAACAGACCCGACAAACATCTAACAAATGAATAAATAAACTGGAAGGGGGCACCAGAGGCAGTTACAGGCCCCGTGCATTTTTTTTTTTTTTTTAAAGAATGTTTGTCGGGTCCGTAGACCCGAATTCTGGGCCTGGTTTATTTATTTATTTGTTTGATGTTTGTCGGGTCCGTGGACCCCATTAATTTATTTATTTCTGCAATGTTAGGCTCGACCAACATTGTGGAAAGAAATAAATTAATAGGGTCCACGGACCTGACAAACAATGAACAAATAAATAAATAAACCAGGCCATGTCAGAGTTACAGCCTCTGGTGCCCCCTAGAAGGGGGCACCAGACGCAGTTACAGGCCCGGTGCATTTTTAGACTTTGCCAACTTTGCACCAGACCTGCAGATGAACTTAACTGGTCTGCTGTCAAATCTCAGTTACCAGTTTAATGATATCCACTACACTACAGAATAATTGCTCATTTTACTATAGCCAATATGATAGCTCAGTGGGTTGAGCGCTCACTGCTGCGATGTGTGTGTGATCTGCATATTCGAATCCCCGCAAGGCCATCTCAGCCTTTCATCCTTCTTAGGTTGATAAATGAGTACCAACACAGGTTGGGTGATATTGTATGCATATTTGTTCTATAAAAAAGAGCTTTAGTGAAAGTGCTATAATATAACATATTATCATTTGGCCTTGGACGTCTGCTGCCACTCATACTAATTTGACAATAGGGATCTATACACACAGATATTAATGAAACATATGGTGATCCATTCTTGTATGAAATGTGTTCAATGTTTGTCAGGTCCGTGGACCCGAGTAATTTTATTTCTGGGGCATGGCGGAGGACTTTTGCTGCCTCTGGTGCCCCCTGGACCAATCACCTATGGTAGCAGACATAAAGGCTGCAATGGATCTAGTTGCAGCTCACTAATTGTGCCCCCTGCTCCTCATGAACCCCCATAGTTGGTCAATCTAGTGGTGTCATCAGGAATCAAATTTAGGAGGGGCACAGAGGGGGCCAAAGGCAAAAGTAGGGGACATGGTCAACATAGATACAGAATATTTACTTGGCAACACTGGTCAAAACTATTATCTGCATAGTGAAGTACCTAATCACCAGTGCCATGGTATGCTCAGGCAGCATCAATCATGCTTTGTACAGGACAATGCTGCCTAAATTGGGAACAACCAGCATAGACATGTTGCTACAGGGGCATATTTTGGGCCCAACCAGCATGCCAATGTGTTACATCAGTGACAGTGCTGTTTTACAACACTGTGGACACATTGATCATTAAAATGTGTTGTGTTCTACAATGTTCTTGTCTGCTGTTGGTGACCTGGAATGTACATGTTCCCCTTTAGAACGGATTGTAAACTTATGGCTTTTTGGCCAGTTTTCCTGCTGTAAAATGCACCATTTCAGCCCCATATTTGGAAATAAAATCTTGGGGGGGGGGGACCCCCCAAACCCTCCCTAGATCATTATAGCTCCCTCGCTACGCTCGGTCGCCCCCACTGTTTCAGAAAAATATCAACACATACACACTGGTGGAAGAAATCACAAGAAACTAACCTTTGATCACTGCCCCTGACACCCAAAGCTATCTTTGGGACTGCATGGCTATCACTGCCTGTGATGCTATTGTGTCAAAGGTCACACACCATCGATTTTGAATATACTGCCTTGGGTAAGGGTGTTGACTTTTGGCTCGCCGGCCCACCGGGTGACAAAAAGTTAATGCTTCGGCCCCACATTCAAAAAGGTTGGACAAGCCTGACTTAGAGGGAGCCTCCCCTATCGCTCCTTCCCACACAGAACCCTGGCAAGCATCTCCTTAGCATTATCAAGAATCGACTGCGTGAACAGCCTCTACCTTGAAATGCCAGAAGGGCTAACTAAAAAACTAAAAAGCATCCAAAATACTGCAACAAGGATACTACTGAGACTAAACAGAAGAGATCACATCACGCCAGCCCTGATAAGTCTACACTGGCTCCTAGTAAGAAAATGCATTCACTTCAAAGTCTGTGCATGAACCACAAATCACTGCATGGTCAAGGAGCTGATTTCCTCGAGGACAAGGTCAACCGCTACCAACCATGAAGAAACCTAAGATCAAGCGACAACCTCCAAATCAAAACCAAGCAACATGAAAAAAGGAAATTCAGAGGAATCGCATTCTCACGTCTAATGGCCAACCTATGGAACACAATCCCGAAGGAGATGAGAAGGACAGAAGATCAGCTGACCTTCCGAAAACAACCGAAAACCATCACCAGCGAAACCAACGAGGACCCAAGATAGCCCAATGACAGTACAAATTCCGTAATCCAACAATAAAAATAACAAAACGTATAACCCTACCGCTCCTGACTCCTCTACAGCATACCCTACACTTACCTCACACGATCCAACGTATCTGTTTAATATCACAAAAACACACAACCCACACATCCACCACGAAACTAACTGCCACAAACATCCAACCACTGGACATTGCCTTTCAGGACACAATAACCCCAGTGCGTACAACCCAAACACACCTAGAAATCAGACTTGCACAAGACGCCAGTTCCTGAGTCTTGGTTCTACAAACTCCTCCTTGTTCTACAAACACCAACAGAAAAGCACTACCTCTATTGTACGCCCTCTTTCTTCACTATTCTACCTGACCCACATTCTTACAGAACCACCTGAGCGCCTGGATAGCATGCCAAAGTTAACTGTGCACGGCATAAGACAACTTAACATAACAAAACATATCCTGACCAGAGAGTAAGTCTGTTGATGGCTTTTCCAAGGTTTGTACTGGCCAGGCACCAACAGCCAAGCTGTTGTGCCTAGTGCTATGATCCTCATTCTTTTCATACTGTGGATGTGGAAAACTTCCTGGCCATTGGATGTAATAGTAAAATCGCAGCTACCATTGAAACCATTTGGTGGAGGGATCCCATGTGTGAGGAGGCAGAGCACAAGCTGAGGAGACAATGTAGAGCCTGATGCATGTCCTGAACATGCATGCAGATTTCAGTACAGGGCATAGGAGGAGAGGGGCTGCAACCTGACAAGAGTACTTAAATAAAGCCCTTATACTGAGTAAACAACTTGTGATACTGATAAAACCTGTGCGTATGAGGGTTTGCACACTGTTCCATTAAGCATAGACATAGTAAAAACACTTCTGTTCACAATGTGAACCACATTCTACTATGTCTATGCTTATCATATATCTGTGATTTTCTATTCTTCCGGGGACAATTGCTGGCATGTTACGGCCAACACATCGAAGGTGTTTCCTTACGGGGGCAAATGCTAGCATGTTGGGGCAAAGCGATAGCAGGGGTGTCCTTAAGGAGACAAACCATGGCATGTTGGGGGAAAGCTAACACAGGTCTCCTTAAAGAGATAAATGCTCGCATTTTGGAGCAAAGCCATCTTAGATGTATCCGGGAGGGGCAGCTGCTGCCATTTGCCACTGTTTCCTCATACGAGCAAATGGTGGCATTTTGGGGGAAAAAACATCATAGATTTGCCCTTACGAAGACACATGTGGGCATTTTGGGAATGTTGGTAATATTTGGGCAAAACCATCATGAGTTTGATCTTTCAGTAGCAATACTGGGATTATTTCTTTGTTTTGTCTGTACTGTATATCTTTGAAATATTCCAACTAACCGTCGGGCGTCAATGTGATTTTCTGCAGGCATACTGTATGTGTATTCCTGTGCATAGTTTCCAGTTCCTATTTTTTTACGCTGACAAATCCTGCAGTGCAAGGCATTGTGCCCTAGCAATGAACACAAAAAAAATAGCTATCCAAAAAGAAATCTATTTATGAATAAATTAATTTAGTGCCTTCTAGTTTTTGCAATGAGCGACAGAAAAAAAGAATATTGTTTAATATTGCAAAGCAAAGATAAACACATTAAAGCGTATCCACTGCGGCAGTATCGGGGTATAGATGTGCAAATAATCAGCACTGGTCCACATTACAACTGCTACACAAAGACATTGGCAAAACCCAATGCATTGTTTATTAGTACCCAGAGGGGCTAAAGAGGGAGCAGGAAAGAGTAGAAGAGGTAGCTACGAAAGAACGCCCTTCTATTCATACAGGAACAAAGATGTAAAGGTATGGTATGGTGAAAAAAATGTAAACATACCTACATATAATAATGTAAAGTATTACCCATGTGTCTAATGCTAAATTAATGACACATAGAATCCACCGCCTACCACCACATGTAACCCAAACATGACACAGAAATTGCCTTCCTCACGCCTACGAAATGATCATGAAGACATTATTTGTGTTGCCACCACTTCTCGAATCGTATCCCAGTGTGATAACGTTTCACTCCCCCGGGTTCAGCCATTAAGCGAGATTCTGCAGGGCAACATATTACAGTTCTCTTGAACACCCCGTTTTATTCGGTGAGCTAGGGTCCTTCTCGGTGGTGTCTTCGCTCTTCCAATACGGCTAATTAGGGCTCAGTTGGTCCTTTAAATCTGTTTCTACTCTCAAACTCACGAAAGGGCATCTGTATCGCAAGCGCGTTGGTGAGTGGGCAGAAGGGGCCTTCGCTCAAGCCTTGCATCAGGGCATGTCCATAATTATCTGCAGTGAACGCAGCTGCGCGCTGCCCAGGTCGCCAGTCAGTGATATACTGCGTCATTCCGGGCTACGCATTACATGTTACACTGCTCACTACCTGCTTAGGCCAGGAAATGTCTTCAAGCCAGTTTTCCGCGCTCGCCATTGTCTAAAGTGACGTGACACTTCTTCGGAACAAGTCACAGACATTGGGACCCACACACAGCACAAGTGTGATAGATTTGATGGCGTAATGATACACCACACATTAGCCAAGGATGCTTACCAAAGCGGGCGAAATGATATAATGAATTGCACCCGTTTCCCATCAAGCGTCCTGACCTTAGAGCAAGACCAACTCCTACCTTCCCAACCTAAAGATTCTGTGTTCCCGCCAATTCCATGGATACTCGCGCGCCTTGAGCGCCCCGCTCATCTCCTTCCCTGCAGGCGCTGCAGTCTCTCCCGCCTACTGGCTCCAGCAGAGAGGCAATGTCCGATCTGATGTCAAGTCCCAGGGAGCCACGGCATCCGGCCATTCTGAAAGTGGATTTTCTTTTCCCTTCGCGAATGAAATTAGAAGTGGAGCACAAGTTTTCAAATATGCTTCAAGAAATTGGAGTCTCTGAAACAAGAGTCTCTCACACAGAGATGTACAATAAGGGATCCGCAGCACGCAAGGTGTATCTGAGCCAGGAGCACAGTTTGGGCACTTAAATATAAAATGACTGCCCGCAGAAATCTCTATTAGTCTCCAGGGTTGGTGCATGACTCGTGTTCAGAAGAGGTAGGGGTCTGATGAAGGGCCATAAGATGTCTGCTGTCGCACCCAACATGGCATGTGTCAGGCTCGGGAGGATAGCTCAGGAGCTACACACTCACCTTGGAAGCAAGACGACACAGAGCAACACAGGTTCGATCCCTGGGTCCACGCTTAGAAACCTCTGGGTATTAAGCACGTTATAAATAACCAAATACAACTACGGGCCATCGCTACCTAGCGAACGGGCAGATATGCAGGAAGGCACAATCTAATGCATTAGACCTCCCCTAACCCCAAAAGATACATTTTCTATTACTACAAATGTGATGAAACCCCGGTCAGATCTAGCCGAGCAGGGAACATTCAGTCAGAAGTGGTATAAAAAATGTGCTTTGTCCATAGAGAAGCGGGCACTTGAAGGGATTAACAGGGGTTGTGTCTACCATAAGTGTCACCCAGAGTTGGGAGGAAAGAGGCCAACCCCGTCACAGAGCTCTCTGGCATCACCAAAGGGAGGGCGGTGCGCCTAATGGGAAGACCGTGGTAATGCTTCTGATGCAGATAACATTATTTTATTCAATAGATGTTTATATAATACATCAAAATGATAAAGCAAAAAAATTGCAACCTTTGTTTTTCCAGATGTTTATGACTACAACTTCCATCCGCCTTAGCCAGCAAAGTCAATGGGCAAGGGTCATGGAAGCGTAGTCCAAAACATCTGGAGAGTTTATATGCTAAGCAGTAATATGAAAAAACAGTGTTATATGGTAACACAATGATTTTCCCAAAATCTTAAAACCTTGTTTTGTTTTTTAAAATTGCATTGCTTCCCTCATTGTTTGCGGTTTTGTGGCTCTTTAACTAGGGGCAGATTTAAGGCAAAGATCCTTATAGGAAAGACTGACAAAGGGCAATAGTTGGGTGGATCATAGAGGTGGGGCTCAGGGTGGACAGAGTTTCAAGGGATTCTGGGGCGCCAATGATCCCGGTACTGCACAAAGTACAAGGCTTGCAAGAGCAGAGGAGGGAAAGCAGGTATCAGCGTGGCCCCGTCATTTCTCGCATGACTTGGGATATATGTCTTTCCAACTCTGGCTTTAACTAGCAGGTACTACTATTACACAATTCAATCGTACTTCATTTATTGACCTGCCAGTATTCTCACCTCTAGCCTGCAGGTTGGACATAGAGTGCATGGGAATTTAGGAAGGTAAGCCATCTAAGCTAATTAAGTGCTGGTTCCTGACATCTATGTTCAACCTACAGTCAGAGCTGAGAATACCGGCTGTAACAGGTATTTAGGTGAATACCGGCTGTAACAGGTATTTGGGTGCATTACAACTCCTTGATGTTGCCTTCTTTGATTAACTCTCCTAGGTGTGCATTACAATTTTGTATCCACCACTGGCTGAATATCGTAGCTGCCCACACCACAAGCTGCATTACATTTAGGGGGAGGGAATGGGTTAAATACTGCAACTGAAACTCGGGGTATGGAAATCAAGACGCTATTGGCAGTTAGTAAATGTTTCAATTGTCTTATTGACTGGTTTATTGATTTGTTGATTGAATAAATCTGCATTATGTGCAAACCGGGCTCCTTTCGATGCGGAGGGACTCAAGTTTGATTGCTTCCCCATCCTGGCCATACAGATACAGAACAAGGAAGATTTCAAGACGATGGGGAAATGAGAATGTTTCTGTTTCATTTGCATTAAAGGTCTGGAGGAGTTCTGAGCTTTAGTTTTTAGGAGGAAGAGGTGTTTTATAGGATCTGCGTGATTTTTCCGTCACAGAAAAGTCTGTGACGGAAAAGTTAGCATGGGAAATGTACGCACCACCAAAGATTCGTACATTTCCCAATGCGAACAAAAACTGCAAATCACTACATAACCACACCCACACCCAAAACATCCCCAACCACACCCACAACACACCCACACCCCCTACATAAACAAACCCTACTTACCTTTTCTTCGTGCTGTGTCCCTGCGGCGCCAGTTCACTTTGACTTCCGTGATCGGGAACTGGTGCCGCAGGGTCCTTTTCTTTTTTTTTCTTCTCGGGTGTGCTGTGGGGCTGTCCCCCGCAAAACCCCGCTAACTATACCACAAAGTATAGTGAGCGGGGTGTGCTGCGCAGGGACACCCATGCAGCCCCTGTTTTTTTTTTGTACTTACCTACAATCCATGCCACCAAAGGTTCAAACTTTTGGTGTTCGGACCTTTGGTGGTATGCATTTCCGGACTTTTTGTACAGTCAAACCTTTTTTTCGGTCCGATCATACAATTCCATTTTATAGCATGGGCTTCATTCTTTGCTGATGAGGATAGCTGGATGGGTGTTTAGGCGATCAAAGGTAGCGTATGAATTCATTGAATATATGTTGGATGGGTAGTCGCCCTCAGTACACTTCAAAATGAAGCCTCAAATATTGCTTTTGCTACATGAATGAATCAATTACTTCATGACATGAAACACTATAAACACAGTAAAAATGCTGAGAGGTTATAAGATATGGGATGTCTAAGTATCAACATGCAGCATCAATAGTGACACCCTTCTCATTCGGTGACCCTGAATTGTGTGGTTTCAACTCCTTTTAATATTTGTTTAATTGTTTTTAAAAATGGAACTAACCAAATCCTTTTGGGTGAAGCGGTATACAATATCTACAGGGTAAAAAAAAGGACAAAGATAGGTGTGCCCCTTTTATCAGCCCTACAGATAAGGGATGTATCAGCAACTTTTACTCCCTAAAAATAGGCAAATACAGCCAAAACAAAATGGGGATTAATAAACTCCCAATAAAAACAAGGAAACAAGACACGTAGGACCGTGTGCCCCTGCATTCACTCACACAGCTCCATGGATATGTTTGGATCAATGGTGCATCGAATAGAAGAAATAAACATGCATCTTTCAACGTGTATGAATAGCTAGGTGCAAATAAATAATTATTACAAAAACATTTCTGTTTTCCAGTTAAAACATATATTTACTCGCTTACAAAATACTCCCATTAGGAAATGAATTTATATTTTTACTCCTTAACAAATCTTTTTACTCCCAACTTAAGAAAATAGGGAGTAAAATACTCCCAGTTCTCTACAGCTGATGATGTGCCTACGGTTGGCTCATTCTCGTAATAGCAGGCAAAACTAAAAAAATAACACAATAGAAAGATGCCCACACTAAAGTTGACCATCTTGGTAATCCAAAGGAAATTATACGGCATCTAGGAAGTCTTTAAAGATGTTACTCGGACAGGTATCCTGTAGACATGAGGTAGGTTTGTGTTTCAAGACTATGGATTTCAGCTTCGGTGCAAGTTTGGATTTCTAACTTGGGTAACGATAGCAATTGGGTTGGCCGTGAATTGCAGAGTCCTTGGTGGTTTTTAAGCAGGACTGTCAATTGGCAGTGGCCTGCTGATGGCCTCTGGTTTTATTAGTAAACTCATTTTGTATCTCCTGGCACCAAGCAGAGTCTTTGATAATAGGTGGAAATTGAGAGGTTTTACTCTCAAATTCTTTAAGGATTTTGAATAGCTCATTGGAGCTGGATCTTGCGTTGTTAATTCGCAGGTTGTAATTTTTAGTTTTATCTTTAATGATGGTATGTTTAAATGTGTGCATGGATTCTTTATATTTACTTAATGTGAGAGCACCAGGCTTCTTCCGCCACTCCCGCTTTAGTGCTCTTTTCACTTTCCTGGCTAATAAAATGTGGTCATTAAACCATGAGATTTTTATGGTTTCATTCTTGATTTTATTTGTTTTTTTTAGGCCAGAGTGTCAATTGCAGAGGCAATTGTATGGGAAATATATGACAGTAAGTCTGTGGCGTTATCAAATTAATTTATTGGATCCAGATTGCAGATCAGCGATGTTGAAAAATTAGAGGCCAAGATGTTATTAAAATTCCTATATATTCCAATAATACCTCTGTGATCTTAGCGCTTTGTTTGTCACTCATTTTCCGGTTTTCCGGCTCATTACTGCTGTTTCTGCCGCATTCCAGCTCACCATCTACCTCCCTCAAAGACTTAAGGACTTACTTCATCTGCCCAGTATTGCACAGGTTTACCCTTGCTGCACTATCCGCATCTTTTAGCCTAAATGTGCCTTCACCTGCAATTGCATTTAGCCCAGTGTGCCTAGCATTGTTTAGCCTACTTATGCCCTGCACCTACAATTGCATTTAGCCTCTCTGTGCCTAGCATTGTTTAGCCTACTTATGCCCTGCACCTATAATTGCATTTAGCCTCTGTGTGCCTAGCATTGTTTAGCCTACCATTGTTCAGCCTATTTGTGCCCTGCATCTACATTTGCATTTAGCCTCTGCGTGCCTAGCATTGAGCCTATTTGTGCCCTGGCCCACAACTGAATTTAGCATTTGAGTGCGATGCATCATTTAGCCTATTGGGCTTTGCAGCTACAGTTTGAATTTGCCTTGTGTGCTCTGCATTGTGTAGCCTAGATGTGCCCCGGCCTTACAATCAAATTTAGCCTCTGTGTGATCTACATCGCGCTAGCATTATCTAGTTTAGATGTGCCCTGCAGCTTCAATTGATGTTAGCCTACCATACTCTGCACTGTATCAGCACTGCCACATGCCTTTGCCTAACCACCTCTCAGAATCTTAGGACTGATTGCATTCCTAGCTAGCGACCTGTACTCCTATCTGGTGCCCCACCATTATCTCAACACTGGTATCATGCTACCATGCCCCTCCTCCCAAAGGCTCTCGTTCTCCTTATTGAGTGTACCCCTCTTACTGTGGGCATCTACCTGTACGTTCCATTTATCATCAGCTAGTCTAGCTACACCTAGCACCCTGTGCACTGGAACCATGGCCCCTACTTACAGACCCCCGGACACCTACATGAGCACTGAGCTTCAACATCCCAATATCTACCTTAATGCCCCTGCCCTATGGCTTGACCACTTCACTAGAAAACCTACACCCAACCAACCTTGCTCTACCCTCCTAAGAAACGAAAGACTAGGCTCCAGATTCATGGGTAGAAAGGGACACCCCATGTATCTCAGCGCTTACCAGAAACCCCCGACGCCCAGCCTATCCCCCCTGACACCCATCGCACCTACTCCTCAGCGCCCCAAGACACACTTTGCCTCACCAAGCAACGGCGGATTGATCAAGGCGGCTTTGGTCAATGCAAGGTCCCTAGCAGCCCACGCACTGGACATTGCTGATCTCATCAAGACTCAGGAGCTTGACTTCATTGCCATATCCGAAACTTGGTTGCACCCTGCCTCGGGCCCGGCACTCTCCTTGGCTATCCCCCCGGAGTACTCCATTACTAGGTGCGACCGCACTTCTAGAGGCCGCGGAATCGCTTTCATCTATAAAAACTCACCAGGACTTAGAAATCTACCGATCACTAATCTGGAATCTGCTGAGCTACTCTCTGTTAAACTTCCACTATCTGCCAACCAAGCGGCCACCATTCATCTAATATATAGACCCCCTGGTCCCCCCACTTCCTTTGTGGATGACATCACCTCCTTATTACTTGACAAAGCTAAAACGAACTCTCAAACTATCATCCTTGGAGATCTCAATCTAGGCCACCAAGACCCCAATGGCCCCGCGGCCCTTGACTTTGCCAACACCCTAACAGATCTAGGTTTCTCACATAATATACAAGAACCCACTCAGATCAAAGAGCGGTCTTTAGACTGGCTAAACGACACCAACTGCAACATTAGCCTGCTCTCGAATGCCCCTTGTGCCTGGTCTGATCACCATATCATCACCTTCAACATTGAAGCAGCTCCTCTTCCTACGCCTCCCGTCGCTCCAGTCATCCCTACCAGAAATAAAAAGAACATAACCACGGAAAAGCTACTTCCCCACATCCTTCCTACCCTTAACAATGCCACAGACTCTTGCTCGGACCCCACTACCCTAGCCGACACCTATAACCAGACTGTGCTCTCAGCCATAAATTCCATCGCCCCGCTCAAATTTAGGAGACCTAAACAACATGCGCACCTCAACTCGTGGTTCACACCACAACTCAGAGTGCTGCGTAAAGAGAAACGTAATGCTGAGTCACGTTGGAAAAGTCACCCTTCTGATGCCCACAAGGACAGCCTCTTCCTAGCCACTCTCAATTATAAAGAAGCTATACTCCAGGCCAAAAAAGACTGCTACAATAACTGCATTGTGTAAGCACAATCAAATACTAAGGAATTATTCAAAATTCTCAAGGAACTCGAGACGCCTCCAGCCCCCCCATGACTCCTGCACTAAAGATAGCAATTGGTGTACTAATATACAGACAGCACTTCTGGGCAAAATTGCCACCCTCCAAACCAAAATTAGAGACAAACAAAAGTCCCTACAGTCAGACCAACCTCTGACCGCTCCCACATCTTGCACCTGCCAAACCAACCCGACCTATCAACCATTTGCCTTCTCTCCCCTCACCACCCTTGAAGTAGAAGGAATTATAAACAACCTCAAGCCTTCTAACTGCCAAGGTGACCCTTGTCCGGCGCCTATCATCAAGGAAGCCTCGCACGATCTAGCCCCCTTTATCACAGCCTTCATAAACGCCTCCTTCAAAACGGGTATAGTCCTTGACAACCTCAAGGACGCCTGGGTGATCCCACTACTCAAAAAACCATCCCTTGACCCCAACATACCGACCAACTTCAGACCGATCACCACTGTCCCGTTCCTATTCAAGATTCTAGATTGTGCAGCATACCTGCAGATCCAAGAGTACCTTGAATCCAACAATCTCCTGGAGCTAAGACAATCAGGCTTCCGCCCCAAACATGGCACTGAAAGAGCTCTGATTGATCTGAAAACTCAGATGGAGACACTAAAGGACAATAGGAAGTTAGCCTACTCCTTCTCCTTGACCTCTCCGCGGCATTCAATTTGGTTAATCACCAAATACTCTGCCAACATCTTACATCAGCAGCCCACTTTTCAGACTCTGCCAATGCCTGGATCCACTCCTTCCTTAGCAACAGGTCTATGCGGGTCTTCTCACCCACAGCATCGACAGTCCTCTCTCCTATTCACTGCGGTGTCCATCAAGGATCATGTGTATCGCTCACGCTCTATAACGTGTTCACCAAACCCCTCTTTGATGTGCTTGATTATCTGGGTGTCTCCTATACCAACTACGCGGATGACACCCAGATACTCATTCCAATCACCGGTGATTACACAGTCGATACCAAATCCTTGAATGGTGTCTATCTGGTCATCCAGGCTTGGATGGCGCAACATGAACTATGCCTTAACGACGACAAGAGAGAGCACCTTTTACTAGGATCTACTCAACGTCTCAATAAATTAGACCACCCCTACAAGTCTTTCGTCATTGACGGTAACGACAGCAAGGTCTCTAAAGACACTAAAACACTAGGCATCTACCTGGACTCCACCCTTTCCCTGAACAGACAAACAAATGCAGTAAGGTCGGCTTCGGCCTATACCTGCAAACCTATTACTGCCTGCAGACCTTTTCTGAACCCTCATAACTGCATTACCCTTGCTAGAACACTTATTATGTCCAACATTGATTACTGTAGTGCCCTCTACTTGGGGACTAGCCAGTCTAACCTTTATAAACTGCAAACTATCCAAAATAATGCCATAAGGGCAGCTCTCAATATCCCTAGACGGTCTCATATTTCTAACGTCAGAGCTGATCTGCGTTGGCTCCCGGTTAAACAAAGAATTGCCCTGAAAACTGTAGCCTTGTCTCACAAATGCCTGGACAACAATGCCCCACTCTACCTCTCCTCTCGTCTTACACTCCACACCTCCTCTCAACCTACTAGATCAGCTCAAACTCACAGCCTCATCCTGCCTAGATTTAAACTCCAAAAAGCAGGTGGTGTGAGCTTCCCCGTCCTAGCCTCAGAACTCTGGAACTCACTGCCTACCTCCATCAGAACTGAGCCTTCGTTCCTAACTTTCAAGAATAATACCAAATCTTGGCTGTTCACGCAGAACCTATGAAGCTCCTTCACTTAAGATTTGCTACTGACTTGTAATATATCTCACCTGTGTATATACGTTATTATGTACGTGTATTATAACTTGTAAATCGTATTTTTGCATATATTGTAAATACTGTAACCTGTCTCCAAGATTATGCGCCCAGTTGCCCATGGGCCTGGCTGCGCTTTACAAATAAACTAAACTTCAAACTTCAAACTCCTACATTTCCTCTCTATTCTTGTCTCTCTGTCTAGCCTAGGTGAAGCTGTCGGCAATCGTATTGTCGTATTGACCATGACGTGGTCAGACAAAGGACATTCCTTTGTCGTGGATATGTGTGCAGGTTATGGGTCAAAATCCAATCTATTGTATGACCTCCTTTTGGGGTTTGATCTTTAACCAGTTGAGAGTAGCCAGCGGCTTAACAGGCTGATGATAATAAAGATGCTGCTTGTGTGTCTGATGTACCTTCTGCCCATAAGTTATTGAAGTCTCCCACCACAATCACTGGCGATTTTGCTTTCGTAAAACTGTTCGATGAGGCAAAGAGTTTCTCCTCAGACAGAGGTAGGTTTTGAGGTGGTTTGTATAAAATACGTATTATCAATGAAGAGTTAGGGTTAATCTTCATTCTAACAAGCCAGCTATCGCATCCTTCAATAGTAAGGATGTTTATGGGGTGGCAGTCGAAATGCTCTTTGGCAATGAATGCCACTCCTCCTCGTTGTCCAATGTGATCTGTCTGAATATGTGGTATCACAGCAAGCATGTCAAGATCGTGCATGGTGTTATGATATATTCAAATGCTTGTTGCAAAAAGACTCCTTAATGTTACCCTTAGCTTCTGGGTTTGTGGTATGTGGTTTAACAAGATTGGCAAGGGGCTCTCTTCGGTTGCCTGGGCACAGGGAAGGAATTGCATTAGTTTAGTGATTCATTATTTTGAATTGTGAGGTTTGTACTTTTCCATTCCCATTGTAGCCTACAGGGATCAAATCAAGGGGCAGGTCATGGGTCAGTGCAGTACATTGCTTTGTTTGATTGAGTAATGTTTTCAGGATTGCCTATTGTGATGTCTCTAGGTCGTCAAGGGAGTTGATTGAGATTTTAGGCAAGGTGTCTCCATCATCCTTTGTTTTATTTGAAGAAGAGGTTCAAGCGATTGGTAATTCGTGAGAATCTCTGCTTGTTTTATTTAGTAATGCTTTGAATGGAATGGTACCCACGCGAATCTCCAGGGATTAAGAAGCGTTAGTTTAAGACTTTCTTAAAAAGCAATCCGCCACCATCCCTAGTTTGCAGGGTTTTCCTGCATTACAGGGAATGGTTCAGTATTTTGCAGGAATTGTCTGTGAGACCCAAGGCACTGAAGAAAAAGTGATCACACCCATCAAGTCAGGCACTCGCAAGTCCCAACCTCGAGGGCCAAATCCACTCCATGTTTTCAGGCTATCCGCACAAAACACATTTCAGATCCACTGCATCTGAATGGGAGTCATTTACATAGTCAGTGATTATCCCGAACACCTGGTGTGGTTGGGGCTCTACAGAAGAAGACTTGGAGACTCTGGCATCAAGAGGAGGCATTTGATTGGTCAGAGAAGAAAGGGGTTCAGATCACTGAAACGTACAATAATTGCGATAAATGGGGTAACATTCATGACTAGAGACGTCTAGTGAGACACCTAATGGTTGCTATTGACAAAAAGTGCTGGCTCTTTACTTGGCCTTTGCTAACAGAAGTAGTGTCACCGCCTTCAAAGAAACTACAGCCACCCCGCTTTCCCTACACATTCTAAAAAGCGCTCTTCACGTGCAAAGGTAGTCACCGAGCCTTCTCTCCACTTGCTTGCTTCTAATTTTCATGATTAGGAGTAATTACTAAACGCAGCTGCCCCCGTTTAAATGGTGAGAGTGCTCTGATGGTGCATTCACAGCGTGTGTTCTTTGATAATTCTAATGAACTAAACTGGTGTTCTTGTATGAAATGTGCTTTTTGCAATATTCTTTTCACATTTCTTTGTGCAGTCATAAATATATAAAACGATCAGAAACCTCAGTGGGACACTACATTTGAGCCCCATTTCACGCGCTCTTGAGTGTCTCACAATTAATTGGTTTTATGTGTGCATGTCATCTGTGAAATCAACATGATAACCATATTAGCGTGCCTTGCATCTCAAAGTAGTCTCTGAACCCCTTAACTCCTTCAGCTGTGTTTTATTGCGTGCCAATTTCATGAAATCATTTCAATTCATAGTGAGTTCAATAACTAGATACATTTACAGAGATAACTTGGCCAATCTTACCCTTATAACAAATCATGACAATGTGTGCAGGACAAAATAAAGAGTGAAAATAGAGTTAAACTATAAAGTCTGCAAACATTTTTGTTTTTATTCTGGATGTTGTTGTAGTGTTGCAAGGGAAGGAGTGAGGGAGCGAATTAGCCACTATCAAAGGGGGATATGCGACTCTCCATAGATACAAAAGTCTTACCCTCACTCTGGCACTATCTCTCCACATTTTTTACTTTTTCCCCTCCTGGTTTACTCACATTTTCCGTGATGAGTCCCCTCTCCCCACCGGATGACTCATTCGGGACATAAACATAGGGCTGTTCACCTTGATGGACCATAAGTCCCTTATAGTCAGGTAAACAATGTACCGCTTTGCTCCCTATGCATAGCCGGCAATCGGAGCCCAACTGATTGGTGGCGACCATTAGCTGATTGTCGGAGGCGCAGTTCTTCTGTACGCAGGAGGTTGGCCTACCGCTACTATTGGCCCAATTTCTCTCTCTCTCTCTTGTCAGGTATTCTAAAGTATTTTCTTTCTTTTCAATTCCACTTTTCTTAATCAGTTTAAGTGAATTTACATAATAGGATCCGCAGTTTAGTCTATCAAAATTAGTTTGACATACAGTAAACAGGGGATACTTACTTTATTACCGTCTGAGAGTAAAACGTGACTCAAAATGAGATGGTCAGAGACGCCTTTGGGTTGGTCCATTCTCTGGACCACAAACTGATTGGCTCGGTGCATAGCTCATCTTCTAGAAATGGAAGAAAGACCTCACAGCGGACCTCATAGTTAGAAGCTGAGTCCGGTAAAAGGGGAACGTTAGAAGTGGCCCATATCCCTGCCCCATATTGTCAGGCTCGGTGAGTGTCTCCCCCTTCTCCTCACCTGATTCTTCAGAAGTAAGATCCAGAAGGGCCGCTTCAGTACCTTTCCAATCCTTTTTCTTCTTCTGGGGTTTCTTAAACTTGAGTTTCTGTCCTTTTTTCTCATGCAAATAAGGTCTAGCCCCTCCGGAGGCCACCTTTGCAGAGGTGAGAACCTACCTATGGGGAACGCCAGGGGGCCAGCCTTGCTCCCAGGGAAAAAGCCGAAAGGCAGAGAAAACCCTGGTATGATGATGCAATTCAAAGAAGGTGCGATATCCAAAGTCCAAAGATACAGCAACAGGCAATCCGGACTGAATGAACTGATGTTTTCTTGGAGAAGGAAGGCCTTGTGAAGATGTATTACCAAAGCAGTACAGAAGGGCAGAAGCAGAAAAAAGAAGAACGAGAAGGGCAGGTCAGAATGAGAGGTGATTCCGAATATGCAGGGAACACCCGTGGAACTGAAGGATATGGTAATGGTTCCATGGTGTCAGGACGGTAAGGTTGGAACGGACAGGCGCCTTGAAAAAAGAAGATAAGAAAAAAGTATAGGCGGAAAGGAAAGTAATGCTGCGCACGTCCGAGGCGGATGAAGCAGCGAAGGCAGACGGCAAGGGCCGCAAAGAAAGAGAATGCTGCTCGCGCCCAAGGCGGACGAAGCAGCGAAGGAAGACGGCAAGCGCCGCAAAGAAAGAGAATGCTGCTCGCGCCCAAGGCGGACGAAGCAGCGAAGTTAGACGGCAAGCGCCGCAAAGAAAAAAAAGCAACAAACGTTCCCCGCAGACAAAGGCAGAGAGCCGGATCGGCAAAAGCCTCAGGGGAACGTAAAGAAACGTCTGAGGCGGACAAAAAATGAACAGAAAGCCAAGGACAGGGAACCGTAGAGAAAGTAAAATATAAGGGCAAAAGATAGGTTGAGGACAATGAAACACGTAGAAATTAGCGGACCCCAGACAAAACTAGGAAAGCAAGGGAAAAGAGGGCAATAACAGGTTTGACAAGGGAAAGCGCAAAAGGCAAAGCCACAGGAGTGAAAAGCGTAGTAACAAGTCGAATACGCAGATACAACGCGTCAGCAGGGTGGGCGGAGCCGGAATTTATAGGACAGGACGCCATGTTTAATGAGGACTAGAACGTTAACTTGCATAAGTCAATGCCTCCAAACGTTCCATAGTTTCCATTGGCAGTTCCTGACACATATCTTGCAGCAGCCTTGGCTTTGGCTTCATACACCTTTAATATCATATCCAACGGGTGGGCTTTATAAATACCACTTAGCCTGTGGATACCTCCTAAAGCCTGCACAAAATGAGCTGCCTGTCTTACAAAGTGGCTTACCACAATGAATTTGGAGGAAAAACGAACACCTAAATACTTTAAAAGAAGTGTAGAATATAAAAAGATGGTAGCCTAAAGATGTGGAGACCACGACTGCCGATTTGGATGCATTTACTTTCAGATTAAGGGCGCACATAAAATCACAATAACAAGGCGTGGGAGTGAGATGGGGGATCTAGCAATTAAAGCCGTGGTGTCGGCAAATGCGAGGGCTGGAATGTTCATATCTCCAAAACGAGAGGTATCAGCCCCACAAGTTAATAGGGTATTGTGCAGACCATTATATATATTCAAAAAAATAGGAGGGGGGCAAGTACACAGCCCTGCCTAACTGCAGTATTTACTGGGAAACATGCTGTGCAATATCCATCGCTAATGTTCTAACACAGGCCCATGCGCCATTGTGTAATAAGACATGGGTTTTGTCAGTTCTGCAGAACAATTCAAGGATGCCCCAAGTTTGGCCCTGTTGACCTTCTCAAACACTGCACTAAGGTCCATGAAGGCAAAAATATATTCCATCTTTTTTGATGAAAAGGGAAATTGAGACAATGAGATATAAACTCAAGGAATGCGAGTCTGTCCCCAAGCCCTCTCTAAATCCTGGTTGTGTGGTGGACAGGATATTTTCTGTATCTGCCCATTACTGTAGATGGGCTAATATGACCCTCTCAAAGATTTTATATTGGGAGTGTAGTAAGGTTTCCAAATCTTGGGAAATGTTCTATTTCTTAAAATGTGATTAAAGACATTGAGCAAAAACGGACTCCAGAGGTTCTCCAAAGGGTGGTACAAATCCTTAGGGATGCCATTGGGACCAGACTCTTGGTTAATGCCTACGAGCATGACAGGGTTTACACCTGCCCCCCACCCCCTAGACCTCTCTTGACTCCCTATACTGGGATTACTGTACTGAACCATTACCAGTCAATCGTCAATATTCAATGATGTCTAAATACTTTACTGGTTGAATTATCCATTCCTGCCTGTATGAGCTAGCCCCTTTCCAGGAACATCTGTCACTATGTCTTCACCCACACAATGTCAATCTCCGGTCATTATGTGCTTGGATGCTCCCACCCACTCCTATCCATTCACCTCTCCCCCCAAACCCCTCCCTAAAGAGGAGCAGGGAATCTGAGGAACTCCTAAGTGGGCTTGCTCTCTGTCCTCCCACACTCGCCTCACAAAAAGCCACAGCTTCCCTGTCTGTCAACTGTCCACACAGTCATTGGCTCAATGATCTGCCAGTCATACAGTCACTAGGAAACAGCTACTCCCTTTCTGTCTCTCAGCAGACAGTACTGCCACCTACTGGCAGGCACCCTCACCATATTTTAGAGCCACCCAACTAATAAACAGCCTCCATGGCATCCCACCAGGAACTACTGAGCTAAGAGCGTAACCCCTTCAGTACTAGTTAAAGTTAGCTTTGTTTACCTATTGCATGGCTGGCAAAATAGAAAACAACATTCTGAGTCCCCCCAATGGCATGGGGGCTATACAAAGCTGTTATCGGGATATTACGGGCCGAGGAGTAGCCAGTAACTCCCCATTCCTTGGAGCCCCATAGGACTCCATGTGATGGGTTTGTCCAAATCACTGGCACCGTTAACAGTGCGGGTGATTCATGGATTAATTTGCCGGTAGGGGTCTGATCAACCTGCAGGTCAGGCCTGAAGGTCGATCACAGCCCCCAACGGCAAACTAGGAGTTTGCACGTCCTGAAGGGTGCCGCTACTCGTAATGAGCCTTTAAGTCTTTTATGCAGTATTTCCTATGCTGGTAACATAGTTCACACCAAAAATCTATACTCAGCCTGTAGGACAAAGGTTCGAATCCCCATAGGGCCCACCTCAAGTCTCCATCCTTTCCAAGTACCATGGAAAGTTGGTTAATAATAATAATAATACCTGATATTACTCTGTCTGGCTTCGCAACTCTGTCATAAAATAGTATATAAAAATGTGGCATCGCTGTGAAGGGGGTGCCGTTGGGGGTGGGGGCACACGTTGTTCTCCTATGGTCAACGCAGGCCTGGCTAGTACAAGGCATGTGCACTTTCCGTCGACACACCTTGCGCATGCGGTGCTGTATGAAGGGAGCACCCACACTGACCGGCCACTGGAGTCAAGCTTCTACTGGAACAGGCGCACTCGGGCCCTCAACTCCAATCAGCGAGCGGTTGCCATGGGGACTGCAGGAAGCGGCCAGCCGGCCTGCAGAGGAGCAACACACTCCCCAACGGTCAGTTCAGGAATTAGCGAAGGGATGTATACATTTTTTAAAAAAAACATAGAGTGAGGTGATGAAAAATACGAGGCTTTCCAACGTTTTCCATTTATTTTTCTCTTTGGTTAATAGATCACCTGCAAGAATCAATGCCCTATCCGGAACACACAGTGCCTTTACAATATTGCTATTTTCGTTTGTAATTCAAGGTTTAACAGCTGAAATTCTCCATTAAATCCATAAGAATATATCCAACATGTCTCCATTCGGGAGTAAATTGTCCAGTCCTGTTTTTTTTATTTGAATGCTGGTACTTGTAGTAGGAGTCCGCGAATAGCCGCAGAAAGGAATGGGGCATACTGTCATGTATGCGTGAGTTTTTAATGGGCTGCTAGCTGCACTATTCTCACGGAGAGAAAGAAAGCACAGCTCCAATAAAGAAAACGCGCTTTCGAACCATTTAACCAGCACCTCGCAGCGTGGAAATGTAGGTATTCCCGCAGGCAAGCACTGGATGACATGACGAAACTCCTGGCCCAGGGTCTCATCAACAGAGCTCTGTCAAAAGTTTTCTGTGGCCATGCGTGAGAAGAATATCGCTTCTATTTTTCCCCCTTTGTATTCAGGCAATTGTCGTTTTTTCCTCTTTTCCTTTAAAATTTTGGAAAACTACAAGTCCCAGAATTCCAAGCAAAAACAGGACTGTATGGCCTTCTCACGCATGGGCATGGGGACACTTGGGTGCTCTACTTGTAACTCTCCTCAGCATGATCCTCAGTGAGTATCTGCAAACCCTCAACTGCTGGGTTGAGCCATTATCCTGGGTTGGCGACTATCCATAAAAGGCCCTTAACAGAGGTATGTTAACTTTACTGTATCCCCTTCCTAACAGAAACCTTTCACAGAGCTCTCCGGTTTCCCAGTTCCATGTACGAGAAAGCCATTCAGTCCACTTTTTTTCTTGGAAGTCTGGGATTTGTAGTTTTGTATTTTCCATTTTAAATGTATGACTACTTGGACATTGGAAGGATGCATGGCCCTGTCAGCCCTGCATGGATTCAAATCTGTGGCAGCACACAAATGTCAGAAGCGAGTGCTTAACCCTCTAAACTATCTTGCTGGATAAGGGCCTAGAAGTGATATAATATGTGGCACTGCACTATGCAAATCTACCTCATACACTAACCTGTGGATGAACTAACCATGCACAAAAGCCCCATAGGGTGTAACTTGCTGGTAGTGTGTGATAGCCTTTTTTGAACCTTTAGGCTTAACACAAGTACCTCAGTCGTCATAATTTGCATTAAGGTTTGCTTCTTCATCCTCAGACTGCTAGTGCCTCTATGCGCTATGTCTAGTTGACGGCAAATTATGGCATGACTCCTTACGCTGAGCGCCCTGGCACTTGGCCTGGTAGATATAGTGGGATATGTATGTGATGAGGGTCACACAGCGCTGAGCTGGATTTTTAATGCCCCACCCTTGTGTGTCTAACATTGTCGTGCTCCACACACTGTTCACTCCACAGGGCCCCGCCCCTCCCCCTCTTGCTACTCAATCAACGTAAACTCTATTTCAGAAAGTATTTGCATAAAAGTGCAGTGCATTATGGTCATGTTCCAAAATAACATTTCACAAGGAGTACATTAACATACATAGTAGCCACTGCAAGAAATGTAATATAGATAGAAAGCATCATGTTCCATTATACTATGTCATGCACCTTTCACTTTGCTATTCATTCACACTGACAGAAAGGAGCCACCAGGCAAGGCTCTCGTTTCCATAAAGGGCCTCCTGATTCGTAACGTCTCACCGCTAACATATTGCATGGCAAGTGCCACCTTTTCATCAGCTATCAACATCAGTTGAAAAAAGCAGGGTGGCATTGTAGAAATATTTTCCCCTCAAAATGGGAAGCAATGTACTTCCGTAGGCACCCCGCTGCTCCCCACATATAGGGGTGCACTCGTAGATGCCCACATCTCCATAACATAAAATACACATTGTATCAATACGAACGATGTGACACCAATTTTTGGAGATAAACAGGATGCATTTTATTACAGACAAAACTCCACACAATAATTCTTACGGGGACCCACAGGTCTTTGACTTCGTTCATTATCAGTTACCATGACCTTGACCCTAGCAGCCCTGCCCACCCGCCAGCTGCCTGATTGGCCTACTGGCTGTCTGAGCTGTCCCAGGGTTCATTGAAATCCAATGTCCAGCCGGACAGCCTAAACACCAAAGTCTGGGCTAAAAATCCACCCAATGGGTAACCTGAGGGGCCACCCCCGCCGTCCTCGCCTGGATGGCCTATTAGACGCAAGTCGACCCCTCGACCCACAACCCGGGTAGCAAATTCATAGTTCCTGTCAGTTCAACATTTTGGTCATGGGCGATCCTTATATGTAATCTGTTGTGTAGGTCCCCGTCAACAGCACCACTGGGCTGATTGGGCTACTGTCTGACAGCCCTCCCCCAAATGCTAGGCTATAGGCCCTCGTAAATGTTCCAGGGTTAATAGCAAAATCAAAATGTCAGCGTCCCGCCAGCCCATCAAAAGCCCAAGCCTGGGCTACATTTCACCCAATGGGCAACCTGAGGGGTCACCGTCCTTGCCAGCTTGGCCTGTTGGACGTGATTGTACCCCTCAACCCACAACCCAGGTAGCAAATTCATCAATGCCAGGCCGGACAGTCCGAAGCCCAAACCTGAGCTATATTTCCACCCAATGGGCAACCCAAGGGGGCTGCCGTCCCAGCCGGCTTGGCCAATCGGACGAGAGTGGACACTTCAACCCACAACCTGTCCCACGCGCAGTGCTTGCGATTTAAGGGAACGTTCAGTTCATTGCACTCAAGTGCTTCTTTCAACTTCTTCCTACACTTTTATTTTAAAACAAAATAATTCGGAACGTTTTTAAATAAAAATGAAAGTATAGGAACGGTAAAAGTTAATTAAAAAGAAGTAGAGGGGCAGCGCTCCCAACTGCTTCCGCCCACTACCTCACAGAACCATAAGGCCATGGGGCCGGACGCTGTTGGCACTGGCCCACTTCTGAAGACTCGCCTCCATAATTCTTCCAAGCATTTTTCAAGAAGAATCAAGGAGAGAGATAGGATGGCCACAGCTGGGCTCCATCTCATCTCTCTTCTCCAGGAGTAGCAAAGCTACATCCGTCCCGGGCTAGGTGGAAGCTTCCATGTGATAATGGCTGCATTCATAACCTGAATCCTGGTGCGGGGGCCAGAGGGAATCCCTGGGTATAAATCAGTTTAACAGGACTGCTTCGCGAGCGGGTGCTTTGATAGAGGCAAGCACTCGTATTGCTCCTACCATCGCGCTACCATTGCTTGCTAGTCGTCACTACTGGTTTCCCGCGATCCCGGGTGTAGTGAGCTAGCAGCCTGCATGCTCTCCACACAGTTCCGGCCTATATATAGCCGGGGAATCTTTGGCCCAAACATTTGGATTCACGTTGGTAGTAATCACCTCCAATTGACACCTGCCTAATCTCCCTCTGACAATTAAATTCCTGTATACCTGGCTGATGTAGCTCTTTCCAGGCTGCTTCCTGGGTTTGGACCATAGTTTTCCATATTCTGGCCTAATGACCACATCTATTAGGCCTGAATGTTGCCCTGGACCAGAGGTACAGCTTTCGGTTATGCAATAACTTTGTTTTAACTTCCTATAGTGACCTTCCATTGATTCAACATCCGCGTGCTACACGGCTCCTAAGATGGCCACCGATGTTCCCATGACGACCGGAGCTTCCCTGCAGCCCGTGACCATCACCGCCGCAGGCCCGAGTTGTAATTGGCTCCGCCGACCTGCCCGACCCTCACCTCCTGCTTTAAATGGAGGTGGATGGAGCCGTGAGGTGAAGCTGGGAGAAGAAGGCCACAGAAAAAGGCCAGCGCTCCTCTTAGCAGCTCTTCGCTGCTCGCAGTCTGCCGCCTGCTGTGAAATGCTGCCCGCACGCCAAGACACTCACCCCGATGCAGACCCACACACTCATTTTCAGACGCGAGTGTCTACGTGCCCATACTCTTACAACTGCACTGATCTCAATACCACCACCCCGAGCACACTCAATGCTCGCCTGCAGACTAGAACTAAGAAAGCTTCTAATAGCCCAGGCGCGCTCACCAATGCTGGCTCCAAATCCCATAAACTACGTTCCACCACGAACCTGAGTCTCCACAGCGAGCACTGCACCGACCGCCATGCCACTGCATCAATGTCTAGGACCCTTGAAAATGGGACCCCCACTACTGTAAATGCAAATACTGTTACACCCAATTCTTCTACCTCATCCATGCAAACTATTGTTGTAAATGCTACCATGCCTATGTCTAGGATCCCAGAAAATGGGACCCCCACTACTGTAAATGCAAATACTGCTACGCTCAATTCTTCTACCACATCCATGCAATCTGTTGTTGTAAATGCTACCATGCCTATGTCTAGGACCCCAGAAAATGGGACCCCCACAATAGCAACCACCTCCACCCCTGTACCTCACCTCAAATGTGCCCTAATCAACGCCTGGTCCATCAACGCCCACGCCATAGACATCCATGACCTTATTCCCACCTATGACCTAGATATACTCACGGTCACCGAAACCTGGCTACATGAAGCCTCAGGCCCTGCATTATCCCTCGCACTCCCACCAGGCTATGCTGTCACCAGACAAGATCGCCTGACCATAGGGGGTGGAGTTGCACTAATAGCCAAAGACTCCATCACCATCCGAAAGATTGACAAATCTATCAACAACAACAGCAACTGTCTCCAATTAAAACTCACTGTCTCACACCACTACACTATCACCCTACACCTTATCTATCGCCCACCAGGCCCTCTCTCTAGGTGACTTCCAGGCCTCTCTCACCCACCTCCTGGCTGACAATCTAAAAAGGTCATCCAAAGCCATACTCCTTGGTGACATCAACCTAGGCCTGAATGACATCAAAGACCCTGCTGCCAAATCACTTGACACAGCCCTGGCAACCCTAGGATTCGCAAACACCATAACAGACCCCCACCCACTCCTTAGGCAGAACGCTAGACTGGATCGGCCACCACAACTGCCCCCTCACAATCACAGGCAATACTCCTACCCCGTGGTCTGACCACCACATCATCACCTTCAATATCCCTACCACCACAACTCCACCTCACCCCCCAACCCCTACCACCTGCCCTCACAAGAAGTGCCTGCCAATTTACCAAACAAAGACTCCTACCTTTCCTACAGGACCTGCCTTCAGACCCCCCCTTCTCCAATGACCCAGAAACCCTTGCTAAGAATTACGACACTGCCATCACTGCAGCAATCAACTCTATCCCCCCACTTAAACCACGCAAAACCAAACCCACTAGCCACACAAATGCCTGGTTCACCCAAGACCTCCTTAAACTGCGTACAGACAAACGTGCAGCACTAGCTCAGTGGCAGACATCTCATGATGACAAAGACAAACTTAACTTCAAATCGTGCTCAAATGAATATAAGAAAGCCATTATCCAAGCCAAAGCCAAATCATTCGAAGACAGAATCACTGAGGCCAAATCAAACACTAAGGAAATGTTCGCCATATTTAGAGACCTTGAGACCCCGACACCCACCCCCCAAAACTTCACCAAAGATAAAGCATGGTGTGACGACATCCAAACAGCCATGCACAATAAGATTAACTGTCTCCAAGCCAAAATTATGAGCACCAGACTGGCGCTCCCTATTTCCCCTACTCCCTCCCCCCGCCCCCACCCTCAGAGGTTCCCCCACCTTCTCATTCAAAACCATCCAGGAGAAGGACATGGTCAAAAATCAAACCCTCCAATTGTAAAGGTGACCCCTGCCCCGCCTCCATTATCAAAGACTGTACAGACACCCTTGCTCCTTTCCTAACAGCCTTTGTTAACGCCTCCTTCACCACAGGCAAAGTCCCCTCATGCCTCAAGGACGCATGGGTCCGGCATCTCATAAAAAAACCTACACTTGACCCCACCTCACCCAACACCTACCGACCCATTACCACCATCCCATTCCTCCTCAAGATTCTAGACGAAGCAGTTTACCTGCAAGTCCAGCACTTCCTTGAAGAGAACAAACTTCTAGGACTGAGACAATCCGGCTTTCGCCCTAGGCACGGGACAGGGACCGCCCTACTCGACCTCAAAAACTAGATGGACGCGCAAGAGACCAAGGTAAAACTGTCCTGCTCCTTCTCCTCGATCTCTCTGCTGCTTTCGACCTTGTAGATCACGACATCCTATGCCATCATCTCACCTTCACAGCCAACTTCCCCCAAAAAGCCACCACATGGATCACCTCTCTCCTTCAAGGCAGGACCATGCAGGTCTTCTCTTATCTAGCCACTGCTTCACCCACCATCATGTTATGCAGTGTTCCTCAAGATTCCTGCCTCTCCCCCACCCTCTATAACATCTTTACCCGCCGCGTCTTCCTCATCCTTGACGCCATGTGCATCTCCTACACCAACTACGCTGACGCCACGCAGATCCTACTCACATTAACAGGGGACTATGACACTGACTGCGTGACACTCAACAACATATATAACACCATCCAAATGTGGATGGCTTTCAACGGTCACTGCCTCAACTCTGACAAAACTGAGCTTCTACTCGTAGGTTCCCCTGACACCCTCAAGAAACTTGACGCCCAGTTTAGCCACTTCTCCATTGGCTCCATCAGAATTCCAGTATCGGGCACAGTAAAAACTCTAGGCGTCTACCTAGACTCTAATCTATTTATGACTAGGCAAGTAAATGCAATCGCCTCCTCTGCTGCCTACCATGCAAAACTTCTCAATGCAGCCAGGCCCTTTCTCTCCAAAGACATTTGCACCAACGTAGCCAGAGCCATCACTGTATCCCGGCTTTACTGCTGTAATGTTCTCTTCCTAGGGACCTCCAACAAAAACCTGGAGAAACTGCAAGTAATCCAGAATAGCACTCTGCGTGCAGCACAAGGCATTGCTAAGAGAGAGCACATCACTGCTGCCAGAAAAGCATCCCACTGGCTGCCCATAAAGGAAAGGATTATCTTCAAAGCACTAACCATCACCCACAAGTGCATTCACCTCTCTGCTCCAGCTTATCTATCTCAAAGAATACACCCTGTCTCCTCCAAAAGACCTACCAGGACACCCTATGCCATTATGCTCTCCGTACCCAGGGTCAAAAGAGCTAGAGCAGGTGGCACCAGCTTCCCCTACCTTGCCTCCCTACACTGGAACACCCTTCCCACCTCCCTGCAAGCTGCACCATCACTTACTGCCTTCCCCAAAGCCATGAAAACTACCCTCTTCGCCTGATCAACCCTATCTGTTTAAGTGACGTCCTTTCCTCTCTGCAGGGTTACTATGGATGCCCACTACTGTAACCAATACTCTGTATCAAGGACCCTCTATGCATATTATGTATGACACTGCCCACTGTTTGACCCTGTACTCCATCATAATGTAACCAAGAATTTAACCTGTTCTCACTGTAACTAAGTTTTTCCTACAAGTAACAGCACCACAATGCCCCTGGGCTGTCTGTGTGCTATACAAATGTAATAAATAAACAAATTAATTTGAACTCCCCAGATTGTCAAGTGACCTTTATTTTTGTCAAATGAGGTTGTGCTTTCATCATTAAAGCCACAGAAAGCATCCAATGTTGTTTCTGTGAGTGATACAGGGCTAGTGGCCTGCCCCTTTAAACCAATGGGACGTGGTTCCCTCTACAAACCACGTGTGATGTAACATGTGGGAGGGAAGTGAGGGGTGGGGGAAGATACGCCAGTTCCGGCGTTTGTTTTGTAAGAAGTGCTGGCTCGCAATATCCACCTCCGTGTTTGTGATCCTTACTGTCCAGCCTCTGGTTCTGCTCTTTCCTGCCGCCAACAGTGAGACTTTCCCGATAGAACTATTTCGATTTCGGGCAGTGTTATAAACACTCAATTGCGGGAGAACAATCCCTCGTTTGAGGAGACTATTTCAGCACTTGCCTGCTAATAAACAGTGACCACACTTTGATTTTTGTTTTTTAACAGGTGCAATTTCGGTCAAATTCATTGATAGTCAAAGGGAGATTGTTATCGCAAGGTGATCACTCTTACCTGTATCTATGACTGCATAATCATCGATCAGACCCAGTAGTGCGCCAATATTATAAAATAATCAATAGTACCTGATCCTCTTCGTGATAAAAAAAAAGTGTACTTCCCATGTCTATCAGATGGCAACCTTGCTTTATGCAAGCTCAAATCATATTCATTAAATGAAATGAGAAAAATTGATTATCTTTTAAATTGACTGTAGATCCTCCAACCCGGGGACCATTATGTCACATGCAAGATGTTCATCGTCCTTGCACTCAGCCCCCGCCCCCGTCCCCACACCTTTCCCAGTTCTTTGTTTAAATTCCCCCCATAACCAGGGCATGGGTTTGGTGATTCTAATCCCCACTGTACTCCTATCCATTTGACCCTGGCAGCATTGCATTCCTACAAGGTGCCATTTTCTAGCGCTCCCAAGTAGCATTATAAAAATGTATTACCGTTGGTTTCTTAGTTGCGTGCAGCGATCGGGTTCAATATCATGTGTGTCCTGGGATAGAAATGTTCCAGGGACGTCGTTAGAGCTAAAGTCAAGGCAATAAAGATTGTTAGACCCGCAGTTTCTATCTCTTCTAGTGCCTTTAAGAGCACCCTGCTATTCACTCACAAAGGCCCACAAGGTAACCACAGCCACACACAGGTGTTCTTATATAGTGGTTTTGTGAGTTATCAGGAGAACATTACATCCAACCGTGCCCACCTTGCGGAGTGTAGGGCATATGAAATGCAGTTTAACAAGCCAAGGTATCACCTACATCCTATTCTTCTAGGCCAGCATTAGCACCAATGCACATATTTGGGCTGTATCACACTTAGAGTGCTTTGGCTTTCAAGCAGGATCTTCAGTGAAGCATCAAACTGCATCAACCTCTCCATCACAATGACTGCTGTGAGACAACCACACATCACACCATCCCATCCGACCTCTGCAAAGAGTCTGGGGTGAGATACGTAGATAGCGTCTTCACAAGAGCACATCTCCATGTCAGTCCCTCTACCAGCCAAGACAAACATACTGTTCTCAGCCCATGACTGACTATGATAGACAGTCCCCTGCTCCAAACCATTCCCTCTACCAGGTGAAAGAACAAGACATGACATGTTTGCAACAGTCCTGCCTGCTCTCAGAGGCTCTGGGCTGAAGCAATATCGGGCCCACTATAACCTCCCACCCCTAGGGGTGAGCTGAGACAGTCTAATGCCTTAGACTCCTCCTGAGAACCGGGACGCTTCCTGGAACATGATATATGCTGAGAGGAGTCCCGAACAGGAAGTCCCGGGTAGTAGGGAGGTTAACGTCTTTGGACCCGCTCACTCCCTGAACTCCGAGAATGGCGAGTGAACAGATCACCCTAAGAAATTTGGCAACAGGCACCCCTCTCTGTGACACTGGGAGGCTCTACCCTTTGTTTCTCAGGCATTCGTCCCCAATCATCATGCTTGGTGTTCTTGGTTTCTTGGAACCTGGAAGCTGTCTTTTTCTGTTCGCTGCTGGCGGGCCTGACTTGCTGTTCCACTTCTTGCCTGGCGTTCCTGGTTTCTTGGAATCAGGAAGCTGTCTTTTGCTGTTGGCTGCTGGTGGGCCTGATTTGCTGTTCCGCTTCTTGCCTGGTATTCCTGGTTTCTTGGAAACTGGAAGCTGTCTTTTGCTGTTGGCTGCTGGCAGGTCTGACTTGCTGTTTTCCGCTTCTTGCCTGATGTGCCTGGTTTCTTGGAATCTGGAAGCTGTCTTTTGCTGTTTGCTGCTGTGGGGCCTGACTTGCAGTTCGCTTCTTGCCTGGCGTTCATGGTTTCTTGGAATCTGGAAGCTGTCTTTTGCTGTTGGCTGCTGGCAGGCCTGACTTGCTGCTCTGCTTCTTGCCTGGTATTCCTGGTTTCTTGGAACCTGGAAGCTGTCTTTCGCTGTTGGCTGCTGGCAGGCCTGACTTGCTGTTCCGCTTCTTGCCTGGTGTGCCTGGTTTTTTGGAATCTGGAAGCTGTCTTTTGTTGTTGGCTGCTGTGGGGCCTGACTTGCCTTTCTGCTTCTTGCCTGGTATTCCTGGTTTCTTGGAACCTGGAAGCTGTCTTTTGTTGTTTTCTGCTGGCGGGCCTGACTTGCTGTTCCGCTTCCTGCCTGGCGTTCCTGGTTTCTTGGAACCTGGAAGCTGTCTTTTGTTGTTTGCTGCTGGTGGGCCTGACTTGCTGTTCCGCCACTTGCCTGGCGTGCCTGGTTTCTTGGAATCTGGAAGCTGTCTTTTGCTGTTGGCTGCTGGCGGGCCTGACTTGCTTTTCCGCTTCTTGCCTGGTGTCTTGGTTTCTTGGAACCTGGAAGCTGTCTTTTGCTTTTGGCTGCTGGCGGGCCTGCCTTGCTGTTCCGCTTCTTGCCTGGCGTTCCCGGTTCCTTGGAAACTGGAAGCTGTCTTTTGCTGTTGGCTGCTGACGGGCCTCACTTGCTGTTACGCTTCTTGCCTGGTGTTCCTGGTTTCTTGGATTGTGTGACTTTTATTTTTTTCAAATTTATTTTCCATCTTGCACTGTATGTGACTGTATATTTTCTTCCCTGCCTATGAATCTACCCACTCGCCCTTGACTACAGTTTCTGTGCTGTTTATGACAAGCCCTGACTGCATATCCTGCATTGTGGTTTATTTCTGCCAAGTGCTTCTGTAGTGGGGCAATTGTTGACTGGAGATCATGTGCCCCTCTGCCTTTCTCAGAAGAAACAGAATTATAAAATCAGAAAGGACACATTTGAAACTGCACTTTAAATCCTGCTGGAAATGCAGCTAGCACAAAGAATATTTAGTTTTGCTACACAAGTAGGGTACCCGCTCACTTCCTGAACTCCGAGAACGGCGGGTGAGCCGATCACACTGAGAAATGTATCAACAGGCACCCCTATCTGTGACACTGGGAGGCTCTACCTTCTGTTTCTCAGGCAATCGTCCCCACTCATCATGCCTGTTGTTCCTGGTTTCTTGGAACCTGGGAGCTGTCTTTTGCTGTTGGCTGCTGGCAGGCCTGACTTGCTGTTCCGCTTCTTGCCTGGCGTTCCTGGTTTCTTGGAATCTGGAAGCTGTCTTTTGCTGTTGGCTGCTGGCGGGCTGGACTTGCTGTCCCGCTTCTTGCCTGGTGTGCCTGGTTTCTTGGAATCTGGAAGCTGTCTTTTGCTGTTTGCGGCTGGCAGGCCTGACTTGCTGTTCCGCTTCTTGCCTGGCGTTCCTGGTTTCTTGGAATCTGGAAGCTGTCTTTTGCTGTTGGCAGCTGGCGGGCTGGACTTGCTGTCCCGCTTCTTGCCTGGTGTGCCTGGTTTCTTGGAATCTGGAAGCTGTCTTTTGCTGTTGGCTGCTGGCAGGCCTGGTTGGCTGAGGTGGGGCCTGACTTGCTGTTCCGCTTCTTGCCTGGTGTTCCTGGTACCTGGAAGCTGTCTTTTGCTGTTGGCTGCTGTGGGGCCTGACTTGCTGTTCCCCTTCTTGCCTGGTGTTCCTGGTTTCTTGGAATCTGGAAGCTGTCTTTTGCTTTTGGCTGCTGGCGGGCCTGACTTGCTGTTCCGCTTCTTGCCTGGTTTGCCTGGATTCTTGGAATCTGGAAGCTGTCTTTTGCTGTTGGCTGCTTTAGGGCCTGACTTGCTGTTCCGCTTCTTGCCTGGTGTTCCTGATTCTTTGTCTTTGTTGCTGCACTCATTTTGTGCACTTTGTGTTCCCGTGCCATTTCATGGTCTATTTTACTACCAGCAGAAGCTTCGACCTCCCAGGCTTTCACATCTATAGATGCGTTAATCACTCACGTTCCTCATTGCACTGGTCAGATGAATAGTTATATTAAATCTCCAGTGGATGAGAGCATTCATGCCCATTGGGTTTCTTGAAAGCCCCTCTTGTTGCAATGACTGCTTCACTGTGGCCTGCTGTGTTCCTGCATTGCTGCCCCATGGAAGAAGTGTGCAGGAAAATAATATTAGTGTGACCTGTGCAGGTCTGCAGCAGGGTTGTTATTGCATTGTACACTCACACAAGTGTTGCTTTTGTCTGGGCTCTGCTACATCCGGACCAATTGTGTAAAATATATCTTTTTGCTGCAAGGCAATGGGGGACGTGCGTCATTAGAAATTGAAAATGCCTGAAAGGTGGTCCAAGCGGAAGTAGCCGATTACTGCAGTGAACGCCTATCAGTGACACACACACACTTCCGGCAGGGTTCGTGGTGCATTATGTCCTGTTGCACAACTTGCTTTTGTCAGGGATCTAGCGAGCCCTGGCACCCGTGGAAGTCACCGCTGATCCCCATTGAACTGGGACTTTCTGCAAACACACTCTAACTCCACAAACACACGGAGCCATGTAGAATCCTGTGTTACAAATAACCATATGCAATATGATTTTCTATGTGCTCCTTAAGATGCCGCCTGCTATGTTACAGCAGGAAACGGCACAGGAGCCTTTTAAGAGGGACGGACTCAAGCCAAGAGGGGAAGGCGGGAGGATAGAGGAAGGGGAGGGGAATAAGGAGAACAGAGTTAGTTGTGTGGAGGAAATAAAGATGTTAAGTCGTAACGCCACTGTGTCCCATGTCGTTTGTGTGTGGCGTGTGTGGTTATGCCCCAACAACTGGCGATGGGGCATCGCAACCCACACTGACATCCTGACTGCTGCAGGCAGAAGACCGCGTGGACCAGAGCGAGGACGGCTGCCCAGCAATGTGCACCGGCAGAAGGATAGAGAGAGGCCGACGGAAGAGCAGGACCTCAGAGGGGACAGCGGCAGGAGATCTGCTGCGTTAACCGGTGTATGAGGTGGGACGCACCATTCCTTAAAGAAGACCAGCACCGGTGTGGGAAGAGGCTTGGCCAAGGAGGGTACAGCGAAAGGAGGTCCGATGCATCAGCCGGCGTGTGAGGAGGGACCCGCCGGTGGCGAGGGAGACCAACGCCGGAGCACTGGTCACATAGCCGGGAAGGCAACACAGCTTCCGCTCAAAGGAGACCGTGGTAAGGAGGCACACCCACAGGGGATGCAAGGAAGGAGAGCATGGAGGAGCAGCGTGGCATCAGGAAGCGCCTAACACATGTTAATCGCATAAGCGGCAGCAGGAGACGCCCACGAGGCCGTGTAAAACAAGCAACATGCAGCCTCAGCTGAAAAAATATAAATAAAAGAGGGAAGACAGAAGGAATCGACAAACACAGCAAAGAGGAAAAGGGAAACCACAGACACCCGGCCAGACGTTGTGAATATCAAGAGAGAGTGGGGACAGCAGAGGTGGCCCACACAAAAAGGAAAAGTGCCAGGAGGCCACATGGAGGGAACACACCCCAATCTGCATCCGCACCACCCAGACAAGAGGGACAAGACAACCCACTACATAAGAAGGACACGCCCCTCCCAGCACAATGTCAGAAGGAGCACAGGCAGCTGCAGAAGCAGGGGCACAAGCCACCACGGGGGCAAGCCTGACATCCAGGGCTACATTTCTACGGTGCCCCAACCTATTCACTTTACAACCACATCATGACCCGGGCCGCAGGTGGGAAGAATGGATGGAGGAGTTTGAGGACTTTATGAGAGCTATAGGTGACCAGGACTCACCGAACAAAGTGCATTTTTACAAACCCGGCGGGGAAAGAGATCAAAGGGATCCTGAAAACCATCACACCCCAAGAGAAAACCACACATCAACATCTCATTGCTGCGGTTAACAGAAAGCTAATAGTCCTCCCAAATAGAGACTACTAAAGATATACGTTTAACCAGTGCACACAGCTGCCACACGAGAAAATCAGTGAATTCATTCTCTGACTTCAAAGGAAAATTACACACTGCGACTTCAACAACTTCAATGACGATAAAGCCATCAGACTGAGGGTAATAGAAGGATGCATATCCTCACACTTCCGGAAACACTTGTTGAAGAAACCCCTCCCAATGCAAGAAATAGCAGACTCGCAACAGTATATGAAAGAGTAGATGTATAAACAGCAGCCATGGAGATCCCAAAGAAAGTCGATACCATCGCAGCCATAGCCACCAGCCCGCAGGAACCTCCAATACACCAGACCACCGGGCTGTCAGGAACCCCAAAGCCCAAACCGACGCCCCCCCCCCCCGAGGGGGGAGACAGTGCTACAGGTGTGGCTTTGAATTTCCCCACAAGGGCCAATGCTCAGCCATGGGACAGATGTGCATGAGATGTGGACAAGAAAACCACTTTCAAGTGATGTGCAGGGAAAGAACACTGATGCTGGCTGCATACAAACCACCACCATCGTCTGCTCCGAATAGGAGATACGACCCACCGAGAGGACTCATCCCTTGATCATATAAAAAAAGAGACGGCAGGAATACCTCGACATAGCCCACCGACCAAGGGTTCATAACAGCATTTGAACCTTAAATGTTGACCCGCTGAGGAGATACTCCGATGCATACGACTATGCTTCCAACCCGCAAACAAATTATGCCCTGGAACAAGGACATGGGCAGGAATACAGCTCCTGTGACCGCTACGAGAATCCACCGGCCGATGAAGATGGACACCCAGCAGGAGAACCAAACTACACGTACGACAGGTATAGCAAAGAATACGTGCGACTAATTTACAACAACTCTGACGACAGCACAGCATCAAAGGTCACAGTACAGATAGGAGGACCAAAAAACCAGTTCATCGTGGACACCGGGGTGACAGTTAATATCATGAACAAAGTAGCTTATGATGCCATAGCAAGGGCCTACCCTTACGCCAGTCTCAGCCACGCATATTTCAATGGGGAGCAATTTGTCTGCTCCAGTCCAAAGGCCAATTCCGCTACAACCTACTCCAACGAGGACGAGTACCTACCACTATTCATGTCATCCACAGTCTGACAACTGGGAGATGTCTCCTCAGCTACCAGACCGCCAGGGCCATAGCCCTAATCGACATTCTGTATGACCTGTCAGAAATCATACAAGGCCTGCCTGCAGGAGCCCAAATCCTAAGGGCTGTGTCCCAATAAGAACTCGGCATAGGGGAACTGAAATCCACCTTCCCAAAGCTGTTCGAAGTGGTAGGAAGGCTGAAAGATACAGTCATAGCACTCCACATTGATCCAACAGTCCGCCCGGTGCCTCAGCACCCCCGCAGAACAGGATTCCATCTAATGGCCCAAGTAATACACAAGCTTCAACTCCTCCTCGACAACAAAATCATCAAGAGAGTTAACGGCCCCACACCGTGGGTGTCCCCGCTAGTAGTGGTACCTAAAGCTGACAGCTGCCTGCGCCTCTGTTTGGACATGTGAGTCCCCAACACTGCAATTCAGAGGGAGAGGCACCCAGGACCCAACATTGAGGACAGGCTGGTGAAACTCAATCAGGCCACCCGGTTCTCCTCAACCAGGGGTATCACCAGCTAGTCATTGACCCTGCCTCCAGACCAATTACCTCGTTCACACCGCACGAGGGACTGCTCCACTACAAGCGGCTCAAATTCGGAATATCGTCTGCAGCAGAAATATTTCAGGAGACTATCCGAAGGCTGATCTCCCCTGTACCGAATGCGCTCAACTACAGCAACGATATCCTAGTGTTTGGGATTATCCAAGAACAACACGACTCAGCACTAAAATCAGTATACGACATCCTCCACAAAGCCGGCCTCACCCTCAATGGACCCAAATGGGCCATCAACAAACGAAGCCTGCGCTTCTTCAGGCACATCTTCTCTGACAGAGGAATCACGGCTGACCCCGATAAAATAAGCGCCATCGTCAACCTTGATGCCCCCAATGGGGTCGCTGAACTGCAATCCTTCCTGGGAATGGCAGGATACTGCGCCCACTACCTGCCAAACTACGCCACACTCATGAACCCCCTCCGAAAACTCCTCAAAAAAGACTCCCCATTTGAGTGGGACGTGCAATGCCAAGAAGCGTTCTGCACCATCAAAGGCGAACTCGCCAACAACAGTCAGCTGGCATACTTCAATGCAAAATGGGACACATAACTTACTGTTGACGCCAGCCCTGTTGGTCTGGGGGCCATATTTTCTCAGATGGACCCAAACAAACCAGGCAAGACTGAGAAAGTGGCATACGCCAGCAGGGCGCTGTCAACTATCGAACAAGCATACTCCCAAGCAGAAAGGGAGATCTTGGCAGCAGTATGGGCAAGTGAAAAGTTCCATCATTTCTTCATCGGCAGGAAATTTGTTCTCATCACGGACCATCAGGCTTTGCTCTCCCTGTTCGGGAACCCCAAAACCAAAATGCCCCCACACATCGAATGGTGGGGCATCAGACTACAGGAGTATGATTATCGGATTGTCTACAAACCAGGCGGTGACGGTAATCCAGCCGACTACCTATCTAGACAGCCAGATGGCAAGGCAGACAAAATAATGGGGGAAAGAAGCAGAGCACTACATATCTTACTTATTGCTCAATGCTCTCCCTCCCCCCATCACGAGCGGGATGTTCGCAGACAAGAGTAAGGCCGACCCCACAATCAAAGCAGCAATATGCCTAACAAACACCAACAAGTGGAGACACCTTGACAAGGAACAGTTTGTGAAAGGGGAGGTAGACAAAAGGGATTTGCAGAGGATGGCAAAGATTCAGAACAAGCTCGCTACAACTGACCAAGGAGCACTACTGCGAGGTAACTGCCTAGTAGCCCCTAAGATCCTGAGGAAAGCACTAGTGATCATAGCTCATGAAGGACACAAAGGGGTTGCAAACACAAAAAAGATATTGAGGAATCAAGTATGGTTGCATACATGGACACCATTGTAGAAGATACCTTAATGCACTGCATAGCTTGCCAAAAGACAGCAGCAAACAGCCCCCCGTGCCCACTCCAGATGGTACCCATACCGGAATGACCGTCGCAAAGCGTAGCCATGGATTTCTACAGCCCTCTGGAAGAAGGGGGACACCTCATAGTGATAATGGAAGAATATTCACGCTTCCTACTCATAAAACATGTACAGTCCACAGCATTTCACCACGTTGTGGGAGTGATTGACAAACTGTTCAGTGGATGGGGGAATCTCCAATACTGTGAATACCGACAATTGTCTGCCTTTCCAGAGTCAAGAATTCCACAGGTTTGCTACCCACCTAGGCTTCCCCCACCAGAGAATCACACCACTATGGCTGCAAACCAACGGCATGGTGGAACGCTTAATGGCCACCATCAAGTGGACCCACCAGAAAGCGACCACTGACCAGACGTTGTTGCCCCAAGCCATCTGCCAGATGCTAAGAAGTTACTGAAACACCCCACACAAAACCACTGGACTGACACCCCTGAAACTTATGATAAAATATAAGCTGAGGTCTCAGTTTCCACAACTAGAAGACTACACGCTGGAAGAAGATGCAGAAATCAGAGGAAGAGATTCTGAGAAGAAAAGGGAGACAAAGGAGTGGGTGGATCGAAAAAGGAGAGCAAAGGAATATCAGCTCGCGAACGGCGAAGTCGTACTGGTGTAGACAAAGGCAGCAAAAGAGGACTGATCCACGATACGGGTCACAGCCACTCCTGGTGACTGAAGTGAAAGGACAAATGGTCACCGCGATGGGGAATGAAGGAGAAATAATCCACAATGCCTCTTTCTTCTGCAAGCTATACCAAGTGGAGCTCGAGCCAGCTGAAGAAACAACAATGGGAGAACAATGGAAGAAGAAGAACTGAGAGTTGAAGAGACCGGAGATCCACCGGTCAGAGAACAGGAGGGAGAAACCCGTGAACTGCCAGGCCGCCCACAGCAAATAACACGAAGAGCTACACGCCTCATTGAGCAAATGTAGACCGCAAACCTCCCTGATAAGCAAGGGGGGGAGATGTTACGGCAGGAAACGGAGCAAGAGTCCTTTAAGAGGGACGGACTCAAGCCAAGAGGGGAAGGCGGCAGGAGGGAGGAAGGGGAGCGGAATAAGGGGAAAGAGTTTGTTGTGTGGAGGGAATAAAGGTGTGAAGACATAACACCACTTCGTCCCATGTCGTTTATGTTTGGCGTGTGTGGCTAGGCCCCAACATGCTATTGAGTCCGTGGACACATTGTAACCCCTTGAAGTACTAAGAATATTATTTACGCACTTATTTAGATTAATTGCAAATGCGGACTGGTGTTCGTATCACATTGCACAGAACTGATCAGGGCTCTGTGCACAGCATCAGGGAGAGCTGAAGGCCAGTGGCAGTGATGTCACCGCCTTCAATGTGTCCAATGTGCACTGCACAATTCAGCCTCACCTTTCTAAGGTTGTGTGTTGTCCAAACGCTGATTCCACCCCAGTATAATTCAGAAGCAGGGAGAGCGAGTGATAAAGAGAGCCACCTGACCACTTGCCACTTCATTGTGTTGCCGCTGCATGCCTACCACCAGGAGGAGCTGCAAAAGATGAGAGACCACCATCTTCATGATAAAAATAGTGAATTAAAAGAAATGTGTACCGCTGTGTGTCTGTGTGAATGCATGTGTGTATGTGAGAGTTTGAATGAGTGCGTGATTGATTGAGTCTGTATTCATGCACATATTAGTTGTCCATGTGGTAGGTTACCCCATTACCCCGAGAACATGCCTTGGGCAAGAGCTTTGGGGTAATTAATGGCAGACCAGCAGCATAAATATGTGTTTACACTGCAATACTGGCATGGACATCTTTCTAGAGGATAATGGCAGCATGTATTTGGTACAACCAGCATTAAAATGCCTTACAGTGACAATAGTGCTATGTATAGGGTAAGTAAACATGAGTATTTTCTTACAGTTGCACGGTGGCAATATTTGGACACAGTAATCATGAAACAAAAAGTGGCATGCTGGCGTATACCAGCAGTGCCAGCATGAAAATGTGTTCAAACAGTGGCATATATTGGGCACAAGAAGAATGAACATGTGTGTTTACAGCGCAATGCTAGCATATACAGCTGGGCACTGGCAGCATGAAAAGTTGTTTCACAGGGAAAGGCTGACATATATTTTTGAGCCAGGCCTTGTGGCTTTTCTTTGGACACAGTCAGCATAAACATTTGTTTGCAAAATGCTCCTGTCATCTTTCAGTTGACGGGCCCCTATTGGTATATTTAATTTTCCGCTATACAGAATTGATTAGCAATTATATTGGGCCTCATTATATGTTTGCTGGTCCGGGAAGTACAGACTGGTAAGCTTGCGCGTAGCATAGTTCCCGGACCGGCAAACTACGAGTTTTGCTCGCAGCTACCTTTCTACCCGCCACGTACCCGCCAGGTCGGACCTGACGGGCAGAGCGGCACCAGCGAGCACAACATGTCGGATGCACCGGCACCGTTAATAACGGTGCCGGCGCATCCGGCTTCCCCATACCCATTGAGCCCCATGGGGCTCAAACGGGAATGGGGAAGAGATTTTCCCGACGCCCAGGAATGGGCAAATACCGGGGACCGCCAAGGCCGTAAGGACCCGGTAGTTGCCTATTTCTGGGCACCGGAAAAAATAAAATACTGACAGCAGCCGTACCTGTATTAGGCCCATTGTTTTTTTAACCCATTTTTTCAGAATTTTTGATGTAAAGAGCACCATTTCAACCCATTTCGTAAGCTCTTGGTAAAGACAATTTGAGTCAAATATTTACACTCCTCCACTTGAAAATGTTACCAGCCGCCACTGGCAATCGACACAAGCCTACATCAAGGGGGCCACTAAAGCCCCCAGCATGAATCACACTGGCCAGAGGCAGGACTGTTAGCTGCTGTTGGCTCCCATTTGCGTTCCCACTGATTAGACTCCTCTGCTTCCCCTGCTGGACCACTTACACAGAGTGATGCTGTATTGGGAAGATTACAGGGCACTCATTTGTCTTGTGGGATGTGTGGCTCCAGAAAAAGTACTGTTTTGAGAGTAAAAGCCCATTGGTGACATGACCCGCTTGATGTTTCAAAGCTCCTAAACTATGCACCATTACCTCAGGGCACTCATTACTGTCTAATTGTAACTGTGAACATTTTGTTGAAAATAACAAGACGGGGCTCCCTTTGGTGCTGAGTCTATTAGGTTTGTATCTCCAAATGGACCTGCGTATTTGCATATGTGTTCCAGAACGGGACGCCATATCATTTTGGTCACTAAATGCAGTGATTACAGATAAAAGATTCTTTTTGTTACACAGATTCTATGGCTGACCAGTGTGGTGAACCAGAAGAAGGAGTCGGACTAAGAAGCCATGGTTCAAGGGTGTTTATTAAGAAGAAAAAGAAAATGCCTATCTAGCCCCATTGCTAAGAGGGAAGCTCCTTGCCTAGCAATCTAAAAGTAAGGGTGCTCGCTCAAGTCCAAAAGAAAATAGTCCTTAGTCCAAACCCTAATAACTTACTGGCCCGACCACTTAGGAAAACGTAAAAAAATAAAGAAGAAGGTCAGAGCAATGGCTTGTGTCGTTGGCTACTGCTTCCTAATTGGTGACCTTATCCAAAAAGAAGGCTTAAAAGTTTGTCATGTTCTGTATTTCTTTATACAAAGTTCATCAGTTTCTTACAGTACAGTCCTCAGCCTCTCTGTGGGTTCTGTATGCCAAGTAAAATCTTTACACGGATTCCATATGGTTCCCCTTTCCTAGGAAAAACAAGTATTCCTTAATACAATTCCACCATTTCTTCCTTGGTGCTTAACAGTGTCTTTGTCTAAAACACTGGAGCCCTCCAGGTTCTTTCTCCTGCCAGGTCTGTTCACTATGTTTCATAGTTCCAGTACTCCCCAAAGTCCCCTAGCCTTCTATCAGACTTGCTTTAGGGGGGCTTTGGTAGGGTGTCTGCCCATTTGGGTTTTCCAGGCCCCCCTAACCCTTGTGAGTTCTCCTTGTGTTTTAATGTTTCTCAGTGTCGCAGGGCTCCCCAACACCCTCTGACCCTTGGAATGGCTTGTTTTACCAGGGCCTCAGTAGGACATCTGTCCGTTCGGGTTTTCTGGGCTCCCGTAACCCTTGTGGCTTCTCCAGCTCCTAGTATCACAGTTGGCACCTCTCAACGGCGTTACCTTTTCACTTCCCTTCCGCTGCTCGATTCAGCAGCTAACACCATTCTCGTGTGGAGTTCGGGGATCTGACTTCTCCACTGCAGTCTGGTTCGGCATCAGTTTCCATGTGGTCATGCCACCAAGCGAGATGGCCACTTCACCATCTCCCTCTCTATCCCAAACATGGCTTCTTGCTCAGTCAGGAAGCCAGCCTTTCGACGCCCGGCTAGTGATCCGCTCGCTCTCCACGCCACCACCAGCTCCATGATGTAGCATGGCTCCGCTCCTCCAGAAGTCTTCCTGTCAGAGGCTTGCCTCTGTGTAGCATTCTCTCTCCCTCATTCAAAGTTCCTAGTGGTTTATGTACATCATCAGAAACAAAGGGGAGGTGTCTTTCCTCTTGGATTGTAGACTTCAGGTGAGATCCAGCATTACCTAAAGCTAAAGGGATTTAAGAAATGTCACTTTAATTGATACAAAACAGAAGTAACAGCAGTCTTTCCAATTCCCATTTAGGCATACCAGAATGGGAGTCCTTGTACCAAAAAAGGGGAGGCACTCCCAGTGAGGTCCCACTTGCCTAGACCCCTACGAAGGGTCTTGCTGAGCGGACTCACACCCATCGTCTCGAAGGGGGTGGCTAGTAAAACTAATTTATATTTGGTGCGAGTACAGCATGCCATTTCGACATGAGTAACTTCACCCGATCTCCTCTAGTAGATCTACCAGAAATAAATTTAGTCCTGCTAATAACATACTTTAGTGATCATGCCTGACCTAAGGTCAAGGGATCCAGTACTCCAGCCAATAGGTGTCTAGTTTTTGAGCAGCAAGCCTTGGACCGGCACTTAATTTGGTTCCTGCCGGGCTATATTTTCCAGTAATATTTTACAAATAAGCCACGGGGCAAAGGGTCTCACCATGAGGTAACAGCCCAGTTTCACAGACACCAGAATAGTGCAGGCCTTGAACAAAGGCAGAGGGCCATGACCACCAGGTATTTATTTATTGTGTATTTATAATGTGCCTATACAGCAAATGGTGTTTCAAGGCACTGCAAGACAAAAGAGGAAGGTGCGGGGGGACAGGGATAAAGAATAACAAAAAATATTTCCATTAGTCCTATGGATCGTGCAAGTGCAGTAACAAGAAGTGCAGGGGAGTGTGGTGGGGGGTGGGGAGTGGCAGTCAGAGCGGAATGCGTTAATGCTAAGATGGGAAGGGAAGAGTGGGGAGCACGCAAGTGCTGAGGGGGTCGTGGGTGGGGAGGGGAAGAGGGCCCTGGGCAAGGCGGGTGCTACGGGGAGGCCAGGAGGACATGCGCCAGGGGAAAGTAGGTAGTGCAGGTAATGAGGGTCCACATGTTAAGTGCGAGGACAGGGCTGGGTCAGGCTCAGTAGGGGTGTAGGCCCTGCCAGGCTAGTGAAGGGGGAGGGAGCCCGGTAGGGAAAGTGCAGTTTTGGGGGGCATCAGGAGAGAATGATGTGCTGGGGTAGACGTGAAAAGGGGGGCCTGGTGCCCTGTATGACTCAGAAGGAACCAGGCAGCCAGTCAAAAGGCAGCGGGGGGGGGACATTAGCAGAGGAAGGGGAGAGAGGAGGAAGAAGAGAAAGGAGGTGCTTGAGAAGCTTCCCGAACGTAAGGAGATCCGGCTCATGCCTCAGAGGGGTAGGGAGGCCATTCCAGAGGGAGGCTCCTGCAGAAGAGAGAGATCTGCCACCCACTCACTGCTTGGAAAACCACCTGGTCTGCAGAGAGTTGGAGCTAGAAGACCGAAGGGCTCTAGCAGGGAGGTATTTAGGGAGATAGATTTGGAGATAGTGAGGTCCCAGGCCCAAGAAAGCCTTGTGGATGATGCTCAGGGTCTTGAACTTGATCCTCGCGAAAATTGGGAGCCAGTGGAGAGATTTTAGTGCTGGAGAGATGCGGTCCCTGGGCTTGAGGCCAAGGATAAATCTTGCAGTCCTATTCTGGATTATTTGAAGGGATCGAAGGGAGGATTTAGGCAGATTGAGGAAGCGGATGTTGCAGTAGTCCAACCTAGAGAGGAACAAAGCTCTGAAGACAATGAGTTTCTGGGGGAAGGTGAGGAAAGGGAGAATGCCTCTGAAGAGGTACAGCTGAAAGTGGGCCTTTGTGGCAAGGTCTGCGATGTGAGGAGATGAGGAGCGAGAGGAATCGAAGATGACACCAAGGTTTTTTGCCTCACAAGAGGGTGAGGGGAAGGGTCCTATGGAAAGCAGCCAGAGAATAGGAGGAAAGAAGGGGACACGGGTTCGCATGAGAAGAATCTCAGTCTTACTGGCATTAAGGCAGAGATTGTTAGCAGCGCACCATGCCTGAATAGCAGTCAGACAGGAATGAGAGAAAAGGACGAGGAGGCAGTGGTGGGAAGCTTGAAGGAGAGCTTTGTGTCATCTAGGGATGTAACGGTATAACGGTATACCGTTAAAGATACCGTGAACCACTTAATTGAACAATAATAACCATCACATTGTTTATACCGGTATACCGTTTATACCGTTAAGTGTGCTTTTCAATCTGATTTGTAAAGGCCGCAGCAAGCAAGTGCTGCGCAGTCTTGGTCTTGCACTGTTGGGTGTGCCGTCTGTCAAGTAGTTTCAGTTGGAGCAGTTTTTAATGCCATTCCATAAACCACACGTGCCTGACACAAAATCAATATGTTAGCAATAGGAAGAATAAATACAGTGCCAAGAAGGAAAAGGGTTTACTTTGGGTTGGCGGCTTTGGGGTTTGTTTATTTATTTATAATGGATAATGTTTGCTAAACATATGACAATGGGGGATTTCCCTGGTTCTATCATTGAATTTAGATATAATAAGTCACACTGGGAAATTCTCTCTGTGGGTATTCCCTGTTGCCATACCAAAGGGTAACATGTCCGTGATTACTGAACACCCTTTGGCCCCCAAGTAAACTAAAGGCTGCAACGTAAAGAGAGTGTGTGTGTGTGTATGTGCACAAGTGTATACTACCATCAGCCTCCATTGATCTGTGGCATGCAGATTATCAAAATGGCAACATGTTAATCTTCACCAGTAGCCAGTGGGGGAGCTAAAAGCCTAAATGACCACTTAAGAAAAGCTATTCAGCTTGCTTTGCCAGTTGCAGCAGGACTCCCCCCCCCTCCTCTCCACACGTGTATTTGTGTTTGGTGGAAGCAAGGGGTGGCATTTGAGTGGAAAGTATGTTGAAAAGCCCAATTCTGGCCCTGGGTGCCTGGTTTTGTTTGTGTTAATAAATCTGACAATTTATGACCTTTTAGAAAATATTTGTTAAGATTAGTTAACTCCACCTGCTATACCGCGAAAACCATGATATACCGTCGTTTGGCAAGAAGGTTATCGTACCGTCATAAAACTAATACCGTAATACCTAGTGTCGTCTGCATAACAATTGAAGTGAGGAGTGAATGTGGAGATCAAATGGGCTAGAGGGGCAAGATAGATGTTGCTGAGCCACAGCAGGAGGGTAGAGCCCTGAGGGACGCTGTAGGTGGAGCGTGTGATGGGTGAGAGAAAAGGGCCCATTTGAACCTGCGAAGGTCAGTCAGAGAGGAAGGAGGTCAACCAGTCCGTTGCCAGGTCTGTGATGCCAAGGGTATGACAGAGCCGATTTATTAGGGTGACATGATTGACTGTATCAAAGACAGAGGAAAGGTCAAGAAGAATGAGAAGAGAGGGAGAGTTGAAATCGAGATTTGACAGCAAGTCTTCACCGATGTTCAGGAGTGCAGTTTCTGTGCGTCTGGCTGCTCTGAAGCCAGACTGGTGGTCGTGGACACAACCAGCAGATTCAGTTTGTTGGATCAATTGGGAGATGACCAGCTTCTCCAGGAGTTTGCCCAGGAAGGGGTAATGGAGATAGGGCGGTAGGAGCTGCTTAGGAGGGGTAGTAGGAAGGAGCCAGTGGCAAAGGAGTAATTGCAGAAATCAGCAAAGGCTGGAGCAAGGGATGCAACGTTGTCCTTTATAGCTCTGAAGGAGCAGGGCAGCATCTGTTTGGAGGAGGCTTTCATAGATAGGTCCTGTCTACAGTTCTCATCTATGGTATGGGTGAGAAAGAGGAGAGTAGGAGGGAAGGGGAAAGGGGGACCAAGGGAGGCCTGAGAGCGGGTTGGGGAGAAGGGAGAGCTGAAGAGGAGAGCGGGGACAGGATGTACTGAGATTTGGCTATGAAGTGAGAGGCCAGTGCAGTGCAGAGGCTCTGGGATGGCAGAGGAGAGGTGGAGACAGCAGAAGGATTGCAGAGTTCCTTGCAGATTTTGAACTCAGCTGTGTTGTTAGTGGCCCCAGAGATCCAGGCTTGGATATAGGCTTTCGTCTTCAACCGGATGGAGAGTCTATATTGCCTTTGGAGCAGGCGGCAGGCCAGTCTGTCAGAGGATGCGCTCGAGGCCTGCCACTTCCGCTCTGGAACTCTGCACTTGCGTTTCAGAGAGACTAGGTCGGAATCATACCTGGTGTTGAACTTGGAGGCAGGCTTCATGCGGATCATCATGACAGGAGCAAGGATGTCCAGAGTGTTGGAGATGGAGAGGTGAAAGTTGGCAAGGGCTGTGTCAGTGTGAGAATCAGTGGCCCGAGTAGGAGGTGGAATGAAAGTGGTAGCAAAAGCAAGAACGGACACTCACTTCATCAGTCGAATGACAGAGAAGGAGACTGGCTGTGCGGGCAGATGCTTAGCCGGGGGACCCAAGAGATCCAGGTGAGAGGACAAGAGGGCATGATCAGACCAGGAGAGGGGTGTAGTGAGATGGTTGGAGATTGGGATGTCTGCTGAGTTGAGAGCATCCAAGGTGTGTCTGCCTAACTGTGTCGGACCATAGAGAAGAATGGTGAGGGAAAGAGAGTCACAGAGGCTGCAGAAGAGTCCAGAGGGTGCATCAGGAGAGTCAAGGTGAATATTGACATCTCCGAGGAAGAGAAGCTTGGAGGTGGAGGCCAGGAGAGAAAAGGTGAGGTCCGACCACTCCGAAAGGAAGGGGGAGACTGGACCAGGGGTCCTGTAGGTGGAGGCAAGAGTCAGTGAGAGGATTAAAGAGACACCAGGATTGCAGGCGAGGCATTCGAAGGAAGAGTAGGTCTGAGTGGGTATGATAGTAGCAGGGTATCATTCAGGGACGATCAGAGCCACTGCGCCCCCAAGGCTCCTAGGCCCGGGCTTTGAAAGGATCTTCTAGCCCTCCAGGAGGCGTGTGTCTAAAAAATAGTGACAGAGTTGGCAGTAAACCATGCCTCAGTGAGATTGAGGACATCAAGGTCAAAGTCTTCAAGGAGGTGGCAGATGTCAGAGGAGTGTTTAACGGCAGAGCAAGAGTTGAGGTAGCTAAGTGGAGCTGGTTGCCACCTTTGAAGGTCTTCCGAGGAGGAAGTAATGTGAACAAAGGTGAGGGATTTGGAATACCTAATTTTACAAGAAGGAGTAAGCGGTAGGCAGTAGGGTAGCGCAAGGAAAGCAGGGTGAGTTAGACCAGTCAACAGCTTGCTTGCAACAGAGGCTTACACTGGTAGAGTAATCTGCTAAACCGAGAAACTTGATTGGCTATTATGCTAATAATTTTAGAGAATATTTCAAGTATTAGAAAAAGTCTGGTCAGTTTGAAGATAAAAGGACTCGGGTGTAAAAAAAAAAAACAGATGCAAAGCCAACATCCAGGGTTGGAGCATGGAAAGCTTTTGCTTTCACTAGCTTACTGCTAGGGATACATAAATATTCCAATCAAATGTGTATTCATAACAATCCAAGAGCATACTTTTTACACCAGTAAACCAATAAAAACATGTTTTTTGTGATCATCGAAATTGGCCATGCTTTCTCTCAAGTAAAAAGTACATCACAAAGCATCAAGGACACTGATAATTAGGAAGCCTGATCATCCCTTATTTTGAACCAAAGAAGTACTTGACAACCCTAATACCTACACAACCCCCGGGAATCGCCTCCACTGCAACTAGTGGATTGTTTAATTTTATATACACATCTACTTTAGCCATGGTGGCTGAAGAATCTTTAATGTGGCAGTGAATACATATTTTCCACAAATTGGTTCAAGAAAGCAAGTAAGTGCAGCGCTCAATCATGAACCATTTAGTGTCTTTTGGGGAGGGGAAGTTCTCCCCTTGATAAAAATTGTTTAAATAATGTGTTGAAATGGTGCATTACCAACACACACTACAGAAAATGTGGGGAAAAGACAAACAATTCACAATTCGTTTTTTTAGGGAAACACATGAAATTTTCCAATAGATACCAGGTCACCAACAGCACACTGGTGAACTTTATATAAATATGTTCATGCTTTTTGTGACCAAAAAAAACATGAGGTCTGTGTGAACAATATATGCCAGCATTGCCCTGAAAATCACTTTTTCATCATACCAAAAAATGTAAATATTGCCACTGTAAAAACATTTTCATGCAGGCTGTGCCAAATATATGCCATAATCGCCTCTGGAAAAACATCTTTATGTTGGGTGTGCCCAATTTACTCTAGCAGCATGCCACTGTAAAATATATATGTATGCTGGATGTGCCTAATCATTCTAGCATGTCACTGTGGAGATGTTGTTTCATGCTATCTTTGCTAAACATATGCAAGCTGTATGTTACTGTAAAAACGGCTCCCAAATCTGGCTGCACACAATACATGCTACTATTTCACTGTAAAAATACATTTGTGGTTGTCTCTTCCCACTATATGATAAACTGATAATGTAAAAATACATGTTCACTTTGGTATAGCCACCATGGAAACTTGTTATTGTTGCAATACTGGCACGTGTCCATGGTGGCTATACCAAACACAAGACAGCATAATGCCACTGTAAAACACATGATGCTGGTTGGACCCGATATGTGGCAGCATTGCCACCATATATACAACACATACTGGCTATGCCCAATATATGCCAGGTTTCCCACTGTAAAACATTTTGATGCAAACTGTGCTCAATATGCCCACATTTAATTGTAAAACATGTTGGTATGGGGCCAGTAAGCAATATATGTCAAGATTGCTTTTTTTCTTATTCAACTACACAATATGCCAGCACTGCACTGCAAACATGTGTCATACAGTCAGTGCCCAATATATGCCACCATTACCCTGTGGAAATGCTGGTTTCTACCTGTTTCACCACACTCAACTAAATTAATGCCATTTCAGAGAAACCTGTCTCAAAGAATTCCTATCTCGTTGCAAGGCTACCTCCGTGAATTTACACGGATTGGTTTCAATTGAAAACTCATCACAATTTGAAAAACTGGTGGAAAATAAGCATTACAAAAGTTATTTAAAATTGTTAAAAACAATGAATCCAGTCACCATTAAAGGGGAAAGAAGCATACAAAGAGAGTCAAGGAAAGAAAAGATCCAAAATACAGGCAAGAGAGATAAATAGGAGACTCGGGACACATTGAGGGATTCCCCTGTTTTGCATTAAAGTTGGGAGGAAAATAACTTTAAAAAAAGCCACAGAAGCGTCATGCGATCGCATGAAGTGAAATGGTGCAAAAAACATTTTGATGAGTTGGCTTGAAATGAGATGGTTGCAATGATTGTGGAGTGAGGTGTCATAGATCTGAAATGTTGTCATGCAGCCATTACCCAATGTATGCCAGAATTACCACTGTAAAACACATTTTCACACACATGCATGCATATACACAAGCACACACATTCAAACAAAATACATGCATGCACAAAGCTGGCTGTTTTTTCTCCTACTTTCAGCCTGGTCACTAGGCTCTCCGGTCATCTTCCCCCTGTACTCACAGTGAAACAGGAAGCAGGAGGGTGGTTGATTGACACTTCCCTCTTCAGTCTCTCCTCTTCACCGCCCTCAAGAAGACATTAACTGAACACTGAAAAATAAGTCTCATGAACTCCTCTAGACAGTATTCCTTCTCTCACTATTGTACCTGTGAGGACAGAGGCCCTGCAGGACTCCACATGGCGCAGTGCCCCACATGAGAGCATCCAGATTCTCTTTGCCTGCAAGCAGTGGGTAATTATTCACTGCTATGCCCATCACTCCTGAAGTGAGGCCCTGTGAATGACAGAGACTATTGGGTGAGGGACTGCATCCAAACACTCAAAATGTCCTGGTGGCCGCAGCAATTGTGTTTCTAATGCAACTATGCCCTACAGTTCCATCCTGTGTCGGCCTTATTTTAATTTCCCAACCTCCTTGCATCACGCAGCGGTTCATGTAACAACCAACTTGCACTGACTTTATACAAAGCACCTAATAAGGAGACAGTTAATATGTATGCCGCGAGCACAAAGAAAGGCCTACAAAAGCAATACACTGATATAACACTATGCAACACTACAGTATTCAAAATAAAGATGAGGCTTATGCTATCGATGATTACACATATGAATAATTATCCAAGGTCACAGGCTATGTACAAATTCATTCATGCATGTAGATTACTATGGTACCCAAACCCAACAAAAAAACAACAAATAAGTAAATGAGTGGGTGTCTCATGCATTGTGTATCAGAAGGAGGTTGTTGTGTACTGGCCTATTGCCCATGCCCCCTGCTTACCACCCTGTTCCTCTATCCGAGGCGATATTTGCCCTTAGCGTGCAGCATGCTGCAAAGAGTTACAACATAACATACTTATAGCATGTCTACATGCATGTGTATTTATTGTGGGTCATGAAGAAGTTGCACCACAAGCCGTTTTGCTTCAGGGCACAGGCAATGCAATGTGCAAGGTAAGGGGTTCAATCCCAAAAGGAGGTGGGATTGCAGGATCCTACACAGAAAAATAGGAGGGGATAAACAGAAGTACACACTGTGCTACAGTATTGCATTCGGGTCCCATGGCACCTATCCTGGGTGCCTGTGAGTTCAATAGCATAGTAGGGGCTGGTATGCCGCCTCCAGTTCTTGGACGTCTTCCCAAGAATCTCCCAAGAGCAACCGCTTAGCAGCTCTCCTCAAGCCTGTGCCATTTTTAACTTGTTTTAGATGCAATGGAATTTCATTCCAGAGTGTTGGCCCTGGGGAGACCAGTGGCCGCCTAGTGCTTTCTCCTCGAGCTGGCCTTATTGAGATTCATTGCAGAAGAGGGCCTGAGGGTTCGCAGTGGGTGGGGAGGGCTGATTGATGATTGGCTCATTTCTGCACTTTTAAAGTATTGGCCAGACATCCACATAAAGAGTGTTTGTTGTACTCTTGTCAAAGTAACAGCAATACAGCTGATTGGCATAAGGATGTACACCCTGTATGTGAAATACTGCACTGCCGTGTCTGTGAGACTCTTAGAATGTAGATAGGCCTGGGTTAACCTCCTGAAGTTATGCCATCTCCACATGGCAATAATGACCGTGTTGTCTATTATTGCACATATAATTTGCGCACCTTTGCTTGCTCTGTCTGCTGAGTAGGCAATTTTTTATTCCATTATAAACCTCAATCAACGTCGGGAAAATCCATGGAAAAAAGCATTACTGTGGATTCTCCTGATCCACCACCCCCCCCCCCCCCGCCCCCTGCCTTTCTGCGCTGGATTCCCTGCAATGGAGCGGGAAACCTGGAGGGACAAACTCACTTCAGGCCTTCCCACTGTATGTTAGGAATACCCAAACTAGGGCTGTATCAAATAGTGTATTTACTATTTGGCAAAATACTGAATAGTTGGTCCAGGTATTCGGCTGGGGGCAAATAGTGACCTGAATAGTCATTTATTAAAACTCCTATTGCACAGAGTTTTGAAACACAAATCAATATGGATCCAGGGCCCAGTGACGCCCCACCCCAATTGGTACAGGGAGGATCAGTGGGACTTGCCCTGGAAGCCCCCCAATTGTTTTGTATTTTAAAACTCTGTGCAACAGGGGTCGGCAGGCCTTGCCCCAGCTGCCCCTGATGCTGCATTTTTTTAAAACAAGCAACAATTGCGGTGGTCACCAGGTCTTGGCCTAGCCGCCCCCACCGCTTTTATTTTTTAAATGGGCCAGGTGTCTGCCTGGGCAAGCCCCGGCGATCCACCCTGCAAATATTGAGTGGTTTGCCGGGTCTTGCCCTGGAGGCCCCCAATGGTGCATTTCTTTTAAATGGATGGGTGGCCATCAGGGCAAGACCTAGTGACCCCCCCCATCAACAATTGAGGAGCTACCAGAGCAAGACTCGTAGACCCCTGAAAACTTGGCAACAGGAAAAATACAACAAAACATGTTTAAGCATTAAGCCACAGACGGTTAACATAATCTGCCTTGAAAAAGACTGGTTGGTCGAAACACGTGTTGGCAGTACATAGATAGCGTACGTACATAGACAGTATATATCTGTCAAAAGAAAGAAAGAAAACTGTACATAGGAGTCCAGGACACAATAATGTATTCTGTGAGTAACTCATTGACATATTATCAAATGGGTTTCAATTTTGGATGTAACTTTTTGTGATTATTTCAAGTTATGAACAGGAGTACATGTTTGTAGTTGAACTCATATTTTATATTATGACAAATGTAATGTGTCATACCTCTAGTGTGAAGATGCAGCTACGTAAATATTAGTTTCAAGATGTTGCAAGTTGTTCATGGGCGTAGAACACAAGCACGGCATTGCATGTTTTCACTGTAAATTACCACTGCTCTGCAGCCCGACTTTGAACCTTCAGCAATTACGTATTTATTCTGAATTCACAAATCATAACATCTGTAATCCCGATCCAAAATTGGGGGCATATAAAACAATGAAGAATTTAGGGTACTGTTTTCCCCCAGAGGAAGTACGCACTTTGCTTTTAGGGATACCACCAAAATCAATGACACTCCGAGACAAAATGAGTTAGACTAGAAAGACTTTCGAAAAGATATTTATAAATATTGGGAAGCAGGTACTATGAGGATTTATTTAGAGCAAAACAAAATCCTGAGAGGTCTAATAATACTCATAGATGCAGATATTGCTGAAAAATGGGAACATAATTGAATTGCAAGCTCAGAAGTTATGATAGAATTACTAATTGCACATGAAGACATGGACAATGCAAGAATAGAAACTCAAATAGAGATTCTTACAAATGAAATACAGGAAATAGATGCACAGGAGGCCACTAAAGAGAAAAACTTTGACACTATGAATGAAATTTTGAAAAGGCACCAAGATGTGGTCAAAATCAGAAAATCCAGTATTTTTTATAGGGATGATAGAGACTATGGACAGGATGGAGTACATACATTGCAACCTAAATATGATGAGACTAAAGTCTCTCACTCTAGAGAAAACACACTGACTCACCAGTAGGCTCAGATGTTGACAGTGACCAGACCAGGATATACATAGAGTTATCTACTTCTACTAAAGTGACAACCAAAAGCACAGTAAGCACACATCCCAAGAAACATTTTATAAACCAAATTCAAAGATAGAAATGTGGCAACAAGAAAAATACAAAAAAACATGTAAGATTTCAAGACAGTTTATCAGAAGGTGCTACAGCAGGTACAGCAAACCAAGAAGTAAGGGAGGAGGAAATAAAAGATATAGAAGAAATAGAGGAGGAAACGAGACTCAGGATAAGAGCAGGCTTAAAGAGACAATCAAGAAAAGACAGGATAGGAATTTGTAATTAAACCTATCTGACAGGAAACCTTCGCAAACCGAGATTGATGTGCTAAATGAGGGGTTATCTTTTGCACCTGCTATCAGCAATAATGATATAGACATTCAGATTGATACATTTAAGTACATTAGGAAATTCATATTTAAAAAATACTTCAAGCACAAAGGTTTATACCAAGAGTTTGAAGAGCCTAAAATCAAAACTAATAACTTTACTGTTCGGATTTAAGACAGACCAAATGGTACATTTGCTTTACCAGAAATTAAAATGAAATCTAAATTCATGCCTATTATAGCAAATGAAAATGTGATAGATACATTCCACAAGGCAGTCCTAACTGACATATACAATTGCATGGACAAAGGCAAACAGAGGAAATCAAGATGACATCATTATGCTTAAATAAGTGCATGAAGGAGGGAATGTGGCAATATTCAATAAGTCAGATTACATTGTTCAAGCCGAAAAACATCTGACTCTACTAAAATGTTACAGGAGATTAAAAGACAATCCTACCAAAAAACTCATAATTCAAAGCAAAGAACCTATTGTGAAATGGCATACCAGAGGATTATCAACAGATAATGAAAAGACCCTAACTGACGTGTGGCCATCAAATTATTCCGATAATATATTTTCTACCAAAAATGCATAAGCATTTTGACAAGTTACCAGAAATGAGACCTACAGTAAGTGGGACTGGTTGGCTATCAAAACACATTTCCAAGTGGATAGGCCTAGTGATCAGTCCAAAGGTGGCTGAGCTAGACTTGTATGGCAGGGATTCAATCCATATATTAAAACCAGTTGAAAATAATTTTCAGGCCAATCTAAGTTTTCTAGTGACAATAGAGGTAAACGCACTGTTCTCATTGGTATTGGAAACCATGGATTACTTTTTTAAAGATAGTTCAGCATCCTATTTTTTACATTTTCAATAAATAAATCAATCAATAAAATAAGTAATAAATACATTCAGAAGTTTAAAGAATGATTGCAATTTACAATGGAAAATAATATCTTGATATTTAATAGTAACTACTACAAATAAACAAGACGTATTGGCATGGGGACTTTCTATGCACTATGGGTTACTTTGAACAAATACATGCTATGAAGAATACCCAACTGTACAGTCAAATAAGAATATGGTACAGATATATAGATGACATTCTTGTCATATGAATAGGAACAGATCAAGAACTACAGCAATATCGGACATATCTTAACGATAACAACTTTGGCATTGAATTGAGTAGCACAGTCAGTAAAAAAGGTATGAACTTTCTGGACCTTAATATTTAAGTGGAAAACAACGAATTACAGACTAAAACATTCAGGAACCAACCGAGGTTTAGTCAACTCTACATGCGCAGAGTTGCCATGGATACAATACATTTTGTGACATAACGTTGGGGGAATTAATTCGTGCATGTAGAGATGCAGAAATTGCAGTCATGAAAAAAGCTTTCAGAAAGAATGTGAATTTATCAAAATGAAATTCACACAAAGAGGCTACGGAACTGATATTGTGCACCATTCCTACAGCAGAATTAAAAAGAATGACCGGAAGGAACTATTAAAACCAATAACGAAGCAGAATGTAACTAAAGAGAATATGGTAAGATTCATGTGTTCCATTGAAAGCTTGATTGCTTCAAAAATTCTGCAAGATGCAATATCAATAATAAAATGCAGGGTGAGTTTGATTATTTTTGGACACACTTTGCAATACATTTGAATCAATAGTTGCATACTCCCCAACCATAACCAGCATTTGGCTCATTTCAGAATTGATCCCACTAATCTGAGGACAGGATCACACAACGACCCTTTATATTGGTGGCGTAGTTTAATTATTCATGAGTCAACACCATCATACACTATGGTAAGGGAAGTGCTCATATATTGCTGAGATATGAGTGATTTGACAAGTTATTGGGTATGCAGTTAATAGTGAAGAATGATACTTATACTTGGTTTTCCTTTTGTCTTCTTTTTCAGATTTATGTTCTTTACTGTTGAATTTTCATTGACCAATTATAAATCTATTGTTGTGAACAATGTTTAAACATTGAGCGGTAGAGGGTTAACATAATCTGCCTTCTAAAAGAGTGGTTGGTCAAAACACGTGCCAGCAGTACATAGATAGTAAATATCTGTCACTATCAATAAACTCAACTGTACATAAGAGTCCCGGACACAACAATTTATTGTGTGATTAAATCATTAACTTATTGTCACATGGGTTTAAATAATATTACAAGCTATGCGCTGGTGTACACAGTTGAACTCATATTTTATATAATGGCAATTGCAATGTGTCATACCTCACATGTACAGATGCCGCTACGTAAATATTAGTTTCAAGATCTTGCAACTTGTTCGGACGCAGTACACATTTTTCATATCTATGTATTTCAACATGCCTTCCTTAGTAGTTAATGAGCTTTGTGGCATCTAAATAAAGTTTTTTTGTGTGTAATATATGTTGCAATTTGTTGCACATATTTATATCACTGCATTGTCTTGTGTATGCTGTCTATACGGCTTAAGCTAACTGAAGTGAATTTAAACTGAATGACTTATTAATGGTGTCAACCTTTATTTAAAAAAAATACGGTAATAATTCTAAAAGCAGATTTTTATATAGCATTTTATTCTGGATTCCTCCCACTAAGTACTGTAATATTTTCTTTTATTCAATTTAATGGCACTCAGTGGGGCTCAGTAGTACCTTAAACTTGAGACGTTAGTCTCCCTTTTTTTACCTCTAATTGAGACACCTGCAAGATGCTGACAAATGTATTCTTAGAGTTCTGTCCCATTGCAGCTTTTAATCGAGATAACTGCAAATCGCCTGCACAGCATCTGTGTGACTGCCAGATGAGGGTGAAGCTAGGAGTAGCCAAAAGCGACCATAGAGGTAATACTTGCAAAAAGAGGCTAGGGTGAGAGGTTTGGCCGCACGTCAATCACTGTCTACCTTGAGCAGGTGGTATGACACTCACTTGTTGGTCACTAGTCTTGAGTTGAACACATGTTGAAATCTAACTTTTAAGACTCAGAGAGCTGTTGTTAGTCAATCTCAGTTTTGATTTAAACTTCAACTTCCTATAATCCCACGTGTTGTTGAATGCAGTTTTATTTCTAGACCTCGTATAGCCATGATGACGCTGGATTCTCCAAAGTCCTTGACTGATTTACAACTAGTTGATAATTTGGCTTTTAATTGGGACACTGGCGGGACCCATGCTGACAGGCGGATTCATGACTCCTATCCCGATGAGATGCCCATGACCGAAACTTCAGCCAATTGGATCCATCAATACCTCATTAATTACTGCAGATTGAGAGGCTAATTTGATAAATTGTCTCTTATTGTGATGCAACACCACCAGGCATTCAGGGTTTAGCCCTCGGCGGCAGAGCCCACAGCATGGCAAGAGAGAAGAGACCATCTTCCCGTGGTCAAGGACACAGTCTCCAGGCTAAAGGTAAAACCCTGCTGGTGCCCAGCCAACTGCCTTTCACCTTTTCCTTAGAAGACATGGCGTGTTTCATTGTTTTTCGCCCATGAGCTGTGCTCTGCATGCAGCAGCTAGGACCTTAACACTCTGAACTATCTTACTGGGATATGAAAGTATGACCTTGAGCCTTGATGCAGGCCTTTGAAATCCATGAGCTATTGAAGTCGAGTTTTTTAGGGTTATAGATTGTTCTGAGGGAAGCTGTTGAAATAATCTGATAGATCGGGCTCTGCCATCAAGCTGAAGAGAATGTTTCCTCTGCACCTACAAAAACCGTTCTGAGCCCAATAGAACATAGTGTCCCCTGTAAAATCAATAAATGCAGACACATAGTGGCTGCCTCATGATTAATCACGTGCCAGGAGAAATAACATCAATATTGAATCCTGTGCCAGGAAATAGGATTGTCATCAATGAACCTTTGCCAGTACAGGGTTCAAAACTCCTGGGAGCTATTTGGTATCTACTTGCAGGCTAAAAGAGACTATTTACTTTGGCAACAAAAACGACCAGGATCAACTTCTAATGCCCCAGGCAAATGAGGCCCAACATTTGGGACTCTTTCCCACCGGCTAAGAATTCCATAGCTAGGTATCAACCTAGTTACGATTTATTGACCACCATCCTAGGCCCCTCCTATTACCAGGCATCCAAAAGCTAAGTACTGCTGCTTTGCCCCATCTTGAGTAACCCTAAACCCCAGTAGCGAAACTACAGGTGCCTCTTGACTAATCATTGTATCTCCAACCCAGACACCTCACCAACCGCGGGTTCAGATAACCCAAATCTGGCACCTAGCACAACGCTCCATAACCTAGGTTGTCACAGCACCGTCAGTAGTACCCCCCTCCCCAAACACCTTCCTCTGCCTCACACAAACCCCCACATCTCCACCAACTCAACAGCTAGCTATCCGCACAACCTGTCTCCTACAACATCAACCAAAGGATCCAAATATAAACAAAAAGGTAAAAAAACACATAGGAGACAGAAACGAAATACCTGCAAACGACCAAACCACAAGGGTATACTACCCCTGGTTTAACAACCACAACCAAAAGGACCACAAGAAAAACACCAAAAACCAACCCAAAAACACAAAGGAAATATCAGTAAACAATCAAATTGCGAGGAGCTACAACCCATGGTTCAACAACCGTAATAACGCAAACCCACTAAACTAACAGATTCCAAAGAACCACAATATGCCATGACACAGAACAGGACGATGCGAGAGAAAACTTGAAAAAAGAGCAAATCAAATGGAACTACACCATGGCACCACGCCAATAAACAAAGACACAACAATGGAACACATACCCACAAGCATGACAGAAAATAGAACAAATTCCAAGAGCAGGGGAAAATCTTTATACCTAACACCATACATCACGATGGACCTCCAACCAGAACAATTCACAACCACCAATGACACTAGATGCTCCAGCAAGATGACAGGACCACACTGGAAAAGACCACAAACACCCAGAAGGAACAAAAGGTAAAACGACACCCTCAAGCCATACATCACCAAAACACTACCGCACCTACATCAACTGCAAAAAGATAAAAGAATAGGAACCGGAAGAAGTCAGGAACGACCCAATACAAAACCTAGTAGATCTACTCCACAAAGAAACAGACCCTACTGAGCCTACACTGCACATCATGAGAGCAACAAGAAAAAATGACAACAAGACCACCATATGAAGAAACCTGGAACAAAACAAAACACTTATGAAAATACACTGCAATCTAATCAATGCTAGATCAATGTCCATACATGCTACAGAGATCTATGATCTACTCTACGACGGTGGAATCGACATCTTATTCATCACAGAAACCTTGTTAGATGACAGCTACAAAGTCACACTATACAGCTGCCTACCCAACAACTTCAAGTGCACACAGGTAAACAGAATAGGAAAAAGAGGAGGTGGACTTGCAATAGCCTACAAAGAACACCTAAAAATAAGAACAGATGAACCTCAAAACATCAGAAACTGTGAATCCCTCGTCGTTCACCTGACTGCCAACCCAAAAACAAAACGTGTATTCAAACTCATCTGTAGACCACGACCTACGACACAACCTTTGTAGACTCGTTTAAAGAAGCCATCACGAGCATGGATAACCATCAAACATGACCACCTGATCATCCTTGGGGAATTCAACATATGGTTTGAAGAAGAGCACGCAAACTCTCAAAAATCACTAATCAAGTTAGAGACAATGAAACTACACTAGATGGTAAAAGAAGTGACACACACACACAGTAGGACACACTCTTGACGCAATATTCGCCAACAAAAACCTGATCTCTGCTGCCCCACCAATAAAAATACTATGGAGCGATCACCTCATCATACCATTCATGATCCAACTACCAGCCAAAGCAACCAAACAGCCACAAAAGCTCCCCACGATCTGGAAAAGAAACTGGAATACCATCAAAAGTAGTAATTTACAAGAACAACTGGAATCCCCAAAACCATCAACTGCAAGCCTGGACGAAACCGACATAGACGAAAGAGCAGATTGCATCCAGAAATCGATTGTCAGTTGCAAGATGGTTTACACCATACCTCAATACAATGAAAAAAAAAACAGAAACTTGAACTAGAATGGATGAAAAACTACAACCAGGCAAAATGAATAAACTATCAAAAACAAAGCCGAGCATACAAAAACAAAAAAGAAATCCTCAAAGCCAAAAAGAAATACTACAACAACTGAATCGCAATAGCAACCAACACCCAAAAATAACTATTTTATTTATTTTTTATTTATTTTTTAATTTGTTTGTTACAAACTTTTCACTATTTTATTCCGCACTCTTAAGATAAAACACATTTTTCTATTTCCTATCTAGTCATCACAGTTGCTAGTGTCCATAAAAATGTATTTAACCCTTAATTTAAAAGATCCCCCTCCATCAGTTTTTTCAGAGTAGCCTCTAATAATCTTACAGTCACAAAATTGATTCTCTTATTTTGGCATCCATATATGAGTTCCCATCCTTTCTTGGCATCGAGTCCTCCTAAACCTACTATTCGGTCACATCGGTGGATGGACCTCAGATCTTTAAATCTCGGGCAGAATAGCTTCAGGTGGCTCAGCGATTCACTTTCCAAATTGCATAGTCGACATTTGATGCATCCTTGATGTCTCCCATACCTTTGTAGAGTGGTTTTATTGTGCAGCACATTTGATCTGAGTCTTAGCAATAGATCTCGTTGCTTGCAGTGTGGGAATTCTCCCAGGTATAATGGGGTTATATTAATTTCTCCATAGTTGTTTTCCGAGAGAGTATGTGCCAAACATTTCGATCTTGCTTCTTCTGTTTTCCTCCCGTTGTCAGCCCATAGGATCTTTTTTTACGAACAATGGATTATTAAACAGAGTATTGGAAGTAGTTCCAAGGTTGGTGAAGATTTCAACACACTCTGATTTCCATTCATTTAAGACCCACTCCTTATTTCCAGGTTTATACATTTGAGTACTTCGAATTGAGGAGGGCAAATACTGAGTGTTGCCTTTCTATATAATATCAACTTGTTCCATGTTACCTTTGCGCATAATGATATCAACCCCAATTACTGTCGAATCACAAACATTGGGATTGCCATCGGTAGTCGTAAAATATGTTTCCAAAAGGAACGTTTGAGGAGGTCCCAAATCTCTTGCTTAAGTACAAGGCAGGTCTCTCCTCCGAAAGAAAGTGCAGGGACACTTTATGTTTGTAGAAGATTATTATTGGTTGCATAACTATTCAACATCATAAATGAGATGAGAAAACCACTGGGATGCAACAACACACCAATCCCCTCAAAAAAACGATGCAACGACCATGCAGAACACTTCATAAATAAAATCACATGTATACATCGGATCATACAAAGCAGACCAATCAACCAGACTGTGCACCAGGGCCCCACAGAACCTGGAACCACAGAATAACATGCAAAGCTTCACACAAATATCAGAAGAAAGATTCATCAAATTGGTGATGCTTAAGCGATAAAACAGGATCATCAATGAACACCTGCCCACCAGATATTTATAAATTAATCCTCATGCAAGGCATGCCACTGGAATGCCACAGAAAGCTCTTGAACCAATCACTCTCAATGGGAAGGGTACCGTGGTCCTTCAAATCTGCCTACATCAAACACTCCTCAAGGATACAACAGGCGATGTGGAAGATCTCTCTAACTACAGACCAATAACAAACATTCCCTATCCGGCAAAACTGCTACAAACCTATGTCTACGAACAAACACTGGAGCACATTGAGACACACCAACTACTAGACCAGGCACAAGTCGGCTTCAGACCCATGAGAGGGACTGAGAACGCACTTCTCCCGATCTGGGAGGACCTAAAGACCAACGCTGACACCAACGCAAACTCTGCCTGCTATTAATTGACCTGTCTGCAGAGTTCGACACAGTCAACCACAACATCCTAATCAGAAGACTGGAAGAAACGGGATTCACCGACACAGCACTGACCTGGATTAAATCATTCCTATCTGAAAGAACAGAAACAGTTTGGATAAAACCATTCAAATCAGTGACGCGAGACACCACCTGTGGAGTACCGCAAGGATCCTCTGTGTCCCCACTCCTCTTCAACATCTACTTGACCCCATTAATCAACCTCATTAAAAGGCATGGCATCACCTGCTACAACTGCGCAGATGACACCCAAATCATCTACAAAGACGAGGATGTACAAGAGGAGAAAACTGAGCTAGTAGACTGTCTGAAAGAACTCTACAACTGGATGAATACAAACAGCCTCAAACTCAACCCGGGCAAGACAGAAATCATGATCATATTCAAAAACCAGGAAAGCAACCAATACATGCCATGGCCAGCAGAACTAGGAACAGTGCCCATGCCATCAAAAATAGTAAAAAAACTTTGGAACATAATACACAGAGCAAACCACGGCCAAGGAGTAGAATTCCTAATAAAAGAAAATCACCATTTACCAGCTGGCCAGAACACTTAGATCATAGCAATGACACACGCCTGGAACTAAAACAGTACACAAGTGAAAACCTTGGTGGATCAGCATTCTCTTGCCTAGTGGCAAAAACTCCAGAGAGAAATTCGAAACAAGAAGGGCCAATTCAAATTCAGAAAACTCATAAAAACCTGGCTGAGAACCGGATGAAAACAAATGAGCAACACCCACACCCCTCGGGATGAACACACACCTCACAAGGCAGAGGATAAAAGTGTACCATGACAAGTGTAGGGAGCTGGAGATAGTTTCCGAGTGGGAGGGAGACCCAAACAGATCCCAACAGAGGGAGATGGGAGTGCCCCAGATTGAATGACAGACGGAGGGGATAAGAGTCAAAGGAAAAAGAGTGGCGAGCGAAAATAAAAGCACGCACAGTGAGCAGGTAGATCAAGAGCATAGAGCATAGGGGGTCCCACCAGCCGCCCCACCCCTGCGCACCCCGAAAGGGCAGAGGAAAGAGGTAGATGTGCACCAGCATAGGACAAAGGGAAAAATGCTTGCAGAAATAAATCATCCAGGACACTGGGGGTGGGGGCACTGCCTCTAGATAGCCCTTCAGACAACCCCCAACCGTACACAGAATAAAGGAGGAAGACCCTGCCGTCCCCCCAGAGCACCACAATACGCGACACTAGCAGGGACGCGTATCACAGATGGCCGTAGCATAGGAGGTATGATGGAGAGCCACCACTGACCAAACCTCACTAAAAATCACATCCCTCTGCACACACCTCTAAATAATACAACCACACCTATACTGCACAACAAACCGCACACACTTCACCACAGTGCAACAATGAAACAAACCACACGTAGCCTCGGACACCAGCACAAGACAGCTACCAACCAAAAATAATTCACACTCATGCTCAGTGAATGGGGTAAACGGAACTGGAGCTGCCAACAGCACATCACAGCTCCCCTGAGGCTTTTCCCGCAAAGTCCTACTAACTTAGCCTACCCTCTTGCATTCCAGATCTGCCAGAGCACGAGGGGTCCACTTCGGTGGTGACAGTGCACAGTATAACTATCCTTTACCATAAAATAACATTACTGTCAGAATAGCAGTGAGCAACAACACTCTGTAATGCAACATATTTTTTTGTCTGTCCTGAAACATGTTCATCACACTGACTTGGTGCATAGCGATAGTAACTCTGCATCTCTGAATGCAGACGAGCAGGAGCCCACCATTCGGAACACTGCTTTATTTTTATTTTGTTGGGGTTATTTATAAAGCGCCTATTCAGCAAATAGCCTTTCAAGGTGTTGCCTCGGTAGCAATATGTTCTGGGTTGACAGTGTGGTATGTGGTTGGTATGGTGAGTGGCTGCTGTGGGAGGTCGTCAGTTGAATTGTTTGTGTTCATTCCACTGCTGTGCATGGTTCCGAATCATGTGGGACCACAAAGAGGTGGCCCAAGCTGGTCAAGGTCTTCTGCAATGCACAGTTTTCTTTTACTAAGTGCAGTTGGAGAGATGTTATAGATTTGTGTCCTGACTTTACACATTCTACTATGTTTTTGTGACGGGCTTATGTGTGACCTATTACACACATCGGCGGTAGGGGTGGGTCTTGTGGTGGTGGCCAATTTGATGTGGCTAACACACACTGTTCTTCTCTGCACTGCCAGATCTGAGAGATGGTGTTTGAAAAACACTGTTGACAGATGGAGGAGTAGTAAAGCCGTTCTCTCCGATCTCTATAACTTTGGCTTGGCCTCCTCCATCTTGCCCTCCATGATATCAGAGATGATCAGAATCATGTATTTCTGCTCCCTGAACTGGGATGGTTCATAATCCTTACCTAGCTCATCATCATTATTCTCAGACTCACTGAATATGTGTGGGTTCCATGGACTTAACCTCTACTGCTCCTCTTGATTGTGGGATGTTTCTCCTGGCTCATCATGCTCCTCTGCACTGTGTGTTGTGTCTTCTGGCCCATCATACTTCTCTAAACTCTGTGCCGTTTGTCCTGTCTCTTCAGTTGCGGCAATCTGCACCTCTCCCACTTCTGCCCCAGAGTCCTTGGACTGAACTTCCTCCTCCACTTCCTAACACAATACCTGAGAATGTACTACTATTAGTTGCAGAGCAGGTGTTGCTGAGTGTGCCACCATGCCATTAATTTACCATGCCCAATTCTGATCTCCCTAGTATACACAGCTGCATCTTTACATGATGTACATCAGTTTATAGCTGCATGTCCATACGTCCTCTTGGCATGTTTAGGTGCTTCAGACATGTCAGCACTTCAAATGGTTATTTCTCATCTGACACTAATATACAGTCGCTAAATTAAATATTCTCATTCCTCCACACAATTCTAAGGCTTTTCAGTTCCCAAGCAACCAATATTTTCTCTTGCTACAAAAGAAAAAGCACCCGGCACCAGACACTGAATGTAATCTCCTACCTCACTACACAAGCAACAAGTATTTTCTCTGTCCACAAAAAGATGACACAGTCAGTTACAGACACTGAATGCATTCTCTTGTCTAAGAAGATTTATTAGATTTTCTATTGACAACTTTGCTAGCAAAAAGTACTGTGTCTTGCCACAAAAAGGCAGTGCATGTACTTACAGAAACTGAATGTAATCCACTCCTACCTCCATGGAATTATGTCTTTTTCTATGCAAGCAAAATAATTTCCTCTGCCCACACAAAATGATGCAGCCAGTTACAGCCATGTAATACACTCTTCAACCTTCAAAAAATTATTAAACCTTTTTAATAAATATAATACAAGTAAGCAAGTATTTTCTCTGACCAGAAACATATGGTATAGTATGTTACAGCCACTAAAGGTAATATCCTGCCTGCCAGGGCCTCCAAACAATTCAGTGATCTTCTCCTCCACAATCAGACAAGCAATGCTACGTGCATTTAGTACATGAAAGGTGTTTACAGGGATTCTCCCCTCCTTGGTACTAAAATAGCCTAACCGCTAACAGCCACCAAATATAATCTATTATCGTCAAAGAAATATAAATCTTTCTCTATGCAAGTATTTTCTCTGGCCAGAAATAGGCAGCACACTTTGTTACAGACACTAAATACACTCTCTTGGCTAAAATTAAATCTAAGATTTTTCATTCACAAATTAGCAAACCACGAGTATTTTGTCTTGCCGCAAAAAGATGTCGCACTGGATTACAGACATTGAATATAATCTCCTCCTTCCTCTTAATTTTATTACTCCCCATCAACTAAATCCTACTTTAATTTTAGATCTCTTCCTCAACTAAATCTTATTTAATGTTCTACCTCTTCCACAACTAAATACTACGCCATATGCTCAATGAAACCCTACCTTTCCCCCTCCAAAGATACCTACTCCTCCACTGCTCCCTCTACCCAACCAAACGACCTCTTTTACCGCTGCACCCCATCTGTAAACCCCATAGTGCGCCCATGTACAACACTCTGTTCCTTCCCTGCTAGGTTTGGGCTTTATAAATCCCATACCTATATACCGGCATGCATACATTCTACCTATCACTCAACAGAATTAATTGATGTTTTAACTATTCCTCAAAAAAAAGCTTATTCCCTCCAATGATGTGCAGCGTTCTTCCTCTTAAAAACCCAAGACTGTTTTCCAAAACTGAACCCGGCATTCCCTTTTTATATTAATGTGACCACCCGATCTAGGAAGGCCTGTTGCGGGTGGGAGTGGCACTGTGTGGGTGGTTCGGATTGTGTCTGAATATGTTTGCCACTGCTTATGGGAATGTCTACAAAGGAGCATTACGATGCATCTAGAAAAGTGTAAAGGGTCATATATGAAGTGCATCTCATGTAGAAGTTAGGCTTGCTGGACGTTATGTACCATTTCCTTAGTCCCCAGAAGTAGTTCCCACTTACTAATTGATGTCCGATACCCAGTTACTAGCCATAGCTTCTGCACATCAAATCTTTATTTTGAGCACGCTCCTCTCAGTGCGGATACCTGAAAGTGTGATATCAGGATTGCTGTTAGGCTGTCCCTACGCTTTCCTCTGTATGGCCCTCTCTCTCCTCCTGCTCTGGATTAGAGGTTCCTGGTATTGCTACACTTCGGTGTAATGCCCCTCCTTCCCCAGCAGAGGGTGCTGCTTTAAATGCATCGTTTCCCACTGTCCACTAATCAGCAGTTCCTGTGCTCCCTGACCCACCATATCCCCAGTTTTCTGCTCCCTCTAGCCTTCAATGGCTGCATATATCATTTTACACAGAAGTTCCTGTTCCATACGTCCTATTTATTCCCCTTCCATTGTCCTCTGCTAGCCTCTAAATCGTGTTTCCAATCTGACCTGTATCAGTGTAGTGACTGGTCCTCTCTCTACCTCGATCATTGCTCGGAGGTGGCCAACTAGCTAGGAGTAGGGGGAAGTTAAGAGGAAAGAGTAGTGCAGGCAGAAATCTCCCCCTCTCTCTCTCGCTGTCTCCCCCATCCTTTCTCTCTGTCTCCCTCTCTCTCACACACACACACATGCACGCACGCACCCGAGGAGCGAGCCTGCAGGTGAATGCAGCAACACAGAAAATGTGCCAAAGAAAACCTGTGCATGCTAACACGAGCGTCAGAGTCATACTGCCTCATGGCATGGATGCAGTCATCTTTCTGATCCAAATGTACTCTTTACCAACGTTCCAACTCTGTCACTAAATACTGAGAACCTTCTATGTCTAACCCCCTTTCTCCAGGTTCTTCAAGTTGTTAACTTTTAAAGCATTATTTGTACTTTTAAATGTCCCTCAGCAATGTATTGACGGTTCAAGACACAGGGAGCAAGGGTTGTTACGAGGCTGTTTTACAGTAGATAACTGTTGTGTTTACGCCTTTGCCAGTAATTCTGAAATATAGGGACCACTGGTGCTTCTATTTGTCTTTTAAATCATGTTTTTATGCAGTGTACATGTCCAGAGCCTGCTCGCAGTAGTTGCTCTGGTTGCCAGCGCTTCCGTTCTCACAGTACATTCTGCTCTCTCCCAGCCCTTGGTGAACTGCCTCTCTGGGCACAGAAACTGCGGGCCTATGTGTTTTCAACACTGAAAACAAACATCGTTCGATAAACGATATGTGTTTTCACCCACTAAACAGCCTTTCCAACATATTTTAGGGGTTGTGTAATCATATAAACAAACTCCAGTCCTAGAATGCGTGGGCAAAGTGTTGTATAGTGTCTGGAAAAAAATATTGTTTACCCAATGAGGTTTGTTTTTGGCGGTCAAAACACTGCATACCGAAACCCCCGGGTGAGGAGTACTGTTGAACGTGAACAATTGATCACACTGGGCCTCATTACGAGTCCGGCGGTAAATTTGACTAGCGCCTGCCACCGGGAGATTACAACTACGGCGGCCCGGCAAGTGAGGCGCTGGTAAAATGTAAGTCCCCATTCCCATTGAGTCCGGTAGAACTCTATGGGAGTGGGGACTCAGAAGCGCTGGCACCATTGTTTAACGGTGATGGTGCTTCCATGAACAGTCTGCCTACTGTGGCCACTGAGCCCGGCAGGGTCAAACTGTCATGACCTACAGAACGCGCCCCTTTTGGACTTCCTGGTCCTTGTCTCAACGGGGCTTGCACTCCCTGGTACTCCCAACATGCCGTACAGCGTGAAACACCATCCTTGCTCTACACGTTGGATGTAGCGTGGTCTATTAATAGACCACGCCCCCGCGGCTCCGCGCGTCTTAATGCTATTGCGAAGTAGCAACCAGATGTGTGCTCCGTAGCTCGCGGTATTGCTTCCCTGATTCTGTCCCTACTAACTCCATTCCTAGTCCCTCTCCTTTCTTCTTACTTCCTGGACTCGTGTGCTGAGTTGTGCACTTTCTTAATTTCCGGGATTCCTGGATCGTTGCATCCCAGAACTTTGAACGCACGCTGGAGTCGGAAGAGACTCGTGCAGCCTTATTCAAGACCCGATCCGTCTGCAAGAAGGCATCGACCAAGAAATCCAGCAAAGATCGGACTCAGGTGAGAAGGGTGGAACTCCTTGACACAAACCTGTCGGGCACTGCGGCCACGGCAGGCAGACACGTAGTTTGCCAGTCCGGCGACAAAGATGCCGGTGAGCTTACCGTCACCCTTGTTTCCGGACCGGCAAACTTGTAATGAGGCCCACAGAGTTATTTACAATATTACACCAGTGAAAATACTGAGCTACTGGTGATGATGATACTGAGTCACCTTTCATACTGAGCCATTGATGGTACTGAACTGCCGACAATAATGAGACAATAATTCTAAGTTAATAACGATACTGAGTTAGTGATGCTTAGCCAGTGATACTGAGCCAGTGATGCTGAGCCTGTGATGCTGAGCCAGTGGTGCTGAGCCAGTGGTGCTGAGCCAGTGGTACTAAGCCAGTGATGCTGAGCCAGTGATGCTGAGCCAGTGATGATGCTGTGCCCCTTATACTAATGCGATGATAACATCAGGCCGCTGACAATATTGAGATCCCCATAAAGCAGAGCAATTTGCAAACCACTGAAAATACTGTATCACTGATGGCAGCAAGCACCTGGTGCAACCCAGCCGCTAATGAAACTATGCTACTGCCATTACTAAGTCATCGGGTATATTGAGTTAGTAAATATGCCAAACCACTGAAAGTGATAAGCCTGTGATGTGCATTATACTCAGGCACCGCTGATTTTTATGATGACACCCTTGCTCTGCCAAAATGATCCTTTGCTTTTGGCAGTTAGCGATAACATGCAATGTTAATTGTGAAAACATTAACTAAGGATTGCTAGAAAGATAGTTCATGGGGTTTTAACACCTGCTGTGGAGATTTGTTTAAGAGCTTGAGATTGAAGATTTTAAAAGCAGCCAGGATTGGCTCAGCCTTTCATTCTTCCCAGATTAGTATACGCATCGGTAAAGCCAATAGGTTTGGCTTTTGCAGTTGTTCATTGCATTTTACATTTATAGGCATGGCTTTGTGGCTGTCCTGTAAAGAATGAGCCCGGCTCAAGAACCTAAAAGCTGATGGTCCAGTCACTGGCGTAACAGGGGCCCCCGCAGCCCCCGCGGTGCAGGGGGGCCCCGCTAGCACATGCCTGGGAGGGGGCCCCACTTGGAGAAAAAAAAATGATTTTTTTTTTCAAAATATTTTTATTTTAATTTCTTTTTTAAATCACTTTGCCTTCATAAAGAAATTATTTCTGTAACAGAAATAATGGCCCTCATTACAACTCAGGCGGTAAGGGGTTTACGGCGCCGTAAACGGCGCCGACCCTTTCCGCCTGAGTACGAGGTCCCTTAGCGCCATGGCGGATTTAACACCTGCTTTTAGCAGGTGTTAAAATCCATGGCGCTAAGGGACCATGGAGTTAATTACGCCACCGTAATTTACGGTGGCGTAATTAACGCCTTCCCCACTCCCATTATGCCCTATGGGGCAAAAATGGGAATGGGGAAGGGTAAATGGGGATTGGGGACTTACCGCCCCGCCGACCTCGGAATGGGGCGGTAAGTCCGCCTACCACCATGGCGTAAACGTAGTTTACGCCATGGTGGTAAAGTCACGGCCCAGGCGGTAATTTACCGCCTGGGTCGTAATGAGGCCCAATGTCTTTATGAAGACAGAGTGACTACAAAAAGAAACCTTCTTTTTGAAGTCAGAGGGCTCCCCCTACCCCATGACATGAAAGACACCAGGCTGGAGGCCTCCATGTCATGGGTAGGGGGAGTCCTATGAATTAAAAAAGAAATAGTTTATTTCACTCTGCCTTCATAAAGAAATGATTTCCGTTATGGTTCGGTCCTTAACAGAAATAATTTCTTTATGAAGTCAGAGTGATTTCAAAAAGAGACAATCAGCCTCATTAAAAGTTTGGCGGTAGCCTTGTCGGTAAAACCGGTAGGCTGCCGCCAAACTTGCACTTTTTTCTGGCACCTGCGAATGGGCAATTACCGGTAATTGGCCATTCGCGGGGGCTGGAAAAAAATGCTCCCATTCTCATTTGATCCTCATAGGGTTCAATGGGAATGGGGAGCTCGGATGCACCAGCACCATTCAGAATGGTGCCAGTGCATCCGACATGCTCTGCTCGCGAGTGCCGGTACGCCCGCCAGGTCAGACCTGGCGGGCGGGAAGGCACCCGGGAGCAGAACTCGTAGTTTGCTGGTCTGGTAACAACGGTATCAGCAAGCTTAACGGTACCGTTGTTACCAGACCAGCAAATTTACACTGAGGCCCAATTTCTTTTTTAGAAATAGGGCGACCCTCAAACCAATGAGATGTGTGAGTGTATTGTGAAAGGGTGTACACTTAAATGTGGAGGTGGCTACCTGTGTGAGTGTATGGTGAAAGGGTGTACACAAATATATGGGTGACTGGGTGTGCGTGTGTGCGTGTATGGTGAAAGGGTGCACACTTAAATGTATGAATGGCTGCCTGGGTATGCCTGTATGGTGAAAGAGTGCACACTTAAATGTAAAGATGGCTGGGCGTGCATGCATGTATATGGTGAATGGTGTTTGTGCTTGTGTTCAGGGGCACAACAAAACCTACATTTTGGGGGGCTGATTCTTCAAATGTTGGAAGAGGCGCTAACTTCACGGGTGGTGGGGGAAGCAAACTTATTTGTGTGGAGGCATCTAACTTCTTTACGCATTTTAATGAGACTATTCTAGTGCAGTTTCAATGTTACAAGCAGTTAACTCTCTCCTTTAAGTGTAAAAGCACCCACTTATGAACTGTTGTGAGAATGAACAGTCTCCTGTTCCCTTTCTACCCTTCCAATCACTTCCCTGGCATGAAAGTACTAAACCCACATCAAATTTAAATTGCCTAAAAAATGTGGCATTTGGATGCAGGTACTAACAGTGAAATGATTTACGTTAGTAACGGCTGGGTCCTTGTTAACAGCGAAACCCAGGTGCCTGTTCTGTTCTGTTCAACATCTGTGTCCTGTTCTGTCCGGTAACTGCTCTGAAGGTCAGCCAGGTTGAGTCAACATAGCCCACATTTTCTGGGGGTGAGTGCTGCAGCCCAGTCAACTGAATATTGTTAAGCCCCTACTTGTGTTTAATGCCTTAATTACTTATTGGTAATCGTCATTAGTCCTAGCCCTATTCTTCCTTGTCCCTGTAGTTGTGTATGAGGCAGTACTTGCGTATGAGGCACCATGCCTCATACACGAGCACTGGGATGAGGTAGAGGTACATGGAGGTAATGCCTGACTTAGCTACCTGTATATTCATTACTCCTAATCCCACTCTTCCTCATGCCAGTACTTACCTATGAAGCAAGGATCCTCAAACGTAAGCTCTGGGACAAGGAAGAGGGACGTGAAGGTAATTCTGGGCCAAGGAGCTGATTTTGGAGGTTGGGGTAGGGCATGGGAGGGAGAGGGGATGTGCGATAAATCATAATTGTTGTCCATGTCCAGGCTAAGCAGGCATGATATGTGGTATTAGTGGCTAGAGAGGCATTTTGGGGCACCCAGTCTAGTTATTCCTCAGTTTATTATGACCTTTTTTTAACTGCACATTTCTGATAAAGGAGTCTTGCTAAGTGTAATTGCCTGGCTAGATTGTCATTTGGGTGCTGCCAGTCTAGCCATTTCTTACTGCAGCATTGTATATTTTTTGAGCATCTGTGATAAAATGATATGCTATAAGTCTATTATAACATGCCTATACACAAGTGTTTCTTGGTGCGACAAGCAATGGTGTGAAGATAGAGGGTGGACAAGACAAATGATCTTACTAGGCCTTGTGTCATTCAAATCGTGCAATTGCGAGAATGAGAAATGCAAGGGGAAAGGGAGGGGGAAGTGCAAGGAAGAAGGGAGGGGAAAACAGGGCTGTAATGCTCTGAGTAAGTGCAGCCAGGACAGTGAGGCTCTAGGTAGTGCAAGGAGGACAAGGGACAGTAGGGTTACAGTTACAGTCCCTAAGTGTGTGGTAGGCCGGAGGCAGTGCAAGGGTGACTGATCAAGAAAGAGCCTGGACTCAGTGAGACTCTGAGGGTAGCCAAGCAACCAGTCGGTACAACGGACAGGTAGGTCAGGTAGGTCAGCAGGGGAGGTCAGGTAGGTCAGCAGGGGAGGGAGAGAGCGAAAGCAGAGGAGAAGAGGAAAGTTTTGAGCTGCTTCCGGAACATCAGGTGGTCCGCTAAAGTTTGGGAGGGGCAGGGAGGCATCTGCAGAGGAAAGAGATCTACCCCCCACTCTCTGCCTGAAGAAGCGTCTAGCCCTTAGAGAGTTGGAGGTAGCCGGGGGAAGGGCTCGAGAAAAAAGGAATTTTGGAAGAGAGCATTGGATGTAGTGTGAGCCCGACCCCAGAAAGCCTTGTGGACAATGCAAAGGGTCTTGAACTTGATTATTGCAACCACCAGGAGCCAGTGGAGAAATTTCAGGGCTGTAGAGATATGATCCCTGGGCTTGTGGCCAAGGATAAGTCTTGCTGTCCTGTTCTGGATTAGTTGCAGAGGGTGGAGAGAGGAAGGCAGCTTGAGAAAGAGGCTGTTGCAGTAGTCCAGCATAGAGAGAAACAGGGCTCTGGAGACAGTGACCTTCTGGGGGAAAGTGAGAAAAGGAAGAGTCCCTTTGAGGAGGGCAGCTGGTAGGTAGTGGGACTTCTTGGCAACGTCCGAGATGCGAGGAGAGAAAGAGAGAGTGGATTCGAAGATGACACAAAAGGTTTTTTGCCTCGCAGGAAGGCGAAGGAAGAGGGCCCAGGGCGGTCAGGGTGAGAGAGGGAAAGCAGGGGCAGGGGTCCCAATGAGAAGGATCTCCATCTTAATGGCACCAAGGTAGATATCATTGGCGGTGCACCAATCCTGAATCACAGATAGACAGTCAGGAATGAGCAAGAGAAGAGAGGAGCCTGAAGGAAAGCCCAGTGCCATCCCCATAACACTGAAAGTTAGAGGAGAAGGTAGGCCAAAGAGGCCAAGTAGAGGTTGAAAAACAAGGGTGAGAGGATAGAGCCCCAGGGAATGCCACAGGTAGAGAGGTGGCAGAGAGAAAGGGTCCAAGTTGGATCTGGGAGGGGCAGTCCAAGAGGAAGGAGGTTAGCCACTCCAGGGCCTGATCTGTGATGCCCAGGTTCTCATGTAGTCGATTTATCCGGATGGCATGGTTGACTGTGTCGAAAGTAGAGGAAAGATCAAGGAGGATTAGGACAGAAGGAATGCTGGAATCAAGGTTAGAGAGCAGATCTTCACAGGTATTCAGGAGAGAGGTTTTGGTGCCTCTGGCAGCTCTGAAGCCAGACTGATGGTCATGGAGACAACCAACAGATTCAATGTGGAGAGTAAGCTGGGAGATGGGCAGCTTTTTCCAAGAGTTTGCCCAGGAATTTGGGTGATGGAGATTGGGCGATAGTTTGCCTGACAGGTAGGATCGACAGACGGCGTGTTGAGGAGTGGGTGCACAAGGGAGTGTTTAAGGGGAGAGGGAACGTTCCAGTGGGGAAAGAGTGATTACAGAAATCGGCCAAGGTGCAGAGAGGGTGTCAATATGGTCCTTGATGGTTCTGGAGGAGCATGGGAGCACCGTTTGGACAGCATTTTCATGGATCAGACTTGTCTAGAAACCTTGTCAGGTGTTGTCAGAGAGAAAGAGGAGAAAGGACGAGGAGAGGTAGAGATGGCCAAAGGGGAGCCAAGAGAGGGAGAGGAAGAGGAGGTAGTGGACAGGATGTACTGAGTTTTAGCAGAGAAGTGAGAGGCCAGAGCCATACAGGGGGTCTGGGAGGGAACAGGAGAGGTGGAGACTGCAACAGGATTGACCAGTTCCATGCAGATTTTAAAGAGTTTGGCCGTGTTGTTAGAGGCAGCGGAGACCCAGGCTTCAATGTGTGCTCTCTTCTTGATGAGTGTTATTGCTTCGACTGGCATTTTTGCGCAACCAGTCTAGGTATGTCTAAATGTGGCCTGGCATGCTTTACTGTAATGTTATAATGTGTCTACACTGGTCTACATTGTGCAGCCAGTGGGACATGTTTTCAATGTGGCATGGCATTTTTAATAGCAACACGTGATTTGCATGCATTGGATTGGTTTTAGCCTACAAAACAATGGCAAACACTCTGGCTTTTTAGCCAATTTTTCTCAGAAAGTGTGCTGTATATTCCATTAAAACACATATTTATATCTTTCTCAAAGTGTGGCACGACCCATGATTTTTTGCCGAGCTGGGGGAGCCCCCTCAGCATGGCTCGCAGGGGGGCCCCCACATTTTGTGTTACGCCACTGGGTCCAGTCATCACATGATCATTACTATATTAGCTTTAAGATTACTCTGGATGATTAAATGTTTCTAACCTTTTACAGATGTCTGTAAAAGGCTAGGGTGATTTTCAACAGGTTCGAAAAAAGTCCCCTATTTCCAGAAAATCTCCTATCTCTACCATCAGGAGAAATTAATTTGTATCAACTCTAAAAGAGATAGGTAAATAAATAAAAGAACAAATCCTGGTATCCTCTAGAAACCGTTATACCTCTCTAGGTGATGTTCCGGTACTTTTATCTTGAAAAAAATATATATAGTACAATACATAGTAAAGTTAATCCAAAAATATATGATTTATTAATACTAATACATTTTTGTAAATACATTTTTACAGACCCTAAACATACACAAAAGTTGATTATGTCTAATACATATAAATCACTATGTTTTCATAAAATTTCCAAAATTAAATCAATACATGGACACAAAATGGCAACATATTACATCACAAAACAAATGTGTCACAAAACCACATAAAGAAATATGTTTTATTTATTTACCTATCTCTTTTAGAGTTGATGTAAAAGGTTAGAAACATGTAATCGTCCTGAATAAGCTGACTGCTTACACAGTCTGCTAAGGTGACCCACAAAATGCTTTTGATCTCTGTACCATATGGCCTGGAATCTTCAATAATGTTAAATAATGCCTTCAAAGCCCAATTAGCTAAGGATGTAAACAAGATTTTAACCTCTGACAATCAATTTCCTATATGGTCAAAATGTATGACCAAACCACTCCGAAATAGAATGTAGACATACATGATATATGAGACTATGCGTGCTGCTTACTAACTATTGTTTGAACAAGATGGCCATATCAAGACCTAGCACCAGTTTACCAGCCATACCCAGGTAAAGGGGGCATCAACATTAATCCTTGTTATAACTAGATGAGGGAAAAAGAAAAGAAAGATCAATTAAGCGGTAGAGATGATGGGACAAGAGAGACTGATTGAGAGACTCTGCAAGAGGATATGACTAGGACCAGGACTAAGCAGAATGACTTGGATGAAGAAGAAGTAATTGGATAAAGGACAGGGATGAAGGATTATGAGTAAGAACTATAACTAGTACCATGGAATATATAGAAGGGCTAGGGCAAAGGATAAGGACTAAAATAAAGGCTTAGGACAAATATGAAGGGCTAGGACGAAAAATAAGTACTGGGATGAAGGAGATGAACTGGGATACATGAGAGGGATTGGGACGCAAAAGAGGGGCTAGAATCAATTGAGAAGTAGAAGGGCTGAGAGGAAGATAAGGACTTTGATGAGGGAGAAAGTGTGGTACAAAAGAGAGGGAGGATTGAAATGAAGAAGAAGGAACAATACAACGGAGAAAGACTGTGATCAAAGAGAAGGAGTGAGATGAAGGAGAAGTATTGAATTGCAGGATTAGGACTGGTATGAAGAAGAAGGATAAGGACTTGGATGAAAGAGAAGGACATGGATGAAGGAGATAATCTAGCTAGGAGAAGGGGTTGGATGAAGAAGGACAAGGAGTGGGATAAATGAGAATTAGAAGGACCGGGATAAAGAAGAAAGAGAATAACTGGGAAAATCAGAGAGAGAGGACTGGCAAAAAGGGGAGAAACTGGGAAGAAGAAGGAGAAGTGTTAGGTTGAAGGAGAGGAACTATGATAAAGGAGAAGTAGAATGACTGGGATAAAGCGGAAGTATGTTCACAAAGGAGACGGCATGGGACAAAGAAGAAGTAGAAGGATTGGGATAAAGGAGAAGGAATGTCACAAAGGAGAAAGACTGGGATCAAAGAGAAGGGGTAAAATGAAGGAGGACGACTGCAAGACTACGATGGGATTGGGATGAAGGAGAAGGATAAGGAATGGGATGAAGGAAAAAGACTGCCATGAATGAGCAGGACTGGGGAGAAGGAGTGGAATGCAGAAGAAGGAGTGGAACAAAGCAGAGGGAAAATGACCGGTATGAATCGGAGGTAGGAGGACTGGCTCGAAGAAAAAGGACTGGAGCAAAGTAGAAGGATTGGGGCAAATAAACATGACTCGGGAGAAGGGCTGGGAAAAAAGAGCAGGACTGGGATAAAGGGAAACGATCGGAATAAAGCAGGGGTTGGGATGAAGGAAAAGGACTGTGATGAAGGAAAGGGAGAAGGACTGGGCTGAGTGAGAAGTACTAGTACAAAAGAAGAAGTAGACAGACTGGGAGGAATGACTTGGACAAAGGAGAACAAGTAGTAGTGCGACACCAGAGAAGTGCTGGCATGAAGGAAGAGAAGGGCTAGGCTGAAAGAGAGGAAGTGAGTAGAGGAAGGATTAGGATGAAGAGGGACAAGAAGTGGGACAAAGAAGAACGAGAAGGGCTTGAATGAAGAAGCAGAAGGGATGTGGAAAAGAAGGAAAAACTGGATTGAACAAGGACTTGAATGAAGAAGCACTGGGACAAAGAAAGAGAAGGACTGAAATGAAAACGAAGCACTGGGATGAAGACGAATAAAAAGGCATGGTATGAAGAAAAAATAAAGTTGACTAGGAGAAGGTGAAAAACTGGGAAGAGAGAGAAGGAATGGGCAGAAGTGGAAGCACTGGTATAAAGGAGAATGATCGAAAATAAAGGTGAGGGGCTGGGATGAAGAAGGAAAAGGACAGTGAAGAAGGAAAGCGAGAAGGGCTGGGATGCGGTAAGGCAGTAAATCCCCGTTTTATTCAGAGTCAATAGGACTCTATGGGGCATTTTCGGCGCATTTGCTGCGGTGCAAATTGTGCCACGGTAAATGTGCCTAAAATGGCCAGAAATTTGCTGATTTACTTCCATCTCAAAGCTGGAGGTCAATCTCCCAACTGTCCACCCAAATTCAGGATTAGGCGGAGCGGTAATGCAGCAGTAATAGCGTTACCGCCACATTTTAACCGCTCCACCCAACCCGTGATGAGGCCCTTTGACACTTTCTCTTATTGTCGGTCTTAATCTGTTTTCAATAGTTTCATCACGTTATTACGTTCCTGCTGCATTTTTTAGTTGTTCATTGTTCTTATCTTGTTTGGTCTCGTACTGCCTGTTTCTATGGCCTGTGGTACCTGTTGGTCGTGTTTGTTTTTTACCATGTCTCTATTCGTGTACTTGTTAACTGCGCCCGTTTACCCCCGGCCCAAAGGCGCTCTACAAATCCATAGATAAATATATAAATAAATGCAAATATGGGAGTCCAGGAGTGGCAGTGCGTGTTGCCTTCTTTCAAAACGATGTAGAGGGAAAATGCACATAGGTTGGCTTCTAGCAGGGCCTATAAAAGTGTACAGTGTCCGGTTTTGTCGATATATATATTTTTAATGAACGTTTGGAACTTCTCAGTCTATGGAAGATGTGCTGGTGGTGTATTCCTGTCCTCTGCTGCTGACCAGGAAGCCTCTTGTGACAATCAAAGCAGCCATGGCACTCAACCCATCAGGGACTTGAAAGCATCTCTGTTTTTAGTCCAGAACCAAAATTCCTACCCACACACCCGACTAAACATGGTGGCTTCCCACTGCTAGGGACTGCGCACTGGCTCCCAGAATGTCAAAGATTCCCCTTGAGCACATAGCTATGGTGAAGAAGGAGATTTGCTCCTGGTGCCCTGTTCCAATTGTGCCCACTCCCACTGAAACCAGCAAAGTAATCAATGTGCCAAAATGCCAGTGGGAGATGCAGATGAAACCAGACAGGCCCAATGACATCACAGGAAGTGACATTGCGTGGCATTTGACTCAGACAGCATCACATGAAGGCCTGTCGCATGAACCTTGAACCTCATTTTGTCACAGGAAGGGACATCCTAGATCTAAAAATAAGTAAATAACTAAAATAATTAATGTAATAACAAAAGGCTTCTAAAACAGTTACAATACTATTTTTAGTGGAGCGTTATGGTGGGGTCTTGGTATGCCTTGGCTAATTCCAGCAGACGCACACTTAGTTCAGGGCACTGCCTTCATATGGCAGTTCAGCTGCATATGGGTAATTAATGCATGTTTGCCAGTTATAGTCTGGCACACCAGACACCATAATCATGTGCTAAATACAGCCTCACATTACCATGTGGCACCATACTATGCCAAGTGTAACCTCTATAACAGTGCTCTGCCATGTGTTGCCAGTTATCACCACACATATCGGGTACAGGCCTAATATGCAAGGTACAGTCTCTCGTGTCCAGGTGCTGCCATCATATACCAAGTGCAACCTGAAGTGCCCCAGTACTGCCAGCCAATGCAACATATGCTTGGTATAGGCACATGTGACTACCGACTCACGTGCCAAGTGCTGTAATCATATGCTAAGTGCAGCCTCACATTCTCCAGTATTGCCATCCTGTACCAGCTAGTGATTCATATGCCTGATGTAGGTGCTATGTGGAAGGTGCTGCCATCATATGCCAAGTGCACCTGCAAATGCCCATCTACTGCCATGCTAAGTCAAGTAAAGCATTCACAGTGAAATATAGTCATGATGTGTAAAGAACACCCTCACATTTCCAGGTGTTCCAATGAGATGCTGACAATGGCCGCCCTACCCCCCAACCTGAATAACCCCAACCAGCCCAGCCACGCTCTCATCTTTAAGAGGACTGTCAAGCTCTGTGGCTTCAATAACCTGGGTAGCAGGGTAGGGCCGCACCGAGTCATGGGAACATGGCCCACCAAGCATAGTCTCCTTTAAGGGGTGTGGCCAGGCTAGCGCGGCAAAGTGTGGCACGGGATTCCGGGCTCCAGCACGCGCGCCTCTGACTTGACTGTGAGCCTCCACTGCAGATGCAGTGTCTCCTCCGGCAGTGTTGCCAGGTCGGAAGCAAAAAATAAGCTGAATGCCCTTCAAAAACAAGCCCAAAACAAGCTGACTCCCATCCAAATAAGCGGAAAAAACAAGCGTGCACCTAAAAAGTTGTGGAAAGGTCTCAAAAGTAAGAAACATAACACAACAAGAAAAAACATACATAGACAGAACACTGACATAGTGTGTTAGAACAACAATATTTTATTGCATGGTGACTAGAAGTCCCAGATTGCAAAATAATACGGCCCTGAAATATTTGTATTTATTGTTTTATATAGCGCCTTAATCCAAGGCGCTATATAATATTGTAACATGGCCAATTGGAAGCTGAAAAGAAACATGGCCTTCCTGAATACATCTTTCTGAGAAAATGTTTTATATAGATTCCAATAATCCTCTAACCCAGTCTTGCAAAAAAAAGTTTTTAAAAAATAAATAAATAAAGGATGTTAGTGGATAATGCGTCAGCACTGGGGATATCACCAGGATAATATTGCTATAGAGTGACGCTTGCTAAACTAAACCAATCCCCTTCTTTACATGTCAGTGTGTCTGTCTGCATGACAACACTTTTAAAGTGCGCTTTTTTTGCATATGTTTAGGCATTTGGCATTGATGGGCCACCTGGTGGGCAAGTAACGATCCCATCAGTGCCAAACACTTAAGCATATTCAAAATACAGGGCGCACCCGAGAGCAAGACACAAGTGCTGCCAGCAGCCCAGTGCAGGACGCTCTGTGCGACGTGTAATGGGCTTAACAGCAATATAAACACGCACAATTACACACGCGCACAGACGGTCCAACAAGCGGACGAAAACCGCGACAAGCGACCTCCAAATATTATAAGCGACTTTGGGCAAAAACAAGCCCAAAGTCGCTTATAATAAGCGGACATGGCTCTCTTCCTGCTCGTGCAGTGTCTTGACCATCAGCTTCCTGGTGACGCATTCAGGGCGTCATGAGGAGTATCCAGACCGTGTCCATCCCTTACCCTCTCCGCAACCAATCAGAGGATGCGTGTTAGAGGGAACGGAGGACAGTACATTTGTCCCATTCCCAGTCCTGTTTGCTTTTGGTATGTGGCATTGGCCCTGGAACCTTTAAAGGAGGGGTTTGAACGGTGGGGGTATCAATAGAGTGGGCCGGTGTACTGATGACCCTTGACATTTTGGCTACTGCCCCAAGAATCAGTTGGAAAAGGACAGGGAAAATAGCTCTTTTTGTTCAGCCGACGCCATGGCCGGAAGTATGACCCGCCCCTATATAAGCATGACTAGTTCACTGCTGCGCCACCTTTTGGTGGAAGTAAAACAGCGGGCAACTTTTGCAGGTGCCTATTTCTTCCGATTCACGATCTTCGATGGATCCAACGGTCCAAATTTCGACTACACATGTATTCTTGTATGGAAACAAAGCTCTTAGACATGAAGGTAGAACATTGAATGACAATGCAATACCGTGCATTAGTAATCATGTTGCTGGTATAATTGCTCCCCGATATAAACTATGTCAATGTAAGAATTCAGAAATCAGGAAGACCAAGACTAACCATCCCACAACTGCCTCAAGATAGCTCAGAGGGTTGAGCGCTCGCTGGTGTGATCTGCAGGTCACAGGTTCGAAACCCGGCAAGACCAACTCAGCCTTTCATCCTTCCGAGGTCGATAAATGTGTACCAATTTCGGTTGGGTGATATTGTATGTAAATATGTGCTCTGTCAAGGCTTTGGATTAAGGCGCTATATAAATAACACATCGGGCCTCATTACAAATCGCCCGGTATGGAAACAACCCGCCGCCACCGTTGTTTCCATGCCGGGCGATCACAACTCCTGCAGGCGAGAGGTGATGTTCCCGCCAGGTCTGACCTGGTGGGTTTAACACCGCCCGCCTGCAGGCGGACGAGGAAACACCGGCAGCATTACGAGATGCTGCCAGTGTTTCCATGATCCCCATTCCCATTGAGTCCTGTAGGACGCAATGGGAATGGGGATTAGCACCATTCCGTCTCCGTGATTCCCGGAAAACCGGGGTTGTAATGCCCCGGTAATTCCGGGAATCACGGAGGTGGAATGGTAATACGAGTCCGGCGGTAACCAGGCAGTTTTACCACCTCGGTTACCGCCGGACTCGTAATGAGGCCCATCATTATTATCATGGTAATACGGTGCTGTCTCAAAACTCGGAAACTACCTTAGAAAGGTTTTGGTCAAGACTTACCGATTGAGGGATGGGTCATTTGCGCTGCATAATTGCCCATGGCCTAGGCCATAAATCAGGGGTGCAGGGTAGGCAGGTGCCCGGGCAACTCTCTGAGGACCTCGAATGCTCTAACACTCGACTAAAATCTAGGTAACAGCACCCCACGAGATACTGATAAATTGGCTTCCCTGACCTATATGGGGGAGGGCAATTAAGCCGAGCAATAAGGACCCCTCCAGAAGTTTGTAAGGCTATTAGAAAATTGGCGTAATAGCATTATGTGTCTATAATTCGTGTTAAGCAGTAACATTGTTTGTGGTAAACACCAGAGAGTATTAACTGCCTTGTAGGCATTCTAAGAGCTGGTTAATAATGACTGCTGTGTGCTAATATGAATTCACACACACCGATCGCCAATACTTAAGATGTTCACTTCTAAATTCTTAAAAAGCACCATTTATTTCCAAAAGAGTATTTGTTTTTCTTTTATAATATTTTAAAATACCCTGGATAAGATCTGCAAACACTTGTTCTCATGTAAACTCTTACAAGAACGACATATATTTCAGAATGAGAATTTGCTTTGTCTCCCTAATCTTATAAAATACCTAGACAAAAAACGATCTATTGCTTCAACCGAGGCAAGAATAGATATTTTTTCCATGTGCATAAGTATTACTGGCGATCTTTCAATCTTAATTAACGAATGCATTCCTGTCAGCAGCGCTTGCCAAATGTGTGCTTCTCATTTGGGCAGAAATTGCAGATTTCCAGAATGAAGGTAAAAAAAACACCCAATTCTGCACTTTCAGCATCAATAATGTTCTAGTTTGATAGCACTGTACTTTACTCGAATCACAGCCAATAAGGTCAAGGATTAGCTATGCATTAATAGAGCAGCAGGGTGCCAGGGAGCTCCTCGGCCAGCAGGTTCCGGAAGAGAGACGCCCACCCACTTCATTAAGGCGATTCCTCCGAGGGCAATGGGGTGATGGCTGAGGTGGCACTATCATGGCATCGCCGTCAACTCCTTCGTCATGCCCTCTGCACGCAGAACCACACTCCTGGAGATAAGCATTATGCGTAGGGAGGAGGCAGCCAACTGAACTGTATTCAATGACTGGATGCCACGATCTCAACATGCTGGCGAGAATATTGAGGTCCTCAGTGACGGGGTAGGTAGGGTGGAGGCACCCAACTGAACTGTATCCAATGACTGGATGCGCAATCTCAACATGCTGGCGAGAAGATTGAGGTCCTCGGTGACGGGGGTAGGTAGGGTGGAGGCACCCAACTGAACAGTATCCAATGACTGGATGCGCGATCTCAACATGCTGGCGAGAAGATTGAGGTCCTCGGTGACGGGGGAGGTAGGGTGGAGGCACCCAACTGAACAGTATCCAATGACTGGATGCCACGATCTCAACATGCTGGCGAGAAGATTGAGGTCCTCGGTGACGTGGTAGGTAGGGTGGAGTCACCCAACTGAACTGTATCCAATGACTGAATAACGCAATCTCAACATGCTTGTCAATAGTGGGGCTCACCTGCGATTTGGTGTCTGATTGGCAGGAAGATATTTCAGCCTCAGCAGATGGCGTAGTCCGGTCCGGAGTCTTTTTTTTTTAGAGAAGAGATACGGTCTGTTCCGGGAACTCGCCACAGTGGTTGTGTAAGAAGGCAGACAGCAACCAAGGCGGAGGATTCCCTGCACAGCCTGTTGAGGGGAAAAAGCCAGTGGCAGAAAAAAACCCTGAATTATTTGAATGTGCACAGGGCTGGATGGAAGTCCAAAGATCTTTCAGTTCCGGGAAGAATATAGTCACTGAGGCGCGCTAGAGTAAGCGCCACGAAGAAATAAGGACAAGGGGGTCCGCAGCAGGGGATCCGGTAAGTGCAAGGTAACAGGTCCAGCTTCAGTATCCGACAGAAGGAGGCCGGAAAACCAAGTCCTTTCCTCCATCCAATAAAGGATAGGCTGCAGGTAGGGTGTAAGGGAAAACTGGAGAAGGACCAGAGAAACTAAAAACAGATGCCGTGAAACTAGACGTGATGCAGCAAAGACAAGAATGAATAGAAACAGAGAAGCGGACCATAAGTATAGAAAAAAGGGAAAGGCAGAATCCAGATGAACTCACCCAAACGTTTACGAGGAGAAAAAGAAAGTAGAATGCGAAGTGAAAAAACCCCGAGGCTAGAAGGAGCTGTGAAAATGGCAGTGTGAAAGTAAAGATGCCCCGGAGGAAAAGCAGTCCGAAAATGCCGAGAAAAAGGAGGCAGAGTTACCAGAAAGTGAAAGCCCAAGCGCAGGCAGAGAAACGGAGGAAATAAACAGAAAGAAAAAGATGCCGAGAGTAGCACCGCTAAAGGCGGAAAAATAAGGATCAGGAACAAGGACGCTATAGAAGAGAGAATTCCAGTCGGGAGGAAAGTACACAGAGGGCACGGGAACCAAAGGCACCAGTGTAGCGAAGAACAGGAAACAGTTGCAACGCAAGGAGGGGGCGTGGCTAGCCTCAATATGAAGAGCACAGAACGTAACAGCTAGAACGCTGCACAGGGCGCCGTGAAGGGTGTATTAATGGAGCTTCCACCGTGTCCAACACTTCCATCGTCCTGTCCTCATGATAATGCTGCCGAGAAGATTGAGGTCCTCGGTGACGGGGGTAGGTAGGGTGGAGTCACCCAACTGAACTGTATCCAATGACTGAATAAAGCGATCTCAACATGCTGCCGAGAAGATTGAGGTCCTCGGTGACGGCGGTAGGTAGGGTGGAGTCATCCAACTGAACTGTATCCAATGACTGAATGCCGCGATCTCAACATGCTGCCGAGAAGATTGAGGTCCTCGGTGATGGCGGTAGGTAGGGTGGAGGCACCCAACTGAACTGTATCCAATGACTGGATGCCACAATCTCAACATGCTGGAGAGAAGATTGAGGTCCTCGGTGACGAGGTAGGTAGGGTGGAGGCACCCAACTGAACTGTATCCAATACCTGGATGCCAGGATCTCAACATGCTGGAGAGAAGTTTGAGGTCCTCAGTGACGGGGGTAGGTAGGGTGGAGGCACCCAACTGAACTGTATCCAGTGACTGGATGCCACGATCTCAACATGCTGGAGAGAAGATTGAGGTCCTCAGTGACGGGGGTAGGTAGGGTGGAGGCACCCAACTGAACTGTATCCAGTGACTGGATGCCACGATCTCAACATGCTGATGAGAAGATTGAGATCCTCGGTGACGGGGTTGGTGGGGTGGAGGCACCCAACTGAACTATATCCAATGACTGGATGCCACGATATCAACATGCTGGCGAGAAGATTGAGGTCCTCGGTGACAGGGGTAGTTTATAGTTAAAGCGCCCGGTTTATGGTATCTATTTGTCTGTGGTTTCTGTCTATATGTATCCATATTTATCTTTTTGCCCTTTGTTTCTGTATTTATCCACATTTATCATTTGTCAAATCAAATATAATTTGCATCTAGTATTTTTCTGTGTTTACTCGCACACACACGCAGCCAGCGATACAGGACCCAGATAGCATTCCACATCAATGTCAGCTCTATGTTTACCATGACAACAAATGGCTGCTGCTGACCATAGATATATGTTGTCAGCCAATAAAAGAACTTTAATGCTATTTTTTCATACTACCTTTTTTTTTTTTGGTTGGCTGAGTAAATCAACCTTTCAAAACAGAATATTTTACAAAAATGTTAATAAACAAAAGGTGAACATTAAAAAGTATAAACATTTAAAATTCCTTTTACATAATATAATAATTTGAGCCCCTAAAACAAAAGAACAGAAAAGCAATTTGTATAAACACTATTCACAAAGGCGGCAGGTTTAGGTACTCAAAACATGCTGTCAAGTTGCATCTTGTTTCATTGTGGTGGAATTACAGTTTTAACAAATTGAACTAGAGCAATTTGAATTGAGGTTTTAGAGTTGGTGAGCAAGTAATTCCATATTTCTTCTCTAGTGCGTAAAGAGAGAAAATTGCAACATTTGTTAAACAGTTTCTGCCTCATAAAGCTTAAGACTGGACATTCAACCACCAAATGACATAACGTTTCAATTTTCTGCTGGTCATTACAATAGCAACAAAATGCTTGATCTTGGGGAACCAAGTGTCTCCTGCTTAAGATCTGCCTCGTCAGACATAAATTCAGGCGGATACGTAACATCTGTGATCTTACAAAGTTGGAAGGGCATTTAACCAAATACGGTTCCATACAACGCATTTTTTATGAAATCACATCATTGGGCCACAATCCACATATTCCAAACATTGTTTGCGTGTACATATCCAATCGAAACGGAACAGTTTCAGTTTAGCCTTTGTGGGGTTCTTCAGCAAAAGTTCGAGAGTGATGTCAGCATTTACTAGAGTGTCCAACACACAGTTAACCCATTCCTTGGGGAGTTTTGCTTTGGAAGTAAACAGGTACTTTGCAAGAACACCTAAAACATTAGGAAAAGTTGCACCAATTAAACATTTCCTGTATAACAAGCAAAATTTCCACAAGACTTGACTAGAGATTCAGATAGTACCCAGTTCGTGTCGCACTAACGGTAACGGGGTGCATTTCGGGAGGCTCAAAACATCCTTCCAAAATGTAGCCTCATACTACCTTTACAATCTTTGTGCTACACGTATGCAATGCGATTGGCCTTCAGTGCATGATTGACAGCATACGGAACCAAGCAGAAAGACTGATCCTTATTTATGTTTCCTCTCACTAGTCTGTGGTCAGCAACCTCTCCAGATGATTTGAACTGCACCTCCGGTCATTCTTAGCCATCATTGTCAAAAGTGAGGGATCATATGAGTTGTGGTCCTAAACATCTGAAGAGCCACAGACTAAACACACCTATGCACTAGCCTCAAAATGTGTACCTGCCCGGCACATGACAAGGTATGATTTTGAGTTCTGATGTGACTTCTCACCCTGTATGCAGGTGGGCAGTGGTAGGCGCACTCCCAATGAAAGCCACCTGTGTCCCATTGATGAACTGCAAACAGGATGAATGGAATATATGTTTGCTGAGCAATTTGAAGAGTGTTCACATCTGGGTGCCAACGTCACAGTAAAAGCGACTCTGGCTTTTGATGATGGCATTCAATTACTGAGATTTTGTTTGGAATTTTTGAACCCAAAAAAACGACTTCCCTAGTAAAGGAGGGTCACCAGATTTTAAAAATCAAAAACTACGGCATGCCACAACCATAAACGTAGGACTAGAGCTGCTAGCACATTCAAAGCACCCTGCTCTTCCTGAGCCCTCCCCTAGGACCCACATTAAAATAAATACACTTTCCAGCACTTCTCCTTGATCTGCAGATTCGGCTGTGACAGTAAGCATTTCAAATATAGAGCCTTTTGCTTTTATTATTATTACAGGGGTTGCTGTGTGCGTTTCGTAACCAGTCTCGGAGCGCAATCAGCAAATGTAAGTGCCTGTAAACAGAAAGGTTGGGGTTCGAGCCTACCCTAGGGTGGCAGAGATCTGACTAATGGGAAGCTAGGGAAATGTTATTTATGCATCACTATCAGCTTGAATTGTTGCGTCTGAGAAGTGATCACCCTCCCTTTCCTAAAACAGGGAAAGCGTTCGCTCTCGGGACAGAGGGCGTAATTCCGGGACGGTCTGGGCAAAACCGGCACGTCTGGTCACCCTAAGTGAAGGCATGCATACTCAAAATGTCTGCTCGTGTCAGTTAGATGGAGAAGACCGTTTAGCGCCCAGAAGGCTCAGACTGGCCAATAAGGCAACAAGGCAGTGTCTGAAGGGCCAGCCCAACAGGTTAGTGTGGGCCATTTATTTTTTACAATATGGGATACTTCAGTGACGTGGACAGTTGGGAGATGCAACTACTGTTAACTTCCCAATATGCTTTAAAAAGCACTACTTCACGCGCATTTTGCCCAGAACTGTGTGTCCACTTCCTTTCAAGTTGGTTGTCTTGAAAAGTGAATTTGCGAATGTGAACCATTTTTTCTCAGTATCCAGGACTATTTTATATCCCGTCCAGCTCTGAGGCTCGCAGCTGTGATGCGCATGCAAGCTGCAGCCCAAGAGGGGTCACTTGGGCTTCGCGAGGACCATAAAATGAGCACCATTAAAATGAGTATTAGTAACGGCCGTTATTTACTGCACTAGGAAATGCCCAAAAAGTGGTGGGCGCTGCCAGATAAAAAACAAAACCTATTATTGCCCTGCTTTCGGGATGACATCCTTCAAAGAATGTTTTCAAAAGGACTTGGCTCTGCACTGAAAATCTCTTTAGTCCTGCTCACCACAGTGGGCAGGTTTTCCCTTTTTTCATGGGCGCAGGCTATCAAGGCAGTATTGGCATTTACTATTGATGGCAACTGGATAGCAGGAGGATGCAGGAGGCTTTTTGTATTGTTTGTTTTTGTATAGGTTCCAATAGTATGCATATGTTATTTCAATGTGCACGTTTATACTGCGCCAAATCACCACCGCAGTAGTATCAGAGTACCTCGGCTTGTCTGTGGAGCAGTGTACTGTGTCCCAGCAAGGGGTATCCAGATCTTAGTCATAGAACAATGGGACTTGATGGCACTCTAGGAAGGCAATTGCGGTAAGTGTAGTGGGTAAAGCATCTTCCTGAGCAGGTCAGGGTGTTTGTCCGCATAGATCGGCTTCAAAGAGGCAGGTTCTGCAGAAGCATCTCTCTGAATAATCCCAGAGGACTGTCTCTGTTTGGGAAACGCTGATAGAGGATGACACTGGCTGTCATCGGTTCCTCAGCGAGCTGCCCCTCGAGCCACAATTAGACCTAGCCTTTTCTGCCTCCATGGGAGCCGAAAATCCAGTTCCAGGTTACAAAGGAAGGCCAAGTGTGCAAGGTTTGATTATTTCTGAGTGTTCTGTCAGTTCCCCATTTATCAAAAATATGTCCATCTGGTACTCTCATTGCCCTAACTCACCAAAATACATCCGTGCAATATGTATGTGTAGCTATGAAGCCCCCAGAATATATTAATCCAGTATGTATGTATGGCTATGTAGCTTCCCAGCATATAGCCATCCAATATGTAAATATGGCTGTGTTATACCCTGTAATTGTAACGGTTTTATAACATGGCACACTCCAGCCAGGGACTTCTTCCACTGACAATGAATGTGGCGCACAATACAAACGCTTTTTATTTTATCTCAACCCTGGGTTCTTTGTTTGAGTAGGCCCCCAACCCGTCTCACACCCACCTTAACAAACACCCTGTGTCACAATGGACTAGGAACCAGGCCTATGTATAACAATTAGATATTTATTAATGTTATGGTTCAATGAAAAATCAGAGAAAAATCAAATAATTGGGCAGCAACCACCAGTGTTGTGGCAATACAAATGCAAAGATTCCCACAATACAGTTAATTCAAACTCCTAAACTAATATATAAAAACCTTTAATAGCAAACATAAGCAAAATTGTTTTTAAACAGAACAGATAGCACTCCCGTTATGTACTCCCCCTGCAACACTCACCCCCAGACTTCAGCTAACTAAATTCTTTGTGGATGGAAGGCAGTAGCAAGGAGTCAGAATGAAGAGGGAAAATCACATTTAGAATTCAGCCCACCACTCCAAGATGGGAGGCCAGAAACGGAAATGAAAACCTTATTTATGAGCAAAATGGCATAATCGGATTACACTTGTTACTTGCACGGCAGTTTACAACTGCGGTGGGACAGATAGGACAGAAATTTGTGTTGCTACACTCGAGTGATAAGGAAGCTTACAGATTACTAAGCAGGGCACCAAGGCAACGTGAACACAGGTAAGACAATTGATTTCAGGAACAAGACATAATGCAAAAGAAACACACGCGGCAAAATGCCAATTAGTTTCTACACAGGGCTTTTGATGACAGGCAGCCACAGAAAGGGCTGAGCTGTCAAAATCAAAAATCGGTTTTCAGGACAAGGAACAGAGGCAGATAACAGATAGGATTCTGATAGAAAGGAGTTACTCTTAATGGGATTGCAGTTTCGGTTTTGCAAATCGGAAATTGGTAGGAAAGCACAATACACAGGCAAATTAGGTTTTTGTTAAACAAAGACTATTTCTGTTAAGACTATATTTTAATGGCTATAATTATTAAAGAAAGGCACTTGACATGAGGTGGTTGATTTCAAATGGCAACCAGCTCACCGTGGATCTCTTTATAGGGGAGTTAATTGATGTAATTGCAAATAATGCTAAGGATTTATACATATTATGGAAGAACTTATCAAAGAAATACACTAACATACATGGGCTAATACAGATTTGTGATTTTGAGGGGGATTTCAATGGGGTGCAAGGGGCAAAAGAGTGGGATATGCAATTTGGGGACTGGGTGATGTGATACTTACAATGTAAGCTTGAGTTTGGGGTTCTGGACAGCCAGAGAGGTCTCTGGACAGCTAGGCCAAGGGAGGTCACTCTGGATGGCTGGGCCAAGGGATCTGGTCACTGGGACAGCTGGTCCAAAGGATCTGGTCACTGGGCTCTCCTGGATGGGAGGCTGGGCAGCTAGGCAAGGTCTGGTCATTGTGGACAGCTGGATGGGATGCTGGACAACTAGGCAGAGGATATGGTCACTGGGCTCTCTTGAATGGGATCAGCTGCCTCCCCATCTTTCTCCCTGGATTTTGGTGTATGTGCCTGGGTCTGGATAGATGGATATATCTCTGCTTTCCTGGATCTTGAAGTCAGTGTTTCAGTGGATTGTCTCTTGCGTTTCCCTGTCTCCCCCTTAAATAGCCAAAATTACATCATCGGTTTACAAACTGGGGGGGGGGGTACTCTGTACTTACCCCTCTCCTGGGATAGGGCAGCCTACCAGTGTTCCCATCTCCACCTGGGGCGATTGGTTCAGGGGAAATGATATCATGTGTGCGTTTGCATTCATGACCTTCCTTTGTCTCTCAAAGCTACTTTTTACCAAAAATGAGTTATCAATCAAAACTTCAAATTTATACTAGCCACCGCCATAAGACATAGATATGCGGATTCACTAAGTCACAGGGAATTGGACAGTCCGAACTATGTGCAAGTTTGCATCGCCCTTTGGTACATTTTCACAATTTTTATGAAATGCATAATATTTAAAATTCTGCCAATGGCTACAAATATTCCCAGTAACATCTCGCACCGTTCCACCTAGTTTCATAATTGTGCCATTTATAATTCACTCCGAAAAGCATCTTTCATGGCCATTTCAGTTCACCAGGTGCTAGAAACATGCACTTGTTCTCTTTTTATTTGTCTAAAAATCCCATGAAAAACTGTCATAATATAACATTACTGCTGATTCAGGGTGCTGGGAAAAATGTCTTAAAATACAGATGTCCTTTACTGGTAGATTTGTCACAGGTGTGGGTGGTGCTACAAACCCACACAGCAAACTGTCTCTGCCAGGCTTGGCTTGAAACAAAGACCTTTTAGATGCCCTTTGAAGTTTTGACAGTTCCCCCTTCAGAGGGGAGGCTGGAGGAAATCGCACCTCTCGGTCATGCACCAGCCCTGCTCGTTCCCTTTGTTCATTCTGGCAGGGCTGCCAGTTAGTCTAGTGGGGCCGTGAATCCTCACACTTTTGGTCTTTTCATTTGTCCTTGTGGGCCGGTTCACTTCTGGATGGAACTTTTCCAACTGTTGAAGGAAGGGTTTTGTCAATGAATTTAGTGCTTCGGCCAGAAAAAACAGTATAACTGGTTTCTGAGTCTTTTTCAAGGAAACCAACTCTTGTGGGAACAAATATAATGTACATTAGGTAGCCATGTCACTGCAAACCCCCACTCATATAGTCAATAACATTTCTGAGCGAGCAACAGCTGTCATTTGATATTTGACTTTGAAAGGACATTTTTCTTATTTTAACTCACAGATTACACGTGTGCATTCTTTCCTTTCGAGTTGCAAATGCGGTTCTACAGCCTGCGGGATTATGTTTCAATTAATCTTTGGTAGGGCTTTTGCATAGACTGTGAGTTTATGGACACAAAAGGCTACTGCAAAGAATTTCTTTGATATTGACATGGGAAACGAGAGAGAGCCACGCTATTTCTTTCCTTTGCTGTAATTTGAGTGTGATGGTTAATTTCAAAAGGAAACAAAAGCTGTGTTGAGTGAAAACAGAATTATTTGCCCTTTAATTACTTTATCAGTAAAAAAATGCCGTTCTTGAGATGTGTTGCCTTCTTGGCAATCTGATGAACTAAAGCACGCAGGGCTGTGTCTCAATGGAGTGCACAACTTTGAAAGAAAGAGCAAATTGCAATGCGGTCTAGAATTCTGTGCGCAGCCTTTAGTGTTCAGGTGACAGAACAGCAAATGTAGAGCTGTTCTCTATGCAAGTCATTTTCTCATGATTCAAATGAAATAAAGCAAATGCAGAGCCATTCTTTGGTTGGCAGTGTTCAAAGCTCGCCACACATGTGCCAAGTAGACAAAAGCAAAGCCATCGTTGCGGCATTGTTTAAATGCAGTTTTTGGTTGTAGGGGAGTTCTGCTTTGGGCCTTAAATGTACCCCACATAATATATCCATCCAATATGCATGTCTAGCAATGCACCTCGACAGAATAAATCCAACTAATACATTGAATATATCCACACATTTTTTCAGCAAAAAACACCTTTGTTATTAGTGATGTCACCACTGATGCCCTTAGTGGCATCATCATTGTGATCATACGGTGTGCAACAGGGGGCGGATAGTTGAGGTGGACCACACGCGGATTTACACATCTGTTTAATACAATTTGGCTAGACAACCTCCACATCGTGTGTTTACAAGAGGCATGGCTAAGTGAGCTGCCGGTAACTTGGGAGTTTGAGGTCGTAATAAATCTGGCAATAAAATCAAAACAAGCGCGACCAATGGCAGGGCTGCTGACAATGGTGAGAAGAGCAACGGGGTGGCGCATTATAAACTCTGTCAACCATTCTCCCTATATTCAAGAGAGTTCTATTGAAAGGGCCGGCGCCCATGAGCAGACACAAGACAGGATCATAATACTGAATCTGTATTGGAACCATCTACGAGCAGGAAAGACGGATTTTATTGACCAGATATCAGCGTTAATAGATCTTCGGGTGGAAGCCCTATGGTGGGCGAAGATAATTCTTTGCGGAGATTTAAACATCAATCTCTTTAAGCAGGCAAAACCAGAACTGGGCACACTGGCACAAGCATGGTTAAATGAAATGAGCCTACGAAATTTCCAGATGTTGAATGGAAGCACTCGTGGTGATATACCACCTGCACCAACGTGGCATCGCGTGGATTCATCATCAATCATAGACTACATGTTTGTGGCTGAAGCTTTGCACCATAGGATAAATTTGCTGATTATCTGTAAAACAACAAATAGTGATCATGATATGCTACTTATGAAATTTGCAATAACTGAAACAGCTAAAAAGCCATCATGGACACACAAACTCAAGCTGGAATCAAACAGAGTTCGTTTAAGACTGGAGGAGACTGAAGTTAACTCTGTGATGAACCAGTACTGTCAATCGAGTGCTGATCTGGAATACGATCAATTATTGACACAATTTAAAACAAAAAAGGTCGGCCTGAAAAACTTAAACATGGTCCGGGCTCATCACTTCGATCTCGAGATCCTTAAACAAAAAAGAAGGATGCGTACGGCACTTAGGAGAGCTCAGTCCCTAGATGTTGCCGCTCGTAATTTGGAAAAAAAGGCTGTGAAACAAAAAACTGGTTGAAGATGCATAAATATGCATTAGTACAAAACGATGCGGAGCAGATGCTAGCTACATTGAAGAACAAAAATACGAGGGACTTTTGGAATCTTATTAATAACTCACAAGCTCCTCAAACTACACTGCAGTCTTGCATGGTCTCGGAATCTGTTTGGATAGCCCATTTTGAAGCTCTCTATAAAGCTAAGGACCAAGCAAATGTTCCATCAGAATCATCTTTGAAACCGTGGGCCTTGACCTTTTTGAGAGAAGATATTGTGTCCATAATTAAGAACGCAAAAAACTCACGAGCACCAGGCCCGGATGGCCTTACCAACTTTACTATTAAACAACATCCAGCGTTATGGGCATCCCTACGTGTAGCTTTATTCGATAGAATAATTAAGTGCCGTAGGACCCCAAAATCTTGGAAGTCTGCTGTCATCGTCCCAATTTTCAAGAAGGGAGACAGAACATGCCCAAAGAATTATCGCTGGGTTGCACTGTTGGAAGTACTGGGGAAAATCTACGCCACAATGTTGCAACAAAAACTGGTGGCATGGGCAGTTAAGTCTAATCATGTTGACAAAAGGCAATCTGGATTTGTAAAAAAAAGTAGGCTGCTCGCTAAACCGGCTACTGCTGAACCTGATTAAAATGGAGGCGATAAAGTCCAACACGAAGGTCTATGTGGCCTTCATTGACTTTTCATACGCATTCGATACCATCGACAGGTCACTTTTGTGGTCAAAACTAGAAAGTTGGGGATGCCCAGTTGATCTAGTAGCAGCAATCCGGGATCTCCACTCTGACACTTCAATAAAAATCCGTCTGGATAGCTCTGTAACTTTAACTGCACCAATCAAAACCTATAAAGGGGTAAAACAGGGTTGCCCCTTAGCTGCTGCAATATTCAGCTTATTTATATCAGATATAGGTTTATCAATCGATGCAGTAAGCTCTTTTCCACCAAAAGTAGCCAAGACACATCTAAGCTGGCTCTTGTATGCTGTCGGCCTCCAAAGAAAACTGAATGCGGTTGGCCAATACGTCGCAGTAAACCAATTGGTGATAAACACAAAGAAGTGGGAAATCTTAGTGTTTAAGAACCTGAATAGACAAGGAGGAAAAAAAACTAAACAACTGAGATGGTTCCTAGGTCAAGAGTTAATTCAGACAGCCCAGAGCGTAAAATATCTTGGCATGCTAATACTTTCATCTGTCAACGATGGCCTTTGGATTGCTGAAACCAAAAGGAAATGCAAGCAATTGGCAAGTCAAGATGTCATCATGCAAAAGAAATTTGGGAAATGTTCTATAAAACCACTGTTAGCTTTTTATCAGCAAAAAGTAGTCCCAGTCCTGCTATATGGTGCTGAAAACGCTTTGGGTTATACTTATGAAACCTGGTCAACGTTGGAGAATTGTTTCTGGTCCAAGGCACTGGCTCTTCCAAGGGGAATTCTGACAGCATGTGTAAGATATGAATTATCGCTCATATCGCTCCATGCTAGGGTAGGCTGGACCCTAGTGAGCCTGTTTCGTAAAACTTACTACCATGAGCAAATACCACAATTTGACATCTTTCACTGTTCAATACCAACGAATAACAGTATGGTGTCATTGTGGGTTAAGAGATGCGAATGGATACTGAAAGAATATGGAATCAGCTTAGAAATGCTTCATAACAACCCGAATGCCGCCAAATTAAAAATCTGGCGTGCGGATTGGGACCGAACTTGTACTCAACGAGCTGCTGCAAAAATGATGAGTGAGGCACCGCTCGAAGTCCGGGCATTTAATTGTCCACAACGTTACATTGAATTGTTTCCAGATCCTTAGGCACGGAGAGTGTTTATGATATTGCGTCTAAACATATTTAAAACCAAAGAACGCCTGAGCTCATGGAAATGTAACAAAATCATAAATCCAATGTGCAGACTATGTGCTAAAGATAAGGAAACCCTTAAGCATTTAGAGCTATTTTGCACGATACTTCGATCTGAAAGGACAACCCACCTGGGATCTTGGAGTCTGAATCACCCCTCCCTTTGTGCTGACGAATGGTGGGCCAATATGTTCCAAGGCTCGGACATGAAATTGTTACTGCCATTGTCACGTTTTCTGATGATAATCGAAAATCGCCTGAATTTACCGTTGGTTGATGAACAATGAGGAAGAGTGTCTAGACTGTAAGATAAAGCAGATGGGAGGGGTGTTTCTATAGGAGGGTGGAAACGACAAAAATCTTTTGTCGTTTTGTTTTTCTTTTGATGGGTTGTGTTTTGTTGTAAAAATTGTAAAGGTTTGCGATAAACCAATAAAATAAAAAAAATAAAAAATAAGGTGGACTTGCTCAAAATGCGATTGCTAAATTTCAGGGGGTTTGCTGCGTTAAATCTGATCACCTTAACACTCTCTTAACCAATGTTTTTTCACTGAATTTCAAAGGTTTTGTTGCTATGAATATTACAAGTAAAATCCGATCGCCTCAACTCTCTCCTAACTAGAGTTTTTTCACTGAATTTCAAGGGTTTTGCTATAGTATAGTTTCTGCGGGGCCCAGAAGCCATGGCCTTTCGGCCGTGATCACTGTACATATTGCACCAATAGGTTTTTATGGGGCCCACTAATGATGGACTTGCACCATGGCCATTGTCCACGTCCGTCAGCCATGACCACTGTCCATGTTTCATCAATAGGTTTCTTTGGGCCCACTAGCCATGATCTTCGCCCATGGCCACAGTACATGGTGCACCAATAGGTTTTTTTGGTGCCCAATAGCCATGGCCTTTGACTGTGGACACTGCACATGTTGCACCAATAGGTTTCTTTGGGGCCCACTAGCATGCCCTTGGTCACAGAGATCCATTACCCCCACCTAGGAGATGTGATCAGTTCAGGTGTAAAATTACTTTTTTTTCACCCTCTGCCCATTCCCACAGAATTCCCCTGATATTCTCCAGATTATGGCAATGAACTACACATACAGCGACCGGTATTCCCCCGACAATGCTCGAATATCCTAAACTTTTCCCTGTCCTCACAGGCACTCACCAAGTGCCCCCATCCTCTTTCCATGACCCCTCCACTCCCCTCAATTGCTTTTTTTCCTTGCTGGCCCTCTCCTTGTCATTGCCCCTATCACTGTTTGGTTTGTGTGATGCCTTTTTGTTCCCCGAGGTGAACTTTATTGAAATGCGAGTGCTGAATTTCAGGAGTTTTGTTGCATTGAATCTGATCACCTTAACTCTCTCTTAACAAAGGGTTTTTCACGGAATTTCAAGGGTTTTGCTATACCTTTCCTCAGGGCCCACTAGCAATGGCCTTCTGTCATGGCCACTGCACATGTTCTACCAATAGTTTTCTTTTGGGCCCACTTTCCATGACCTCCAGCCATGGCCACTGGCCACGGACGAACATGCTCCATAGTTTCTTGAGGTCTTGCCAGCTATGGCCTTCGGCCATGGCCTCTGTGAGTGTTGCACCAATATATTTCTTTTGGGCCCGCTAGCCATGGCCACTGGCCATGTCAAACCATTACTTTGTTACCAAACACGCTTTGCCCCCTGCCCAGTAGATGTAGGCACCGCAGATGTTAAACTTTTTTTTCTAACTCCTTATTCTGGCAATCATTTCACAGTAATCAGTTCTAATAATGGAAATTCCTGCGGTAGAGTGGTGGTTCCCTGATTCCTATGATAATGGGAAAAATTGCTCAGAATTAAAAAGTCTTTCACGTCCTCACAGACACTCAACATGTGTCCCCTTCTTTTTTCCAGGTCCCCTCACTCCACTCAATTGCATTTTCAGTTCATTAATTTGAGGTTTCTCACGGTAATATTGTTAGAATCACTTGCATCGAGTAAAAAGAAAAGGCGGCTTATCATTTGTGAAAAGCCTCTGAACCTCTCTGCTGCAAAGCACCAAGAATGATATGAATGCTTTAAGCTACAGGGCACACCACGTTCTCTGTTGAATATTTTAAGAAGTACTGGATGGATTTACCCCAAATCAGTTAAGAAATTTAAGTCAACACTTTGTGCCCAAATTGTTTCTTATTTGGTCCAAATCTACCAATCTATTTTCTTGATATGGATGTTTGAAAAACTGCACCTTTTCTCTATGGGAAAAGGAATGCAGGTAGGCTGAAAACATTGTGTTAATGTTTTCTTAATAACTTTTTCATTTTCTAACGAATTGCTCCCAAAAGGTTTAGTTTAGTGGGGCTTTTGTTTTGAAAATGCCATCCAACTCCATTCAGCATCTCAAAAGTTATTAGTCTCGCTCAGCCTCTCCACTGTAAAAAGCACCAATGCGATATAAAGGTTTTAAGGAGCAGAGGCCACACCCTTCGCTGTCAAGTAGTTTAAAAGCTACTTGATGGATTTATCAAAAGAACTGTCAAGAAGTTTAAGTCCACACTTTGTGCCCAAGTTGTTTCTTATTTGGTCCAAATCTGCTTAGCGTTTTTTGCACTATGGCCGTTTAAAAACTGCACTTTTTCTCTATGGGGAAATGAATGGGCTGAAAACTGTGAAACTGTGGTGTTTTGTTTTCTTAATAACTTTTTTCTTTTATAATTTTCCCAAAATTTGCAGTTTTTGGAGGTCCTTGCCAAACTTTTAGTTTTTTAAATTTCTTCCAACTCCATCCAGCAAGTCAAAAGTTACTAGCAACAGAATTTTGGGGAAAACATGCCCCTTTTTCATTTTGGAAATGCCTCTCAGCCTCCTTGCTGCAAAGCACCATGGGAGATATAGCTATATTATTGGGAGAAGTGGGCACCCCCTTCTCCATCAAATATTTTAACAACTACTGGACGGAATAGCCCCAGACCTCTCTCGTAAATCGAGTCAGCGCTTCATTCCCAAGTTGTTTCGTACCCAGTCCAATTCTGTCCAGCGGTTTATTCTGTGCATTGTGCAGAAATTCTGACTTTTTCCGCTACGGGAAAATAAATGGGAGTATAAATAGGAGTAGGCCAAAAACAGCGTTTTATTGCTTTCTTAATAACTTTTTCATTTTTTAATGAAGCTGTCCCAAAATGTCTAGTCTGGGGTGGGCCGTCATGCAAGTCAAAGGTTATCAGCAATGCAATGTTCTGGTTTCCTATGGAACTTGAAACTAACCTTAACTATAGTGCGGCACTATAATAAATATATATGTGTGTGTGTGTGTGTGTCTATATAGCTCCTCAGACTATATCCATTCAATATGTATGAATGGAGGATATGCAGCTCTCAAGAATATATCCATTCAATATGTATGTGTGGCTATATCTTTCCTCAGAATATATCCATTCAATACGTATATGGGGATATGTAGTGCCCAAGAAAATATCCACTCAATATGTATGTGTGGCTATGTAGCTCCCCAGAATATATCCATCTGATAAGTATGTCTGGCCTTTTGGCTCAATGAATATATCCATTCAATGTGTATGGGTGGCTATGTAGATACCCAGAATATATCCATCCGATATGTATGTCTGGCTTTGTGCGGCAGTCAGCGTGCAGTGAACATCGACCTGGCCATTCCTCAGGTGAGCAGCGCAAAAGGTCTTCTTCCGACTTTCTTTCCATTGTCTTTGTGCTTTATCAGTCCGTCTGCCGTTTCATCGTTGACGGATCTTGACCGGTCCTCTCACATATCCATCTAATGTGTATGTGTGGCTTGCACCCCACCCCAGAATATATCCATTCAATATGTATATGTGGTTACTTAATCACCCAAAATATATCTTTCCACTAACCACATGAGCCTAACTTACTGGAATATACTCCTTTATTGAATACATGCCCCCCTCGTTCTTCAAAATACATCTCTCCTATAAATATGTGTCACCAAATCTTCTAAGTACAAATATCTTACAAGAACCTGTTGCTAATTTCCAAGCATTCGCCCATCTAATATTCACTTTTACTGGGTCTCCCAAATGTGTGCATCAATATGTATATCTACCTAGCTTTCCAGATTTGACTGACCATTCACTTTTCCCCAAACTCAAGAATGTATACATCCATTCCATTCACCAGAACAGGTCCATTATGTACTCCCTTATCTTTCATTGCCCAGAAGATAGTCACACTGTACTTAAATATTTCCAAGAGCCAGCATGGATCCATGCTCCACATACATAGCGGCAAATTCATGGAATTTTCAGTGCAGAAAATAGGGTACTTGCACGCGCAACTGCACACAAATCCCCCTTTGTCGATTCATGGAATTGAATGCGCTGTACTTGTCCTGGACTTGCCTGGAGTTCGCGTTGGCTCAGCACGTCAATGCGAGCCATCAAGGGCCTGGGGCGGAACACCAAAAATGGGGAAGAACTTGCTAAAAAAGTGGGCATTCCGACGGATGGCCTGCAGGTAGTCCCTCGCACGCCCACAATTGCGCGGCATGAGACGTATCCAGTACACTTAAGTGTAGGATTTTCAGCGCGCAAGTAGGCTTGCATGTCGAATTTCGGGGTGCGTGTACTCAATCGGGGTTCTGATGTAACTTAGTTGTGCGCGTAAGCAGTGTAGCAGGGTGCAGGAATGTTTTACATGGGTTCACACGCAGATTTCAGGAGTTATTGCTCAGTTGTGATTTCATACACACATGTTATCGGGTTGCCGGGTAGAGTTGTAGGGTACCCCACGCAGGGTCACAGAGTCACAGGCCTGCTTACGAGGCACCCCACGCACTGTATGAAGGGCGCGTGTATTTGTGCCCGGTGGAGCGCCCACCGGTAGCTGTTCTGGCTGTTCATGCTTTGCGTGTGGGCGTGGCAGGGGCGTTCTGGGCGCGACTTGCGAATACGGTTACTTTGCACTGTCTATTCCATGAATACGAATGCATTCGTTTTTCTTTCTGCAAACAGGTTCACACAATGTCCTTCTCGGCATGCAGCGATTGCAGGATTTCTGCAACCCATTTCCATGAATTTGCCCCAAAGTGACACACATAGTATGATAATGATATGTTATTTATATAGCACTTATGCTTAAGTGCTTTACACAGAACATATATGGATACAATATCACCCAACCAAAGTTGGTACTCATTTATCGATCTTAGAAGGATGAAAGGCTGAGTTAGCATTGTTGGGATTTGAACCTGCGACCTGCAGATTACACACAGATTGCAGCAGAGAGCGCTCAACTCGCTGAGCTATCTTCCCAGCTTTTTTCCCCTGGGATTAGGTCTCTAAATCGCCTACAATAAAGCCACCCAATGCTTTGGTATATGTTACACCATATTATGTAATTTTATGTTATGTTTACATATCAGTGAGTGCCAGAATATATCTATCTTGATTTGCTCATCCTAATTCCCAGAGTATATCCGTCTACAACTTGCTTATCTCAGATTATGCATATCCCTGCCTATCTCAATATAGCCCACCTCTACTTATGTATACCAGATTGCAAGCATATAGCCTTTCTGTACTTTTATATCCCCAACTATCAGAATATACTTCTGTGAATATGTAATGTCCGTACTTAGATATCCCCAATGACTAAAATACATCAATCTTGTACTTTCACATTCCTGGGTATGAGAATATTTCCCTCTAGTGCTTATGTATCGCAAACGCCCGAAATATATATGTCCTGTATGTCCTGTACTTACATATCCTCATCTCTAATATTACATGCATTCTGGACTTACATAGCCCCCAATATTCTTCTTAAAAAGTGCACGTCCCTACTAACAGAATATATCCATCCTGTACACCTCCACATTCCCCCTCCCTCCTTTACAGGTGTATCACTGAAAAGCACAGTATATAAATAGCCAGTTCTTACATCTCCCCAACTTTCAGAAAGCATCCAGCATGAACTTAGGTATGGGTACATCCTAAAATATAGCCATCTTCTCCTTACTTAGCCCAAAATCTCCAGAGTGTATTTATTGTGTACTTACGTATCCCTGATTCCCAAGAGTGTACCCATCTAAAAAGTACACATCCCCAACTCAAAGAATACATTCAACCTCTACCTACGGATCATATCCTAAAAGAAATTCACCCATCAAACATGGTGTTCATGCGCGTGCATATCATCTACTCCCTCAAGACATCCATTGTGTACTTATTTATTTATTACATTTATATAGCATGCCTAACCTTTAGGCATCTGGGCGCTTGCATATCATCTACTCCCTGAAGATATCCACCTTGTACTTATGCATCATTAACTCCCAGAATGAATCCAACCTGCACGTTTTCCAAGTCAAGCCTCAGACTTTGTTCTTCCGTAGTTACTTATCATCAACTGGCCAGATTAGGATCCGTTTTGTACACATGTTCTCCGCCTACTCAGAATATATCCCTTATGATGCTAATGTCTGTCCATCAAAATATGTTAATCTTGTGAATCACTTCATGCCCGACCCCTCCCACTTCTATGCACTGGAATAATAGGTGTTCTCATTAAGCCATTTAGTGTTACCTAATTTATCAACCTGCAAAGTGCAGACTGGCACCATATCTGAGGCAGGCACTGAGCTATGGTCCCGTCCATATTCTGGACTAGAGGTCAAGATCTATGTGTTTGAGTATGCATGGCATGCAGAACACAGCCATCCTGTATTTACATGGCCATATTCTTTCAATGTAACCGCTATTTACTTGTTAATATCTTCCCAGAATACCCGGCTGTCCTCTAGTGTTTACTTACCCCTAATGCCGCCCAGGAGTGATGGGTTTCCCATTGAGGACTGAGTGACCCCCCAGTTAGTATGGCTCCTACGCCCACGGTTCCCCTACTCCCACAGTGTATCCACACACCCTGTACCTTAATGTACTGGCTCTGGTGGTGAATCCGTACTGCACGCAGGGGTGTTGCTAGGTCTGGAAAAGATCTGGGGCTATACTAATGTCGGGACTGTCGGCACTCTGGGTGAGCTGCCTTCTCCTTGTAGCCCCTGAGCATCTATCCAGGGCTACAACCAAAATACCTGGGGCTATAGCCCCCTCAGGCGCCCCCTAGCAACGCCTCAGTTCTGAGCCCTACATCCATCAGTGCATCTCTGCGGCATTCACCTGCCCCTGATACCACCCCCCCCGTGCCTTTCCCCCACACGTCATCAGTGGGCCCTTCTCTTCAACCAACAGAATACTTCCTGGAAGTAACCTCTCTCAAGACACCAGACCGCACTAGCAGTGCTTTCAGTACCTTCCCTGCCCGCCCCCAAAATCTCGGAATACCCTTTCAGAATGCACACATTGCAAGCATGGAGGGCATCCTTACAGCAAGTGTTTCTCTGCCACAGGGGTATGCAACCTTTCGCTCTCCAGAGGTTTTGGACTACCACTGCCAGCACTCTCAACCAATACAGCCAATTGTGAGGGAACAGGGGAGTCATGGTGCAAAGCACCTGTTCTACCAGTTCACAAAATGCCCTTAATATTATTCCCTTCTCATAGTTCAGTTCCAAAGCACACACCCTTCCTAGCGCCCAGAGGCCAGAGTCGGACTAGGGCATACAATTGTCTCGGGCACCAATGAAAAAGTGGCCCATAGTTGCAAATGGCAATTCATTCCTTTTGTGACAGACTGTTTGAGGAATACACCAGGGGGAGGTTTTTGATAAAATGTGAGGCAAATTATGCATTTTGAAGAATCTTGAAGAATATTTATTCAGTGATACTGGTCAAAACTACTCACGGCATGGTGAAGTAACTTATCAAACTGGCCCACTTTGACCCCAACAGTGTTTTTGGTTCAGGCATTGCCCTATTGCCCAGCCCGAGCCTGGCATGACTCCACAGTCCTCACGTTGTAGCCCCTTTACCCACTTCGCATAGACCAGAGTCACTTCCGGTGCTCGCGTGTCCCCTCCTATTCGGCACACTGCTCAGGATTCACTTTGCCAGCAGCACCGAACACCCCGAAAGCTTACTTTTGTCACCTTTCGAAGAGTACCACCCGGCGCTCTGTTCTCCCGTGCGGGCGGCGATGCGGTCCATTCCCCTCAGTCCAGTGACGCAGATGAACTGTTCTCGCTACACTCCACACCCTCAGCATAACACTCAATACTTCTCTGTCTGCCACGCATTAAGAGAAGCTCCGCGTGCCTGCTTTTCCACAGGGTTCGGTGCTGTGTCCCTACTCCACCAGTACCCAATCCGCAGCACTATACTCGCTTCTTCCACGCCTCCCCGAATGACCCAGCACTCAGGCTTCCATGCCCATGAAATGGAAGTCCGCGCAAATGTCTCCCTGGACCCCGTCACCTCTGAGTGCTCGCTGTGTGCACACACAGAGCACCACTCAGGACTCGGCTCTTCTTCCTCTAATGGCACAGCAGGGCTTACACCCCACTGCAATGCCCCCCAACCCTCCAGTACTCATTCTTCCTAGAATGTCATCCACTGCCCCTTTAGCTACAGCCACAGATAGCCAGACCAGAATCCCCGGGGAACACAGTGCTATTTTCCTCTCCCTTACCCGATTCCTGTTAGTACTCAGACCTAACAGACTGCTCTCAGAGCACTATTCTTGCTGTCCCCGCGCCTTCGTGTAGCTCCCTGCTTCAGAGAAAGCAATTCTGGGCGCTTACTTCTCCAGACCTCCCATACACATTAAAGTGTCCCCTTTGGCACCCACATCCATGTGGCAGCTCTGGGACTAAGCACCTTATTGTATCCATTTCATGCCTCTCACACATAAGCCCTTAGTACTCACTTCTCCGGAGACCCCCGTGAACATTAGTGTTGCCCCTTGCTCCCACACAGGGAGCAGTCTTCGACCCCCACTGCTCCCAGTCTCCCCGATACACCGTTGTGTTGTACTGCCCGCCCCCGGGTGCCCGGAGTACTCACTTCGCCCCAGACCACCGGCCGTCCACTCGGTCTCCTCCACTGCCCCATAGCGCCTCGGGGGCTTGCCTGCGTCCATGCCGGCTGAAATGGATTTCTTGAGCTCCATGGCTCTGCTTGGGTTCCTGCCCGGGCTCTGCCTGGCTCTGCGTGTGGCGCTGGGATGCTGCTGCAGCTACGGGATGCTGCTAGGCAGAGCTGTGGTCCTCACTCCATCCCCTGCCCTCCCTGCCTCAGCCTCCTAGGTGACTGGTTGCAGCGGCTGCTGACGTCACTGCCTCCCGCGGGGCTCTGGCTGGTGACCAGGAAAGGATGCGGTGCGCCTGCGCACTTGAGCGAGGGAAGCAGGCAGGAGACTGCAGACAGCAGCTCAGAAAGCCGGCCAGGAGACAACAGAGCAGTGCTGCACTTACAGGATGGGTGGGGAGGGCTGGCACGGGATGTTCGAGCACTGAATGGGTGTGTGAGGAGGTTTGGGGCAGGCCCTTGGAAAATGGTCTCTAAAGACCCGTCCCCCCTTACTCGAAAAACCGTATACCAGCTTGCAGTACAGTGACTTTGGAAAAAAAGGTTTCTTTTAAGAAAAGTGAGTATCCATGCCAGGACACAAGGACTGACCACAGCGGTACTTATGAAGACAGGCGTAACCACAGAGGAGTATTCTACAGGCTTGTACGGCACTTTGGGGACGTCGTGTCTTGTGTGTAGCATGGATAGCTGGTGAGTTATGCCCAATCACATCCAGGGACGGCTCAAAGCCTTCTTGTACAAGCACCCGCCAGAAATCTGGAAACATCAGTGATCTAATTACACGGCTGTAGCGCCTAGAGTCCATTGAGATGTGCACAGTATGGGATACGAGTCAAACATAAACTTAAAAATATGACGCACTCCCCCAGTGGTGGAGGCAGCGTTTGGGGTCAGGGGGTGGGAAGCTCCTGAAGGGGCACCAAGATTCTAAAGGATCCATGGGATCCATGGGATTCTAAAGGATCCATGGGATCCATGGGATTCTAAAGGATCCATGGGTGAATGTGTTCAGTGGAGGGTCCTACACGCTTCCTCAAATTAGCATGACCGGCCAAGCTAAGTGAAGTACCACAAAATAATTCAAGAGGTTTGGGGGGTGGCCCCGCGTAGGCATGTTTTTGGAAATAATGTGCTTTAATGATGCATTTTTGCAGGCCAATTTTTGACAAAAATGAGGTAAAACGTCATCAAATTTAAAGTTGGTTTTTTAGGGTAACACTTGGAAAAATCCTGTGAATGCCATGATAGGTGATTTATAACGCATGGCCCGGGGATCAAACCTGTGTTGCTCCGTGTCGTCTTGTTTCTAAGGCGAGCGCGTTGCCCCTGAGCTATCCTCCCATGCCACTAACAGTACAATACATGAGTCACTTTATACTCTATACTATTCTCATGAGATTGCAGCAACCTATCCAAACCCGCAATGGTCAGTGTAAATTACATGTATGGCGCTGCTGCCACAACCTATCTATGGCAGTAACGGTCACTTTAAATTACATGCACGAAGCGCTTCAGCTGCCATGCATATGATTTAAAGTGACCATTAGTGGCATGAACAAGACAACCTATCTATGCCAGTAATGGTCACTTTAAATCACGTGGATGACGGTTGAAGTGATTTAAAGTGGTGTCAGATTTACTACTTCTATGGCCAGATTGATTTCCGTGTGTTTTGATTCACAAGTGATTCATGTGGGCGGTATTCTACAGACACAAAATAGTAGGAGCCCCTCTCCCGAGAACAAACGCAGTTCCAATAACATGCACTATGGCTTGCTGTTGGTGCTCTTGTTCAGAGGAGAATTGCCTAGCATTTTGCTGCCGGACTGCCCAAGTGGGTGGGATCAGGCTGATATGCAAATGGATATTGCTCCTCTGTGAAGGGTGAAGTGACCTAAACGTGATTGTAGACCCTCCTGCAGTGCCGGATTATCCATTCGGCCAAGTATGCACAGGCCTATGGGCGCCACTCCTTTTAGCTGCCTGCGACAACGGACCAAAAGAAAGCAGTGCAGAAAATTAAAAACGTTTTAGGAGATAGTTTGCGAGGGGGTCCCCAGCATTTCGACTTCTGAGGGTTTAATCCAGCACTGTCCTCCTGAGTGGGAACCTAGCCAAAGAACGGGTTATTTGGCTCTGTTCATTCTCAGTAGAGGGCCTCTCCTACTTTTGTTCATTTTGTAATACTTGCGGTTTAACCCTAAATTACCAAGGGTGATCCAGACGTGGACCCCTTGCTCACTGTGCTGTAGAGAGGCTCAGGTTCACCTCAATGATGAGGGCCAACAAGGCCGGAAAACATGTCCAGGGTTGCTGTTGGTACTTTTGTTCCGAGGAGGGTTGCAAAGCATTTTGTTGCTGGACTGCACAGGTGGGTGGGACCAGACTGATTTGCAAAGGGATATTTCTCCTCTCTGAAAGGCACATTGAGCTAAAATATGGTTGTAGACCCTCCAGAGTGTGAACCTTCCTACAGAACAGGTTATTTGGCTGTGTTTGTAGAGGGGCTCCCTTATTGTTGTAAAGTCAATATTCTACAGTCTAGCATTTTAGCAGCTAGTCATTTGCCAGAGGGCAGATTTCTAATAGTCCAGCCTCTGCTATTCTATGAAACCCACCATAAACCATATCACAGAGTACAAAAATGCATCTATTTTCCCTCAAATTGCATGACATTCAAAGGGACTTTTTGAATGGTAGCATGTAACACAGGATTGCATTAATAAATCCCCAATATATATTTCACTAACAAAAAACATTGTTAAAGGAACTTTATGGTTAAGTTGCCCTACTAAAAAACCTATCAAATTCACTGACAAAAACGTTGTAACAGGGACGTTATGGTTCAGTTACCCTAAGAAAAACATATCAAATTCAGTGCAACAAGTACATAAAAGGAACATTATAGTTACTTTGCACTAATAACACCCTATCCGTATTATGGTTACAAGTACAACCAAAACCCCCTAGAAATTCGCCAGTTATGGTAAGCTAAGCAACTATAACTTGCGCCACCACTGTGCACTGCTAAGACTAACACCCATGCCATCAAAAATGACATCGCAAATGTCATTGATGACATCACTGATGACATCATATGTCTGCATCCCTCTTTTTTTTGTTCAATGACATATCTAGGCCAGTTGGTATTGCTCACGGACAGTCAGGAACTAAAAATGCAAAAGGTACTATATTTGTAAACCTTACCCATCCATATGTTCTTACACTACTTTCCCTATGGGTCAGTCACATCATATGATATATATACATAGGGGAAGAAGGAAGCCTGAAACACAGCAATCATTTCTGTGCACAAAGAAAATCAGTTAGGATATGAACACTTTCTGCTACTACCGCTGCTTTTTTCCTTACTTTACTTTCCATGTATATGCTCATATTTGTATGCATTGTGGTCTCCTTAGATTTTGTATGTAGTAGTACAATTATGTAGTAAGTGAGGCCTGATTAGCTACTTACTGTATGTTGCACAGTATGCAAAACTCTGAAACAAAAGCATTAATCATTTTACTATCCAACATGGCAAGATTTTCAAAATGTCACCTCTATGGTGCATGCTGCAGACAATGCCTACGTTTCTTCATGAGTAGGTTCATGTACTGGAAAGTAGTGTGTAATGCAATGGTGTTTATAGCAATGCATTGCTTAATGAACTATGTATTTTATGATAGTTCTCCCAATGACCTATGATAGTTTGCTGCCAACATTATAATGAAAATCCTTTGTGGAGGATTTTCATGAAAACTAAATGCAGATGTGATGTCATCAGTGATGTCATCAATGACATTTGTGATGTCATTTCTGATGGCATGGGTGTTAGTCATGGCAGTGCACAGTGTTGGCGCAAGTTATGGTTGCTTAGCTTACCATAACTAGCAAATTTCTGTGTTTTTTCTGTTGTGCTTGTAACCATAACATGGATAGGTTGTTATTAGTGCAAAGTAACTATAATGTTCCTTTCTTGTACTTGTTGCACGGAATTTGATAGGTTTTTCTTAGGGTAACTGAACCATAACGTTCCTGTAACAACGTTTTTTGTCAGTGAATTTGATAGGTTTTTTAGTAGGGCACTGTAACCAGAACCTTGCTTTAGCATAGTTTTTTTCAGTAAAGGGGATAGGTTTTTAGCAGGGCAACTTAACCATAACGTCCCTTTAACAATGTTTTTTGTAAGTCAATTTCATAGGTTTTTATTGGGGCACTGTAACCAGAACGTTGCTTTAGCATAATGTTTTCTGTAAAGGTGGTAGGTTTTTGGTAGCGCAACTGAACCATAACATCCCATTAACAATGTTTTTTCACAGAATCCTTGGCTGCCCTCATGAAGAACTTGTTGAAAGCCCGAATTCCCCTGTGTATGTATCCATTTGTGCGACCCCTTCCCTTTCCTAATAGTGTCTGTATATCTTGGAAATTAAAGGTGTACATGTTAAGTATTGGTGAGTGTGTGAGTGGTTTTCTTTTTGTGTTAACATTGCATGGTGAGTCTGTGGCGCACATTACTGTCTGAGATGGCTGCAGGTAAGCAATATGGAGGTTTCCTAGGGAGACTGCACCTGGCCGGCGTATGCATTTCAAGCAGTCCTGGAGACTACGTGGTTTGCTGTACAAACCTACCAATTTATGGCTGTAGCACGCCTGGCTGTATGAGGCCCACTGGAAACAAGGAACAGTAACCTCCAGTGTACGCAGGGCGTGTTAAATGTGGCATTAATTTGCTTGATGAGCTGCTTGCCCTTAAAGACACACCGCCTCTGCAGTGAGCACTGTGATGGAAAGGGTCAAGGGTTTCGCCTGCGGGTCGTAGAGTTGGAGAAAATATTTAACTACAGGTGTAACAGTCTGTAGTGAGTCTGAGGATTCAGTATCGTAGGCGTATATGTCACCCACACAACTTTTAAAATTTTTCTTTCAACTTTTTTTGTAAATGAACAACGTTCAATAGTTGAACTACTGTGCAGATTTCATTGTGGGCTGTAGTACTTCATAATTTCAAATGTAAAAAAAAAATACACATTCTTATCAATTGAAAATGCATACATACATAATTTTAAAACAGATACCTGGATGCTCACAAAGGTTCAAAACAGGCAATGTGCAAAACATACAATGTGTAACACAATGTGCAAAACGCGCAGTCCATATTGGGCCTCTAGTCACTTAATGTCTGACGCTAAGTGTGCACGATATTGCAATCAAGTGATCATATTGTGTGTAGAATTCAAAACACAATATATTGTAACAAATGTTAATTCAAAGGAAAATCAGTTCTTCACAACTTGATGCTTGGCACTAGGGATGCACCATTACTCTGTGTACCACTTTGTTGAATCTACCTTTGTGTGCTTCCCCAGTTCATAAATCTTTTCTGTCTAATGAATCCCGAATCCTAGGAAGTCAAATAACGTCGTAATAAGATTGTTGTACTTTGACTTTTTGTTAGTGCTATGTTCTAATCAATGTTTACTACATTGAAAGTATTTGCCACACGCATATCACCTGTAAGGCATTATTAGAATTGTTTCATGTTTTTCATGGCTGCATAATGCCCTGTCTTTTTTCCTAGATTTCTGGATTTCATATTTTCTGCTGTTTTGAATCAGATTAAGAATAACATTTTATATTCTTTTTTGCTCTTTTACTCTTGGTACAACTGAATTAGTGATAGGGAGTTCATGGGTAGAGTGAGTAATGGCTAGCTCTACACTAGACCCAACTAGTGCACATTTGAGAAGGTGCATATACAATATTTGAGCTTTTTCCACTTTCTCCTTGCACACTTTTAATAGATCCTAAAACGATTCCAGCCACTTTGGAGTAGCCTTCTCTATCCTAAGTGAAGGAAAACGATTTTCTTTTGTGCTATGCAAACTTGTATAGGTAATTCATTCAGAAGTATTCAATTCACACAGCTAAATCCTCTCATTTTTTGATGGAAGTGTTTTTACCTAAAGGCTTCCAATGATGTGATCATGTGGAAAAGGCTTATATAGTGCCGCGAGGAGGGCTTTTACTTCTACCCATGTTTTGAGTCATCAGACATTTAATTGTGGCGACAGGTCATTCATATAGAGCAGTTTTATGCAACAAATGTCCCTTCAGATTATTTTGACTATGACTTCCATAATCCCTCACCATTGACTACGGCTGATTGGAGAAGTAATCCAAAGCATCTGTAGAGCCAGAGGGTGCAGACCAAATAAATGGAGCAACAGGAGCTGTTTTGGTGCTCCTACAAGCAAATAAGTAGATAAAAAATCCAATATTTCATTTGTCCGGTGCTAAGACTTCTAGAGACAGGAATCATTATGTATTAATAGAGGAGGTATTGTCCTTGATATTGGGAGCTCTTTCTCCATTTGAGATCTGGACTGATGTATAATCTTCAGGCACCCGATATCCTGCCATAACTATAAGAGGGCCTTTGTCGCAGCACAGGAGAAGGTTGTGTACAACCATCCCACTCACTATCCAGAAAAGCCAAATGGGACACTGCCCCTCCCACTTTGTTTGGCACGGGTACCTGAATCGAACACAACAGGTCACCAAGTGGCAGCCATTGGGGGGAAGAGTATTAGGGAGAGGCTGTGGATAGGTAGGGGGAGTCAAGGAACAGCAGAAAGAGGATAAGGGAATGTGAGTGGATAGTTATGGGGGATTCAAAGGGAAACAAACATTCACTTTTGTACCGACTTGCTCACTCCAGCAGTCGGTCTGGGAACAAATTAATCGTACATAGGCTCACTCCTGAACATACTGTGAGTCATCAGGTCATATCACAGTTTAACATAAACATATAAAGCATAGCGTAGCTCATGTGATACAGAACTCACATACACTTAGATAAACATAGCATAGCAGCAATGAAATGGGCTAGACAAGACATCCTTCTAAGCAAGCTGTCATATTACATAGTCAAAGATAGCATAGCAGCAATTGGTTGGGTTTGACTCCATCCATAAGCAGGCTCAAAAATAGTGCCAAAATGCAGACTGCGTATCTCAGGGCCAAAAAAGATATGCAACATAAGCAAGATGCGAGTACATAGGAACAGATAGCAGTCCTAAATTGGTCAAGTCCTTGGTGTGCTCCATAGATGTCTACACCTGTTCTGTCACAGGTGCTAACTGCAGCGATCTAGGACAAATAGAATATGTACTGTGAGACCACGTCTTCCTTGTGTAACCGTCTACAGCACGTGTGTGCCCCCAATCCTGCACTTATCTAATGCCCGGGGAACTGTGGAGGTGGACCTTTAATCACCTTAACCATAAACAGGCCCACCACTCAAGAAGCGAGTACACTGTTGTACATATAGCAAGTTCATTGTACAAAAAGATATGGGGAGCGGCTAGATGGTTTTGCAGGACCAACCGAACCCAAGTCTCAACTATACAACATCAGTAAGCAGTTCAACAAAAAACACTTCCAGATACATTTTATTACCACCCACCCACCACATATAATTGGCAACACCTTTCCAAAGAAATCTCATCTTTCTCCAATTCTTCCATTTTCATTGGTCAGGCTTATCTTCATTATTATCTTCAGTTCGTATTTTAAAACACACCTCTTCTTGGGATTGGTTGTAGTAGGTCCTGGCATTGGTGCATAGCTTAAACATTACTAGTGAAAACATAATTCATTGCTAGCAATAACTGGCCTAAAACCTTTAATCTTTGAGTATGATTGCACATGGTATTGCAGACTTATTTTAGCAAATAGAGGAATGTCTGCTTAACCATTGTTTCCCTTGAACTACAGTGAGCCATTTCCATTCCACAGACCTCTGGCTCCTTCAAAAGACCTTCTAAGTTTGTGTGGCTACATACAACTTCTGATGACATGGAAAAAAATGTATGCGAACTAATGACTAATCACCTCTAAAGATTTTAATACAGAGGGCAAGATAACATATGTTCGCTTGCAACTTTTCCAATCTACAATGCTCCCACTTTATCGCACAAGTTGAAACTCCTAAATAGCTGTAGGCATTTAACTTATCCCGTGTTTTACTACGGACCAGAATAAAAAAAAACTCTTTTGGCCACTCTGTCAAACATCAGGAGATTATATCTACTACCTACGAGACTTATCAGGCCATAAACTCAAGGCTATTTCTGCAGACGCTGACTGCAAAAGGTTGGGATTACTCATTTACCTGCCGTCTGTGTCTGAAAACCTGTTTAGAAGTATAAGTGTATTTTGCAAGAGAGCTCTAACCACTATGTCTGATTCATTGTAAAAGGGCACTTATATTTGAGATTAATGAATTTCCCATGCATTTATGTCTAAGATACATATATGTTTTTACATTTGGTAGACTTGATACTTCATCTTTCAGCACTCATGCAAGCTCATATTGTATCGGTTCTGAACAAAAGGTAAACCGTGCTCAATTTGCCGTACCCCCAGTGATCAATATGGCACTCGCAACATGAATTCCTCATAATAGAAGAGACCCTCTTTGATCACTCCAACATTCCCCCCTTTAGTTAATACTTTAAAACTAACAAATCATAATCATCTTCTTTGGGAACATCTCTACAACCATCTCTCACCCCGGTCTCAATATTGGCATACTCCTCCAATGAATCAACCTGACTCGTCCCCCCACCATTTCCGCAATCGCCCCCCCCCCCCACACAAGCATGCCAATTTGGCACGGGAAACAAAACAGCTTCAGTTTGAGTACTCTTATGGGATGAAGTAGTGGTGGCTCTAGTCTTGGACAGAGTTATGATCATCATAGCTGCACCGGTTGGGCAGAGCAACAACATAAAACTAACTGGCAGGAACAAAAAAGAATAAGTAAAAAGACAAAAAATAGGCATCAAAATCTTCACACCAAGGATCAACCAGGGAGGTACCCATGCAAACAAAGAGTCTATCCATGAGTTGTTGATGATGATCCCAGCCTCAGTTTCCATGACCTCTTTCAGTTTATGCAGAGCAGCGATAGTTCTGGTGAGCGTGCCATTCTCAGTGTCATTTGGAGGCAAAACTGTACACCAGGTACTCCCTATTTTCAAGCATACTACTCCCTCAATTGCTGTCAAGTATGTTGCCGGTTTTCAAACTTATGAGCCTCAGTGCCTGCAATTCTTCCTTGATGGCACTAAACACTGACTCGAAAGTGTTCCCGAAAAGCAAGAGTTCATACTTGGTCACCTGGAGCCATTTGGCATTTGCCGCAGCTTACACGCCAGGTGCCATGAAGGAGGAAAAAAGGTTTCTGCATCAGATGCTGCAAATGATTTTACCATACTGTCCCACACTCTTTGTTTATTTGTTCCACCCTTTCTTCCAAGAATCCACTCATTCCTCCAGCTCTGCAACTCTTCACCCCTTGCTCCCATCGATTTTTTTTTTAAAAGCTCCTTCCAAAATCAATTCTTCTCTTTGAGGACACCTGTGTTCTGCCTGCCATTGAACAGTCCTCATCACCGGCTATAACAGATAATGTAATTGACTGCCCTTTAAACTGCCCTTGAATCCTGTACTAAGCATAGCACATCTGCTATCTCCATCCCATTTGGAATAAACACCCTAGGAAAGCCAGAAGCATGGGGAACGAGAGCAGATGTACGAATATCCTACGGATATCTCTCTCCCCACCTTCCTCATATGGCTGCACCATACGTTGTCAGCTGTGAAACCGTGTGTATCCATTATGAGATTTAACTTTTCATCATCATCATTATCGAAAAAATCATTGTTAATATTTTGTTTTCTTAACCTTTTTCTCCTCATGCTTCATGATATTAGGCAATTCTAATTGGTTTTCATTTGTCATCTTCCGTCATGATGACCCAAGGACCAAATAAAACAAAAGAAATTAATTGTTACACAATTTACAATCATAAACATTCCTTTTCTTATACAAAAATTATTTAAACTACAGATCTCCCCCGGACCTCCCTGAGACTGAAATGAATGGTGAATCGCTAGGGCGTACTTAACCGCTATGCCTGCTCTTTCTCCCGTGCAGGTGGAGGGCTGTCGGTGTCCCTTCGAGTGTGTTTTAGGTAGATCCAACTCTTATTCCCCTCCACCTTCACGGCAGTCGGAGTTGCGTAGACTACTGTTTGTGGCCCATGGAAATGCTGCTTGTTCCAGCAACGCTCAAAGATGCGGATGTAGGCTCTGCCTGAGGGGAGAAGCTGTATCTTGGGATCTATGTGATCACTGCCCCACCCGCAACTGCAACGCCGAAAATGCAGACGCCAGTTACGGCATGGCGCAGTGATCATATGGATCACTCTGTCCGCTTCCGCTGGCCTGCATTACCCCTCCCAACCTCCCCCACTCAACTTACCTTTAGGGCGGCACCTGCAGAAGTGTGCCGCACACACTTTGCAATCCCTGCGGTGTCAGCTCCTCCCACTAACGTGGGTTGGAGCTGACGACGCAGGTTGCTTTTTCTTCTTTTTTTTTTCTTGCATGTGTACCCAGCTTTCCGAAATGGTAAGCGGGGGACATTCCCACAACCTCTGACCCCATTACTGCACCCAGGTAGAAACCCCGCTCTGCTTGGGCGAAGTAAATGTCACCCTCATTTTCTGCGCCTCCAAAGTCGCAGTGATTGCGGGTGCACAAATGACATTTTTGTACAATACCATATCTTGTGTTGATCGTCGGTAGTCTCGCCGCTTTCTTCTGTTGTCTATTGGTGAGAAGACACAACCAGTGAAGATATAATCTTAACACTTTCCATACACAGAGACCAACCTCAAACCACTTGGAGAATGGACAAGCCAGGACAATAAAATATTTGAAGTTATTGTACCTCATTATCATGACCGCAAAATCGATATGGAGCTCCTTGAATGGATCTGAGGGCCTGGGTAAGACCCCTCTCACTGACCTCATGGTATTTTTGAGATTGAACTACTCGCACACTAAACAATTCACAACTAATCGACTTACCTGTTCTTGTAAATTAGGGTTAAACCAACCCTCCTGGAGCTCTGCTGTGATTTGTCACCGCGAAGTATGTGATGGGTAATGTAGTTGCTCTAGGGCCAAAAGAAGCAGCTCTACAGGCATTACTACCTACGCGTCACGTCCTGTCTCCAAAGCAAATCTGTGGGTCTATTATTTGGAGTACGGGAACTGCAGTGTATGGGGCTGGAAACTGTACTTGTTGGGACACAGTATTCCTTTCCTGGGAATCTGTGAAGGAAAATATGATGCTTCCTTATTAGTGTGGGCAGTGCACTTAGCTAGACTTATCTCTACTGGCAAGGCTTACACTTCAATCAGCTGGGTTAGCAGTGCAGCATGCTTGACAGGGGACCTGTCAGACCTGCTAAATCCTCTTCTCTGCCATCTTGAGAACCCAGAAAGGACGATGCAAGTGACGTGCGCAGTATCAGAATAAACTGTGAGCATCTTTCCCCTTACACATTTCTAGCGCCTTTTATCAGTACTGCCAGTTATGCCGCTTGTGCAGAGTAATGAGAATGCAACCATTTCTTCAGTCCGACCCGGTACTCCCCATCGACCAGACCCACGGCAGCTGCGCCTGTATGCCTCTCTCCCATCTCTCGGTTGATGGTCAAAGACCCATCAACAAAAATCACCTCACCCTCTTCCAGGGCATCAGCTTTCACATTTACCCTCTCTTCTTCTTCCTCATACGTGGTGCAATCATGAACAATATTGTTGTTTTCACTGTGACTGGCGGAGGTGTATTTTGAACTCTCTGTTCTGGCATTTCCTTCCTCCCTGCGGCACATCAGGCCGAAATAAAAACTCAATTGGTACCCGCTATGTATGATTTCTGATCCCCTGGACCCAATTCAGCAAAACCATCAACCCATAAAGAAACAATGCTGCATGCACGGGAAACCCCGTAATCATACTGTCGCTATAATAGGTCTGAAAAATGTGTAGCTTCCCTTAACAGATACAACCCCGGGGTTGAGCATGCAATACCTTCGATATCCGCAACCTGCTCAGGATGTCCCTTCCCAAAAGATTTGCTGGGGTACCCATACAATACAACAAAGTAGCTGATACATTTTGATTACTCACCTTGATACAAAGATCTTCAGTATAAGGAACCAACAGGATGGCCCCAGAGAATCTCTGTGTCCACTGTTTTGCCTGACAAGTGGAACTCACCCTCCTTAATACAAAACCTGGTAGCTCCTATGTCAACCATGAATGAAAACATTTGGTCACGTACCTGCACACCTATCCAGAGTTCCTCTTCCGATTTAGTAGTATTGGATAGGACCGGACACAACAGAGATCCCTGTGTGCTGTCCTACGTCTAGTACATATTAGAACCTAGGAGAGAAAAAGGATTTCCCCTGAAAACACTTGCTCCAGTATAGTGAACAACTGTTCCTTTGGCTAAAGGATTTTTGTCCCATATCGACACTGATGCTTGTGATGGTATGGTGGTGGGATTCCAAAGGTCTGTGCAGCCCCAGTTGCTGGGCTCTGTTCAACCTGTGTCTGCAGCAATTGCACAGGACCCAGGACATATGACAGGGTCGGGGCCTGCATCTTTTGAGCTCCCATGTTAAAGTACTATGGCCGTTCACGATAATCCTGTGACACATGCCCCAACCTTCCACATGACCAACACTGAATCCCATAAAATCCTCCATAATTATTTCCTGTTGGCCCATTAAACAGGGGACGCATTCCTGCAAACCCGCCAAATGACCCACTTCCGCGTGGAAATCCTCCTTCGCCCCTCAGAAACCCTCTCATTGGCCTTGAACCGAGCACATACCTGTCCAGCCAACCCTGCGTCATACCCGTTCACTGTGTCCCTGTTGTCCTGTTTGTCCCTGCAGTCCCTCCATAGAATTTGGAAATACAGCCCCTTCCAAAAAAATCTTTGCCAATTTCTTTTGAACAAGCTTAGCCTCTGTTCTATGTCCCTGCTCTTCATTCTCCCTCTCTTTTTCCTGACTTCTCTTTCAGAAATGCACAATGTGGGCCTGAATTTCTAGCCAACTCTTGGCCTCCATTCCTACTACTTTATCTAAATCATGGTGGACTTCTTTCAGAAGTCTCTTCTTCAGCATGTGGTAAAAAAACTGCAACATTCTTGTCCCATGCTTCTTCCGTTTCTGCCCTCCACATCTCCTGAATTAACTGGATGTGTGTGTCATCGTCTTAGCTAAAATCAAATCGATATCATGCCTATTGGGGTACATAATCCACAAGGCCCCATATAGCAGTGCCCTTCAGATTATTAAAAGCGGCCCCATCATGGGTATCTGTATATAACTGAACTCCCGGTTACCCCGATCCTTTCTAAAGCTCGTCTGACTGGGCCCACATTAGGGCCGTGAATAAGCTCTTCATGTCCCCTATGGCCAACAGACACTGGCAGTATGTTTCTCCAATGCATAAATCCACTTCCCCGCCCCTGCAGAGAGCAAAGTGAGTGTCTTTATTAAGTTACTCTGGTTCATGTGTGACCACAGGACATAATACTCCCTTACCAGACCCTTCTGGCGCAACAGAAACTGAGTTTAGCTGCATTTACTGGGGCTTCCTCCATCTCTTCCCTACCACATAGTGCAGCCATCCTTTGGTTCCATGGCGTGCTTTCTAGTGCTGCTACTGGAGCGGGAGGTAGGGTGCCTACACCCTGCTCTACTTGCTCGACATCCCATTCCTCTCCTTCATCATCTACTCCAGCAGCTACATCCCGTAACCCTTCTACAGGCACAGAAGCATAATCGGCACTACCATAGGGTGCGCCTCTTTACCCCTGGCAGCATTCCTCTTCTCCATGTTCACCTCAATCGTTCTGATAACCAAGTTATCCAATCTAACAAGAACCTGCCCATGTCTCCACCTTCCTTCTTCTAAATCCCTAACCTGTCTTCTCACTTGCTCTCGCTCTTCATCTCTCTGCCACCGTAACAGCATTACCTCTTCCTCCACTAACCACAGAGCTTCCTTCATTTTTTCCTGTTCCTGCACATCTACTACTCTTCGCAATCTCTACTCTATCCTCACAGCAAGAGGCCTAACCTCCTATTTCTTTCTCATTTCCAGCCCTTCCTCTGCTCTTGTAACTGTAGGTCTCACTCTTTCTTGCTCCTCCACCCTTAATCTATCTGCTAACTAGCAGTTGGGGGAATTATCCGCTTCCTGCTCTCTATTTCCAACCTATCTTCAGCTGTAACCATTGTAGGAGTTACCCTTCCACTTTTGTCTGAAGCCCAGTTCTTAGGAATTGTAGCTGATGGAGGGGGTTACCTGTGTCCGTCTTGCAAGCACTGGAGTAGCTGCTGGGGAAAAAGTTGGTACAAACTCAGGGCCTGTGTACCCCTCTGCGGGAGACAAAAAATAGCACCCAGATCAGGGTGATGCAGAAGAAATTCCTGCACCCCCCTTTCTTTCAGCCCTCCCCCCCACAATTTCAACATTATGGCCCTTCCCACTTTTTTCATACATCCTCCATAATTCAAAGATGTTTAAGCACTTTTCTAACTTGAAACCTGTGTGCTTTGTAGTTAAAAAAAACAAAAGTATGCAGATTCTCCAATATCCCTGCATCATAGCATCCCTCAGAAGGCCAAGAATGTATAATTTTCCCCTTACTCTCCCCCAACCAATCCCTATGATATTTTAAAATGTTCAACTTATAGCCAGGCAACACATGGCAAAAAAGATTCTACAGAGTCTACATACTCCAATCCAAGTTATCAAAAAATAGTTTCACAAAAAATCTGATACTAAGCCAAACATGCGCAACGAAAACCTTTTCACCCAAGAGCTCCCCTTTTACCCTTTCCCAATTCCTTAGTCGCCCTTCACACTCATTCACTGTAATCGCCTATACCACAATTACTTCACTTCAATTTTTACTCCAATTCTACTTTTGACTCATACACAGAAGACAGCATTTTATCAAGAACACTTGCCGGCCAATATTTCCAAGATATCCCCACCACTCGAGCATAGGAGAGCCACAATGCTTTCCACTACAGCACCGATGCTCTCACTCTCTCTTCTTTTAATAGTATGGCCTTCTGTACTATAAAACCATCTTTTTCTTACTACAGGAAGTTTCCCCTTCACTACTTCGACTAACCAAGAAAATCGAGGTGGGTGGCTCAGCCCGCACGGCAAATACAAAAGAATGTTAAGACCTACTTCAGAAAGGTATCTACAGTTGGACGTACCTTTAGATACCACTCCCCTTCAAGTGATGGCTCCAGCCAACCAGACAAGCAAACTAAAGAGTATCAGGGCAAGCCTCACACTGGGTGTGTGGGGTAAGATACCCCCTCACACCTCTAAAATAACAAAGTAAAACATATATACAAAGGGCATATGATACAAAACAGTTCAATCACTCTATTGAAAAACATCCACTTATTCAAACCTCGCAACCTCAACTAACCTCACACCCACACTCCAAGTCTACCCTTAACCCCCAAAAAAAGAAACCCCCCAAACAACCCAAAATAAAACCCCTTAGGTCAACTAAACAACCCTTTTTCCAACCCTATTTCCCTTGTGACTTTACACCCCCAACTGTGTACTCACATGAACATGAGGCACTCCGATGTGGTGCTTTATCGATTCGTTCTGCACTGCTAGGCCGTGGCACCACGTCTCCAGGGAGCAGACAGACCTTTAACCAATATGGCATCCGCAGACCTCTTTTTCACTGTGCACGGAAGACTGGTCCCCGATATGAAGTGCCACAGCTGAGAGGTGTGGACAGAAGACCCCCAACATCTCGGAACGCCTGAGCTCCTACCTTGGGTCACCAAATGTGGAGGTAGACCTTTAATAACATTAACTAAAAACAGGCCCACCACTTAAGAAGTGAGTACACAGTTGTACATAAAGCAAGTTTATTGTACAAAAAGCTCAGGGGAGCAGATAAATGTTGTTGCAGGACCAACCTAACGCAAGTCTCAACAATACAACATAAGTTGGCAGTTTATAAACTTTTTTGCAACAAAAAACCCTCCCAGATACATTTTATCACTCTTCATCTACCAAATAGGATTGGGCAACACCTCTCCAAAGAAATACCATCTTTCCCCAATTCTTCCATTTTCATTGGTCAGGCTTATCTTCATTATTATATTCAGTACATATTTTAAAACACACCTCTTCTTGGGATTGGTTGTAGTAGGTCTTGACGTTGGTGCATAGTTTAAACATTACTATTGAAAACATAATTCATTGCTAGCAATAACTGGCCCAAAACCTTTAATCTTTGAGTATGATTGCAAATGGTATCCCTGACTTATTTTACCAAATAGAGGAAGGTCTGCTTAACCATTATTTCCCTTGAACTATAGATGGTGATCTCCATTCCACCGACTTCTGGTGCCTTTAAAAGACCTTCTAAGTTTGTGCTGCTACATACAACCTTTGTTGACCTGGAAAAATATTTAACCAAACAAATGACTAATCTCCTTTAATGATTTTAATACTAAGGGCAAGATAACATCTGTTCTCTTGCAACCTTTCCAATCTACAAGGCTCCCACTTTATCGCACAAATTTAAACTCCTAAATAGCCTTAGGCATTTAGCTTATCCCGTGTTTTACTACTGACCGGAAATAAACAAAAAACTCTTTTGGTCACGCTCTCAAAATTCAGGAGATTATTATATCTACTCCCTACGAGACTTATCAGACCATAAACTCAAAGCTATTTCTGGAGGTGCTGACCGCAAAAGGTTGGAACTTCTCATTTACCTGCCTTCTTTGTCTGGAAACCTGTTTAGAAGTAAACATGCATTTTGCAAGAGAGCCCTAACCACTATGTTCTGATTCATTGTAAACCAATCCCAAGAAGAGGCGTGTTTTAAAATATGAACTGAAGATAATAATGAAGATAAGCCTGACCAATGAAAATGGAAGAATTGGGGAAAGATGGTATTGCTTTGAAGAGGTGTTGTCCAATCATATTTGGTAGGTGAAGAGTGATAAAATGTATCTGGGAGGGTTCCTGTTGTGGAATAAATGGCAAAAGTGGTTAGAAGATGGACCTACAAATTCACCACTTTTCACCCTCTTTGATTGTCCTCATCAAAAAAATATTTCTGCTGCAATTTAGGGAAGCGCTTGGATTTCCCTTCAGTACAGAAAAAAAGCTTTAATACGCCTCAGTGAGACTATCGAAATGTCTCCTTCCTCACTTGGATGTAGCTCAGATGACCTAGAATTTGGCAGTAATTACTGCAAGTCGTAATTTCGCCACACAAATAATCAGATGGACGGTAAAAAGAGGTGGTACTCATGTCACCGATCTTTACTGTTGCTATGAAATTCAGAATGAGGTCCGCAGTGAGGGCCTATTTGTTGGCAAAGGGCGTACTGGTGTGCAGAGGTGTTGCTAAGGGGGGGCTGAGAGGGCTATAGCTCCTGGTCTTTTGGTTGTAGCCCCGGAGAGAATCTCAGGGTCTACAACCAAAAAGCTATAGCTATCCTTGAGTCCCGCCAATCCCGACATTCGCTTAGCCCCTGACCTTTTCCACACCTAGCAACACCTCTGCTGGTGGGCTATTTGCCTCATAGCTTTCCTATGCCAGGGAGGCATTGGTAAATTGTCTGGCTCTACCTTTGGGTCACAATTGACTGAAAATGCACAGGCATTCAGAACTTGGGGATGTGACTAATTCTGTCCCAGCCCTGCCAGCTGCAACCCATGCCTGTTGGCAAGTGTCTTGATTTCACAATATAATTGGTCAACCTCTTCATCATGGTTTTTCATTATTGTGTGGGTCTCCAGATGTTTTGGACTACAGCTCCCATGGACTACAATTGCTATGATCTTTCACCACTCACGAAGCTGACTAGAGATCATAAGATTTGAAATCCATAACATTTGAAGGGCCACTCAATGAGAAGCCATGCTCTTCTTGATGGACATGGCACCCGGCGTTGGCTCCCACTTCTGGGCAATGCTGCATGGGCATCCCACAAGCGAGGCAGGGTAACTGCTGTTACCATCGGCAGCTGGGAGAGGGGCAGCCCCAACCCCCCCACGCCTGCTCCTCTCCTCTCCCCCATGCTATGGAGACACGCAGTCTCAGCAGCACAAAAGCCACGGATTTTGGTAAGGTGCGAACAGTCATCACACCCTTCCTCCAAAAAGCAAGGTGCTAAAGTGCCACAAGGAAACCACCATCAGGCAGGGCCCAGGTTCAAAGATCTGCCCCCACCAGGGGGTCAGACAGTCGGCTATCCGGTCGGGGGCTGCGACAACAGCGGCCCCCACCACATACACAACAAAGACCCAGGGCCTCCCTGGGTCCTATAAATGCGAGCAGCATACTCAGAGTAAGCACAATCTGTTTGTGGACCCTGAACGGGGACCCAAGCAAACAGGAGGTTCACTGTTTACTCAGTGTCTTCCAAATCTTCTTGCTTCTTTACCACAGAACCCACCCACCCTACAAAAGGGGAGAAGAACAAAAAGAAGTACAAGGCACTGTACGGTGCCCACAACAAGTCGTGGGACACAAGAAGGCGGCACGGGTCCGAGGGGGTAACCTCAGGACCCGGTGCCCAAAAGTATGTTACCATCATGATATGTGATATTGTTATTGTCAAAACCCATATCTGTACAATAAAATCCTATGGCCTTTTTATTGCCAACACTTGAAACAAGTTGTGAGCCTATCATTATGGGTGAGGGTTCGGGGTTCGGCCATTACTAATGCATGCATATGGGTTCAGCAGTTAAGCGTCTGTATCTGCGTAGCCCCAGAAGAGGGGCATCACTCTGGGCAAATTTTGTTGAAATATTGTCCAAGAAGTGGGTGAGAGTGTGCTCTTCAAAAATAAAATAAAATAACAAATGCAGAACAGTAATTAATGTAAAGGTGATTTAGATGACTGAAGTGAGCACAAACAAACAGGCTGCCGGAAAACAGTAAATTAAACGCCGCAACTCGGCTGCTGAAACTGATACCTGTGTTTGTTATTCAGGGAGGGTTCTGGTATTATTTTCCTCTGAAATGCAGCCTGAGTTTGGGAAGGGATGGATTTATTTGTGTAATTGCAGCATTTCATTATCGGTTCACGATCTCATTGGCTTGCTTGCATTGAAAGCTTCTGCAGTGGGCTGTGGGCAGTGAGCGTTGGCACGAGCACAGCTCGTATTTCTCGTGAAATTTAAAAGTGCGCAGGCCCCGCAGCTGACTCCACAATGAGCGAACAGGCAAAAACGACAAGATGGTTTCCGGCCCTTTGCTGTTCCATTTGAAAGTTACTTTCAGGTATAATCAGCATCTGAATTTGCATTTCTTTCCCAAACTATGACTTTCTAACCGAGGTGCTCTGCTAGAGGCACTTCATGACAGCAAACACAAACAACCTCTCGTTTGGAAACATCAAAAGGAATCCGCAATCTTGTGGCTTTGGATGACATTCTTGAAGAATACTCGTATTGCGGCCCACAGGAAGCTGCAATGATTCTGCGCCCACGTGTCCAAGGAGTGGCCTGCGGTGGCACAGGCTACCCCAGGAATCTGATTGGTCACCCCAGGTGCCACCCCATTATCCTAAACTATGATCAGTAAAACTTTAAACATAGGAATGTAAGACACTAATGTTAGTAATTAAAATAGATATGGCTATCTAGTGGAGATTAATGCTATTCAGACGTGTGTGTGTGTGCACGCTTTTACTTCATGCCACCCCTGTATAAGCCCCACTTGGAGCACCCCAGTCAAAAGAGTCTGGACACGCCACTGTGTACCTGTAAATGAGGGCAGCACCAGGAGCATACCGGCCAACAATTGGGCACGTTAAAGGGGGTCTTTCGCACAAGGAAGAGGGAGATATGTTTTCCCCTCGGTTTCTACTAGACTTGGCTATTCGTAATCGGTTATTAACGCGTTTAATACCCAGAGGTTTCCAAGCGCGACCGAACCTGTGTTTCTCTGCGTCCTCTTGCTGCCAAGGCGAGCACATTGCTCCTGAGCTATCCTCCCGAGCCAATGAATATACCACATCATAATTGTTAGGTGTGTTAGGAGGGAGAAAGTGAAAAAGTTGGAAAATATCAATACATTCTACCCAAAGGCCAGAGGTCCACATGAACATCCTGGCACCTAGAGAAAGAGGTGAGTAGATCTTTGGCGCAGGAGCGGTCACGCATTAAGGATTTGAGGCCTTCTCTGACCCCTTGCTATCAGTGTTCGAAGGGGTATGTTGAAACAATGTACAGGAGAAATTTGATTAAATACCTTCCTACTCACTGCACTGTTTTCAAATTGTCAGGTTCTTCAATCATGAAAGTGGAGCAGAGCTACAGGAACTCTTCAATGAAGTCAGTCTTTGAACTGTGCTCATCTAGGAGCAGTGCCCTGGGCCAAGCTGCCCGGAAGTTCTTGAGGTCTGCTTGGTGCTTTATATGGATGTTTACTGTGGGGCAGGAGGCTGGTTACTTTTTGGCTTGAGGTTGGGCTCTTCTGGAAGCTAGCTACATAATCCAGTTGTTTCTCCTCTTCTCTACCTCGGCTGCAGTTATCTTATCCGTGGAAGGGGGCAGCAGGTGGTCATGTGCCTCACTCGGGTGTAGAGTAAATTTAACAGCTTAGATTTCCGCCTCCTCCCTTTAGCAGAACCATGGCCCAGCTAACGGGACTGACAAGCACCCATGATATCCTAAAACATTTGGACATGGCTGCATCCCTCCCTCACACTGTTTGTAACAACTATCTTCCACTTTCTCATCCTCTTATCTTTCCGTCGCTCATTTTTTTTTGGTCCAGTAGACTATGGTCTGGATCTGGTGGGGAACAGTAGGCCTCATTTATAGGAAAAGCGTAGGGTCTCTGAGACTGCTGCGGTGGTGTGACAAATTGATTTCTGGCCCGCAGTAGTACACGGATGTGTAGGGGCTAAAATGCCCACTCATCCCTCACACTTCTGCAAACCAAGAGCCAACACAATCATAAAGGTAAAACAGGCACAGTTGAGTAAATATATCTCCTTTGCCTTTTGTGGTAATGTGGGTCGAGTGAAGGCTAGGTTCTTAACAGGGGCGTGAATGTGATCCAGTGCTGACAAAAACAGCAAAGTAAAACAGTCCAAAATGAATGGACTGCCCAATCAAGGTTCTATAAAAGTATATATACTTTAATTAAACTAGTACTGTCCAGTGGGCTATGCAGGAATATGAGTGTGCTTGGGTTGTGGTAAAATTATAATGTATTATCGAGAACAGGTTTTGTTGGATAGCTGCAGCAACTGGTGTGCTTAGGCTCTGCCACTGCCTATCACTAATTAAACATACATTGAATTGTGTACACCAGTAATAATTGCGCTTGTCCATAGAATCATTAAATGTACTTTAATGTACAGATTGGACTTTTGGTCCTTTCAGATCAGAACCCAGCATTATACATGTTATAATCAAAAAGTTGTGCCCTAGCCGACACGTGGTTTGATGTAGCCGGTCCTTATCAAGGATTAGACATGGGCAAATACATTCTTAACAGTGATCAATGAGCATACATTCCATATCATGAGCACTACATTTTATGGTTGTTACTGCAAGAAAAAGTATATATGGAGAGAAACAGATTGAGAGGGCAGGAGATGGGGTTTGGAGGGGTTTAGTCAGAAATCACAAAATAAAGTAAAAAATAAAAAATAAACAAATATGAAAACATGATTAGTATACAGCACCTCATTACAGAATAATGTCAAAACTCAGTATTAGTATAAAGCACCTTATTACAGATTGATCTCAGTACTCACCATGTACATGTCACATCACGCCCATTGCCCTGTATCACATTGCAATCTCAATGTCATTTCACCGCGGTATTTTTCATCGGGTGTTTTTTCATCGCCGTTTTTATTTCGAAAAAAAACTCATCGTTTTTTTTGGGGGGGGTTAAAAAATTAAATATATGGTTGTGGGTGTAAGGGAATAAAAAAAATAAAAAAGGGGGGGCTTGGGCGGGTAACCCCCCCCCCCCCAAAAAAAACAGAAAAAAAAACGATGAGTTTTTAGAAAATAAAACGGTGATGAAAAAACCCGCAATGAAAAATACCGCGGCAAAATAACATAGAACCCTCATTCCGAGTGTGGCAGTCCAGAAACAAGGGTGGTGGTAAGCTTACCAGCAACCTTGTTTCCGGACCACCACACAACAAGTGTGCCTGCAGTGGCTGTAGCGCCCGGCAGTTCTGACCCTGCAGGGCGCATCGGCCACGGTAGGCAGAGTCGTCACGGAAGCAACGGCACCGTTAGCAACAGTGTCAGTGCTTCCGTCTCGCCACTCCCATGGAGTCCTGTGGGACACCATGGGAATGTGGAGTTACCAAATCTGCCACCTGACTTCCCACTGTGCCGGGACTTGTAATGTCCCGGTGGTACCGGGCAGTCAGGCAGCATATTCAGTATTTCTGGGTCTGCGGCAACCCGCTGGTGGCAGAGGCGGGTTACCGCCGACCTCGGAATGAGACCCAGTGTCTCTATTTACTCGTGTTATAACTAAAAAACTCCCTACTAACTAATATTGTGAGAGCAGCCACACACCCACACGTCCAAGTGAGTGATGCCACTACTTTTGCAGATTAAGTGGGTTGACCTAATCAAACCTCATTCAATATTAGTAGATTCAGTGATATGTGCTCACCTATTAAGGTGTTAGCATGCATCCTATTTCTCCCGTTGGTTATTAAAGATGGACCATAGTCACCCAAATAAATCATCAAAGCACCTCCTGATGGGAGGGGTTTGTGCTGGTTGGCTTATCGTCTTCAATGTTCCTATTGCTAACATTTTATAAATGTGATGCCCTTTGTGCAGTAGCACCTGGAGCGTTCCAAGTGCCAGATGGAATTATCAATAACGATCTCAGACCCAAATAACAGGACAGACCCAAAGAATATGGCAAAATACTACTTTATTATTAGCTCAATAAAGTATGCCAATCTGGCGAACAACGATTTGTAGTCCACACACTCACACTAACAATCTGATTATACAGAGGCTTTATACCTCAGTATGCATACAATATGACATTATCCGATGTGGACAACTGTAAAACCTATGAAAGGGAGGGATTGGCTAAGGGAAGATATATGTACCCATAGTTTATATAAGTGTTAGTATCATAATCGGATGCCCCTTATCTGGTATACTTGCCTTGAACCTCCTCTAAATACGTATAATACAGATTATAGCAGAAAAACAACAGCGGATTAGCTTCTGCAACAATGTATAGCACACTGCTACACAGACACTTATGAATGGTTGGCATTCTCTCCCAACCTGCGATTTTCGGATCGTTGGCAGCAAATAAGCAAAATGAAACTCAGGTGCAGAGAACAACGTCAAACTACTACCCATTCGCCCAATTAGCCCACCATCTCTCATCGGTCAGGCCCTAAGCCAAGGCATTTTCTTTCATAGCTGACCTTGCATACTGTTCTATGCTCTGGGACTTTTAAGGAAGTGTAGGTACACCATTATTTTTGTCTGGAGCTTAATGAGTAGGCCTTTTTTACATGTTCTGGATAACGCGTGAGGAGGCCACATTTTTGTCAATTTCAACCTTTTATTTAGTGCTTATTTAGTGCTATTTAATTTAATTAGGCTGGGTGTTATTACTCATCATGGCCTCTGGAGACTTGGTTGTTCTACCCTCCATAGGCTTTCTGCGTCCATGATTGTCCAATACTGGCGTTCGCAGATGTTTCTTCTGTGCCTAATATAAGAGAAATATGTCTTACGTGCATGGCGTATCCTCTTGATTCCCTTTGTGCCTTGCAATTATTCCTTGATGTGGCATTTCTGATCCCAGGCCAATAGATATTCTTTGTTCCTCGCACAAAGCTATTTTCCACCGTCTCTACAGCCCTGGTCTGTCTCTGAGGTAGCTTGATTGGTTTCAACACGAGTCCGACGTCCATTTTTTCATCATGGCCACTTTAGTCACGTTATATTTTCTTCTGCAGAAAGCTTCTATATGTCTCATCTACCTTGTGTTTCTGCGTATGTACACATTTCCTATCTTTCACTTATATCTTTGGTGCTCATGATTTCTTCATATTCGATTACATGTTTCTCTAATTACTTCAGTTACATCTTTATTCTTTCAGTATTTGCATATTGTTTCAGTACGTCTTTGTGTCTTTTCTTCATGATGTCACTGCTCTCGTCAGATTTCAATTACAGGTCTTTGCTGTCTAATGGTGCATGAAGACATCCTTCCACCATGTCAATGCGAGGGTACATTTGATATGGTTGTCTGAGTGCATAACGTCTCTCATATCTTCGATGCGGTATTGGGATGAAACCTGGTGTCACACATAGTGCTCTCTTCCTGCTGTTGCAGTATGACAGAGGTGAGGGTGCAGGAACTAGAGATGACATGTACATCTGCCTCTCTACACCTTTATTAATGTATGTGCTGCAGCTTCTATTTCCATACCCAAATTTAATGGGTGCATATCACTCACCAATAAATCCTGGTTGGCATTCAACCAGGGCAATTATAGAAAGGTTGTTTGGCTGACTTCTTCATAATATTTTACAGCTGTAGATACAAGTAATGAGCCCAAAGTTGTAATTATGCTCACATGTTCACTAGATATTGCTAATTTGAAATATAAGTAAATATCAATTATAGGCGCTATGCTTACCATTATTACATGATATTCAGTGTTCGATGTCCTGTCAGGATTGATCATCCTACATCTGGTAAGCCGCGTGCTCCGTCTCGCGGACATTTTGTGTCAATATTTATATTACTTGGATGACATCACATGTGCATGACACGCAATGTCATACCCGTGTTGGTGTTTGTAAACATATAGATGTTTCTAACACTGCCTGTATACCGTTGTCATTCCGTTCCAATATACTAAAATATTGCTATGGTGAACAGACTTCTCATTCTCTTCAAACTATGCACAGCAAACCTTATTGGCTGATAATGTTGCTGATATTAAAGATCTTGTTAAATGTGCTGATATTGCCGGTATACATGCACATTATAATTAGTGATTGCATTATGTCTAGTGCACTTAATACTTTGACAATGTGTATGGACCAACTATTATATGGCAATATATGTGCTGATTCCACCCAGCATTGCCTATACCACAAACTGTCATATGTTGTGGCATATTGTGGTATAGGACAGATACTTAACTGTATCTCAATTTGAAAGTTCCCATATTCATAATGGGTTGTAACTAGATATCCTGGTGGTATGGCTATGTGACTGCACTTGCACAATTGCTATGTTCTATAACAGAGCTTAAACGTTCCTAACGTGATTACCATTTTGCAATACTAATTCCAGATACAATTAATATTTTAGATCTAGAATGGCTTTGACAGAGCCTCACAAATCCTAATATCATTAACATTTTACAATACCGATCTTTCTACAGAAAAGCAAATAATCATTCACCTTGCAGTATCCAACAATCAAGTAAAGGACTTCAGACCTGAGTTTCTACATGAAAACATTCACCTTGTGCTCTTTGTTAAGACCAACAGTAGTGAATCTTAATTTACATATCATTCTCGATTCCAGTTGTCTAAGCAGTAATTTCAAGTCCGCTCCTGTTCTCCCACATTTTGCTCTTGTGAGTCCAATGAATTGTATATTAGTCTTGTGCCCCATTTGATATTCCTTCTGCCAGTGATAAGGCAAATGGCATTCTCTGATCTTGGCTGTTCAAACTGTACAGATATTCTCTTATGCGTACCCGTAATTCTGGTATTGTGCTCCCCACATAAATCTTTGGACAAATGCAAGTGATGGCATATACCACATATTTCGAGCGGCAGTTCATAAACTCTTGAATTTTCCCTCCCATATCTTCATTACTAAAAGAATTTGTCACTGGCAGGATGTGCGTATCTGCACATGCTACAAGTTCCACATTTATGGAAGCCTTTTCTCAAAGTTTGTAGCCAGTCACTACTACCTTTCTCTTCACTTCCTTTATGAAAAGATGGGCTCAATGTATTCTTAATAGTGGGAGCCCTTGTGTATATACATTTGGGCATGTCAGTTATGTATTCCTTTAAATCAGTGTCCAACAGTAGGATGTAGGATGTGCCAGTGCTTCTGTACCATTTTGAAAAGCACATTGCTGTCTTCAGAGTATTTAGTAATAAAGTTGACACAGGGTGAATGTAAGGGTTTGGTCTTCTCTATTGGATTAACCATGTTCTTCCTCTCAATATTACTCACTTCATCACCAGCTTTGAGAACACATTCCCTCGAGCAGCCTCTTTCACAAAGCCTATCGGTCATTAACTCACATTCCTGCTTATAAGCTATGTCGTTGCTGCAATTTCTGCGGGCCTCATATAATTCCCCTACAGGAATATTATGAATGGTAGATTTCTTATGGCAGCTGGTAGCATACAGTTTTGAGTTTACTTCCGTAGGCTTCCTACACGTTCTCGTTTCCAGTCTCGCATTGGCTACATAGATATGCAAATCTAAAAAGTCTATAGCTGTGTCATCAATGTGTCCTGTTAGTTCTATACCAAATGTGTTGTTATTCAGATAGACAACAAACTCTCTAAAACTGTCCTTAGTGCCATCCCAAATCTCAAAAATTATTGTTTCCATAGCCAGCTTAACATGGCGTCCATGTGCATTGTCATTCAGGGCAAAGGTTCTCTAAAACTGGCCCATTAACAAGTTTGCTCGCCAAGGGACAGGAGGTTGTTAAGCTCCAAAGTGAATTTAAGGAACTCCTTAATCATTGCCACATGTTCATGGTTGGATGCCGAAAAATCTGTGAATGGAAAATCAATTACCTGAATGGCTAACTTTACATCAAGTGTAGCTAGTAAAAATCCTGATCGCCATTCCATCTGCTCTAAGATCTGTAGAACTTGGGTTTAATCTCTAATGTACGATGGTAAGATATCTACTTGTTCCCTAATCAAATTGCCTATGTATTCAGACAGCCCTTCAGTAGCCCAACCTATACCACTCATTATTGGGCATATTTCAGGCAAGTTCTCATAAACCTTGTGTACTTTTGGAAGGAAGTATATTGTTGGCATAGTGGGTTGAGTTCTGCTGAGGAAGACTCTCTCTTTGTCAGTTAGCAGACCCTTCCTATGCCATTTGTGGATGACTTCTGTCAGTTCGTTCACTACTCCCTTGGTAGGGTTCCCTGTCAGTTTTGCATAGCATCCTAGGATTTCTAAATGGAGTTCCCCCATATGAAGATAATCTTGCCTATTTAAAATTGCCACATTTTTTGACTTTGTCGGCCTCTTTGGTAACTATGTGATTATTTTTAACAACAGCACCAAGGATGGTCTCTCATCCATACTCAAATGTTGATATTTATATGGCTTCTGCAATCTCTGTACATAGGTCAGTGTATTTCTGAAGTAACCTCTTTATAAAAAGTCTCAATAACACTCTCGGTTGGAGATTGCGGGGTGAATTTAGCCCTTGCTTTCAGGTCCCGGAGGTCCACGCTGCTTGAGTGGATACCTAGTTCCATACAGAGTTCCTCCTGACTTTTAAATGTGTCTGGTTATAATCATAGTGATACAATGGTGTTCTCAATATCAGCTATTGTTAGCTCGCTCTGGGGCATATGTTCCTCAATGGGTTCGTAGGTTTTAACTTTATAATGAAAGAATTATTTGAGTGGACACCTAGTTCCATGCAGATTTCCTCCTGACTTTTAAATGTGTCTTAACTTTATAATGGAAGAATTATTTGGGTTTGAGTTTTCTTGTAAACATGTAAAGGTCTATTTGAAAGTCTATGAGATTGGTTCCCACTGTCAGTGCAAAGGAGAGTCCTTTGTTAAGGACAGATAGTTCAGTATTACTAAGATTCCTATCAGAAAGATTTTGTCTATCCCTTCATTGGTTGTATCCTGGAGCTCACTCTGGTTAACCTTTTTGTTTGGTCATGATCTCTGTTTTGCTCTACGCTCCCTACTATCCTTTCTCTAAAGATGTTCTTCATGTTAGCGTACCTTGTTCTGGAGGGTCTTGTTACCTAAATATAACAAAAATGAAAAACAGATTACCCCACTCTCCGCCTATAAATGTTGGGTTGGATGATATTCTCTACTGCGTAATAGAAGACATCATTTTCTCCTTCAACTTCAAACTACATATCAGTTGTCGCATGACATATCAAAAACACGATTAACATTGCTGGCCTTCTTCAGGACAGATACATTTCTTCAGTATAGTGTTAATACTTTTATATACCCCATATACAAATATGCACATATCTAAAAAGAGAAAACATTTAAAAATAGCATGTTATCTTTTGGTAGTGGTTTCAGATCATCTATACATCCCCCTTAGGTTTCTAATACTTCTCAAATGAAAAAACACTAATTTTTATTATGAATTCATTAGTTCACACAATGTTGGGGAGAGTGCACATATCTTATTTTATTCACTGAAAAACCACACTCAGAAGAAGGAGAACATTGTCCAGAACTTGCACACTGCGTATTTCACCATAACACTATTCTTACATGCATATCTTTGTAAAAACACAGAGAAACCAAGAACATCATTCAACCCTTACTTACATTCAATATAGGTGTGAGTAAGCGCCGGCTCAATTATAGCCCATGCCATTCAAAATTTAAAGAAATTGTCGTTCACCAATAGCCAGACAATTTTGTATCTTAATTGGATATATGTTGTTCCACCCACAGTTTAATTTCTTTTAGCATCTATGTCTAGTAGGGACCTAGACGGGAGAGGGGGAGGGTACAAAAATATTTCAATGTTACCAGCCTCATACTCTCTGTTTTCTCTAGAGATATCTACCTCATATCATATTAGTTCATATTCCACATTATCCTCATTTTTGTATTTGTTTTTACCAAAGAACAACTCTATGTATACTATAGGGATCATGAAAACTAGCTTTACAAACATTATTTCCTGTCTACTTGGCTCCAAAGGGAGTGTATTAAAAATTTGAACTGATATCTGTTTGTCTGAGAAAAACTCTTACCTTTATAAACTGAAGGTAAGGGTTTGAACATGTGCAGATACTCCACATCCAATCTCAGAAACTGGCAATGGAATGCGCCATGGCTTGTGTGTTTAGAACACTCCTCGCCTGTCAAACAAAAGAACGAGGGGCATCAATCTACAGTTTGAGATCTGTTCAAAGTTTAACAAACAACTGACTAAAAAGGAGGACTATTAGTGACCTATCCGGGTGCACTCTGCATTGGTCATGGAACCTCATGACACGAAACGAGAGCCGTCGGCTCTCTGAACGTGCGCCGTCTTGGCAGAAGTAACGGTGGTTGAATTAACAACCTTACGGGCGTGGCTTCTCACGTCTGCGAGTAATCACGTAATGTTCAAAGACATTCTTAACGGTACGAGTGAACACTAATACAGTCTCTAGAAAAAGCCGATTCTGGCTCGGAAGGCGAATTAACATTAAAGCACTGCGTTTGTTAAAGGCATACCTTTCTATCATTCGCCAGACGTACTGCCACAGCCTCAGGTTTACCGTGGAAGAAGGAGCGCGAAATCGTAGAACAGCTGTGTCTATTAATATCTGATCACGTCTTAGTGACACGTGATGGTGATTTGCTGAGGCCCTACATATATTGAAGGGGCCGTGTGCTTTTTATATTAAACAAAGGTAAAAATTAAAACTTGCATACAAGTTATCAAAAAGACCAGATGGCAATATATAATACACAGTATTTCTTGTCTGAGTACACAAGTTTTTGTTTATTAACTCGGCACAAACCAAGGTTACTGGTACGCAGAGGGGCCACATCCAACGCCCACAATGACCACAATGCACCCTACCACATCTAACAAACAGCAGGTTACATGAGAAAAAACACACAAGAATGCAGAAGCTCATAAAATTCAGGAAACAGCCAGAAGGGTCTGGGCAAGTTATGTTATGTCAAAAGGGAATTCCACTCTACGGCTAGATTTAAACCGCAATTTGCAGTATTAAGGGAGTAAATCCAGCGTTGTTCACTCATGCTGAGCAGCATTTCCCTGTTTCCTCCTCTTTCTGTTGCAGGAATTAGTTGAAGCACAAACCAGAACATTTCAGTATATTTATGTTTTAAAGTTTCATAGTGTGCTACCAGTGGTTTATTAGCCACTTTGATTTTCAAGCACGATTTATGTTCACATATGCGCTGTTTCACGCTTCTTTTTTTTTTTTAATTTATTGTTTTGCTTTATTTCAAACCTTTACAATTTCACAAGAGAAAACATACAGTTTTACAATTTTTACAGAAAATCATCAATTATTAAGTTAATTCAACAATGAGTTTAAACATAAAGTAGAATTCAAAAGCTTAAAAATCCACATTGATCAATTTAGTTACACTTTGTACACATCAGTAAAGACTTGCATTGAATTAGTAGCAGCAGAGAAGTTAAAAGCATAGATGAAAACCATAGCTTTTCAACCAATTGTATTTAAGAGAAGAGCACAACAAAAAGAAGACAATAACATTGAATCCAAAAATAAATTAGGAACCAATCCCCTTTCTTAACAGAAAATTAATTATCACAGTTAACTCAAATCACAGACATTTCTCAAGAAACTTGTCACAGCTATTTTTAGACTTAAACAGTTGTCATGGAGCATTCTGTGCCAAATGAAGTCTCTTTGTACTCCAAAGATCGAGACTACAAACTTTGAGAAGTACCTAATACTCTGTGATTTTAAGCCTGGACAGACCAGTAAGATATGATGTAAAGTTTCAACAGTCTCAACTGTTTTGCAATATCTACACCAAGGGACAACCTCATTGGTCCGATTTCTAATACATAAAATTTGTCTGGTGGGTAAGACATTAAAGCGGAAGCGCATGAAGTCACTGCGCAACCTCTTGCTTGGGTATTTACACAGATAGCCTTCCATATATGCCTGCCATTTCCAAATGGAGCAGGCTGAATTATACAGTTTAGAGTCTACAATGGTTGATTTCGTAGATTGCCATTAAACTAAATTTAACTTTGCCAGGCTTGTTACATAGTGAGCTCATAGCTAGACCTAGTTCTTTCATACAAGTCTCACTTTCCGTTTTTAAGGCAGCCATAAAAGGATTCGGAGAATCAAGGTACACACAATTATACAGAGTTTCTTCCTTGCTGGTTTTGCATTTTTTCCAAAGACATAGGGCCTCATTAGGACCCAGGCGGTAAGGGGTTTACGCCGGCGTAAACCATGGCGCCCCTTACCGCCTGAGTACGAGTTCCCTTAGCGCCATGGTGATTTTAACGCCTGCTTTTAGCAGGCGTTAAAATCCATGGCGCTAAGGGACCTTGTTGTTAATTACGCCACCGTAATTTACGGTGGCGTAATTAATGGCTTCCCCACTCCCATTATGCCCTATGGGGCCAGAAATGGGAATGGGGAAGGGTAAATGGGGATTGGGGACTTACCGCCCCGCCAACCTCGGAATGGGGCGGTAAGTCCGCCAACCCCCATGGCGGAGTTGGCAGCTTAGCGCCATGGACCATGGTGCTAATAGCGCCATGGTCCTCCGCCAAGGTCCTAATGAGGGCCATAGTCTTTTCCAAACTGCGTAGGAGGAAAGGGAATGCAAACCAAGTTCATATCTTCACGCTTCTTTTTGTTTTTCCTATGTATATCAAGTTACAAGGACGATTTATTCCATAGATGATCCATGAAGACGCACAATTAGAGAAATCTCGAAAAACCCATTTTTTTCCATTTAGTTCAATGGATTTCAAATTACTGGTTAGAGAGCATACCACGCAATGTCCACACTGAAAATGGCCTACTAGTGGGGGAAGGTGCCAGAGAGTGCTTTGACTAGGTATTTCTGCTTTTTTAGGATATGTATGCACTAGCATGTCTCTAAAGTTTTTTTGGCGCTTAAAAGCAAAACGTGGTATGATGGGATTGAAGTCAGCTGTTTGCAGAATATGCCAATTCTTCTTAATGCTCTTTCTCAACTTATTGCTAATTGGACTAACAAGTTGTTACACATGTGATTTTGGCCTCTTTTATTTTAGGTTGAGGGTCTAAACAGAGCTCTCTGTTAGAATGTTGAGCCCGTTTGAAGGCAGAATGGATTACTTTCTTTGGGTATCCTTGCATTTGAAGTCTTGATTATAGGTCCTTACCTTCCTTAAAGTCATGGTCTAGTAAAAATGTTTATTGTCGCTACGGGTCGGCCATGTTTTTTTAAGCCTAAGTGGCTCGATTTTAGAAAACTTTCCTGTGGACCTTACCCGAGTTTTCGTCCATTAAACCCACGCGAAAACAAGCACCAGGGAGCCGCCATTTTCTGATAATCCTATCTTTTCCCCGATCGCCCTGGCTGACCTGCTTTTGCGGCACTAAATCAATTCCCCCGCCCCTGTCATCAGCAGACTCGTACCGCCCATTTCCCAACGCCAAAGCACGTCTCGTGTCAACATTCGCTGCACTTCAGCTAATGACGTGTCACCATGGAAATGGCAGGACGCCTCTTTCCTCAATAAGTATAAACAGACCGTTTCACAACACACAGCAGCAGATTTTCGATTCCATTCCTCTCTCTGTGTTACTTTGAGTATTCTGTGACTCGTTTCAGTGCTCTGGTCAGCTACTTTCGCCGCTTGTAGCCCGTGTGAACAGATACCAGTACCACCGCTATAAATTATTTTAGTTTGTTTAACCCTTTAAGTGCCATGGGTATTTCTCCCCAGTGCCAGAGCCTTTTTTGGTGATTTTGGTATGTGGCCATTCAATGGCTTGTAACTTTTTGTTACATGAGATATCTCGGCCAAATTTGGCTCCTTTTCTTCCCACATGTAGGCGGTCATAACGCCACCCAGGAATCCCAGGTTGCTGTAGGGGGGTGAGAGAAAATAAGGAAAATGTGCGAAAATTTTGGGTTTTTTCAAAAAATGCCAATAAAATGATGCACAAAGAAGCCTGTGGTTTTTTCCTTGTAAGAGCTAGGAACAAATGGTTTGCTGTGCTGAGTTCCCCAATGTGTTGGCTTTCAGGAACAGGTTGAGTGGAAATGGAAAAAAATTATTTTGATGGGGATATCAACCGTTTTGTGAGAGGTAGGCGATTTTTGCCATTTTTGCCAATTGGACATGCATGGACGGAATGGAAGAAAAGGGCAGGAAAGCCAAATTGGAGGACAGAAAGGCATATATTTCTGAAAAGTAGACAAAATTCCAAGTTTAGGAAGGGGTGATTTGTATAGGTCAGGCAACAACTAGTAGGGGAAACTGCCATCGAATGGGGGAAAAGCGGGAAAATGACTGAAAAAAAAGGTATGTGTTGGACATGGTTGGCTTGGTACGGCAAAGGCTTCTATGAATTTTGAGAAAAGCAATGCTCCGCTACATTCCCCCGACTCTTGCAGTTAGGAGAGCATACAATTTTTGTAGTGTTTGTACAAAACAAGCAATACCACAAGCCAAACACTGAGCCATGGTACACAGGAGTTTTACGCTCACGGCCTGACCAGACGCACTTAGCATGTGTAAATTGGGAAAACCAATGTGGTGAGGAACGGCAGCCATACATTTTTTGAAAGAGCACAGGCAGACCTTTTCAAGGGTAGGTGACTTGTGCAGGTTACAAAAGTGTATGGTGGCTAAAGCAGCGACTAAATGTAGGTCACATTTGGGAAAAGAAAGGGTTGTGAGACAAAGGGCTCCAGCAAATGGGTCAAAACGTTATGAAAACCACACAAACACAACACATGGCCTACCGTCCCGCGTTCCCACAGGTGTCCCGATGAAAACGGTACCTCACATGTGTGGGTGCACCTACCTGGCCGCCAAGGGGAAAGCCCAAAACACAAGTAACCCCAAGTCTGTTTTCACACCGGAAATGTCACACTCTCCCATCATACAGATATGGGCCTCGGGTGTCCAAGCCACCGAGGAAAACAGGGAACCCCATGCATTTCCGAAAAGAGGACACCCGTGGGAATCCGCAGAGGTATGATATGCCCAAATTGCCCCAGAATGTATTACCCAGACACCCCTGCAAAGTCCGAAATGTGGGGGAAAAAACGCTTTTTCCGCACATTTCGCTCGACGCACCCATCGAAACACGCCCCCAACAACACATGGCCTACCGTCACGCGTTCCCACAGGTGTCCCGATGAAAACGGTACCTCACATGTGTGGGTGCACCTACCTGGCCGCCAAGGGGAAAGCCTAAAACACAAGTAACCCCAAGTCTGTTTTCACACCGGAAATGTCACACTCTCACATCATACAGATATGGGCCTCGGGTGTCCAAGCCACCAAGGAAAACAGGGAACCCCATGCATTTCCGGAAAGAGGACACCCGTGGGAATCCGCAGAGGTATGATATGCCCAAATCGCCCCAGAATTTATTACCCAGACACCCCCGCAAAGTCCGAAATGTGGGAAAAAATACGCATTTTCCTCACATTTCGCTCGACTCACCCATCGAAACACGCCCCCAACAACACATGGCCTACCGTCCCGCGTTCCCACAGGTGTCCCGATGAAAACGGTACCTCACATGTGTGGGTGCACCTACCTGGCCGCCAAGGGGAAAGCCTAAAACACAAGTAACCCCAAGTCTGTTTTCAGAGGGAAAACTCAGACATTCTGCCGACCGGCACAATGTACAGATATGGGCCTCGGGTGTCCAAGCCACCGAGGAAAACAGGGAACCCCATGCATTTCCGAAAAGAGGACACCCGTGGGAATCCGCAGAGGTATGATATGCCCAAATTGCCCCAGAATTTATTACCCAGACACCCCTGCAAAGTCCGAAATGTGGGGAAAAAAACGCTTTTTCCGCACATTTCGCTCGACGCACCCATCGAAACACGCCCCCAACAACACATGGCCTACCGTCACGCGTTCCCACAGGTGTCCCGATGAAAACGGTACCTCACATGTGTGGGTGCACCTACCTGGCCGCCAAGGGGAAAGCCTAAAACACAAGTAACCCCAAGTCTGTTTTCACACCGGAAATGTCACACTCTCACATCATACAGATATGGGCCTCGGGTGTCCAAGCCACCGAGGAAAACAGGGAACCCCATGCATTTCCGGAAAGAGGACACCCGTGGGAATCCGCAGAGGTATGATATGCCCAAATCGCCCCAGAATTTATTACCCAGACACCCCCGCAAAGTCCGAAATGTGGGAAAAAATACGCATTTTCCTCACATTTCGCTCGACTCACCCATCGAAACACGCCCCCAACAACACATGGCCTACCGTCCCGCGTTCCCACAGGTGTCCCGATGAAAACGGTACCTCACATGTGTGGGTGCACCTACCTGGCCGCCAAGGGGAAAGCCTAAAACACAAGTAACCCCAAGTCTGTTTTCAGAGGGAAAACTCAGACATTCTGCCGACCGGCACAATGTACAGATATGGGCCTCGGGTGTCCAAGCCACCAAGGAAAACAGGGAACCCCATGCATTTCCGAAAAGAGGACACCCGTGGGAATCCGCAGAGGTATGATATGCCCAAATTGCCCCAGAATTTATTACCCAGACACCCCTGCAAAGTCCGAAATGTGGGGAAAAAAACGCTTTTTCCGCACATTTCGCTCGACGCACCCATCGAAACACGCCCCCAACAACACATGGCCTACCGTCACGCGTTCCCACAGGTGTCCCGATGAAAACGGTACCTCACATGTGTGGGTGCACCTACCTGGCCGCCAAGGGGAAAGCCTAAAACACAAGTAATCCCAAGTCTGTTTTCACACCGGAAATGTCACACTCTCACATCATACAGATATGGGCCTCGGGTGTCCAAGCCACCAAGGAAAACAGGGAACCCCATGCATTTCCGGAAAGAGGACACCCGTGGGAATCCGCAGAGGTATGATATGCCCAAATCGCCCCAGAATTTATTACCCAGACACCCCCGCAAAGTCCGAAATGTGGGAAAAAATACGCATTTTCCTCACATTTCGCTCGACTCACCCATCGAAACACGCTTCCAACAACACATGGCCTACCGTCCCGCGTTCCCACAGGTGTCCCGATGAAAACGGTACCTCACATGTGTGGGTGCACCTACCTGGCCGCCAAGGGGAAAGCCTAAAACACAAGTAACCCCAAGTCTGTTTTCAGAGGGAAAACTCAGACATTCTGCCGACCGGCACAATGTACAGATATGGGCCTCGGGTGTCCAAGCCACCGAGGAAAACAGGGAACCCCATGCATTTCCGAAAAGAGGACACCTGTGGGAATCCGCAGAGGTATGATATGCCCAAATTGCCCCAGAATTTATTACCCAGACACCCCTGCAAAGTCCGAAATGTGGGGAAAAAAACGCTTTTTCCGCACATTTCGCTCGACGCACCCATCGAAACACGCCCCCAACAACACATGGCCTACCGTCACGCGTTCCCACAGGTGTCCCGATGAAAACGGTACCTCACATGTGTGGGTGCACCTACCTGGCCGCCAAGGGGAAAGCCTAAAACACAAGTAACCCCAAGTCTGTTTTCACACCGGAAATGTCACACTCTCACATCATACAGATATGGGCCTCGGGTGTCCAAGCCACCGAGGAAAACAGGGAACCCCATGCATTTCCGGAAAGAGGACACCCGTGGGAATCCGCAGAGGTATGATATGCCCAAATCGCCCCAGAATTTATTACCCAGACACCCCCGCAAAGTCCGAAATGTGGGAAAAAATACGCATTTTCCTCACATTTCGCTCGACTCACCCATCGAAACACGCCCCCAACAACACATGGCCTACCGTCCCGCGTTCCCACAGGTGTCCCGATGAAAACGGTACCTCACATGTGTGGGTGCACCTACCTGGCCGCCAAGGGGAAAGCCTAAAACACAAGTAACCCCAAGTCTGTTTTCAGAGGGAAAACTCAGACATTCTGCCGACCGGCACAATGTACAGATATGGGCCTCGGGTGTCCAAGCCACCAAGGAAAACAGGGAACCCCATGCATTTCCGGAAAGAGGACACCCGTGGGAATCCGCAGAGGTATGATATGCCCAAATCGCCCCAGAATTTATTACCCAGACACCCCCGCAAAGTCCGAAATGTGGGAAAAAATACGCATTTTCCTCACATTTCGCTCGACTCACCCATCGAAACACGCCCCCAACAACACATGGCCTACCGTCCCGCGTTCCCACAGGTGTCCCGATGAAAACGGTACCTCACATGTGTGGGTGCACCTACCTGGCCGCCAAGGGGAAAGCCTAAAACACAAGTAACCCCAAGTCTGTTTTCACACCGGAAATGTCACACTCTCACATCATACAGATATGGGCCTCGGGTGTCCAAGCCACCAAGGAAAACAGGGAACCCCATGCATTTCCGGAAAGAGGACACCCGTGGGAATCCGCAGAGGTATGATATGCCCAAATCGCCCCAGAATTTATTACCCAGACACCCCCGCAAAGTCCGAAATGTGGGAAAAAATACGCATTTTCCTCACATTTCGCTCGACTCACCCATCGAAACACGCCCCCAACAACACATGGCCTACCGTCCCGCGTTCCCACAGGTGTCCCGATGAAAACGGTACCTCACATGTGTGGGTGCACCTACCTGGCCGCCAAGGGGAAAGCCTAAAACACAAGTAACCCCAAGTCTGTTTTCAGAGGGAAAACTCAGACATTCTGCCGACCGGCGCAACTTACAGATATGGGCCTCGGGTGTCCAAGCCACCGAGGAAAACAGGGAACCCCATGCATTTTCGAAAAGAGGACACCCGTGGGAATGAATCCGCAGAGGTGTGATTTGCGCCCATCGCCCCAGATTTTTTTACCCAGACAGCCCTGCAAAGTCGGAAATGTGGGGAAAAAAACGCTTTTTCCGCACATTTTGCTCGCCGCACCCATCGAAACGCGCCCCCCACAACACATGGCCTACCGTCCCGCGTTCCCACAGGTGTCCCGATGAAAACGGTACCTCACATGTGTGGGTGCACCTACCTGGCCGCCAAGGGGAAAGCCTAAAACACAAGTAACCCCAAGTCTGTTGTCAGAGGGAAATCTCCGACATTCTGCCGACCGGCGCAACTTACAGATATGGGCCTCGGGTGTCCAAGCCACCGAGGAAAACAGGGAACCCCATGCATTTTCGAAAAGAGGACACCCGTGGGAATCCGCAGAGGTGTGATTTGCGCCCATCGCCCCAGATTTTTTTACCCAGACAGCCCTGCAAAGTCGGAAATGTGGGGAAAAAACCGCTTTTTCCGCACATTTCGCTCGCCGCACCCATCGAAACACGCCCCCCACAACACATGGCCTACCGTCCCGCGTTCCCACAGGTGTCCCGATGAAAACGGTACCTCACATGTGTGGGTGCACCTACCTGGCCGCCAAGGGGAAAGCCTAAAACACAAGTAACCCCAAGTCTGTTGTCCATTCTGCCGACCGGCGCAACTTACAGATATGGGCCTCGGGTGTCCAAGCCACCGAGGAAAACAGGGAACCCCATGCATTTTCGAAAAGAGGACACCCGTGGGAATCCGCAGAGGTGTGATTTGCGCCCATCGCCCCAGATTTTTTTACCCAGACAGCCCTGCAAAGTCGGAAATGTGGGGAAAAAACCGCTTTTTCCGCACATTTCGCTCGCCGCACCCATCGAAACACGCCCCCCACAACACATGGCCTACCGTCCCGCGTTCCCACAGGTGTCCCGATGAAAACGGTACCTCACATGTGTGGGTGCACCTACCTGGCCGCCAAGGGGAAAGCCTAAAACACAAGTAACCCCAAGTCTGTTGTCCATTCTGCCGACCGGCGCAACTTACAGATATGGGCCTCGGGTGTCCAAGCCACCGAGGAAAACAGGGAACCCCATGCATTTTCGAAAAGAGGACACCCGTGGGAATCCGCAGAGGTGTGATTTGCGCCCATCGCCCCAGATTTTTTTACCCAGACAGCCCTGCAAAGTCGGAAATGTGGGGAAAAAAACGCTTTTTCCGCACATTTCGCTCACCGCACCCATCGAAACACGCCCCCCACAACACATGGCCTACCGTCCCGCGTTCCCACAGGTGTCCCGATGAAAACGGTACCTCACATGTGTGGGTGCACCTACCTGGCCGCCAAGGGGAAAGCCTAAAACACAAGTAACCCCAAGTCTGTTTTCACACCGGAAATGTCACACTCTCACATCATACAGATATGGGCCTCGGGTGTCCAAGCCACCGAGGAAAACGGGGAACCCCATGCATTTTCGAAAAGAGGACACCCGTGGGAATCCGCAGAGGTGTGATTTGCGCCCATCGCCCCAGATTTTTTTACCCAGACAGCCCTGCAAAGTCGGAAATGTGGGGAAAAAAACGCTTTTTCCGCACATTTCGCTCGCCGCACCCATCGAAACACGCCCCCCACAACACATGGCCTACCGTCCCGCGTTCCCACAGGTGTCCCGATGAAAACGGTACCTCACATGTGTGGGTGCACCTACCTGGCCGCCAAGGGGAAAGCCTAAAACACAAGTAACCCCAAGTCTGTTGTCAGAGGGAAATCTCCGACATTCTGCCGACCGGCGCAACTTACAGATATGGGCCTCGGGTGTCCAAGCCACCGAGGAAAACAGGGAACCCCATGCATTTTCGAAAAGAGGACACCCGTGGGAATCCGCAGAGGTGTGATTTGCGCCCATCGCCCCAGATTTTTTTACCCAGACAGCCCTGCAAAGTCGGAAATGTGGGGAAAAAAACGCTTTTTCCGCACATTTCGCTCGCCGCACCCATCGAAACACGCCCCCCACAACACATGGCCTACCGTCCCGCGTTCCCACAGGTGTCCCGATGAAAACGGTACCTCACATGTGTGGGTGCACCTACCTGGCCGCCAAGGGGAAAGCCTAAAACACAAGTAACCCCAAGTCTGTTGTCCATTCTGCCGACCGGCGCAACTTACAGATATGGGCCTCGGGTGTCCAAGCCACCGAGGAAAACAGGGAACCCCATGCATTTTCGAAAAGAGGACACCCGTGGGAATCCGCAGAGGTGTGATTTGCGCCCATCGCCCCAGATTTTTTTACCCAGACAGCCCTGCAAAGTCGGAAATGTGGGGAAAAAAACGCTTTTTCCGCACATTTCGCTCGCCGCACCCATCGAAACGCGCCCCCCACAACACATGGCCTACCGTCCCGCGTTCCCACAGGTGTCCCGATGAAAATGGTACCTCACATGTGTGGGTGCACCTACCTGGCCGCCAAGGGGAAAGCCTAAAACACAAGTAACCCCAAGTCTGTTGTCAGAGGGAAATCTCCGACATTCTGCCGACCGGCGCAACTTACAGATATGGGCCTCGGGTGTCCAAGCCACCGAGGAAAACAGGGAACCCCATGCATTTTCGAAAAGAGGACACCCGTGGGAATCCGCAGAGGTGTGATTTGCGCCCATCGCCCCAGATTTTTTTACCCAGACAGCCCTGCAAAGTCGGAAATGTGGGGAAAAAAATGCTTTTTCCGCACATTTCGCTCGCCGCACCCATCGAAACACGCCCCCCACAACACATGGCCTACCGTCACGCGTTCCCACAGGTGTCCCGATGAAAACGGTACCTCACATTTGTGGGTGCACCTACCTGGCCGCCAAGGGGAAAGCCTAAAACACAAGTAACCCCAAGTCTGTTTTCACACCGGAAATGTCACACTCTCACATCATACAGATATGGGCCTCGGGTGTCCAAGCCACCAAGGAAAACAGGGAACCCCATGCATTTCCGGAAAGAGGACACCCGTGGGAATCCGCAGAGGTATGATATGCCCAAATCGCCCCAGAATTTATTACCCAGACACCCCCGCAAAGTCCGAAATGTGGGAAAAAATACGCATTTTCCTCACATTTCGCTCGACTCACCCATCGAAACACGCCCCCAACAACACATGGCCTACCGTCCCGCGTTCCCACAGGTGTCCCGATGAAAACGGTACCTCACATGTGTGGGTGCACCTACCTGGCCGCCAAGGGGAAAGCCTAAAACACAAGTAACCCCAAGTCTGTTTTCAGAGGGAAAACTCAGACATTCTGCCGACCGGCGCAACTTACAGATATGGGCCTCGGGTGTCCAAGCCACCGAGGAAAACAGGGAACCCCATGCATTTTCGAAAAGAGGACACCCGTGGGAATGAATCCGCAGAGGTGTGATTTGCGCCCATCGCCCCAGATTTTTTTACCCAGACAGCCCTGCAAAGTCGGAAATGTGGGGAAAAAAACGCTTTTTCCGCACATTTTGCTCGCCGCACCCATCGAAACGCGCCCCCCACAACACATGGCCTACCGTCCCGCGTTCCCACAGGTGTCCCGATGAAAACGGTACCTCACATGTGTGGGTGCACCTACCTGGCCGCCAAGGGGAAAGCCTAAAACACAAGTAACCCCAAGTCTGTTGTCAGAGGGAAATCTCCGACATTCTGCCGACCGGCGCAACTTACAGATATGGGCCTCGGGTGTCCAAGCCACCGAGGAAAACAGGGAACCCCATGCATTTTCGAAAAGAGGACACCCGTGGGAATCCGCAGAGGTGTGATTTGCGCCCATCGCCCCAGATTTTTTTACCCAGACAGCCCTGCAAAGTCGGAAATGTGGGGAAAAAAACGCTTTTTCCGCACATTTCGCTCGCCGCACCCATCGAAACACGCCCCCCACAACACATGGCCTACCGTCCCGCGTTCCCACAGGTGTCCCGATGAAAACGGTACCTCACATGTGTGGGTGCACCTACCTGGCCGCCAAGGGGAAAGCCTAAAACACAAGTAACCCCAAGTCTGTTGTCCATTCTGCCGACCGGCGCAACTTACAGATATGGGCCTCGGGTGTCCAAGCCACCGAGGAAAACAGGGAACCCCATGCATTTTCGAAAAGAGGACACCCGTGGGAATCCGCAGAGGTGTGATTTGCGCCCATCGCCCCAGATTTTTTTACCCAGACAGCCCTGCAAAGTCGGAAATGTGGGGAAAAAAACGCTTTTTCCGCACATTTCGCTCGCCGCACCCATCGAAACACGCCCCCCACAACACATGGCCTACCGTCCCGCGTTCCCACAGGTGTCCCGATGAAAACGGTACCTCACATGTGTGGGTGCACCTACCTGGCCGCCAAGGGGAAAGCCTAAAACACAAGTAACCCCAAGTCTGTTTTCACACCGGAAATGTCACACTCTCACATTATACAGATATGGGCCTCGGGTGTCCAAGCCACCGAGGAAAACGGGGAACCCCATGCATTTTCGAAAAGAGGACACCCGTGGGAATCCGCAGAGGTGTGATTTGCGCCCATCGCCCCAGATTTTTTTACCCAGACAGCCCTGCAAAGTCGGAAATGTGGGGAAAAAAACGCTTTTTCCGCACATTTCGCTCGCCGCACCCATCGAAACACGCCCCCCACAACACATGGCCTACCGTCCCGCGTTCCCACAGGTGTCCCGATGAAAACGGTACCTCACATGTGTGGGTGCACCTACCTGGCCGCCAAGGGGAAAGCCTAAAACACAAGTAACCCCAAGTCTGTTGTCCATTCTGCCGACCGGCGCAACTTACATATATGGGCCTCGGGTGTCCAAGCCACCGAGGAAAACAGGGAACCCCATGCATTTTCGAAAAGAGGACACCCGTGGGAATCCGCAGAGGTGTGATTTGCGCCCATCGCCCCAGATTTTTTTACCCAGACAGCCCTGCAAAGTCGGAAATGTGGGGAAAAAAACGCTTTTTCCGCACATTTCGCTCGCCGCACCCATGAAATGCGCCCCCCACAACACATGGCCTACCGTCCCGCGTTCCCACAGGTGTCCCGATGAAAATGGTACCTCACATGTGTGGGTGCACCTACCTGGCCGCCAAGGGGAAAGCCTAAAACACAAGTAACCCCAAGTCTGTTGTCAGAGGGAAATCTCCGACATTCTGCCGACCGGCGCAACTTACAGATATGGGCCTCGGGTGTCCAAGCCACCGAGGAAAACAGGGAACCCCATGCATTTTCGAAAAGAGGACACCCGTGGGAATCCGCAGAGGTGTGATTTGCGCCCATCGCCCCAGATTTTTTTACCCAGACAGCCCTGCAAAGTCGGAAATGTGGGGAAAAAAATGCTTTTTCCGCACATTTCGCTCGCCGCACCCATCGAAACACGCCCCCCACAACACATGGCCTACCGTCCCGCGTTCCCACAGGTGTCCCGATGAAAACGGTACCTCACATGTGTGGGTGCACCTACCTGGCCGCCAAGGGGAAAGCCTAAAACACAAGTAACCCCAAGTCTGTTGTCCATTCTGCCGACCGGCGCAACTTACAGATATGGGCCTCGGGTGTCCAAGCCACCGAGGAAAACAGGGAACCCCATGCATTTTCGAAAAGAGGACACCCGTGGGAATCCGCAGAGGTGTGGTTTGCGCCCATCGCCCCAGATTTTTTTACCCAGACAGCCCTGCAAAGTCGGAAATGTGGGGAAAAAAACGCTTTTTCCGCACATTTCGCTCGCCGCACCCATCGAAACGCGCCCCCCACAACACATGGCCTACCGTCCCGCGTTCCCACAGGTGTCCCGATGAAAACGGTACCTCACATGTGTGGGTGCACCTACCTGGCCGCCAAGGGGAAAGCCTAAAACACAAGTAACCCCAAGTCTGTTGTCCATTCTGCCGACCGGCGCAACTTACAGATATGGGCCTCGGGTGTCCAAGCCACCGAGGAAAACAGGCAACCCCATGCATTTTCGAAAAGAGGACACCCGTGGGAATCCGCAGAGGTGTGATTTGCGCCCATCGCCCCAGATTTTTTTACCCAGACAGCCCTGCAAAGTCGGAAATGTGGGGAAAAAAACGCTTTTTCCGCACATTTCGCTCGCCGCACCCATCGAAACGCGCCCCCCACAACACATGGCCTACCGTCCCGCGTTCCCACAGGTGTCCCGATGAAAACGGTACCTCACATGTGTGGGTGCACCTACCTGGCCGCCAAGGGGAAAGCCTAAAACACAAGTAACCCCAAGTCTGTTGTCAGAGGGAAATCTCCGACATTCTGCCGACCGGCGCAACTTACAGATATGGGCCTCGGGTGTCCAAGCCACCGAGGAAAACAGGGAACCCCATGCATTTTCGAAAAGAGGACACCCGTGGGAATCCGCAGAGGTGTGATTTGCGCCCATCGCCCCAGATTTTTTTACCCAGACAGCCCTGCAAAGTCAGAAATGTGGGGAAAAAAACACTTTTTCCGCACATTTCGCTCGCCGCACCCATCGAAACACGCCCCCCACAACACATGGCCTACCGTCCCGCGTTCCCACAGGTGTCCCGATGAAAACGGTACCTCACATGTGTGGGTGCACCTACCTGGCCGCCAAGGGGAAAGCCTAAAACACAAGTAACCCCAAGTCTGTTGTCAGAGGGAAATCTCAGACATTCTGCCGACCGGCGCAACTTACAGATATGGGCCTCGGGTGTCCAAGCCACCGAGGAAAACAGGGAACCCCATGCATTTTCGAAAAGAGGACACCCGTGGGAATCCGCAGAGGTGTGATTTGCGCCCATCGCCCCAGATTTTTTTACCCAGACAGCCCTGCAAAGTCGGAAATGTGGGGAAAAAACCGCTTTTTCCGCACATTTCGCTCGCCGCACCCATCGAAACACGCCCCCCACAACACATGGCCTACCGTCCCGCGTTCCCACAGGTGTCCCGATGAAAACGGTACCTCACATGTGTGGGTGCACCTACCTGGCCGCCAAGGGGAAAGCCTAAAACACAAGTAACCCCAAGTCTGTTGTCCATTCTGCCGACCGGCGCAACTTACAGATATGGGCCTCGGGTGTCCAAGCCACCGAGGAAAACAGGGAACCCCATGCATTTTCGAAAAGAGGACACCCGTGGGAATCCGCAGAGGTGTGATTTGCGCCCATCGCCCCAGATTATTTACCCAGACAGCCCTGCAAAGTCGGAAATGTGGGGAAAAAACGCTTTTTCCGCACATTTCGCTCGCCGCACCCATCGAAACGCGCCCCCCACAACACATGGCCTACCGTCCCGCGTTCCCACAGGTGTCCCGATGAAAACGGTACCTCACATGTGTGGGTGCACCTACCTGGCCGCCAAGGGGAAAGCCTAAAACACAAGTAACCCCAAGTCTGTTGTCAGAGGGAAATCTCCGACATTCTGCCGACCGGCGCAACTTACAGATATGGGCCTCGGGTGTCCAAGCCACCGAGGAAAACAGGGAACCCCATGCATTTTCGAAAAGAGGACACCCGTGGGAATCCGCAGAGGTGTGATTTGCGCCCATCACCCCAGATTTTTTTACCCAGACAGCCCTGCAAAGTCGAAAATGTGGGGAAAAAAACGCTTTTTCCGCACATTTCGCTCGCCGCAACCATCGAACGCGCCCCCCACAACACATGGCCTACCGTCCCGCGTTCCCACAGGTGTCCCGATGAAAACGGTACCTCACATGTGTGGGTGCACCTACCTGGCCGCCAAGGGGAAAGCCTAAAACACAAGTAACCCCAAGTCTGTTGTCCATTCTGCCGACCGGCGCAACTTACAGATATGGGCCTCGGGTGTCCAAGCCACCGAGGAAAACAGGGAACCCCATGCATTTTCGAAAAGAGGACACCCGTGGGAATCCGCAGAGGTGTGATTTGCGCCCATCGCCCCAGATTTTTTTACCCAGACAGCCCTGCAAAGTCGGAAATGTGGGGAAAAAAATGCTTTTTCCGCACATTTCGCTCGCCGCACCCATCGAAACACGCCCCCCACAACACATGGCCTACCGTCCCGCGTTCCCACAGGTGTCCCAATGAAAACGGTACCTCACATGTGTGGGTGCACCTACCTGGCCGCCAAGGGGAAAGCCTAAAACACAAGTAACCCCAAGTCTGTTTTCACACCGGAAATGTCACACTCTCACATCATACAGATATGGGCCTCGGGTGTCCAAGCCACCGAGGAAAACGGGGAACCCCATGCATTTTCGAAAAGAGGACACCCGTGGGAATCCGCAGAGGTGTGATTTGCGCCCATCGCCCCAGATTTTTTTACCCAGACAGCCCTGCAAAGTCAGAAATGTGGGGAAAAAAACGCTTTTTCCGCACATTTCGCTCGCCGCACCCATCGAAACACGCCCCCCACAACACATGGCCTACCGTCCCGCGTTCCCACAGGTGTCCCGATGAAAACGGTACCTCACATGTGTGGGTGCACCTACCTGGCCGCCAAGGGGAAAGCCTAAAACACAAGTAACCCCAAGTCTGTTGTCAGAGGGAAATCTCAGACATTCTGCCGACCGGCGCAACTTACAGATATGGGCGTCGGGTGTCCAAGCCACCGAGGAAAACAGGGAACCCCATGCATTTTCGAAAAGAGGACACCCGTGGGAATCCGCAGAGGTGTGATTTGCGCCCATCGCCCCAGATTTTTTTACCCAGACAGCCCTGCAAAGAAAAAAAATGTGGGGGAAAAAACGCTTTTTCCGCACATTTCACTCGCCGCACCCATCGAAACACGCCCCCCACAACACATGGCCTACCGTCCCGCGTTCCCACAGGTGTCCCGATGAAAACGGTACCTCACATGTGTGGGTGCACCTACCTGGCCGCCAAGGGGAAAGCCTAAAACACAAGTAACCCCAAGTCCGTTGTCCATTCTGCCGACCGGCGCAACTTACAGATATGGGCCTCGGGTGTCCAAGCCACCGAGGAAAACAGGGAACCCCATGCATTTTCGAAAAGAGGACACCCGTGGGAATCCGCAGAGGTGTGATTTGCGCCCATCGCCCCAGATTTTTTTACCCAGACAGCCCTGCAAAGTCGGAAATGTGGGGAAAAAAACGCTTTTTCCGCACATTTCGCTCGCCGCACCCATCGAAACACGCCCCCCACAACACATGGCCTACCGTCCCACGTTCCCACAGGTGTCCCGATGAAAACGGTACCTCACATGTGTGGGTGCACCTACCTGGCCGCCAAGGGGAAAGCCTAAAACACAAGTAACCCCAAGTCTGTTGTCAGAGGGAAATCTCCGACATTCTGCCGACCGGCGCAAATTACAGATATGGGCCTCGGGTGTCCAAGCCACCGAGGAAAACAGGGAACCCCATGCATTTTCGAAAAGAGGACACCCGTGGGAATCCGCAGAGGTGTGATTTGCGCCCATCGTCCCAGATTTTTTTACCCAGACAGCCCTGCAAAGTCGGAAATGTGGGGAAAAAAACGCTTTTTCCGCACATTTCGCTCGCCGCAACCATCGAAACACGCCCCCCACAACACATGGCCTACCGTCCCGCGTTCCCACAGGTGTCCTGATGAAAACGGTACCTCACATGTGTGGGTGCACCTACCTGGCCGCCAAGGGGAAAGCCTAAAACACAAGTAACCCCAAGTCTGTTGTCCATTCTGCCGACCGGCGCAACTTACAGATATGGGCCTCGGGTGTCCAAGCCACCGAAGAAAACAGGGAACCCCATGCATTTTCGAAAAGAGGACACCCGTGGGAATCCGCAGAGGTGTGATTTGCGCCCATCGCCCCAGATTTTTTTACCCAGACAGCCCTGCAAAGTCGGAAATGTGGGGAAAAAAACGCTTTTTCCGCACATTTCGCTCGCCGCACCCATCGAAACACGCCCCCCACAACACATGGCCTACCGTCCCGCGTTCCCACAGGTGTCCCGATGAAAACGGTACCTCACATGTGTGGGTGCACCTACCTGGCCGCCAAGGGGAAAGCCTAAAACACAAGTAACCCCAAGTCTGTTGTCAGAGGGAAATCTCAGACATTCTGCCGACAGGCGCAACTTACAGATATGGGCCTCGGGTGTCCAAGCCACCGAGGAAAACAGGGAACTCCATGCATTTTCGAAAAGAGGACACCCGTGGGAATCCGCAGAGGTGTGATTTGCGCCCATCGCCCCAGATTTTTTTACCCAGACAGCCCTGCAAAGTCGGAAATGTGGGGAAAAAACCGCTTTTTCCGCACATTTCGCTCGCCGCACCCATCGAAACACGCCCCCCACAACACATGGCCTACCGTCCCGCGTTCCCACAGGTGTCCCGATGAAAATGGTACCTCACATGTGTGGGTGCACCTACCTGGCCGCAAAGGGGAAAGCCTAAAACACAAGTAACCCCAAGTCTGTTGTCAGAGGGAAATCTCAGACATTCTGCCGACCGGCGCAACTTACAGATATGGGCCTCGGGTGTCCAAGCCACCGAGGAAAACAGGGAACCCCATGCATTTTCGAAAAGAGGACACCCGTGGGAATCCGCAGAGGTGTGATTTGCGCCCATCGCCCCAGATTTTTTTACCCAGACAGCCCTGCAAAGTCGGAAATGTGGGGGAAAAAACGCTTTTTCCGCACATTTCACTCGCCGCACCCATCGAAACACGCCCCCCACAACACATGGCCTACCGTCCCGCGTTCCCACAGGTGTCCTGATGAAAACGGTACCTCACATGTGTGGGTGCACCTACCTGGCCGCCAAGGGGAAAGCCTAAAACACAAGTAACCCCAAGTCTGTTGTCCATTCTGCCGACCGGCGCAACTTACAGATATGGGCCTCGGGTGTCCAAGCCACCGAGGAAAACAGGGAACCCCATGCATTTTCGAAAAGAGGACACCCGTGGGAATCCGCAGAGGTGTGATTTGCGCCCATCGCCCCAGATTTTTTTACCCAGACAGCCCTGCAAAGTCGGAAATGTGGGGAAAAAAACGCTTTTTCCGCACATTTCGCTCGCCGCACCCATCGAAACACGCCCCCCACAACACATGGCCTACCGTCCCGCGTTCCCACAGGTGTCCCGATGAAAACGGTACCTCACATGTGTGGGTGCACCTACCTGGCCGCCAAGGGGAAAGCCTAAAACACAAGTAACCCCAAGTCTGTTGTCAGAGGGAAATCTCCGACATTCTGCCGACCGGCGCAAATTACAGATATGGGCCTCGGGTGTCCAAGCCACCGAGGAAAACAGGGAACCCCATGCATTTTCGAAAAGAGGACACCCGTGGGAATCCGCAGAGGTGTGATTTGCGCCCATCGCCCCAGATTTTTTTACCCAGACAGCCCTGCAAAGTCGGAAATGTGGGGAAAAAAACGCTTTTTCCGCACATTTCGCTCGCCGCACCCATCGAAACACGCCCCCCACAACACATGGCCTACCGTCCCGCGTTCCCACAGGTGTCCCGATGAAAACGGTACCTCACATGTGTGGGTGCACCTACCTGGCCGCCAAGGGGAAAGCCTAAAACACAAGTAACCCCAAGTCTGTTGTCCATTCTGCCGACCGGCGCAACTTACAGATATGGGCCTCGGGTGTCCAAGCCACCGAGGAAAACAGGGAACCCCATGCATTTTCGAAAAGAGGACACCCGTGGGAATCCGCAGAGGTGTGATTTGCGCCCATCGCCCCAGATTTTTTTACCCAGACAGCCCTGCAAAGTCGGAAATGTGCGGAAAAAAACGCTTTTTCCGCACATTTCGCTCGCCGCACCCATCGAAACACGCCCCCCACAACACATGGCCTACCGTCCCGCGTTCCCACAGGTGTCCCGATGAAAACGGTACCTCACATGTGTGGGTGCACCTACCTGGCCGCCAAGGGGAAAGCCTAAAACACAAGTAACCCCAAGTCTGTTGTCAGAGGGAAATCTCAGACATTCTGCCGACCGGCGCAACTTACAGATATGGGCCTCGGGTGTCCAAGCCACGGAGGAAAACAGGGAACCCCATGCATTTTCGAAAAGAGGACACCCGTGGGAATCCGCAGAGGTGTGATTTGCGCCCATCGCCCCAGATTATTTTACCCAGACAGCCCTGCAAAGTCGGAAATGTGGGGAAAAAAACGCTTTTTCCGCACATTTCGCTCGCCGCACCCATCGAAACGCGCCCCCCACAACACATGGCCTACCGTCCCCCGTTCCCACAGGTGTCCCGATGAAAACGGTACCTCACATGTGTGGGTGCACCTACCTGGCCGCCAAGGGGAAAGCCTAAAACACAAGTAACCCCAAGTGTGTTGTCAGAGGGAAATCTCAGACATTCTGCCGACCGGCGCAACTTACAGATATGGGCCTCGGGTGTCCAAGCCCGCGAGGAAAACAGGGAACCCCATGCATTTTCGAAAAGAGGACACCCGTGGGAATCCGCAGAGGTGTGATTTGCGCCCATCGCCCCAGATTTTTTTACCCAGACAGCCCTGCAAAGTCGGAAATGTGGGGAAAAAACCGCTTTTTCCACACATTTCGCTCGCCGCACCCATTTAAACACGCCCCCCACAACACATGGCCTACCGTCCCGCGTTCCCACAGGTGTCGCGATGAAAACGGTACCTCACATGTGTGGGTGCACCTACCTGGCCGCCAAGGGGAAAGCCTAAAACACAAGTAACCCCAAGTCTGTTGTCCATTCTGCCGACCGGCGCAACTTACAGATATGGGCCTCGGGTGTCCAAGCCACCGAGGAAAACAGGGAACCCCATGCATTTTCGAAAAGAGGACACCCGTGGGAATCCGCAGAGGTGTGATTTGCGCCCATCGCCCCAGATTTTTTTACCCAGACAGCCCTGCAAAGTCGGAAATGTGGGGAAAAAAATGCTTTTTCCGCACATTTCGCTCGCCGCACCCATCGAAACGCGCCCCCCACAACACATGGCCTACCGTCCCGCGTTCCCACAGGTGTCCCGATGAAAACGGTACCTCACATGTGTGGGTGCACCTACCTGGCCGCCAAGGGGAAAGCCTAAAACACAAGTAACCCCAAGTCTGTTGTCAGAGGGAAATCTCCGACATTCTGCCGACCGGCGCAACTTACAGATATGGGCCTCGGGTGTCCAAGCCACCGAGGAAAACAGGGAACCCCATGCATTTTCGAAAAGAGGACACCCGTGGGAATCCGCAGAGGTGTGATTTGCGCCCATCGCCCCAGATTTTTTTACCCAGACAGCCCTGCAAAGTCGGAAATGTGGGGGAAAAAACGCTTTTTCCGCACATTTCACTCGCCGCACCCATCGAAACACGCCCCCCACAACACATGGCCTACCGTCCCGCGTTCCCACAGGTGTCCCGATGAAAACGGTACCTCACATGTGTGGGTGCACCTACCTGGCCGCCAAGGGGAAAGCCTAAAACACAAGTAACCCCAAGTCTGTTGTCCATTCTGCCGACCGGCGCAACTTACAGATATGGGCCTCGGGTGTCCAAGCCACCGAGGAAAACAGGGAACCCCATGCATTTTCGAAAAGAGGACACCCGTGGGAATCCGCAGAGGTGTGATTTGCGCCCATCGCCCGAGATTTTTTTACCCAGACAGCCCTGCAAAGTCGGAAATGTGGGGAAAAAAACGCTTTTTCCGCACATTTTGCTCGCCGCACCCATCGAAACACGCCCCCCACAACACATGGCCTACCGTCCCGCGTTCCCACAGGTGTCCCGATGAAAACGGTACCTCACATGTGTGGGTGCACCTACCTGGCCGCCAAGGGGAAAGCCTAAAACACAAGTAACCCCAAGTCTGTTGTCAGAGGGAAATCTCCGACATTCTGCCGACCGGCGCAACTTACAGATATGGGCCTCGGGTGTCCAAGCCAGCGAGGAAAACAGGGAACCCCATGCATTTTCGAAAAGAGGACACCCGTGGGAATCCGCAGAGGTGTGATTTGCGCCCATCGCCCCAGATTTTTTTACCCAGACAGCCCTGCAAAGTCGGAAATGTGGGGAAAAAACTGCTTTTTCCGCACATTTCGCTCGCCGCACCCATCGAAACACGCCCCCCACAACACATGGCCTACCGTCCCGCGTTCCCACAGGTGTCGCGATGAAAACGGTACCTCACATGTGTGGGTGCACCTACCTGGCCGCCAAGGGGAAAGCCTAAAACACAAGTAACCCCAAGTCTGTTGTCAGAGGGAAATCTCCGACATTCTGCCGACCGGCGCAACTTACAGATATGGGCCTCGGGTGTCCAAGCCAGCGAGGAAAACAGGGAACCCCATGCATTTTCGAAAAGAGGACACCCGTGGGAATCCGCAGAGGTGTGATTTGCGCCCATCGCCCCAGATTTTTTTACCCAGACAGCCCTGCAAAGTCGGAAATGTGGGGGAAAAACCGCTTTTTCCGCACATTTCGCTCGCCGCACCCATCGAAACACGCCCCCCACAACACATGGCCTACCGTCCCGCGTTCCCACAGGTGTCGCGATGAAAACGGTACCTCACATGTGTGGGTGCACCTACCTGGCCGCCAAGGGGAAAGCCTAAAACACAAGTAACCCCAAGTCTGTTGTCCATTCTGCCGACCGGCGCAACTTACAGATATGGGCCTCGGGTGTCCAAGCCACCGAGAGGAAAACAGGGAACCCCATGCATTTTCGAAACGAGGACACCCGTGGGAATCCGCAGAGGTGTGATTTGCGCCCATCGCCCCAGATTTTTTTACCCAGACAGCCCTGCAAAGTCGGAAATGTGGGGAAAAAAACGCTTTTTCCGCACATTTCGCTCGCCGCACCCATCGAAACGCGCCCCCCACAACACATGGCCTACCGTCCCGCGTTCCCACAGGTGTCCCGATGAAAACGGTACCTCACATGTGTGGGTGCACCTACCTGGCCGCCAAGGGGAAAGCCTAAAACACAAGTAACCCCAAGTCTGTTGTCAGAGGGAAATCTCCGACATTCTGCCGACCTGCGCAACTTACAGATATGGGCCTCGGGTGTCCAAGCCACCGAGGAAAACAGGGAACCCCATGCATTTTCGAAAAGAGGACACCCGTGTGAATCCGCAGAGGTGTGATTTGCGCCCATCGCCCCAGATTTTTTTACCCAGACAGCCCTGCAAAGTCGGAAATGTGGGGGAAAAAACGCTTTTTCCGCACATTTCACTCGCCGCACCCATCGAAACACGCCCCCCACAACACATGGCCTACCGTCCCGCGTTCCCACAGGTGTCCCGATGAAAACGGTACCTCACATGTGTGGGTGCACCTACCTGGCCGCCAAGGGGAAAGCCTAAAACACAAGTAACCCCAAGTCTGTTGTCCATTCTGCCGACCGGCGCAACTTACAGATATGGACCTCGGGTGTCCAAGCCACCGAGGAAAACAGGGAACCCCATGCATTTTCGAAAAGAGGACACCCGTGGGAATCCGCAGAGGTGTGATTTGCGCCCATCGCCCCAGATTTTTTTACCCAGACAGCCCTGCAAAGTCGGAAATGTGGGGAAAAAAACGCTTTTTCCGCACATTTCGCTCGCCGCACCCATCGAAACACGCCCCCCACAACACATGGCCTACCGTCCCGCGTTCCCACAGGTGTCCCGATGAAAACGGTACCTCACATGTGTGGGTGCACCTACCTGGCCGCCAAGGGGAAAGCCTAAAACACAAGTAACCCCAAGTCTGTTGTCAGAGGGAAATCTCCGACATTCTGCCGACCGGCGCAACTTACAGATATGGGCCTCGGGTGTCCAAGCCACCGAGGAAAACAGGGAACCCCATGCATTTTCGAAAAGAGGACACCCTTGGGAATCCGCAGAGGTGTGATTTGCGCCCATCGCCCCAGATTTTTTTACCCAGACAGCCCTGCAAAGTCGGAAATGTGGGGAAAAAAACGCTTTTTCCGCACATTTCGCTCGCCGCACCCATCGAAACACGCCCCCCACAACACATGGCCTACCGTCCCGCGTTCCCACAGGTGTCCCGATGAAAACGGTACCTCACATGTGTGGGTGCACCTACCTGGCCGCCAAGGGGAAAGCCTAAAACACAAGTAACCCCAAGTCTGTTGTCCATACTGCCGACCGGCGCAACTTACAGATATGGGCCTCGGGTGTCCAAGCCACCGAGGAAAACAGGGAACCCCATGCATTTTCGAAAAGAGGACACCCGTGGGAATCCGCAGAGGTGTGATTTGCGCCCATCGCCCCAGATTTTTTTACCCAGACAGCCCTGCAAAGTCGGAAATGTGGGGAAAAAACCGCTTTTTCCGCACATTTCGCTCGCCGCACCCATCGAAACACGCCCCCCACAACACATGGCCTACCGTCCCGCGTTCCCACAGGTGTCCCGATGAAAACGGTACCTCACATGTGTGGGTGCACCTACCTGGCCGCCAAGGGGAAAGCCTAAAACACAAGTAACCCCAAGTCTGTTGTCAGAGGGAAATCTCAGACATTCTGCCGACCGGCGCAACTTACAGATATGGGCCTCGGGTGTCCAAGCCACCGAGGAAAACAGGGAACCCCATGCATTTTCGAAAAGAGGACACCCGTGGGAATCCGCAGAGGTGTGATTTGCGCCCATCGCCCCAGATTATTTTACCCAGACAGCCCTGCAAAGTCGGAAATGTGGGGAAAAAAACGCTTTTTCCGCACATTTCGCTCGCCGCACCCATCGAAACGCGCCCCCCACAACACATGGCCTACCGTCCCGCGTTCCCACAGGTGTCCCGATGAAAACGGTACCTCACATGTGTGGGTGCACCTACCTGGCCGCCAAGGGGAAAGCCTAAAACACAAGTAACCCCAAGTCTGTTGTCAGAGGGAAATCTCAGACATTCTGCCGACCGGCGCAACTTACAGATATGGGCCTCGGGTGTCCAAGCCAGCGAGGAAAACAGGGAACCCCATGCATTTTCGAAAAGAGGACACCCGTGGGAATCCGCAGAGGTGTGATTTGCGCCCATCGCCCCAGATTTTTTTACCCAGACAGCCCTGCAAAGTTGGAAATGTGGGGAAAAAAACGCTTTTTCCGCACATTTCGCTCGCCGCAGCCATCGAAACGCGCCCCCCACAACACATGGCCTACCGTCCCGCGTTCCCACAGGTGTCCCGATGAAAACGGTACCTCACATGTGTGGGTGCACCTACCTGGCCGCCAAGGGGAAAGCCTAAAACACAAGTAACCCCAAGTCTGTTGTCAGAGGGAAATCTCAGACATTCTGCCGACCGGCGCAACTTACAGATATGGGCCTCGGGTGTCCAACCCACCGAGGAAAACAGGGAACCCCATTCATTTTCGAAAAGAGGACTCCCGTGGGAATCCGCAGAGGTGTGATTTGCGCCCATCGCCCCAGATTTTTTTACCCAGACAGCCCTGCAAAGTCGGAAATGTGGGGAAAAAAACGCTTTTTCCGCACATTTCGCTCGCCGCACCCATCGAAACACGCCCCCCACAACACATGGCCTACCGTCCCGCGTTCCCACAGGTGTCCCGATGAAAACGGTACCTCACATGTGTGGGTGCACCTACCTGGCCGCCAAGGGGAAAGCCTAAAACACAAGTAACCCCAAGACTGTTGTCCATTCTGCCGACCGGCGCAACTTACAGATATGGGCCTCGGGTGTCCAAGCCACCGAGGAAAACAGGGAACCCCATGCATTTTCGAAAAGAGGACACCCGTGGGAATCCGCAGAGGTGTGATTTGCGCCCATCGCCCCAGATTTTTTTACCCAGACAGCCCTGCAAAGTCGGAAATGTGGGGAAAAAAACGCTTTTTCCGCACATTTCGCTCGCCGCACCCATCGAAACGCGCCCCCCACAACACATGGCCTACCGTCCCGCGTTCCCACAGGTGTCCCGATGAAAACGGTACCTCACATGTGTGGGTGCACCTACCTGGCCGCCAAGGGGAAAGCCTAAAACACAAGTAACCCCAAGTCTGTTGTCAGAGGGAAATCTCCGACATTCTGCTGACCGGCGCAACTTACAGATATGGGCCTCCGGTGTCCAAGCCACCGAGGAAAACAGGGAACCCCATGCATTTTCGAAAAGAGGACACCCGTGGGAATCCGCAGAGGTGTGATTTGCGCCCATCGCCCCAGATTTTTTTACCCAGACAGCCCTGCAAAGTCGGAAATGTGGGGAAAAAAACGCTTTTTCCGCACATTTCGCTCGCCGCACCCATCGAAACACGCCCCCCACAACACATGGCCTACCGTCCCGCGTTCCCACAGGTGTCCCGATGAAAACGGTACCTCACATGTGTGGGTGCACCTACCTGGCCGCCAAGGGGAAAGCCTAAAACACAAGTAACCCCAAGTCTGTTGTCAGAGGGAAATCTCCGACATTCTGCCGACCGGCGCAACTTACAGATATGGGCCTCGGGTGTCCAAGCCACCGAGGAAAACAGGGAACCCCATGCATTTTCGAAAAGAGGACACCCGTGGGAATCCGCAGAAGTGTGATTTGCGCCCATCGCCCCAGATTTTTTTACCCAGACAGCCCTGCAAAGTCGGAAATGTGGGGAAAAAAACGCTTTTTCCGCACATTTCGCTCGCCGCACCCATCGAAACACGCCCCCCACAACACATGGCCTACCGTCCCGCGTTCCCACAGGTGTCCCGATGAAAACGGTACCTCACATGTGTGGGTGCACCTACCTGGCCGCCAAGGGGAAAGCCTAAAACACAAGTAACCCCAAGTCTGTTGTCAGAGGGAAATCTCCGACATTCTGCCGACCGGCGCAACTTACAGATATGGGCCTCGAGTGTCCAATCCACCGAGGAAAACAGGGAACCCCATGCATTTTCGAAAAGAGGACACCCGTGGGAATCCGCAGAGGTGTGATTTGCGCCCATCGCCCCAGATTTTTTTACCCAGACAGCCCTGCAAAGTCGGAAATGTGGGGAAAAAAACGCTTTTTCCGCACATTTCGCTCGCCGCACCCATCGAAACACGCCCCCCACAACACATGGCCTACCGTCCCGCGTTCCCACAGGTGTCCCGATGAAAACGGTACCTCACATGTGTGGGTGCACCGACCTGGCCGCCAAGGGGAAAGCCTAAAACACAAGTAACCCCAAGTCTGTTGTCCATTCTGCCGACCGGCGCAACTTACAGATATGGGCCTCGGGTGTCCAAGCCACCGAGGAAAACAGGGAACCCCATGCATTTTCGAAAAGAGGACACCCGTGGGAATCCGCAGAGGTGTTATTTGCGCCCATCGCCCCAGATTTTTTTACCCAGACAGCCCTGCAAAGTCGGAAATGTGGGGAAAAAAACGCTTTTTCCGCACATTTCGCTCGCCGCACCCATCGAAACACGCCCCCCACAACACATGGCCTACCGTCCCGCGTTCCCACAGGTGTCCCGATGAAAACGGTACCTCACATGTGTGGGTGCACCTACCTGGCCGCCAAGGGGAAAGCCTAAAACACAAGTAACCCCAAGTCTGTTGTCAGAGGGAAATCTCCGACATTCTGCCGACCGGCGCAACTTACAGATATGGGCCTCGGGTGTCCAAGCCACCGAGGAAAACAGGGAACCCCATGCATTTTCGAAAAGAGGACACCCGTGGGAATCCGCAGAGGTGTGATTTGCGCCCATCGCCCCAGATTTTTTTACCCAGACAGCCCTGCAAAGTCGGAAATGTGGGGAAAAAAACGCTTTTTCCGCACATTTCGCTCGCCGCACCCATCGAAACGCGCCCCCCACAACACATGGCCTACCGTCCCGCGTTCCCACAGGTGTCCCGATGAAAACGGTACCTCACATGTGTGGGTGCACCTACCTGGCCGCCAAGGGAAAAGCCTAAAACACAAGTAACCCCAAGTCTGTTGTCAGAGGGAAATCTCCGACATTCTGCTGACCGGCGCAACTTACAGATATGGGCCTCGGGTGTCCAAGCCACCGAGGAAAACAGGGAACCCCATGCATTTTCGAAAAGAGGACACCCGTGGGAATCCGCAGAGGTGTGATTTGCGCCCATCGCCCCAGATTTTTTTACCCAGACAGCCCTGCAAAGTCGGAAATGTGGGGAAAAAAACGCTTTTTCCGCACATTTCGCTCGCCGCACCCATCGAAACACGCCCCCCACAACACATGGCCTACCGTCCCGCGTTCCCACAGGTGTCCCGATGAAAACGGTACCTCACATGTGTGGGTGCACCTACCTGGCCGCCAAGGGGAAAGCCTAAAACACAAGTAACCCCAAGTCTGTTGTCCATTCTGCCGACCGGCGCAACTTACAGATATGGGCCTCGGGTGTCCAAGCCACCGAGGAAAACAGGGAACCCCATGCATTTTCGAAAAGAGGACACCCGTGGGAATCCGCAGAGGTGTGATTTGCGCCCATCGCCCCAGATTTTTTTACCCAGACAGCCCTGCAAAGTCGGAAATGTGGGGAAAAAAACGCTTTTTCCGCACATTTCGCTCGCCGCACCCATCTAAACGCGCCCCCCACAACACATGGCCTACCGTCCCGCGTTCCCACAGGTGTCCCGATGAAAACGGTACCTCACATGTGTGGGTGCACCTACCTGGCCGCCAAGGGGAAAGCCTAAAACACAAGTAACCCCAAGTCTGTTGTCAGAGGGAAATCTCCGACATTCTGCCGACCGGCGCAACTTACAGATATGGGCCTCGGGTGTCCAAGCCACCGAGGAAAACAGGGAACCCCATGCATTTTCGAAAAGAGGACACCCGTGGGAATCCGCAGAGGTGTGATTTGCGCCCATCGCCCCAGATTTTTTTACCCAGACAGCCCTGCAAAGTCGGAAATGTGGGGGAAAAAACGCTTTTTCCGCACATTTCACTCGCCGCACCCATCGAAACACGCCCCCCACAACACATGACCTACCGTCCCGCGTTCCCACAGGTGTCCCGATGAAAACGGTACCTCACATGTGTGGGTGCACCTACCTGGCCGCCAAGGGGAAAGCCTAAAACACAAGTAACCCCAAGTCTGTTGTCCATTCTGCCGACCGGCGCAACTTACAGAAATGGGCCTCGGGTGTCCAAGCCACCGAGGAAAACAGGGAACCCCATGCATTTTTGAAAAGGAACACCCGTGGGAATCCGCAGAGGTGTGATTTGCGCCCATCGCCCCAGATTTTTTTACCCAGACAGCCCTGCAAAGTCGGAAATGTGGGGAAAAAAACGCTTTTTCCGCACATTTCGCTCGCCACACCCATCGAAACACGCCCCCCACAACACATGGCCTACCGTCCCGCGTTCCCACAGGTGTCCCGATGAAAATGGTACCTCACATGTGTGGGTGCACCTACCTGGCCGCCAAGGGGAAAGCCTAAAACACAAGTAACCCCAAGTCTGTTGTCAGAGGGAAATCTCCGACATTCTGCCGACCGGCGCAACTTACAGATATGGGCCTCGGGTGTCCAAGCCAGGGAGGAAAACAGGGAACCCCATGCATTTTCGAAAAGAGGACACCCGTGGGAATCCGCAGAGGTGTGATTTGCGCCCATCGCCCCAGATTTTTTTACCCAGACAGCCCTGCAAAGTCGGAAATGTGGGGAAAAAACCGCTTTTTCCGCACATTTCGCTCGCCGCACCCATCGAAACACGCCCCCCACAACACATGGCCTACCGTCCCGCGTTCCCACAGGTGTCGCGATGAAAACGGTACCTCACATGTGTGGGTGCACCTACCTGGCCGCCAAGGGGAAAGCCTAAAACACAAGTAACCCCAAGTCTGTTGTCCATTCTGCCGACCGGCGCAACTTACAGATATGGGCCTCGGGTGTCCAAGCCACCGAGGAAAACAGGGAACCCCATGCATTTTCGAAAAGAGGACACCCGTGGGAATCCGCAGAGGTGTGATTTGCGCCCATCGCCCCAGATTTTTTTACCCAGACAGCCCTGCAAAGTCGGAAATGTGGGGAAAAAAACGCTTTTTCCGCACATTTCGCTCTCGCCGCACCCATCGAAACGCGCCCCCCACAACACATGGCCTACCGTCCCGCGTTCCCACAGGTGTCCCGATGAAAACGGTACCTCACATGTGTGGGTGCACCTACCTGGCCGCCAAGGGGAAAGCCTAAAACACAAGAAACCCCAAGTCTGTTGTCAGAGGGAAATCTCCGACATTCTGCCGACCGGCGCAACTTACAGATATGGGCCTCGGGTGTCCAAGCCACCGAGGACAACAGGGAACCCCATGCATTTTCGAAAAGAGGACACCCGTGGGAATCCGCAGAGGTGTGATTTGCGCCCATCGCCCCAGATTTTTTTACCCAGACAGCCCTGCAAAGTCGGAAATGTGGGGGGAAAAAACGCTTTTTCCGCACATTTCACTCGCCGCACCCATCGAAACACGCCCCCCACAACACATGGCCTACCGTCCCGCGTTCCCACAGGTGTCCCGATGAAAACGGTACCTCACATGTGTGGGTGCACCTACCTGGCCGCCAAGGGGAAAGCCTAAAACACAAGTAACCCCAAGTCTGTTGTCCATTCTGCCGACCGGCGCAACTTACAGATATGGGCCTCGGGTGTCCAAGCCACCGAGGAAAACAGGGAACCCCATGCATTTTCGAAAAGAGGACACCCGTGGGAATCCGCAGAGGTGTGATTTGCGCCCATCGCCCCAGATTTTTTTACCCAGACAGCCCTGCAAAGTCGGAAATGTGGGGAAAAAAATGCTTTTTCCGCACATTTCGCTCGCCGCACCCATCGAAACACGCCCCCCACAACACATGGCCTACCGTCCCGCGTTCCCACAGGTGTCCCGATGAAAACGGTACCTCACATGTGTGGGTGCACCTACCTGGCCGCCAAGGGGAAAGCCTAAAACACAAGTAACCCCAAGTCTGTTGTCAGAGGGAAATCTCCGACATTCTGCCGACCGGCGCAATTTACAGATATGGGCCTCGGGTGTCCAAGCCACCGAGGAAAACAGGGAACCCCATGCATTTTCGAAAAGAGGACACCCGTGGGAATCCGCAGAGGTGTGATTTGCGCCCATCGCCCCAGATTTTTTTACCCAGACAGCCCTGCAAAGTCGGAAATGTGGGGAAAAAAACGCTTTTTCCGCACATTTCGCTCGCCGCACCCATCGAAACACGCCCCCCACAACACATGGCCTACCGTCCCGCGTTCCCACAGGTGTCCCGATGAAAACGGTACCTCACATGTGTGGGTGCACTGTCAAGACCGGTGGGGGGGTCTGTACTTCCGCTCTCTATATGGTAGAGGAGAGGCACAGAAGACCCCAGCCAAGATTCTCGATTACGGTAGCGATGGACGAGCAATCAAGGCCTAGCTTCTCAGGAGGTGATGCAGGCTGGTTCTTAAGTACAGTGTATCCCCAAGCCCCCCTCAAAGGAATGTCCACACACTGTATTACTGAAAACACAGTCTTTATATAATTAATATTCAAGGGTTATGTACACTTATCACAACAATGCACTTTGTGCTCAGGAAAACCAATAATGATAAATATCTACAATTCTAAAGTGGTACCACTAATATTAGACCTCATTAAAGTGCATTCACAATACTGTAAAAATGGCACACAGATCAATAAGAAGGAAACCAGCAATAGAGAGAGGAGAGATAAAAGATGGTTGAAACAATAGGCAGAATACTGGCCCTAGCTACTGGACACAGTTCTGTGTGGAGATCCCCCCACCTGGGCAACCTGTAAAATAAAGGGATATGACACAAGCCCAGTCCATATATTGTTCAACAGTCTTATTCTCTCCTACAATGTTTTTACCCCCCCAATGTACCTGGTGGAGTCGAGTTCTTCGAAGAGGCGTCGACAGATCCTTCTTGAATGACCCCCTTTTAAGCAGGAGTCACGGATCGTCGAGAGGCGTAGAGAAACGTCGAAGACCTCGGGGTTCGGCGACGGGGAATCGACGGCCCTTCTTGAATGCCTTCCCTTTCAAGCGGGAGGCACGGGGCGTCGAACGTCCGTCGACAAACGAGGTAGAACGATGTCAAAGAGGCGGCAGCTTCGTCCGAGCGGTGCTCGTCGGCGTCGGGGCGTCGGCGTCCTGCAGGGCGGAGGTGTGCGGGGCACCTCGATGACAATAGTTCTGGACCGCAAAGATTGTAGAGACGGAAGCCCAGCAAGGGCGTCGGGTCGTCCGAGTCTTTGAGGTCGTTGGGTGGCGGGAAACCCACCGGCAGGTTTCTCCTCGGCGCGTTGGTCGTCCTCGACTTTCTCCGGCAGGATAAGCGGTCGACGATGCGGTCGAGGGAGTCCTTCGATTGAAACGTTCTTAGGCAAGGAGCGGACGGCTCCGGTCGTCGGCGGCACGGCGTCAAGTGGTTCCCACGGCTGGGCAACACAACTTCGACGGGCCTCCAGCGGTTACACAGACCTGCGAACCCTGGTCGACGGCAATGGACTTCGACAGCGTCGATGTCCGGGTGCTTCACTTCGATCTCCTCGGCGGTCCCGTCTCGGGTCGGCAGCCTTTCGAGGGTCTGACTTCCAGGGCGCTTCGGCGAAGATTCAGCGGTGCTCGATGGTCCCTCGGAGCACGGGAAGAGGGCGCCTTACCAGGTCCTCTCTCGGGTCAGTCCTCGACGCTTTCGACAACCTTCAGTTCCGTCGAAGCAAATGCCACAGCAAGTCTTCTTCTTCCAGCTGGACGTCGAGGATCAGCAAATCCAGTTACTCTTGAGTGGAGACTCAGCTTCTGAATGCTTCTGAACAATTTCCAGTGGTGAGAGGTCCCCAGATATACTATTCTGTCTCTCATCCACACTGCTGGCACACACACAGCAGCCAATCACACAGAAGGGCATTCATGCAGTCAGTCAGCCAATCAGGCACACAGTGCATTCAGGCCACACTCCTCCCTTTCAGACACTCACAACAAGGAATGTGGATTGGGACAAGTACCCAGCCATTCAACACTACACACTGCATTCAGGCCAGTTTCGGGCAGGGCTGTCTCAGTCTTTGTCTCTCATGCCAGAAACCAGACAACCACAACAAGGAGTGTATATTGGTCACACACTCCATTCACCCAGGTCCCACCCACAGGAGGTACCCACAACATACAGTCACTGGGAAGGCTCCAGTCAGTCTAGCTGGGCCTTCACAACAACACCATATATGGAACTTCCACCCAACAGCCAGTCAGGGGGAAGGGACAGAGTCAGGGCTTCCCAGGACTTTGGGAAAAACAAGATAACAGGCAATAGAAAGCAAGAGGCCACAGGGGCCATCTTGTTTCCTATCAGGAATCAACTGATTCCAATGGCAGGGCCTGGGTATCCCAAAATGGAGGACACCCAGAGCACCTGTCAAATTCAGCATGGAGCTGCCACCAGCCCATACCCTGCTCTGTGGGCCACCCACAGGTGCCCAAAAACATACACTAGGGGCACAGGGTTGTACCCCTACCCATGGGTGCCATAAGGGTATCCCATGGGTCTGTTCACCAAATCAAAAGAGAGCTGCACTGCCAGGAGTCCCTCATGGACTCCTGGGCAGAAAACATGACAGAACACACGGTAAAAACAGAGAAAGGACAAGGATTCAGAGGCCCTGTCCCTCAGATGCATTTCCGGCATCACAGTCGCCCCCCCCAGACTGAGGTGGAGGGTGCCTAATCTCCCACGGGATAGACACCCTCATCCAGACGGTCAACATACCTTCTGGAAAGGCCATCTGCATTATCGTGACTCTTCCCTGGTCTGTGCTCTATGGTGAAGTCTAGCCCTTGTAGGCTAATCGACCACCTGAGCAATTTCGGATTCTCACCCTTCATCTGCATAAGCCACTTCAGGGGCTTATGATCTGTTTGGACCTTGAAGGTGGACCCCGTAAGGTAGGGCCTAAAACGCCTAAGGCTCCAAACTATACTAAAACATTCCTTTTCAACAGTAGCCCACCTAAGTTCTCTACCCTTGAGTTGTCTACTGATGAATATGATAGGATGTTCTCTCCCTTTGTCATCTAACTGGGACAAGACAGCTCCAATTCCGGTGTCGCAGGCATCCGTCGGGACGATAAAGGGTCGGCTGTAGTCAGGCGCACTCAACACAGGTGCCCTACACAGACTTTCTTTCAAGCCATCAAAGGCCCTCTGACAGTCTTCAGTCCAATTAACCTTCCTAGGCTGTTTGGGTGAAGTTAGAGCTGTCAGGGGTGCAGCTATGGTTCCATAGTCTGCCATGAAATTGCGATAGTACCCAGTGAGGCCCAAAAAGGCTCTCACCTGGGTTTGAGTAGTGGGCGTCTCCCAGTTCTGTACGTCCTGTACTTTACTGGAGAGAGGTTGGATTTGACCCCCTCCTACCTCATGACCAAGATAGGTAACTTTCCCCTGAGCTATCTGGCACTTGGTGGCCTTGATAGTGAGGTTAGCCCTTTTCAAGGCCTGCAACACCTTATCCAGATGTGTCAAATGCTCTTCCCAGGTGGAACTGTAGACGGCAATGTCGTCTAAGTAAGCCACACAAAAGGCTTCCAGCCCACTGAGCGCATGGTTGACCAATCTCTGGAAGGTGGCAGGGGCATTCTTCAACCCAAAGGGCATGACCCTAAACTGGTAGAGTCCCTCAGGTGTGGAGAATGCCGTCTTTTCCTTGGCATGGTCCGTCAGAGCTATTTGCCAATAGCCTGAGGTAAGGTCAAAGGTGCTCACAAATTTGGCAGCACCTATAGTGTCCACGAGCTCATCAGCCCTGGGCAATGGGTGCGCGTCAGTTTTGGTGACGGCATTGACTCCTCGGTAGTCCACACAGAACCTCCAATCCTTGGTACCCGCCGGGGAACTTGCCTTGGGGACAAGGACCACTGGACTGGACCAGGGACTGGTGGAGGGTTCAATAACACCCAGATCCAACATCTTGGCGACCTCAGCCTGGATGTGGTTTTTGACGGTATCTGACATACGATAGCTCCTGCTTTTGACAGGCACACTGTCACCAGTGTCAATTTCGTGCTTACACCACGGTGTAAGGCCCGGTGTCAGTGAAAACAGAGGGGCATACTGCTGGAGCAAAGCCCGGCAGGCCCTCTGCTGCTCTGTTGTCAAATCGGGAGAGAGTTGTACTCCCTCCACTGAGCCATCCTGAGGGTTGCTATGCAGCAAATCAGGAAGGGGCTCACTCTCATCCTCTTCTTGCCCTGAAGCTAGCAAGAGACATGAGACCTCTGCTCGCCTGTGGAAAGGCTTGAGCCTGTTGACATGGAATACCTGGGGGGCTACCCCAGAGGCTCCCATGTCCACCAGATAATTGACTTCGCCCATCTTGGAGATGATCCTGAAGGGTCCAGTCCACTTGTCTGCCAAAGCTCTAGGCTTGGTAGGCTCCATCACAAGGATTTCCTGTCCCGGAGTCCAATCCACTTGCGAAGCTTTCAGGTCATGCCAGTACTTATTCAATTCCTGGCTGGCCTTGAGATTTGCTGTTGCCTGACCCATCATTTGTGTCATCCTCCGCCTGAGGCCTAACACATAGTCCCCCACTTGCTTGGCGGGACCTGGAGGGGTGGCTTCCAAGCCTTCTCGGATCAAGGCGAGGGGCCCCCTCACGGGATGTCCAAAGAGTAACTCAAAGGGGCTGAAACCAACACCCTCTTGAGGTACCTCTCTGTAAGCAAACAGCAGGCATGGCAGGAGGAGATCCCATTTCCTCCTTAGGGGCTCTTCCAAAGCACCTAGCATGCCCTTGAGAGTTTTGTTAAATCTCTCAACCAGACCATTGGTCTGGGGGTGGTAAGAGGTGGAGAACTTGTAGGTTACCCCGCACTCTTTCCACATGGTTTTCATGTAACTAGACATGAAGTTGGATCCTCGGTCAGAGACAACCTCCTTGGGGAATCCAACACGGGTGAAAATGCCCAGGAGAGCCCTGGCAACCACCTTGGCAGTAACAGTCCGAAGGGGTATTGCCTCAGGGTACCTGGTGGCATGATCTACCAAGACCAGGATGAACCGATGTCCACCTGAAGTGGGAGGGTCAAGGGGACCGACGATGTCGATGCCCACCCTCTCAAATGGTGTGCCAACCACTGGTAATGGCTGCAGTGGGGCAATGACCCTGCCTCCAGTCTTGCCAGACAACTGACAAGTTGGGCAGGTCCTGCAGTGGGACTCCACCTCTACTCCCATCCGTGGCCAGTAGAAATGGGCAGAGAGCCTCTGCTTAGTCTTCTTGGTCCCAAGATGACCAGCCAAGGGCACCTCATGCGCCAACTGCAGTAGGAAGGGCCTGTAAACCTGGGGTACCACCAACCTCTTGCGGGCACCAGGTTCGGGCTTAGTGGGCTCACTAACAAGGAGCTCACCCTCCCAATAAATCTTGAATGTCCTAGGCACTTCACCTTGTGCCTGGGACAGGGCCTGTTTCCTCAGGCCCTCGAGAGAGTGGCACTCTCTCTGTCCCTTACAGAAGTCTGCCCGGGAGGGTCCCCCTTCAGCTAACAAGCATTGAAGGTCGGGATGATCCTCCGGGTTGAGAACCTCTCCCACAGGAGAGTCTTCTGTCTCTTCTCCCACAGGAGTTGAGTTTGGGTTTTCCGCTGGACCCAGCCCGTCCGGAGCATGGATCCCATTGGGTGCTGTCGGAACAGCAGGAAGAGAAGGTGTTCCCTCCACAGAGGTGGCCTTCTTGGTCTTCCTTCTTCTTGCCTTAGGCCTCGCCTTTGGCTCGGATACCTGACTCACAGCCAGACCCGGTGTCACCTGTGACCTAGTGACTGCAGCAGCAGTCATGGGAAGACCATCCGAGATCAACCCCAACTCTACTAGATCATTTCCTAACAGAATGTTAGCAGGGACATTGTCCTGAACCAGGACAGGAAGCTTTGCTGTCTTGTCTCCAATCATGAGTGTGACTAGGGCTACAGGCGATAATTTGGGAGGCCCACCAGCTAACCTGGTGGTTCTCAGAGGAGCACCTACATAGTCCTCTGGCTTGAGCAGGGTCCTGTCCACCACTGTCATGCTTGCCCCAGTGTCTCTCAAACCAGTAGAAGGCTGGCCATTCAAGAGGACACTTCTCAAAAACCTACGGGTGTTCTGCGGGATAGTTGCCAGTACTTCTGCGTACTGGTCCCAGGCCCCAAGGGACACTAAGGAAATCTCTACTGGAGCACCAAATGTGATTCCTGTAGAGGAGGGGAGGACAGTGGCCTCCACCTCAGACACGGGGTAAGGGTAGGTCAGGCTGACAGCCTGTACTCCAAGTGCCTTACCTTTACACTTGGGGTCACCCCTTTTGTGATCCAGAGCCCCACAATCCCAACAAGTGCCAGGAGTGCGGGGTACGGTACTGGAACCACTGGGAGCCTGCTTTGCAGCAGGTGGACCACTACTCTTATTCCCACCCACAGAGGACTTATCCCCACTAGATTTTTGGGTCTTAGGAGAGGAAGGTTTTGGTTTACCCGACTGTGATTGCTTTTGGGACTCCTCAGCTTTCTGAGAGGTCCCCTTTTCTTTGTCCTTGTCCTTCCCACTGGAGTCCTTAGGGGACACCCGGTGGGAGACCCACTTGTCAGCCAACCTAGCCAGCTTAAAGGGGTCCAAAATGTTCTGGTCAGCCACATACTGACGCAGCTCTGGTGAACAGGCTTCAGAAAAATGCTCAAAAAACAAGAGGTGGGACAACTCAACAAAAGTTTTCACCTTGTAACCGTCAATCCACCCCATCATGTTCATGTGCGCAGTACTCACCCAGTCAACCCAAGACACATTCTCTCTTTTCTTAAAATCCCTGAACCTTTTAAGGTATTGGGTAGGTGTCTTGCCAAACTTGGCAATCAAAGCAGACTTCATACACTCATACTGACCCCTTTCCTCCACACTCAGCTTCAGAATACAGTCATATCCAGTTTGAGGCACTCTGCTTAACAAACACTTAGCCCAATCTCTTTTATCTACATCATGAATTGCACAAGCCATTTCAAACGCTTCAATCCATTGGAGGATATCTGAACCCTCCACAAACACACCAACCAAATCTTTCATAAACTTGGTGGCTGGGGACCTGCCACTCTCAATTGGTCTAGCTGAAGTCTCCACTCTAGCTCTCTCTAGCTGGATTCTCTGACATTCAGTGTCCTTGTCTTTGAGCGCAAGATCCCTATTCTTGAGTTCCACTTGCTGTGCCAGCTCCTCTTTCTTAAGCTCAGCTTCTATTTCCAACTTGCGATATTCAAAGGCCAATTTCATCCTTAATAACTCAAGTTCCATGGAATTGCTGGGGTTTGGAACAGAGGCAGCAGGAATGGTGGCATTCCCAGAAACAGATTCAGCGACAACCCCAGGGGCAGAGTCCTCACTGGTTGCATCCCCCCCTTCATCAAGGGTTTCACCATCAGTCTGGTAGTCCACCAGGGCAGCTATCAGCTCAGCCCTAGACTTATCCACAAAGTCCAACTCCCTGGCTTCACAAGCACTCTGGAGAGCCTCTAAGCTCATCCGAGTCAATTTACCATTTGCAATGGGCTCCATTGCCTGTAATGCAGTTATTTGGTACACACCCAAACCTTAATCTAATAAAAGTGCGGATATTTTGTAAGTGGCACGGTTATACACTGAGTCTTAAAACCATAAGCATCCCACCGCTGCCACCAGCTTTGTAAAGACCGGTGGGGGGGTCTGTACTTCCGCTCTCTATATGGTAGAGGAGAGGCACAGAAGACCCCAGCCAAGATTCTCGATTACGGTAGCGATGGACGAGCAATCAAGGCCTAGCTTCTCAGGAGGTGATGCAGGCTGGTTCTTAAGTACAGTGTATCCCCAAGCCCCCCTCAAAGGAATGTCCACACACTGTATTACTGAAAACACAGTCTTTATATAATTAATATTCAAGGGTTATGTACACTTATCACAACAATGCACTTTGTGCTCAGGAAAACCAATAATGATAAATATCTACAATTCTAAAGTGGTACCACTAATATTAGACCTCATTAAAGTGCATTCACAATACTGTAAAAATGGCACGCAGATCAATAAGAAGGAAACCAGCAATAGAGAGAGGAGAGATAAAAGATGGTTGAAACAATAGGCAGAATACTGGCCCTAGCTACTGGACACAGTTCTGTGTGGAGATCCCCCCACCTGGGCAACCTGTAAAATAAAGGGATATGACACAAGCCCAGTCCATATATTGTTCAACAGTCTTATTCTCTCCTACAATGTTTTTACCCCCCCAATGTACCTGGTGGAGTCGAGTTCTTCGAAGAGGCGTCGACAGATCCTTCTTGAATGACCCCCTTTTAAGCAGGAGTCACGGATCGTCGAGAGGCGTAGAGAAACGTCGAAGACCTCGGGGTTCGGCGACGGGGAATCGACGGCCCTTCTTGAATGCCTTCCCTTTCAAGCGGGAGGCACGGGGCGTCGAACGTCCGTCGACAAACGAGGTAGAACGATGTCAAAGAGGCGGCAGCTTCGTCCGAGCGGTGCTCGTCGGCGTCGGGGCGTCGGCGTCCTGCAGGGCGGAGGTGTGCGGGGCACCTCGATGACAATAGTTCTGGACCGCAAAGATTGTAGAGACGGAAGCCCAGCAAGGGCGTCGGGTCGTCCGAGTCTTTGAGGTCGTTGGGTGGCGGGAAACCCACCGGCAGGTTTCTCCTCGGCGCGTTGGTCGTCCTCGACTTTCTCCGGCAGGATAAGCGGTCGACGATGCGGTCGAGGGAGTCCTTCGATTGAAACGTTCTTAGGCAAGGAGCGGACGGCTCCGGTCGTCGGCGGCACGGCGTCAAGTGGTTCCCACGGCTGGGCAACACAACTTCGACGGGCCTCCAGCGGTTACACAGACCTGCGAACCCTGGTCGACGGCAATGGACTTCGACAGCGTCGATGTCCGGGTGCTTCACTTCGATCTCCTCGGCGGTCCCGTCTCGGGTCGGCAGCCTTTCGAGGGTCTGACTTCCAGGGCGCTTCGGCGAAGATTCAGCGGTGCTCGATGGTCCCTCGGAGCACGGGAAGAGGGCGCCTTACCAGGTCCTCTCTCGGGTCAGTCCTCGACGCTTTCGACAACCTTCAGTTCCGTCGAAGCAAATGCCACAGCAAGTCTTCTTCTTCCAGCTGGACGTCGAGGATCAGCAAATCCAGTTACTCTTGAGTGGAGACTCAGCTTCTGAATGCTTCTGAACAATTTCCAGTGGTGAGAGGTCCCCAGATATACTATTCTGTCTCTCATCCACACTGCTGGCACACACACAGCAGCCAATCACACAGAAGGGCATTCATGCAGTCAGTCAGCCAATCAGGCACACAGTGCATTCAGGCCACACTCCTCCCTTTCAGACACTCACAACAAGGAATGTGGATTGGGACAAGTACCCAGCCATTCAACACTACACACTGCATTCAGGCCAGTTTCGGGCAGGGCTGTCTCAGTCTTTGTCTCTCATGCCAGAAACCAGACAACCACAACAAGGAGTGTATATTGGTCACACACTCCATTCACCCAGGTCCCACCCACAGGAGGTACCCACAACATACAGTCACTGGGAAGGCTCCAGTCAGTCTAGCTGGGCCTTCACAACAACACCATATATGGAACTTCCACCCAACAGCCAGTCAGGGGGAAGGGACAGAGTCAGGGCTTCCCAGGACTTTGGGAAAAACAAGATAACAGGCAATAGAAAGCAAGAGGCCACAGGGGCCATCTTGTTTCCTATCAGGAATCAACTGATTCCAATGGCAGGGCCTGGGTATCCCAAAATGGAGGACACCCAGAGCACCTGTCAAATTCAGCATGGAGCTGCCACCAGCCCATACCCTGCTCTGTGGGCCACCCACAGGTGCCCAAAAACATACACTAGGGGCACAGGGTTGTACCCCTACCCATGGGTGCCATAAGGGTATCCCATGGGTCTGTTCACCAAATCAAAAGAGAGCTGCACTGCCAGGAGTCCCTCATGGACTCCTGGGCAGAAAACATGACAGAACACACGGTAAAAACAGAGAAAGGACAAGGATTCAGAGGCCCTGTCCCTCAGATGCATTTCCGGCATCACATGCACCTACCTGGCCGCCAAGGGGAAAGCCTAAAACACAAGTAACCCCAAGTCTGTTGTCCATTCTGCCGACCGGCGCAACTTACAGATATGGTCCTCGGGTGTCCAAGCCACCGAGGAAAACAGGGAACCCCATGCATTTTCGAAAAGAGGACACCCGTGGGAATCCGCAGAGGTGTGATTTGCGCCCATCGCCCCAGATTTTTTTACCCAGACAGCCCTGCAAAGTCGGAAATGTGGGGAAAAAACCGCTTTTTCCGCACATTTTGCTCGCCGCACCCATCGAAACACGCCCCCCACAACACATGGCCTACTGTCCCGCGTTCCCACAGGTGTCCCGATGAAAACGGTACCTCACATGTGTGGGTGTACCTACCTGGTCGCCAAGGGGAAAGCCTAAAACACAAGTAACCCCAAGTCTGTTGTCAGAGGGAAATCTCAGACATTCTGCCGACCGGCGCAACTTACAGATATGGGCCTCGGGTGTCCAAGCCACCGAGGAAAACAGGGAACCCCATGCATTTTCGAAAAGAGGACACCCGTGGGAATCCGCAGAGGTGTGATTTGCGCCCATCGCCCCAGATTATTTTACCCAGACAGCCCTGCAAAGTCGGAAATGTGGGGAAAAAAACGCTTTTTCCGCACATTTCGCTCGCCGCACCCATCGAAACGCGCCCCCCACAACACATGGCCTACCGTCCCGCGTTCCCACAGGTGTCCCAATGAAAACGGTACCTCACATGTGTGGGTGCACCTACCTGGCCGCCAAGGGGAAAGCCTAAAACACAAGTAACCCCAAGTCTGTTGTCAGAGGGAAATCTCAGACATTCTGCCGACCGGCGCAACTTACAGATATGGGCCTCGGGTGTCCAAGCCAGCGAGGAAAACAGGGAACCCCATGCATTTTCGAAAAGAGGACACCCGTGGGAATCCGCAGAGGTGTGATTTGCGCCCATCGCCCCAGATTTTTTTACCCAGACAGCCCTGCAAAGTCGGAAATGTGTTGAAAAAAATGCTTTTTCCGCACATTTCGCTCGCCGCACCCATCGAAACGCGCCCCCCACAACACATGGCCTACCGTCCCGCGTTCCCACAGGTGTCCCGATGAAAACGGTACCTCACATGTGTGGGTGCACCTACCTGGCCGCCAAGGGGAAAGCCTAAAACACAAGTAACCCCAAGTCTGTTGTCAGAGGGAAATCTCAGACATTCTGCCGACCGGCGCAACTTACAGATATGGGCCTCGGGTGTCCAAGCCACCGAGGAAAACAGGGAACCCCATGCATTTTCGAAAAGAGGACACCCGTGGGAATCCGCAGAGGTGTGATTTGCGCCCATCGCCCCAGATTTTTTTACCCAGACAGCCCTGCAAAGTCGGAAATGTGGGGAAAAAAACGCTTTTTCCGCACATTTCGCTCGCCGCACCCATCGAAACACGCCCCCCACAACACATGGCCTACCGTCCCGCGTTCCCACAGGTGTCCCGATGAAAACGGTACCTCACATGTGTGGGTGCACCTACCTGGCCGCCAAGGGGAAAGCCTAAAACACAAGTAACCCCAAGTCTGTTGTCCATTCTGCCGACCGGCGCAACTTACAGATATGGGCCTCGGGTGTCCAAGCCACCGAGGAAAACAGGGAACCCCATGCATTTTCGAAAAGAGGACACCCGTGGGAATCCGCAGAGGTGTGATTTGCGCCCATCGCCCCAGATTTTTTTACCCAGACAGCCCTGCAAAGTCGGAAATGTGGGGAAAAAAACGCTTTTTCCGCACATTTCGCTCGCCGCACCCATCGAAACGCGCCCCCCACAAAACATGGCCTACCGTCCCGCGTTCCCACAGGTGTCCCGATGAAAACGGTACCTCACATGTGTGGGTGCACCTACCTGGCCGCCAAGGGGAAAGCCTAAAACACAAGTAACCCCAAGTCTGTTGTCAGAGGGAAATCTCCGACATTCTGCTGACCGGCGCAACTTACAGATATGGGCCTCGGGTGTCCAAGCCACCGAGGAAAACAGGGAACCCCATGCATTTTCGAAAAGAGGACACCCGTGGGAATCCGCAGAGGTGTGATTTGCGCCCATCGCCCCAGATTTTTTTACCCAGACAGCCCTGCAAAGTCGGAAATGTGGGGAAAAAAACGCTTTTTCCGCACATTTCGCTCGCCGCACCCATCGAAACACACCCCCCACAACACATGGCCTACCGTCCCGCGTTCCCACAGGTGTCCCGATGAAAACGGTACCTCACATGTGTGGGTGCACCTACCTGGCCGCCAAGGGGAAAGCCTAAAACACAAGTAACCCCAAGTCTGTTGTCAGAGGGAAATCTCCGACATTCTGCCGACCGGCGCAAATTACAGATATGGGCCTCGGGTGTCCAAGCCACCGAGGAAAACAGGGAACCCCATGCATTTTCGAAAAGAGGACACCCGTGGGAATCCGCAGAGGTGTGATTTGCGCCCATCGCCCCAGATTTTTTTACCCAGACAGCCCTGCAAAGTCGGAAATGTGGGGAAAAAAACGCTTTTTCCGCACATTTCGCTCGCCGCACCCATCGAAACACGCCCCCCACAACACATGGCCTACCGCCCCGCGTTCCCACAGGTGTCCCGATGAAAACGGTACCTCACATGTGTGGGTGCACCTACCTGGCCGCCAAGGGGAAAGCCTAAAACACAAGTAACCCCAAGTCTGTTGTCAGAGGGAAATCTCCGACATTCTGCCGACCGGCGCAACTTACAGATATGGGCCTCGGGTGTCCAAGCCACCGAGGAAAACAGGGAACCCCATGCATTTTCGAAAAGAGGACACCCGTGGGAATCCGCAGAGGTGTGATTTGCGCCCATCGCCCCAGATTTTTTTACCCAGACAGCCCTGCAAAGTCGGAAATGTGGGGAAAAAAACGCTTTTTCCGCACATTTCGCTCGCCGCACCCATCGAAACACGCCCCCCACAACACATGGCCTACCGTCCCGCGTTCCCACAGGTGTCCCGATGAAAATGGTACCTCACATGTGTGGGTGCACCTACCTGGCCGCCAAGGGGAAAGCCTAAAACACAAGTAACCCCAAGTCTGTTGTCAGAGGGAAATCTCCGACATTCTGCCGACCGGCGCAACTTACAGATATGGGCCTCGGGTGTCCAAGCCAGGGAGGAAAACAGGGAACCCCATGCATTTTCGAAAAGAGGACACCCGTGGGAATCCGCAGAGGTGTGATTTGCGCCCATCGCCCCAGATTTTTTTACCCAGACAGCCCTGCAAAGTCGGAAATGTGGGGAAAAAACCGCTTTTTCCGCACATTTCGCTCGCCGCACCCATCGAAACACGCCCCCCACAACACATGGCCTACCGTCCCGCGTTCCCACAGGTGTCGCGATGAAAACGGTACCTCACATGTGTGGGTGCACCTACCTGGCCGCCAAGGGGAAAGCCTAAAACACAAGTAACCCCAAGTCTGTTGTCCATTCTGCCGACCGGCGCAACTTACAGATATGGGCCTCGGGTGTCCAAGCCACCGAGGAAAACAGGGAACCCCATGCATTTTCGAAAAGAGGACACCCGTGGGAATCCGCAGAGGTGTGATTTGCGCCCATCGCCCCAGATTTTTTTACCCAGACAGCCCTGCAAAGTCGGAAATGTGGGGGGAAAAAACGCTTTTTCCGCACATTTCACTCGCCGCACCCATCGAAACACGCCCCCCACAACACATGGCCTACCGTCCCGCGTTCCCACAGGTGTCCCGATGAAAACGGTACCTCACATGTGTGGGTGCACCTACCTGGCCGCCAAGGGGAAAGCCTAAAACACAAGTAACCCCAAGTCTGTTGTCCATTCTGCTGACCGGCGCAACTTACAGATATGGGCCTCGGGTGTCCAAGCCACCGAGGAAAACAGGGAACCCCATGCATTTTCGAAAAGAGGACACCCGTGGGAATCCGCAGAGGTGTGATTTGCGCCCATCGCCCCAGATTTTTTTACCCAGACAGCCCTGCAAAGTCGGAAATGTGGGGAAAAAAACGCTTTTTCCGCACATTTCGCTCGCCGCACCCATCGAAACACGCCCCCCACAACACATGGCCTACCGTCCCGCGTTCCCACAGGTGTCCCGATGAAAACGGTACCTCACATGTGTGGGTGCACCTACCTGGCCGCCAAGGGGAAAGCCTAAAACACAAGTAACCCCAAGTCTGTTGTCAGAGGGAAATCTCCGACATTCTGCCGACCGGCGCAATTTACAGATATGGGCCTCGGGTGTCCAAGCCACCGAGGAAAACAGGGAACCCCATGCATTTTCGAAAAGAGGACACCCGTGGGAATCCGCAGAGGTGTGATTTGCGCCCATCGCCCCAGATTTTTTTACCCAGACAGCCCTGCAAAGTCGGAAATGTGGGGAAAAAAACGCTTTTTCCGCACATTTCGCTCGCCGCACCCATCGAAACACGCCCCCCACAACACATGGCCTACCGTCCCGCGTTCCCACAGGTGTCCCGATGAAAACGGTACCTCACATGTGTGGGTGCACCTACCTGGCCGCCAAGGGGAAAGCCTAAAACACAAGTAACCCCAAGTCTGTTGTCCATTCTGCCGACCGGCGCAACTTACAGATATGGGCCTCGGGTGTCCAAGCCACCGAGGAAAACAGGGAACCCCATGCATTTTCGAAAAGAGGACACCCGTGGGAATCCGCAGAGGTGTGATTTGCGCCCATCGCCCCAGATTTTTTTACCCAGACAGCCCTGCAAAGTCGGAAATGTGGGGAAAAAAACGCTTTTTCCGCACATTTTGCTCGCCGCACCCATCGAAACACGCCCCCCACAACACATGGCCTACTGTCCCGCGTTCCCACAGGTGTCCCGATGAAAACGGTACCTCACATGTGTGGGTGTACCTACCTGGCCGCCAAGGGGAAAGCCTAAAACACAAGTAACCCCAAGTCTGTTGTCAGAGGGAAATCTCAGACATTCTGCCGACCGGCGCAACTTACAGATATGGGCCTCGGGTGTCCAAGCCACCGAGGAAAACAGGGAACCCCATGCATTTTCGAAAAGAGGACACCCGTGGGAATCCGCAGAGGTGTGATTTGCGCCCATCGCCCCAGATTATTTTACCCAGACAGCCCTGCAAAGTCGGAAATGTGGGGAAAAAAACGCTTTTTCCGCACATTTCGCTCGCCGCACCCATCGAAACGCGCCCCCCACAACACATGGCCTACAGTCCCGCGTTCCCACAGGTGTCCCAATGAAAACGGTACCTCACATGTGTGGGTGCACCTACCTGGCCGCCAAGGGGAAAGCCTAAAACACAAGTAACCCCAAGTCTGTTGTCAGAGGGAAATCTCAGACATTCTGCCGACCGGCGCAACTTACAGATATGGGCCTCGGGTGTCCAAGCCAGCGAGGAAAACAGGGAACCCCATGCATTTTCGAAAAGAGGACACCCGTGGGAATCCGCAGAGGTGTGATTTGCGCCCATCGCCCCAGATTTTTTTACCCAGACAGCCCTGCAAAGTCGGAAATGTGTTGAAAAAAACGCTTTTTCCGCACATTTCGCTCGCCGCACCCATCGAAACGCGCCCCCCACAACACATGGCCTACCGTCCCGCGTTCCCACAGGTGTCCCGATGAAAACGGTACCTCACATGTGTGGGTGCACCTACCTGGCCGCCAAGGGGAAAGCCTAAAACACAAGTAACCCCAAGTCTGTTGTCAGAGGGAAATCTCAGACATTCTGCCGACCGGCGCAACTTACAGATATGGGCCTCGGGTGTCCAAGCCACCGAGGAAAACAGGGAACCCCATGCATTTTCGAAAAGAGGACACCCGTGGGAATCCGCAGAGGTGTGATTTGCGCCCATCGCCCCAGATTTTTTTACCCAGACAGCCCTGCAAAGTCGGAAATGTGGGGAAAAAAACGCTTTTTCCGCACATTTCGCTCGCCGCACCCATCGAAACACGCCCCCCACAACACATGGCCTACCGTCCCGCGTTCCCACAGGTGTCCCGATGAAAACGGTACCTCACATGTGTGGGTGCACCTACCTGGCCGCCAAGGGGAAAGCCTAAAACACAAGTAACCCCAAGTCTGTTGTCCATTCTGCCGACCGGCGCAACTTACAGATATGGGCCTCGGGTGTCCAAGCCACCGAGGAAAACAGGGAACCCCATGCATTTTCGAAAAGAGGACACCCGTGGGAATCCGCAGAGGTGTGATTTGCGCCCATCGCCCCAGATTTTTTTACCCAGACAGCCCTGCAAAGTCGGAAATGTGGGGAAAAAAACGCTTTTTCCGCACATTTCGCTCGCCGCACCCATCGAAACGCGCCCCCCACAAAACATGGCCTACCGTCCCGCGTTCCCACAGGTGTCCCGATGAAAACGGTACCTCACATGTGTGGGTGCACCTACCTGGCCGCCAAGGGGAAAGCCTAAAACACAAGTAACCCCAAGTCTGTTGTCAGAGGGAAATCTCCGACATTCTGCTGACCGGCGCAACTTACAGATATGGGCCTCGGGTGTCCAAGCCACCGAGGAAAACAGGGAACCCCATGCATTTTCGAAAAGAGGACACCCGTGGGAATCCGCAGAGGTGTGATTTGCGCCCATCGCCCCAGATTTTTTTACCCAGACAGCCCTGCAAAGTCGGAAATGTGGGGAAAAAAACGCTTTTTCCGCACATTTCGCTCGCCGCACCCATCGAAACACGCCCCCCACAACACATGGCCTACCGTCCCGCGTTCCCACAGGTGTCCCGATGAAAACGGTACCTCACATGTGTGGGTGCACCTACCTGGCCGCCAAGGGGAAAGCCTAAAACACAAGTAACCCCAAGTCTGTTGTCAGAGGGAAATCTCCGACATTCTGCCGACCGGCGCAACTTACAGATATGGGCCTCGGGTGTCCAAGCCACCGAGGAAAACAGGGAACCCCATGCATTTTCGAAAAGAGGACACCCGTGGGAATCCGCAGAGGTGTGATTTGCGCCCATCGCCCCAGATTTTTTTACCCAGACAGCCCTGCAAAGTCGGAAATGTGGGGAAAAAAACGCTTTTTCCGCACATTTCGCTCGCCGCACCCATCGAAACACGCCCCCCACAACACATGGCCTACCGCCCCGCGTTCCCACAGGTGTCCCGATGAAAACGGTACCTCACATGTGTGGGTGCACCTACCTGGCCGCCAAGGGGAAAGCCTAAAACACAAGTAACCCCAAGTCTGTTGTCAGAGGGAAATCTCCGACATTCTGCCGACCGGCGCAACTTACAGATATGGGCCTCGGGTGTCCAAGCCACCGAGGAAAACAGGGAACCCCATGCATTTTCGAAAAGAGGACACCCGTGGGAATCCGCAGAGGTGTGATTTGCGCCCATCGCCCCAGATTTTTTTACCCAGACAGCCCTGCAAAGTCGGAAATGTGGGGAAAAAAACGCTTTTTCCGCACATTTCGCTCGCCGCACCCATCGAAACACGCCCCCCACAACACATGGCCTACCGTCCCGCGTTCCCACAGGTGTCCCGATGAAAACGGTACCTCACATGTGTGGGTGCACCTACCTGGCCGCCAAGGGGAAAGCCTAAAACACAAGTAACCCCAAGTCTGTTGTCCATTCTGCCGACCGGCGCAACTTACAGATATGGGCCTCGGGTGTCCAAGCCACCGAGGAAAACAGGGAACCCCATGCATTTTCGAAAAGAGGACACCCGTGGGAATCCGCAGAGGTGTGATTTGCGCCCATCGCCCCAGATTTTTTTACCCAGACAGCCCTGCAAAGTCGGAAATGTGGGGAAAAAAACGCTTTTTCCTCACATTTCGCTCGCCGCACCCATCGAAACGCGCCCCGCACAACACATGGCCTACCGTCCCGCGTTCCCACAGGTGTCCCGATGAAAACGGTACCTCACATGTGTGGGTGCACCTACCTGGCCGCCAAGGGGAAAGCCTAAAACACAAGTAACCCCAAGTCTGTTGTCAGAGGGAAATCTCCGACATTCTGCCGACCAGCGCAACTTACAGATATGGGCCTCGGGTGTCCAAGCCACCGAGGAAAACAGGGAACCCCATGCATTTTCGAAAAGAGGACACCCGTGGGAATCCGCAGAGGTGTGATTTGCGCCCATCGCCCCAGATTTTTTTACCCAGACAGCCCTGCAAAGTCGGAAATGTGGGGAAAAAAACGCTTTTTCCGCACATTTCGCTCGCCGCACCCATCGAAACACGCCCCCCACAACACATGGCCTACCGTCCCGCGTTCCCACAGGTGTCCCGATGAAAACGGTACCTCACATGTGTGGGTGCACCTACCTGGCCGCCAAGGGGAAAGCCTAAAACACAAGTAACCCCAAGTCTGTTGTCCATTCTGCCGACCGGCGCAACTTACAGATATGGGCCTCGGGTGTCCAAGCCACCGAGGAAAACAGGGAACCCCATGCATTTTCGAAAAGAGGACACCCGTGGTAATCCGCAGAGGTGTGATTTGCGCCCATCGCCCCAGATTTTTTTACCCAGACAGCCCTGCAAAGTCGGAAATGTGGGGAAAAAAACGCTTTTTCCGCACATTTCGCTCGCCGCACCCATCGAAACGCGCCCCCCACAACACATAGCCTACCGTCCCGCGTTCCCACAGGTGTCCCGATGAAAACGGTACCTCACATGTGTGGGTGCACCTACCTGGCCGCCAAGGGGAAAGCCTAAAACACAAGTAACCCCAAGTCTGTTGTCAGAGGGAAATCTCCGACATTCTGCCGACCGGCGCAACTTACAGATATGGGCCTCGGGTGTCCAAGCCACCGAGGAAAACAGGGAACCCCATGCATTTTCGAAAAGAGGACACCCGTGGGAATCCGCAGAGGTGTGATTTGCGCCCATCGCCCCAGATTTTTTTACCCAGACAGCCCTTCAAAGTCGGAAATGTGGGGAAAAAAACGCTTTTTCCGCACATTTCGCTCGCCGCACCCATCGAAACGCGCCCCCCACAACACATGGCCTACCGTCCCGCATTCCCACAGGTGTCCCGATGAAAACGGTACCTCACATGTGTGGGTGCACCTACCTGGCCGCCAAGGGGAAAGCCTAAAACACAAGTAACCCCAAGTCTGTTGTCAGAGGGAAATCTCCGACATTCTGCCGACCGGCGCAACTTACAGATATGGGCCTCGGGTGTCCAAGCCACCAAGGAAAACAGGGAACCCCATGCATTTTCGAAAAGAGGACACCCGTGGGAATCCGCAGAGGTGTGATTTGCGCCCATCGCCCCAGATTTTTTTACCCAGACAGCCCTGCAAAGTCGGAAATGTGGTGAAAAAAACGCTTTTTCCGCACATTTCGTTAGCCGCACCCATCGAAACACGCCCCCCACAACACGTGGCCTACCTTCCCGTGTCCCCACACATGTCCCGATGAAAACGGTACCTCACATGTGTGGGTGCACCTACCGGGGGCGCAAAAGGAAAAGGGTAACCGACTGGGAACCCCAAGCCATTCGCCACTGCCCATTTTGTTCATGTGGGCAACCTACAGATTTGGGCCTAGGGTGTCGCAGCCAGCAAGGGAAACAGGGAACCCCATGCATTTCCCAAAAGAGGACACCCGTGGGAATCCACAGAGGTCTGACTTACGCAAATCGGCCCAGAATGTAATACCCAGAACCACCAGCAAAGACCCACATGGGAGAAGGGTGCCCAAGGCCAGGGATATTACCGCCGACTTTGCTGGAGCCCTGGCTGCCCTGCGTTACAGCTTCTCCCCACCAAGGAGTCTCGGCAGTGTGCCAATACCTCCCCGAAGGGAAAAGCTGTAATGCAGCCAAGCCGCAACTCCAGGACAGTTGGAGGTGATCTGCCCAGACGGGCCATTCCCACCCACACCACCAACAATCCAGCCCCAGTCTCACCCACCCCACTGACAGTGGGCCCTAACCATAGAATAATAAAAAACAGTACTCACATAACGTTGCAGCTGCTCGGGTAGAAAAAGCTGTAAACAAAACAAAGAACATGTGTTACCTATGGTCACACCAGCAAAATGTAGCCCTCCCCGGGGGCAGATAGGGGGGGGGGGTTGTCCTGCACTCCTCCCTGGGCTGAGGCGTCCGTTCCTAGGAGCAGATATCTGGTCCCAGGAAGGGCTGCATGACTTGGCACCCACTCCATTGCGGGTGGGGGGGGGGGTCAACGCCCCATCCCATTAGAAAATTCCCTGACCCATTGGGGTGCCCCACCGCCCCCCCCTAAAAAGCGTTCCACCATTTTCATTTTTTTCCTTTGGTAACCCAACTCCCCTTGGTGCAGAGGGTCACATTGGTGTGCCAATCTGGCGCCGGGGTGCCCAAACCTTACTGCCCCACCCACTGGGGGGGCCTGTCCCACCATTTTTGGGGGCCCTCTCCCCCCTCACCCCAAATGGCTGGGGGACACACCTCATGCAGGCCTCCCTGGGCCTCCTCCAAACGGCTGCGTGAGGTACACCCCACCTCCATTTGGGGTGAGGGGGGAGAGGGCCACCCCAAAAGGTGGGGCAGGACCCCCAATAGATGGGGCAGTAGGGTTTGGGCACCCTGGGGGCAGATAGCCACACTAATGTGGCCATCTGCACCAAGCAAAGTTGGGTAAACAAAAACAAAATATACAAAACCACAGGCTGCTTTTTAGGGGGGGCTGAGGGCCACCCTAAATTGGCAGCGCATGATGTACCGCAACGGGGGGTGGCCCTCAACCCCCCCACCCCAAATGGAGGGCCCCACCTCATGCAACCCTCCCTGGGGGCAGATATCTGCTCCTAGGAAGGGGCATCTGACCCCAGGGAGGGATGCATGAGGTGAGGCCCCCCCTATCTGCGCCCAGGGAGGGTTGCATGAGGTGGGGCCCTCCATTTGGGGTGGGGGGGGTTGAGGGCCACCCCCCGTTGCGGTACATCATGCGCTGCCAATTCAGGGTGGCCCTCAGCCCCCCCTAAAAAGCAGCCTGTGATTTTGTATATTTTTTTTTGTTTACCCAACTTGGCTTGGTGCAGATGGGCCCATTAGTGTGGCTATCTGCCCCCAGGGTGCCCAAACCCTACTGCCCCATCTATTGGGGGTCCTGCCCCACCTTTTGGGGTGCCCCCCCCACCCCACCCCCAATGGCTGGGGGACACACCTCATGCAGGCCTCCCTGGGCCTCCTCCAAACGGCTGCGTGAGGTACACCCCACCTCCATTTGGGGTGAGGGGGGAGAGGGCCACCCCAAAAGGTGGGGCAGGACCCCCAATAGATGGGGCAGTAGGGTTTGGGCACCCTGGGGGCAGATAGCCACACTAATGTGGCCATCTGCACCAAGCAAAGTTGGGTAAACAAAAAAAAATATACAAAACCACAGGCTGCTTTTTAGGGGGGGCTGAGGGCCACCCTAAATTGGCAGCGCATGATGTACCGCAACGGGGGGTGGCCCTCAACCCCCCCCACCCCAAATGGAGGGCCCCACCTCATGCAACCCTCCCTGGGGGCAGATATCTGCTCCTAGGAAGGGGCATCTGACCCCAGGGAGGGATGCATGAGGTGAGGCCCCCCCTATCTGCGCCCAGGGAGGGTTGCATGAGGTGGGGCCCTCCATTTGGGGTGGGGGGGGTTGAGGGCCACCCCCCGTTGTGGTACATCATGCGCTGCCAATTCAGGGTGGCCCTCAGCCCCCCCTAAAAAGCAGCCTGTGATTTTGTATATTTTTTTTTGTTTACCCAACTTGGCTTGGTGCAGATGGGCCCATTAGTGTGGCTATCTGCCCCCAGGGTGCCCAAACCCTACTGCCCCATCTATTGGGGGTCCTGCCCCACCTTTTGGGGTGCCCCCCCCACCCCACCCCCAATGGCTGGGGGACACACCTCATGCAGGCCTCCCTGGGCCTCCTCCAAACGGCTGCGTGAGGTACACCCCACCTCCATTTGGGGTGAGGGGGGAGAGGGCCACCCCAAAAGGTGGGGCAGGATCCCCAATAGATGGGGCAGTAGGGTTTGGGCACCCTGGGGGCAGATAGCCACACTAATGTGGCCATCTGCACCAAGCAAAGTTGGGTAAACAAAAAAAAATATACAAAACCACAGGCTGCTTTTTAGGGGGGGCTGAGGGCCACCCTAAATTGGCAGCGCATGATGTACCGCAACGGGGGGTGGCCCTCAACCCCCCCCCACCCCAAATGGAGGGCCCCACCTCATGCAACCCTCCCTGGGGGCAGATATCTGCTCCTAGGAAGGGGCATCTGACCCCAGGGAGGGATGCATGAGGTGGTGCCCCCCCTATCTGCCCCCAGGGAGGGTTGCATGAGGTGGGGCCCTCCATTTGGGGTGGGGGGGGTTGAGGGTCACCCCCCGTTGCGGTACATCAGGCGCTGCCAATTTAGGGTGGCCCTCAGCCCCCCCTAAAAAGCAGCCTGTGATTTTGTATATTTTTTTTTGTTTACCCAACTTGGCTTGGTGCAGATGGGCCCATTAGTGTGGCTATCTGCCCCCAGGGTGCCCAAACCTTACTGCCCCATCTATTGGGGGTCCTGCCCCACCTTTTGGGGTGCCCCCCCCCGCCCCGCCCCCAATGGCTGGGGGACACACCTCATGCAGGCCTCCCTGGGACTCCTCCAAACGGCTGCGTGAGGTACACCCCACCTCCATTTGGGGTGAGGGGGGAGAGGGCCACCCCAAAAGGTGGGGCAGGACCCCCAATAGATGGGCCAGTAGGGTTTGGGCACCCTGGGGGCAGATAGCCACACTAATGGGCCCATCTGCAGCAAGCAAAGTTGGGTAAACAAAAAACAAAATGCTAAATCACAGGCTGCTTTTTAGGGGGGGCTGGGGGCCACCCTAAATTGGCAGCGCCTGATGTACCGCAACGGGGGGTGACCCTCAACCCCCCCCCCACCCCAAATGGAGGGCCCCACCTCATGCAACCCTCCCTGGGGGCAGATATCTGCTCCTAGGAAGGGGCATCTGACCCCAGGGAGGGATGCATGAGGTGGTGCCCCCCCTATCTGCCCCCAGGGAGGGTTGCATGAGGTGGGGCCCTCCATTTGGGGTGGGGGGGGTTGAGGGCCACCCCCCGTTGCGGTACATCATGCGCTGCCAATTCAGGGTGGCCCTCAGCCCCCCCTAAAAAGCAGCCTGTGATTTTGTATATTTTTTTTTGTTTACCCAACTTGGCTTGGTGCAGATGGGCCCATTAGTGTGGCTATCTGCCCCCAGGGTGCCCAAACCCTACTGCCCCATCTATTGGGGGTCCTGCCCCACCTTTTGGGGTGCCCCCCCCCACCCCACCCCCAATGGCTGGGGGACACACCTCATGCAGGCCTCCCTGGGCCTCCTCCAAACGGCTGCGTGAGGTACACCCCACCTCCATTTGGGGTGAGGGGGGAGAGGGCCACCCCAAAAGGTGGGGCAGGACCCCCAATAGATGGGGCAGTAGGGTTTGGGCACCCTGGGGGCAGATAGCCACACTAATGTGGCCATCTGCACCAAGCAAAGTTGGGTAAACAAAAAAAAATATACAAAACCACAGGCTGCTTTTTAGGGGGGGCTGAGGGCCACCCTAAATTGGCAGCGCATGATGTACCGCAACGGGGGTGGCCCTCAACCCCCCCCCCCCACCCCAAATGGAGGGCCCCACCTCATGCAACCCTTCCTGGGGGCAGATATCTGCTCCTAGGAAGGGGCATCTGACCCCAGGGAGGGATGCATGAGGTGAGGCCCCCCCTATCTGCGCCCAGGGAGGGTTGCATGAGGTGGGGCCCTCCATTTGGGGTGGGGGGGGGTTGAGGGCCACCCCCCGTTGCGGTACATCATGCGCTGCCAATTCAGGGTGGCCCTCAGCCCCCCCTAAAAAGCAGCCTGTGATTTTGTATATTTTTTTTTGTTTACCCAACTTGGCTTGGTGCAGATGGGCCCATTAGTGTGGCTATCTGCCCCCAGGGTGCCCAAACCCTACTGCCCCATCTATTGGGGGTCCTGCCCCACCTTTTGGGGTGCCCCCCCCACCCCACCCCCAATGGCTGGGGGACACACCTCATGCAGGCCTCCCTGGGCCTCCTCCAAACGGCTGCGTGAGGTACACCCCACCTCCATTTGGGGTGAGGGGGGAGAGGGCCACCCCAAAAGGTGGGGCAGGATCCCCAATAGATGGGGCAGTAGGGTTTGGGCACCCTGGGGGCAGATAGCCACACTAATGTGGCCATCTGCACCAAGCAAAGTTGGGTAAACAAAAAAAAATATACAAAACCACAGGCTGCTTTTTAGGGGGGGCTGAGGGCCACCCTAAATTGGCAGCGCATGATGTACCGCAACGGGGGGTGGCCCTCAACCCCCCCCCACCCCAAATGGAGGGCCCCACCTCATGCAACCCTCCCTGGGGGCAGATATCTGCTCCTAGGAAGGGGCATCTGACCCCAGGGAGGGATGCATGAGGTGGTGCCCCCCCTATCTGCCCCCAGGGAGGGTTGCATGAGGTGGGGCCCTCCATTTGGGGTGGGGGGGGTTGAGGGTCACCCCCCGTTGCGGTACATCAGGCGCTGCCAATTTAGGGTGGCCCTCAGCCCCCCCTAAAAAGCAGCCTGTGATTTTGTATATTTTTTTTTGTTTACCCAACTTGGCTTGGTGCAGATGGGCCCATTAGTGTGGCTATCTGCCCCCAGGGTGCCCAAACCTTACTGCCCCATCTATTGGGGGTCCTGCCCCACCTTTTGGGGTGCCCCCCCCCGCCCCGCCCCCAATGGCTGGGGGACACACCTCATGCAGGCCTCCCTGGGACTCCTCCAAACGGCTGCGTGAGGTACACCCCACCTCCATTTGGGGTGAGGGGGGAGAGGGCCACCCCAAAAGGTGGGGCAGGACCCCCAATAGATGGGCCAGTAGGGTTTGGGCACCCTGGGGGCAGATAGCCACACTAATGGGCCCATCTGCAGCAAGCAAAGTTGGGTAAACAAAAAACAAAATGCTAAATCACAGGCTGCTTTTTAGGGGGGGCTGGGGGCCACCCTAAATTGGCAGCGCCTGATGTACCGCAACGGGGGGTGACCCTCAACCCCCCCCACCCCAAATGGAGGGCCCCACCTCATGCAACCCTCCCTGGGGGCAGATATCTGCTCCTAGGAAGGGGCATCTGACCCCAGGGAGGGATGCATGAGGTGGTGCCCCCCCCTATCTGCCCCCAGGGAGGGTTGCATGAGGTGGGGCCCTCCATTTGGGGTGGGGGGGGTTGAGGGCCACCCCCCGTTGCGGTACATCATGCGCTGCCAATTCAGGGTGGCCCTCAGCCCCCCCTAAAAAGCAGCCTGTGATTTTGTATATTTTGTTTTGTTTACCCAACTTGGCTTGGTGCAGATGGGCCCATTAGTGTGGCTATCTGCCCCCAGGGTGCCCAAACCCTACTGCCCCATCTATTGGGGGTCCTGCCCCACCTTTTGGGGTGCCCCCCCCCACCCCACCCCCAATGGCTGGGGGACACACCTCATGCAGGCCTCCCTGGGCCTCCTCCAAACGGCTGCGTGAGGTACACCCCACCTCCATTTGGGGTGAGGGGGGAGAGGGCCACCCCAAAAGGTGGGGCAGGACCCCCAATAGATGGGGCAGTAGGGTTTGGGCACCCTGGGGGCAGATAGCCACACTAATGTGGCCATCTGCACCAAGCAAAGTTGGGTAAACAAAAAAAAATATACAAAACCACAGGCTGCTTTTTAGGGGGGGCTGAGGGCCACCCTAAATTGGCAGCGCATGATGTACCGCAACGGGGGGTGGCCCTCAACCCCCCCCCCACCCCAAATGGAGGGCCCCACCTCATGCAACCCTTCCTGGGGGCAGATATCTGCTCCTAGGAAGGGGCATCTGACCCCAGGGAGGGATGCATGAGGTGAGGCCCCCCCTATCTGCGCCCAGGGAGGGTTGCATGAGGTGGGGCCCTCCATTTGGGGTGGGGGGGGTTGAGGGCCACCCCCCGTTGCGGTACATCATGCGCTGCCAATTCAGGGTGGCCCTCAGCCCCCCTAAAAAGCAGCCTGTGATTTTGTATATTTTTTTTTGTTTACCCAACTTGGCTTGGTGCAGATGGGCCCATTAGGGTGGCTATCTGCCCCCAGGGTGCCCAAACCCTACTGCCCCATCTATTGGGGGTCCTGCCCCACCTTTTGGGGTGCCCCCCCACCCCACCCCCAATGGCTGGGGGACACCTCATGCAGGCCTCCCTGGGCCTCCTCCAAACGGCTGCGTGAGGTACACCCCACCTCCATTTGGGGTGAGGGGGGAGAGGGCCACCCCAAAAGGTGGGGCAGGACCCCCAATAGATGGGGCAGTAGGGTTTGGGCACCCTGGGGGCAGATAGCCACACTAATGTGGCCATCTGCACCAAGCAAAGTTGGGTAAACAAAAAAATATATACAAAACCACAGGCTGCTTTTTAGGGGGGGCTGAGGGCCACCCTAAATTGGCAGCGCATGATGTACCGCAACGGGGGGTGGCCCTCAACCCCCCCCCCACCCCAAATGGAGGGCCCCACCTCATGCAACCCTCCCTGGGGGCAGATAGGCGGGGCCCCACCTCATGCATCCCTCCCTGGGGTCAGATGGCCCTTCCTAGGAACAGATATCTGCCCCCAGGGAGAGTTACAAGGGGTGCCCCCTTTCTACTTTGGTTGGGGGGGCACCCCCCCCTATGGGGGGACACCCCCTTCCTTTAATTCAGTAAAAAATCCATGGTGGCTAGTGGCCTCCACCCCTTCCCCCAACCCTGTTTCCCATCATTTCATTTTTATTTTTTATTTTACATTCCCTTGGGGCAGATGGTCAGCCATCTGCCCCAGGGTTCACATACACGTGCCCCCATGCTTTGGGGTCGGGAGGGGGGAGAGGGCTGCTTACTTGAAGCAGCCCCCTTCCCACCCCCCACCTCACAAAGAGATCCATGGTGGTCTAGTGGGTTGCTGGTCACGGATCGAGCGCTCTGCGCCGATCCGTGACCAGCAATGCCTCATATGTGGTGTCCTTGGAAAGGGGAGAAAGTCCCCTTTCCAGGGACACCACTTTCTGCTCAATCCCTGGTGGCCTAGTGGGCCCCAGGACCCCAAACCCCCTCCCACCTCCCCCCATCCCTCGGATTATTTTCACGTTTTCTTTTATACATTTCCCTGGGGGCAGATGGTCAGCCATCTGCCCCCAGGGTTCATTTTCATGTGTCCCCATGCTTTGGGGACCGGGGGGGGGGAGAGGGCTGCTTACCTGAAGCAGCCCCCCTCCCCCCAACTCGCAAACAGATCCATGGTGGTTCAGTGGGTTGCTGGTCACGGATCAGCGCTCTGCGCTGATCCGTGACCAGCAATGCGGCATATGAGTGGTGTCCCTGGAAAGGGGAGAAAGTCCCCTTTCCAGGGACACCACTTTTAGGTCAATCGCTGGTGGCCCAGTGGGCCCCAGGGCCCAAAACCCCCTCCCACCTCCCTCCTTCCCTCGATTTTTTTTTTTTTTTTTTTTTTCCCCCACCCCTGGGGGCAGTGATCATCTGCCCCCAGGGGTCCCTGGCGCTGTGGCCCCATGCTTTGGGGCCACGGGGGAAGGGGGCCGCTTACCTAGTAAGCAGCCCCCCCTCCCCCACGCGTCACAAAAGGATCTTCGTTTGATCCGTGACGTTGCTGCCCGCGGATCGAGGCGCCCTGCGCCCGATCCGCGAGCAGCAAAGCCACACAATGGGTACCGTTGGAAAGGGGAAGATCTCCCCTTTCCAACGATACCCGCCTCGATCTCCGGCTTGAAATACAGCCGGAGATCGAGGCGGAACAAGAAGGGCACTCACCTTCTCTCTCCAACGCAGCAGCCGAAAATGGCTGCTGCGGTGGAATTGCTTTCAGTTTCACGCCGACGTGCGTCACGCACGTCGGCGTGTAACTGAAGGAAATCCAACCCCCGGGCAGTGAGGGGGGACCTCCCCCTCACATAGCCCGGGGGTTGGATTACAGTTTTGAGCGATCCCTGCTTTGCAGGGATCGCTCAAAACAAGGTGCCGAAAAGGACGAGCTATCTCGTCCTTGGCACTGCGTGTGCACTTCCAAGGACGAGATACCTCGTCCTTGGCACTTAAAGGGTTAACACACAATGGCTACAATAATGCCCTACATGTACGAGCCCGAGTATACCGAGGAGGAACTACTGGAAAGGGAAGCACGCGAAAACGATGGGGATTCGGACGGCAGTTGGCAGGACGAATCAACAGATGAAGAGCCTGGGCCTAGTCGAATGGACGGCGTCTCCACCTGGTGCACATGCAATCGGTGCGAGCTAATGCCAACTGAGGACGAGAACTGCTGCTGCCGAGAAAACTCGGGATGCCTAGCCTACATTTCGGAAGGCGAGCCACGACCGCAATGCATCACCGAGCTGCCAGACTTCAGGGCAGCCTGCCTCACACGGGCCGTGTTGAGAATAATGATGGTGCTTATGCACGAACTTCGCGCAACTGTTCGTCCTCGTAATCTGAGTAACGAGTAAGTATACTCTGCTTGTCATGCCACTCCTATTTCATGATCTTCTACTGTATTCAAAATTACATCTACATATCATTGTAATGCATGTAAGTCGTTCAATAGTGTGCATTGTCTAGATAGCATTTGTCCGTGCAGAATGCCATTAGTTACAAGAATTGTCATTGACAACAAACGTTTATTAAACTTATCTTGGTCATTTAAAAACAATTTGTTTCATTCCTTTTCACAGGTGGTACAGGCTGGTGGCCTATCGTTCCTTTACATGGTGGCTCCACGGGAGGCTTGGACACCGCGTTCGAAGAGTGATACCCGCCTGTGCCGTTCGTGCCATTAGAGAAACGTTCCCGAGTGACAGCGGTCAGTACAGGGGATTTTCTCTCGCTGTGCTGCAACCTGACCTGTATAATCTTTAAAGTCTTGTATTTTTGTGTCATGAAAATAAGATACAAAATAAAACACCACATATATTTTAACAACATTTGTTTCGATTTTTTAAATGAATCAAGTGTGTCTCCATTCAAGGATGGACGTCAGACATCTGTGCTCCGAATGGGTGAAGGTCTGGTCGCTGTGAAGCAGGGTGGTCACTATCTATCTAAGCTAACATAACATATTCTCGATAATGCATGCACTAAATAACACTTGTTCAAAGTCTTTCAGTAGGTTATGTCTCTATAAAAGTCACACATATATCTATACTAACAATTACCATTGGATTATACAGGCCTTAGGGTCTTGACCACTATAATACACCGGTTGAAGTGTGGGTCTGTGCTCACAAGAATCTCCGGTATGTGGCATTTGTTATTGATAAGCAACGATATACTATCATTGATATAAAGGCGATATACTATATATTGATATAAAGGCGGTTCGCGCCGGTGGATGCGCGCTGGCATGGGGGGCTGTCAGGGGCGCGAAAGGCCAAGGTGCCAAACTACATGTACACTTCAAAAGGTATCCCACGCCCAGGGGCCATCGCTCACATGGCCTCCTCAGACCCCGTGTCTCCAGCCAGGCCTCCCCTTGAAGCAGGCCGCCCCCCTGCAATCCACATAAGTGTGTCTCCATTCAGCAGTCTTCCTGTGCCTTATCTGCACGCCCCAGGCCCATCCATCCCACCCCCCTGTATCAAAGGCGGTTCGCGCCGGTGGATGCCCGCTGGCATGGGGGGCTGTCAGGAGCGCGAAAGGCCAAGGTGCCAAACTACATGTACACTTCAAAAGGTGTTCCACGCCAAGGGGCCATTGTTCACATGGTCTCCTCAGACCCCGTGTCTCCAGGCAGGCCTCCCCTGAGGCAGGCCGCCCCCCTGCAATCCACATAAGTGTGTCTCCATTCAGCAGTCTTCCTGTGCCTTATCTGCACGCCCCAGGCCCATCCATCCCACCCCCCTGTATCAAAGGCGGTTAGCACCCGGGGATGAGCGCTGGCATGGGGGGCTGTCACGGGCGCAAACGGCCAAGGTGCCAAACAGCATGTACACTTCAAAAGGTGTCCCACGCCAAGGGGCCATCGGTCACATGGCCTCCTCAGACCCCGTGTCTCCAGCCAGGCCTCCCCTTGAAGCAGGCCGCCCCCCTAATACCACAGCATACATACGTCATTCATTCACAAACACACCCCAGTTTCTAATACTTTAAAAACCACTCGATATGTCTCATGAGAACATCTTTGTGCTTTGCAAGTCAACTCCTGAACGTGCTACCTGGGAACCACTGAGATCTACGCTAATCTGCTCGTCGTCGTGCTATCCGTGAACTTCTGTGACTGCTTCGAGCATACCCATCAGTGCGCTACCTGTGGCCATCCACCTTTTCTCCCGCAACATACTGCTCTGCTTGCTGAATCCAACTGTTTGTTGGTCAAGGTAAGGCCATGTATCCTGGTCATATTTCGGAGATTTTTAAATTTCTATCTATTTGCGAGTAGAGTACCCAATAGTGCTATGTTCATTGGTCTCATTGCTATTGACTTAAATTTCCATTGCTATGCTAACAATAGATCTATTTATTTTCATCTGTGTCAATTGTCATCGAATTGCATCCTTCGGGGGTCCAGTCTATGATGTAAGCATGTTTCCTTCTCGTGCAATACAGAACATCCAAGGGATGAGTCACATGTTCAGTTTTTAGTCATTTATACATTTCTGCAACTTATGCAAATACTAAGCCGCACATAATGAACTGGTATAGTTCCTGCGACCAAAACAAACCTTGCATTGATCATTGTATGATTCATTTACTTTTGTATCAAATCTTTATTCTTGAAGATTGTATAATAATGTCGATATTTACTTTTCAGATTTATCAACAATGCCTGCCTGTTCGATTAGCGGTTGCCCTTCGAAGACCCATGCGAAATCTGAAGGCACTACAATGCATGTTTTCCCGAAAACTGTTGATCGAATAAGAGAATGGGTCAGACATTACGGATATCCACTGGATGAGCTGGAAAGTAGAGTCCAACAAGTCTTACAGGACAAGAGGGGTGATCGATATCGCATCTGCAGCCGGCACTTTTCCTTGGACATGTACACAACATCTTGGGTAACAAAGAAGAATAAACGGCGAACGACACGGAAATTGCTCGAAAACGCTATTCCCACTCTATTCGTTCACATTCCGCCACCGGTGAGTCAAGTGTCCGGATTTAGCTTTAGGCCTTGCGGTAGAGTGTAGGTATCCGAACGGATTAATTGATATTGTAGGTGTTCTATCCCTTGTAATAATTTCGATATTGATATGATTGTATAGTTTTTTGAATAATGACATTTACCAATATATTCTTTTTCGATTTCATAACCCACAAACGCAATGTATATATATGGGAACAGGAAACTGTGCTGTATTGAGCATTTTACAAGTATTCTGTCGCCTTACATGGCTATTTTTAATATTGGCATTTCATCATCAATCATTAATTTACCTTTACAATTCTTGACTATCCCTTGAATCTGAAGCAAGAACATTCTACATCCTTGACGTGGTCACAGTTATCAACCACTTCTAGCGCGTATCAGGTAATCTTACTAGGCTAATCCGCTACAGACCTGTTTTATGCATGTCAAGTAATATTTTTATTTTATCGTGTAATCATTTTACCGAATGTTTGGTTAGTGCTTTCCAATTGATATACACCTTAGTTATCGTCCACTGGTGTTTGTTTTCGGTTATAATTAGTGTTATCCATACTAATGCAAGTACTGTCTTTCAGGGAGATGCTGAAGCGTCCGCCACATCTACAACATTTCTAGATGTTCTTCAACAGCAGGAGGTATGGATACTGACAGCTCCATCGAGCGTCATCATCAGAGCTGGAATTCTTGTCGTTTGATTGATCTACACAATGTTTCATTCGTGGTTAGCCGTTGATATGTACCTGTGCTGTCGACCCCAGGTGTGTGTTATGTTTTCACTATTGTAATCCTCACTAATGCAAGTACTATGTTTCAGGCAGTTGATGGAGCGTCAACCCCTGCACTTGATGCAGAGCCTGACATTCAAGTAATTCCAGGGGAAGTGGAAGCGGGACCATGCGTATACGAATCGGCGCAACAGCTTTCGGAAGTGCGCACTACATTTGCAACATCCATAGATATTCTTCAGCAGCACGAGGTATGGATAATGACAGCTCCATCATGCGTGATCATATAACGTGATTCCATTTGCTATACTTTCTTCCCTATTAACGCAAGTGCTGTGTTTCAGGGAGATGACATAGCTTCCACCACAATCACAACATCTCATTTAGATGATGCAGATGTAAAGGAATCGTTGAAATAAGTCGATGAAATGTGATCATATTTGGATTTTCCTTGATTCTTTTGGACAATGCATCATTTGTGGTTATCTCTTTATATGTACCTGTGCCGTCGACCCCAAGTGTGTGTTGTGTTTCCAATATTGAAAAGCATACTAATGCAAGTACTGTGTTTCAGGGAGATGCGGATGCCTCCTCTCCAATACAACCATTCATGGCAGTCCATGCAGAGCCAGAGGTATGGATACTGACAGTTCCATCGAAATAGATCATCACTGGTCGAATACTTGTCGTTTGATTGTTGCACACAATGTTTAAATCGTGTTTGGCTATTGAGATGTACCTGTGTGGTCGTCCTCACATGTGTTTTATGCTAACAATATTTTGATACATAGTAATGAAAGTACTATGTTTCAGGGAGACGATGGAGCCTCATCCCGTGCTGTCTATGTGGATACAGAAAATATAGTCGTTGCAGCGCAAGAGGAAGGGAGGACATGCGGAAACGAATCGGAGCTACAGCGTGCAGATGTTGAAGGTCGAGTCAAAAAAGTTGCAAAGAATAAAAAACAAAAAAAGGTTAGCTACAAACAGTTCATAACTTTAAAAAAAATGTTTGTGCTGGGGACTATTTTATGTTATTTTCCAGTCAATTCTACTACACTCCATCTTGTGTTTAAACTGAACATCCCTTTTCCAATCTCTCCTCCAGTTACCCGTGGGTGTCAGAACTATACACACACAGACAGTGAAGCGAATGAGAGATGTGGCTTGCCAGATCGTGTACACTGTGGAGGAACTATTAATTGAGGCGAGGCGTGTTCAGGCTCGAGATGCTCATGTCCAATGGCCAGAACATGAATTAACTGTGTTTGGAGACTACAGCAAAGTTGCACTGGACCATAGCTACAGTGCGACCGCACCACCACAAGAAGATGTTATTGAATGTATTGAAGATTGCTCTGAAGTAGTTGCAGATCAATTTACACAATCTACACCCGCCAAAAATTTGCCCCCAAAAAACCTGTCGACATTGTTGTGTTCTCCCATCAATGTTGAAGTAATAGATGTCAAAATGACAGAGAATGAACCAGCCGCAGCATCCATAGACGCATCAGAACTTGATATCAGCGATATTACTTTCCAATGTGTTGAAATCTCCACAACATCACAGGCCGAAACAACGTTAACACAGGATGACAGTCTAATGAAAGAGAGCAAATACATTGTACTCGACAGTTGTTTGATGGAAATTATAAGTATGCTGAAATGTGTGCATTCCATTAGAGGGAAAGTATGTGGGAAGCCATTGATTAATGTGACTCGTCAAATAAAAGGCAGTAACGTCAAAATAAATGCCGCCTGTAGATTAAATCATAGGTTCTCATGATCTGCACAACCGATGCTGGGGAAACTGCCAGCAGGCAATCTACTGTGTGCAGCTGCATCACTTTTTAGTGGGTCCAGTTTTAGAAAGTTAGAGGCTTTCTTTCAGTTTGTGGGACTCCATTTCATTTCTAAAGCGCTGTACTACATATACCAACGTGATTATCTGTTTCCGGCCATTAGTGATGCTTGGAAAATTGAACAATTGTCTCTAGCAAGTACATTCGAAGGCAAACGATTCAGGCTAGCCGGCGATGGACAGTGCGACAGCCCTGGATTTTCTGCCAACTACTGCACCTACCACTTTCAGGACATGGATAGTAAGACAATTGTGAGTTCGGTGGTCGTGCAGGTAACACAATGTACATCCTCAGTGGCCATGGAGAAACTAGGTTTTATAAAATCAGTGGAATATCTACAATCGAGGGGAATGCAGATCGACCTCATAGCCACGGATAGACACGTTTCAATTGCCAAGACAATGAGAGAGCAGTTCCCACATATTAAAAATCAATTTGACGTATGGCATCTTGCTAAATCAATCAATAAGAAAATCTCGGCTGCAGGGAAAAAAAAAGGTTGAGAAAGTATTTTGCAGTGGTCACATTCTATCACCAACCATCTTTGGTGGAGCTCAAAAACTTGTGAGGGGTCAGTGGAAATACTACTTGAAAAATGGCGGTCACTGATGCACCACTGTACCAACGTTCACCGCTGGACAGGAAATGAACATTTCCACCAATGTGAACATGGCCCTTTGTCCCCAGAGGAGGCACGGAAGAAAAAGTGGTTGATTCCATCTTCACCGACACACAAAGCCACTGAGAAGATTGTTTTCGACAAAACTCTATCAAGAGATTTGAGAGGACTGACAGAATTCTGTCACACAGGAGATTTGGAGGTATTCCACAATATGTGCCTAAAGTACAGGCCAAAGCGCTTGCATTTTAGCTTTCGGGGCATGAAACATCGCACTCTACTAGCGGTCTTGGCCCATAACAGCAATGTCGGACGTGAACAATCTAGGACTAGGGGTAAAGTAAGGATGCCTCGCTACACTAAGGTGTTTTCAAAACGAAGTAAGCAATGGGTGATCAAACCAGTCTATGATGAAATGCAGTTCGACTTTGTGAAAGGCCTTGTTGTTACTGTGTTAGAGAAGCACAGATATGGAATTTTGGACGTTTCTGTGCAGAGCAGTGATCCATTGCCACCGAACATTGCGACTGTGCCATGCCCACCCGAAGCACAGCTGATTGTGAAGTACAAATCCCGGTTTAAATAATTGCAATACGATTGTCTTTTTGTAAATAAATGTTATTGTACAGTTACCTGTAAACCTAACCCCTACCTTCACCAACATGGGTGGCGAACAAGCTGGGTGTCATCTTTGAATTCTCTCTATTCACCTCACATATGTGTATGTATATATTTTTCTCATGTCTCATCTCATGTAAATGTAAATGCTGCGCACTGTTAACGGAGGGGAGGCTTGCGTATTGCAAATAATAAAACAAACAAACAAACAATAAATCTCACTTTTAACTCAACTCCTGTGGTACTTTATACTTTCCCTGACCTTCTGCCAAAAATCAAATGTCTCAATTTGGGCTGCAAAGCTCGCAGACAACGGGGACAAAATTGGGGCACTTAGAACGCGCCAGCCAAGCGGGCCGTGGCATTTGGGAGAGAAGCCAGTTTGCATTTGCACATTGAGGCGCACAACATAGACAGATTCTAAACTTCAAGTTCTCACAGATGCCTATACTACGTGATGTTGCAAATAAAGAATGCGAAGGACAGCACCCAGATGAGGCCCACAAGTCGCACTGGAAGTATAAGGGTCTATTGTTTTTTGACCTTGAGACAGGGACCATGCCGAAAGAACTACATTTGAAGGGAGTGCGCAATAACGTAAGAGACGATAAGATAGAAAATTCAGAAACTAGACCGAGTTTCATTTTAGGTCAGTATATGAAAAATCGTTGTCAAGAGCACGGTCCGTTTTACAGACTGCATTACGAAGAGACACAATGGAAATTTCAAATATAATGTAAGTAAATCTTTACACGCTTTTATACCGGAATGAAGATTTAATGAATGGATGCATGAATAAATGAATGAATGAAGAGCTAGGAAAAGCAAGTAAAACTGTTCGTAGTGGGCACATGGGCATGCAGGTCCACTGGTCTCACCGATCTCGGTCCTTGGCCCAGCCACTTTTCCCTGCACTGCCTACCTGCACTACGGGACTGTCTCTGTATCCTTCAGCCCCTTCTCCCGGCATTTACCTTGCACTTGCCACCAGCTGGCCCTATTATTTAATTTGTATTCAACTAACCATGTACAGCCCTTCCCCATGCGCGATCAGAAAGACACCTGGCCTAGTAGGATCGTTGTCTGTCTGCCCTTGTTCCCCACCTGCCTCGTCACGCCTAGAAACACTTGAGTATAGGCGCGTTACAAATGCCATATCATATATCATATCATTCCTCACGCATGTAGACTAACTGTCGTTTATCATTGTGTGTTGGCCTCGATTTATCTCGTTACTTTTCGCATTGATTTTAGAGACGAACATACTCCATTGAACTTCCTTGCAAGCAAATAGTTTCTGATCGGCCGTAATAAATAAAATGAGTAATATTAATGAAGTTCGGCTAGCGAGACTAATTATCATTTTTTTGTTTTCATAACAGGTATTTGATCCCATTCTGTCACTGCCATCTGTTTGAGACACCGGCGGATGGATTCTTCAGCAGACACCTGCAGCTTCGTGTCAACAACTGGAGCACGATCACCATATTATGGGACGATCGCCAAGGGCCCACATGCCCTTACGCTGTACTAGTGGCTAGAAGCAACATAACAACCTTTAGGCTGGACTAGTGCCTAGTTGATGGAACAGCCTTGCGGTTCACCGTGCTTCCAAAGTGATTCTTTTTACGAAAATGAACACCCTGTGTACCATAAAGGAACAGCGCGTGACTCAAGATGAAACGGAACAGTTATTGCGGATACAGATAAAAGAAAATAAATGGCTTCCGGAGTTCATATGGCAATTGCTGAATATTCTCTAAACATTTAATGTCAAATAAATGTACTTTACCAAATGTACCGTGTTGCTGTTTCATTTTAAAGTACAGTTTCATATTCCGAATTGTGGCGCGCTGTGTTGTGAGTTGATCTGTGTTGGTTTCCGGGTTCTGTGTGGAGTCGCGCAGAAGACGACTGGGCGCGTTTGCCTACGCAGCACAGTAACGTCACGGGGAGAGGCGGGGAATATGAATGTTTTGATAATGTCAGGCTCAGGCGCGGGGGAATTGATTTAGTGCCGCAAAAGCAGGTCAGCCAGGGCGATCGGGGAAAAGATAGGATTATCAGAAAATGGCGGCTCCCTGGTGCTTGTTTTCGCGTGCGTTTAATGGACGAAAACTCGGGTAAGGTCCATAGGAAAGTTTTCTAAAATCGAGCCACTTAGGCTTAAAAAAACATGGCCGACCCGTAGGTACAATACAAATTTTTACTAGACCATGCCTTTAATGTAGTCAGATACATTCAAAAAGTTTCTTCTGATCCTTAAAAATTGCCCAACCGGAAGATTATCACGTAGGGCCAACGGGTGGAAACTGTTATATTTTAGAAGGGTGTTTTTGTCTGTGGGCTTCCGATACAACTTAGTAAAGAGATGTCCCGTATCTGGTCTACAAATTAAGAGGTCAAGGAAGGGAATAGCTGTGCCATCAAAAGACATTGTGAATTTGATATGTTCATTTTGACTATTAAGCCAAACTAGGAAGGTGGACAGTGTGTTCTTATTACCCTTCCATACCATAAACACATCATCGATGTAGCGATACCATTGGCCTATTTGTTCTTTAAAGGGATTGTTGATGTTGTAATTGGATAGGTTTTCATAGTTGTCCATGAACAGATTTGCCAAATCCGGGGCAAAAGTGGCCCCCATGCTGGTTCCATGGATTTGGCGATAGAAAGTTCCCAACATTTTTTGCATTTGTCAGCCTCTTTGGTAACTATGTGATTATCTTTGGACAACAGCACCAAGGATCGTCTCTCATCCATACTCAAATTGTCACAATCACACTTTAAAGGAAAGGAAGAGAGCTCGACACTCTCTTCCGAACCACGGAAGCCGAATGAATTCGACCCTCCCACCGTGGTTGGCACAGACGCCTGATATATAAAACAGGTCGCCACGTGGCAGCCAATGGGGGCAAGAGGGGTTAGGGAGAGGTTGTAGATGGGATGGGGAATTTAGGAACACCGGAAAAAGAGTAAGGAACTCCTACTTTGGATGGGACAGGGGAAGCACCAGGAAAGAACCCTACTCTGTCCAGCATGTAACACTGTCCACGTAAATAACCTGACTTCCTATCTAGTACACCTTAATACGTGTACTAACCCCTGTTGGTTCACAATAAAACACATAAGCAAGTAACATGATGAAAACAAACATTAGGAAAACTTCCCATCATAATAAACAAGACACATGGCCCTTCGGGCAGCAAAGCAACAAATAACATAAATGATTTCCCTCCTACACTAGTTTACTGCACCAGTGAAGATTTGGTGACTTGGTAAACATAATGTCCATGTATCATATTGAGTCTTTTGTCAGTAAAGAGTTTGTTACTCATAGAGACCCATTAAAGATGCAGATTCACTATTGCTTGATACACACTAGGTTTGCCCAGCAAAACCGTAAATGAGTGAACACCCTGGATGTTCCTAAGCAGCAGTACATGAGTGCATACACTGTGTTTTCTCAACACAACATTCTAAAAAACATTTGCCGCTACTTATCTTATGTCTGGGAGCCCCTCAGGACTTCCCAGACGAAATACGACCCGCTGTAAATCACTCCCAACAATGTAAGCAATCACCGTGCATTTCCCCGTACTTAACTTTGGTCTGGGGAGCCCCACGGGACTTCCCAGACAATGACCCTAAAGCCGTGATCCTTATCAGCAGTCTCCTGCTCCTTCCGAAATGCGGCGGTCTGTAGTTCATGCAGTCCTGCTCTTCATCGTTCCTCTCCGCACGCGGCCGGTATGCCTCCACGCTGAATCAGAATAAGCCACACCTGCACGCTGCCGTTAAAAGGTAATATGCTGCCCTTAATCCCAGACAGCTGGCCAAGCGCGCGCGTGTCAAACTACACGCAGACCCGAGAATGCTGGGAATTGTAGTTTCTAGACCTTGCCAGTTTAAGAGGCATATTTAAACACTCCTCGTCTTTGCCAGCCCTGAGTCCTGACATTACTTCCCCTTCCAGGGCTCCTCCCAGGACCTGGTTTACCCGGATGTCGTACATGAAATTGTTTAACCAACCTGGGAGCATGGACATCTCATGCTGGTTCCCAAGAACAATTCTCAGGTCTGTAACCTTCCCATTGCACCAAATACCATAATTGTTGATATCTTCTTTTGGAATCCACAATGCGCTTTACTTCATATTCCGTTTGTCCTTCTCTCACTATGGCTGGAGGTTTTTTCGTCGTTCCAGGAGCTGCAGGTTTAAGCAAAGACACATCGAAGACCGGGTGTATAGGTAGAGTCTTTGGCAAACACAATTTTATAGCTGTAGATGACACACATTAAACGATTTCATAAGGTCCAATAAATCTAGGCATACGTTTACGAGATCCTACTATAGATAGATTCTTGGTTGATAACCAAACTCTGTCTCCTATCTTATAGCGAGGACTCTCCTGTCTGTGTTTGTCAGTGTGTCTTTTATAGGTTTCTTTAGCCTGTTCCAAATGCGTGCACACTTTCTGTCTGATCTTAAGAAGCAACCGTTTACGTCCTTGTAAAACTGGTACATTCTCTACTTCAGGTAAATGTTCTGGTATCATGTTCTGCTCATGTCCAAATAAACATTCATTGGGGGACATACCCAAGGAAGAGTGCAGCGTGTTGTTATACGTAAACTCTGCCAACCATAATGCCTGCACCCAAGACTCTCGGCAATCCCCCAAATAGGCCCGCAAGTATTGTTTGAGTGTTTGATTTACTCGTTCTGTCTGCCCATCGGTTTGAGGGTGCTAACTGCTAGATAAGGCACAGTTGATTCCCAACATGCAACAGAAAGCTCGCCAAAACTTTGATGTAAATTGTGGACCTCTGTCCGAGACAATACTCTTGGGCAACCCGTGTAATCTAACTACATGTTGAAGGAACAACTCTGCTAACTTGCCTGCTGCAGGTATTCCTTCACAAGGAATGAAATGAGCTTGCTTGGACAGAAAATCCACCACTACCCAAATGGTGTCAAACTGCTTATCAGGTGGAAGGTCTGTAATAAAATCCATAGATATGTGTGTCCATACTTTCTCAGGTGTGGGTAATGGTTGTAATTACCCTCTCTTTTTTACATGATCTGCTTTATTCCTCATGCAATTTCACATTGTAATAAATATTTGCCCACATCCTGCCTCAAAGTAGGCCACCAAAAGTATTTTTCCAACATGGTTTCTATTTTCCTTTGCCCAGCATGACCCGCTAATGGAGAATTATGACACCAATATAGGGCTTTTCCCTGTATTTCCTTAGTAGGTAAAAACAATCGATCTTGATGGTACGGTAACCCCTGCCTCACCTTCCTTGCCGGATGACTGGCCTGCCACTTATGGATTTGTCGGGGGGGAAGAGCCTTCTTGACTTCATCAATTAAATTTTTTGTAATAGCTCCAATGACTTTTTCGGGAGGAATAATTGCTCTTACTTCACTCACCACACTCTCCAAATTTTGCTGCCTAGACAATGCGTCTGCCTTACCATTATTCTTTCCTGGTCTGAATGTCACCACAAAATTAAATTCATTAAAGTATTGAGACCAGCGTAATTGCCTTGGACTAAGTTTATGAGCAGTCTTAAAGTATTGCAAGTTCTTGTGATCCGTTACCACCACCACCTGATGCTTAGCCCCCAATAGGTAATGCCTCCATTCTAAAAAGGCTGATTGGATAGCCAGCAATTCCTTGTCCGTGATAGAGTAATTCTGTTCACACCCTGATAGTTTTCTAGAATAGAAGGCCACTGGGTGCCATACCCCCTCCTTATCCTTCTGTGACAAAATCGCCCCTATCGCCAGATTACTAGCATCTGTCTCCACTTGAAAAGATTCATTGGTGTCTGGGTGTTTCAACACTGGTGCAGTAGTAAAAGCGATCTTTAATTCCTGAAAAGCCTTTTCTGCTTCAAGACCCCAAATGAATGGTGTTGCTTTCTTGAGAAGTTGAGTAATCGGCATTACTAATGCTGAGAAATTACTAATAAAACGCTGATAGAAATTTGCAAATCCTAAAAATGATTGGATGTCCTTGATGCATTGTGGTGATGGCCAATCTGTCACAGCCTGTACCTTCTTGGCATCCATCACTAGACCCTCTGGAGTTAGTATGAACCCCAGAAATTCCACTTGCCTAGTGTGAAAATCACATTTCTCCAGTTGTACAGAAAGCTGATACTCCTGCAGCCTCTGAAGCACTGCCCTCACATGTTGAACATGCTGTTCCTCTGAAACTGAATAAATCAAAATATCATCAATGTACACTATAACAAATACATCAATAAAGTCCCTCAACACTTCTTGCATAAAGAATTGAAATGCCGCAGGAGCATTGCATAATCCAAAAGGCATAACCAAGTATTCGAACAATCCAAATTTTGTCCGAAATGCCGTCTTCCACTAATCCCCCTCTTTTACTCTTATCAAGTGGTATGCTCCTCTTAAATCCAATTTAGTGTAAATTTTTGCCGCCCGCACCTGATCCAGTAACACAGAAATTAGAGGCAATGGAAATCGATTCTTAATGGTTACCTTGTTCAAGGCGCGATAGTCAATTGTCACGTCCACCAGGGGTCACACTGGTAGAGGGAGCAATCTGCAGCCACTCGCAAACCAACAGAGTCTTGACCATTCACACGCTCTTACACGACGATACAGGCAGAGGCAACAGAACTATACCAATACGCTTGGTAATTCAGGTGTCTACCGACCCTCGCGCCGCTGGCAACTGAAATGGAGATATCCTTTCCTCTGGCGCCGTAATCGGCGAAATCGCCATGGCAATAAAACTGGGTATCACGTGACTAACGGACATTAATCACGTGACTCTCTTGCACGTCAATCATGGTTTCCTGGACTTGTCATGTGACTACTGTTTGTGGTATTAAACCCGCGAAGAAACCGGAAACGGTGCTTCTCAGCTGCTTATTCGAGTACTGCTAAGCGTCTTGGATTCTATCGGCTATTTTGGAACTACGACCACGGATTGCTTCTTAGGATTTGGCATTGGATTTGTCCCTGAACTGTTACATCGCGTTTGCTATTTTGGAACTACGACCACGGATTGCTTCTTAGGATTTGGCTTTGGATTTGTCCCTGAACTGTTACGTCGCCCTGGACGGATTGTTCCTCCTTGTTTACATCAAGACTTTGATTTTGGTTTTCCTTACGGATTCTGGCTTCAACCACGTGAACTGAATTCTATCTACTCTGGTATGTGGTTCAGTGGGTTCTACCACACTGCATCATAACTCCTTCACGCCAAGTCCTCTACATTCATTGACAGGTCCTACATCTTTAGGTAAGCAGTGCTCATAACACTAGTATATAATTCACAGCTGTTTGCCCTGCTTAATCACTAGCATATTGCCTTTAGCAGTCAAGGGGTCCTTTTGGCAGTTCCTGGTTTCATCTTAACGACCCACCACACACCTGTGGCCGCAAAGACTCCACAGGCAGTGTTTATAGTGTGTCTGTGGGGAACTTGGGGACGGAGGTGCCATATAATCTGCACGACCATCAAGGCGATAGAACAGACTGAGAAGCCTATTGGTCGTCTAGATTATGGATCCTTCTGCTGGGGACCCTGTGACCGCCCTAATGCAGGCAGTTGCGGCTCTTAGGACCGACATGGCCGCAGCCACAGCCGCTATCCATCATCGTCTGGACACTCTGCATAGTACACATCAACCGTTACCTGCAGACGCAGAATTAGGTGATATTGATCCCCATGTCTTGCTTCCTCCCACAGCACCTACCCCAGTATTTCTTTCGACCTCCTTTCCACTTGCGGCTCCTGAGCGATACCAGGGTGATCCCCGAAAATATCGTACCTTCATTAACCAGTGCAAGCTACACTTTCTATGTAAACCCCAAGCTTTCCCCGATTCAGTGACCAAGGCTGCCTTTCTTCTTTCCCATTTATCAGGTGTGGAAGCAACTTGGGCAAACCCGTTCATGGAAAACAATCATCCTGTCTTGTACGATTTTGATCTCTTGGTCACCGAGATGGCAAAGGTGTTTGATACCAAATATAAAGCCCATTCACGGGATCTAGAACTCTTGGATCTTACACAAGGTAAACAATCATTGATTGAATACATTACACACTTCAATCAGCTTTCCGCAGAAACTACATGGCCTGAAGAAAAGAAGGCTGTAGTTTATTATAGAGGTCTTAGTAATACAATGAAAGACGCATTGTCTGTGGTACCATCCCTTCCATCTGTCTTCTCAGACCTAGTCGAACTAACCCTTCAGGTGGACGCCCGTAAAGCTGAGCGCAGAACCGAAACGAGTCGTTTCACTCCTCCTTCATTAAGCTCTACACCTGCAACCACTACCCCAGAACCCATGCAGATAGGTGGGATTAGGAGTCCTATAACACAGGTAGAACGGGAACGCAGGAGGACAGACAACGCCTGTTTTTACTGCGGATTAAATGGGCATTATGTGAAGGAATGTCCCCGGCGGCCTAAGAACAAGACCTCGGGTTTTCAGAAGGCTCGCCCTTGACATTGGGGGTACGGACGAGCACTTCAACTTCCCCCATTGAACCAACTTTTGGTCCCATTAGACCCATAGTGGTCCATGCCTTGTTAAAACCCACCAAAGACATCACCCATCCGGTACACTTAGTCATTGACTCCGGGGCTTCTGGGTGCTTTATTGATATTGCACTAGCACAACATCTCAATTTACCATTGGTCAAGAAAACATACCCTGAACCCGTACAAGCGGTGGATGGAACCAATCTTGCATCAGGCCCTATTATTCATCAAACCGCACCATTAGAAGTAATAATCCAGGATACCCATAAAGAAACCATGTCATTTGACCTCATTTCCACTCCTCAGTTTGGTATCATCTTGGGGATTACCTGGTTGAGACAACACAATCCTTTAATCAATTGGGGAACAGGACAGGTGATGTTTGAATCGGAAATTTGCCAACATTTCTGTTTATCAGAATCCGATTCCACCACCTCTCCCGCCAGTCTCCTCGGCGCTATGGCCGCTTCACATATCATTGACAGCGCACCTGATGTCCCTACAACACACACCGTAGGGGCAGTACTAACTAATATCCCCATTGAATATCACGAATACCTTACGGTCTTCGATAAAGCCACATCAGAAGGTTTGCCACCACATAGATCTTATGATTGCCCCATAGATCTAGTACCGAATGCTGTGATTCCAAAAGGTAGGATTTATTCTCTGTCACAGTCCGAGGAGAAGGTACTAAAAGAGTACATCCAACAGGCACTAAAGGTAGGTCATATTAGACCCTCGTGTTCCCCAGCTGCTAGTCCTATCTTCTTTGTACCAAAGAAAGAAGGAGATTTACGTCCTTGTGTTGACTATAGACGATTGAACAACATTACCATTAAGAACAGATACCCAATCCCGCTCATCTCCACATTGATGGACGGATTATCAAGGGCTACCGTCTATACCAAACTAGACTTGCGGGGGGCTTACAACCTGATCCGTATACGTCAAGGAGATGAGTGGAAGACAGCATTTTGTTCCCGCCAAGGTTTGTTTGAATATCTGGTGATGCCATTCGGGCTTTGTAACGCCCCTGCGACGTTTCAGCGTTTTGTTAACGAGATCTTCACTGATATCCTTGACGTCTATGTAGTGGTCTATTTAGACGACATCTTGATTTTCTCGTCATCTCTGAAAGAACATATAGTCCATGTCAAGGAAGTGCTGTCCCGTCTTAGGAGTAATCATCTATTTGCCAAACCCGAAAAATGCATCTTTCATACTAACGAGGTGGATTTTCTGGGTTTCCACCTGACACCCGGGGGCCTGTCCATGAACAAGTCTAAGGTACGTGCCATCGTTGAATGGCCTGTTCCGTCTACTCTAAAACAGCTCCAAACCTTTCTTGGTTTTGCCAATTTTTACCGGCGTTTTATCGCCGGTTTTTCATCAATTGTATCCCCACTTACAGCCCTGACTAGCCCTCGTGTCCCGTTTTCTTGGGCACAGGAACAACAACATGCCTTTGAAACTCTTAAAGCTAGGTTCACCACGGCCCCAGTCCTACAACATCCTAATCCTGAACTCCCGTTTATCGTAGAAGCTGACGCTTCCTCTTTTGCCATGGGGGCCATTCTGTCTCAGCCCTGTTCAACCACCGGTCGTTTACATCCGGTGGCATATCATTCGCGGAAATGGACTGCAGCAGAAACCCATTATACGGTCACTGAGAAAGAATTATTAGCCATCAAAGACGCACTACAAAATTGGCGACACCATCTCATGGGGGCTAATCATCAGACCATGGTCTATACCGATCATAAGAATCTACAAGATCTGGCCAGTCTGAAATGTTCAAACAGTAGACAGGTCCGTTGGCACTTGTTCTTCGCCGCTTATGATTTCGTGGTAAAACACAGACCTGGCATCATTCATGGCAAAGCGGATGCACTCTCTCGCTCGCCTGGGGGGAATTCCTTATCTCAGTTTCCTGACACCATACTGGACACGAGTCATGTCATTTGTGTTTGTACGCCGTCGCCTCCCATGATCTCCATCATTAAGCAATGGGTCTCTGATCACCCGGATGCTTTGGCAGAATGGGATGCGGTACTCCAAGAGGGCTTACCTTTCGTCCAGGGGAAACTATTTCTTCCTACTTGTGAGGTACGAAACCTGGCTCTTGCATGGTCTCATGACGCCGCCATCAATGGCCACCCAGGGCAACATCGCACCCTAGAATTGTTACAACGTTGGTGTTGGTGGCCATCTATGAGGCGTGATGCTGAGCTCTATGTAAACACATGTTCAATTTGTGCACAAAGCAAATCACGTAGGGGTCGCCCGTTAGGCTTACTCCATCCTTTGCCCATTCCTCCCAAGCCCTGGCACACAATCACTATGGACCTCATTACAGATCTGCCCCGCAGACGAGGGTATGATACAATCTGGGTTGTAGTTGATTCCTTTACTAAAATGGCCCGTTTCATACCTTGTACTGGTATACCATCGGCTCCAACCCTAGCCCGGTTGTTTTTTGAGTCAGTTTTCTGTTTGTTTGGTCTTCCACAGGTCATTATATCAGACCGCGGAACACAGTTCACGTCCCGGTTTTGGCAAGCACTTACCAGACTCTTGGGTATTGATTCTCACTACTCTTCAGCTTACCACCCAGAGAGTGATGGTCAAACAGAAAGAGTGAATCAGTCCCTCGAACAGTATTTACGATGTTTGACCCTCCAATATCAAGACTCTTGGCTACGCTTACTCCATCTTGCAGAATTTGCATACAACAATTCACAGCATTCATCTACTGGTTATTCCCCTTTCTACTCATTATATGGCCAACATCCACGCACATTACCTCTTCCTGATTTAGCCTCTGACACCCCTGCTGCCAACACCTGTGCCCGGGATCTAGTTACCGTACATGCTCAGACCCTTATCCATTTGCGTGAGGCACAATCAGCAATGAAAACCAAGGCTGATAAAAAACGGTCGGAAGCCCCCAACTACTGTGTGGATGATCGTGTCTGGCTATCGACACGTCATCTTCGTATTCCCGGCTGTCGCAAGTTGTTGCCTCGTTTTGTTGGTCCTTATCGGGTCACCAAGGTATTGAATCCCGTGGCTTATCGTCTCGCCATTCCTTCCTCCTGGGAAATCCATCCTGTTTTCCATACCTCTCTACTCAAGCCTTGTCCCGCTCCTACCCGTCTCCTTGCGTCTCCTGCTCCTGTCTCTGTTTCTGCCCCAGATGTCTATGAGATCAGTGCTATTTTGGGTTCCCGTTTGCACAGGGGTAGACTCATGTATTTGGTGGATTGGTTAGGTTATGGTCCGGAAGATCGCTCCTGGGTCCCTTCCTGTGATGTCCAAGCCCCTCTACTGGTTTCCCGTTTTCATAGGGACAATCCTTCCAGCCCACGGGGTCGTGGGCCTTTGAGGGGGGGCTCTGTCACGTCCACCAGGGGTCACACTGGTAGAGGGAGCAATCTGCAGCCACTCGCAAACCAACAGAGTCTTGACCATTCACACGCTCTTACACGACGATACAGGCAGAGGCAACAGAACTATACCAATACGCTTGGTAATTCAGGTGTCTACCGACCCTCGCGCCGCTGGCAACTGAAATGGAGATATCCTTTCCTCTGGCGCCGTAATCGGCGAAATCGCCATGGCAATAAAACTGGGTATCACGTGACTAACGGACATTAATCACGTGACTCTCTTGCACGTCAATCATGGTTTCCTGGACTTGTCATGTGACTACTGTTTGTGGTATTAAACCCGCGAAGAAACCGGAAACGGTGCTTCTCAGCTGCTTATTCGAGTACTGCTAAGCGTCTTGGATTCTATCGGCTATTTTGGAACTACGACCACGGATTGCTTCTTAGGATTTGGCATTGGATTTGTCCCTGAACTGTTACATCGCGTTTGCTATTTTGGAACTACGACCACGGATTGCTTCTTAGGATTTGGCTTTGGATTTGTCCCTGAACTGTTACGTCGCCCTGGACGGATTGTTCCTCCTTGTTTACATCAAGACTTTGATTTTGGTTTTCCTTACGGATTCTGGCTTCAACCACGTGAACTGAATTCTATCTACTCTGGTATGTGGTTCAGTGGGTTCTACCACACTGCATCATAACTCCTTCACGCCAAGTCCTCTACATTCATTGACAGGTCCTACATCTTTAGGTAAGCAGTGCTCATAACACTAGTATATAATTCACAGCTGTTTGCCCTGCTTAATCACTAGCATATTGCCTTTAGCAGTCAAGGGGTCCTTTTGGCAGTTCCTGGTTTCATCTTAACGACCCACCACACACCTGTGGCCGCAAAGACTCCACAGGCAGTGTTTATAGTGTGTCTGTGGGGAACTTGGGGACGGAGGTGCCATATAATCTGCACGACCATCAAGGCGATAGAACATCAATACAAGTGCGTAATGTCCCCTCTTTTTTTGGAACAAAAAACAAAGGAGAAGAGACCGGGGACGTGGAATGTCTAATGAACCCCTTCTCTAACATTTCATCCAAATACTCTCTTAAGTGTTTATTTTCTGTCTCTGTAAGGGAATACATTCTACTGCAGGGTAGCTTCGCCCCCTCCTCCAATTCAATGGCACAATCATAAGGTCGATGGGGAGGTAATTGTTCTGCCCCTCTTTTGTCAAATACCTTGGTGAACTCTCGATATTGCAGGGGAAGTTCTGCTTACACGGCTCCCACCAATTGCACTCTGCTATCCTGTTTCACTAACCACGCCGTGGGTCCCACTTCTGGTAACATGTGTTCTTAACACCTCTGTTCATCAAACTCTACTGTCTGTTTTTCCCAATCAATCTTTGGATTGTGTTGCACTAACCAAGGCATTCCCAAAATCAAACCAAACTGTGGTGCAGCTATCAAATCAAAAGTAATGTCTTCATTGTGACCTGATGTAAATGTCATCCGCAACTTTTGTGTTTGTTGTCTTATAGGCCCTGATACTAAAGGAGACCCATCCACCGACTGCACTCCTTCCACTCTTTGTTTGTCTTGTAAAGGAAGGCCCAATTGTTTGGCCAATGTAATGTCCACAAAATTACCTGTGGCCCCCGAGTCTATCATAGCCAGTACTGTCTGCTTGGATATTGCCCAACATAACGTCACTAATATATACAAATGAGATGTCTTACTTCCAACTGTATTTGCCACCAATTTGGGGAACTTTAATTCCTTCGGGCCTGTCACCTGAGTTCCCCCTAAGGTCGGCCCACTTCTTTTCCCACCTCCTTTTTGCTTCGTTCCCCTCCTATACTCCTCTGGGGAGTATTAGGAGAAGTGCGTATAAAATGGCCTGCCTGTCCACAGTACAAACACAATTTGTTAAGCTTCCTCTGTTCTTTTTCTGCCTCTGATAATGGTCCTCTCACACTACCAATCTGCATTGGTTCTACCTCACTACTCCTTCCTCCCTTCATCCTATCTAATCTCACAAATGGGACAGTTTCTGGTTTCTTTTTATCTCCTTTTCTCTCATTCATCCGGTGATCCAGCCTAAGGGCCAGATCTATCATGGCCGTACAAGTGCTTGGTTGCGGTTCTACCTGCGCAATTGCATCTTTTAGTTCTTCCCGTAAACCTTGATAAAACAATACGGTCTGTTTAGCCACTGGCCATTCTGTTTCAATCACTAGTCTATTAAACTGTGTCACATATGTTACCAGATCTCGTGACCCCTGTCTTAAACCTAACAACTCTTTGTCTTGTGCCAGTGAGACTTCCCGTCTATCAAACAGTCTGCCAAACTCTGATAAGAAATTATCCCAATTATATAACAACGGATCATCTTTCTGTACCAGAGGCATAGCCCAAGCTGCAGCATCGCCTGTTAAATATGATATTACAAAGGCAGTTCTGGCTTGGATAGTTTCCAATGCCGCAGGCTTGCACAAAAAATTAAGTCTACATTGGGTAAGAAAGGTCATATATTTTCTAGGATCCCCTGAAAAACGCTCTGGTGCTGCCAGAGGTACGTTACTAGGAGGTTGCACAATGCCCGTGGGATTTCTACTAGTGGAAACGCTCCCAGTATTGGCTGTACTAGGCCCCACTAAAGGGGTACCTTGGCCCACCAATCCTTGTACTTGTGATTTCAAAGTGGTCGTTTCCTGCCGAGCATGCGCTAATTCCATTTGGATATCTTGTAGTGCCTTTAGCACGTCGGCTAAAGGTGGAGGTGTCGTGTCCATTTGGCTTGGGTGGTTGTGAGTATCCCAATCTGGATACTTTAAAGGAAAGGAAGAGAGCTCGACACTCTCCCCCGGACCACGGAAGCCGAATGAACTCGACCCTCCCACCGTGGTTGGCACAGACGCCTGATATATAAAACAGGTCGCCACGTGGCAGCCAATGGGGGGAGGAGGGGTTAGGGAGAGGTTGTGGATAAGATGGGGAATTTAGGAACACCGGAAAAAGAGTAAGGAACTCCTACTTTGGATGGGACAGGGGAAGCACCAGGAAAGAACCCTACTCTGTCCAGCATGTAACACTGTCCACGTAAATAACCTGACTTCCTATCTAGTACACCTTAATACATGTACTAACCCCTGTAGGTTCACAATAAAACACATAAGCAAGCAACATGATGAAAACAAACACTAGGAAAACTTCCCATCATGATAAACAAGACACATGGCCCTTCGGGCAGCAAAGCAACAAATAATATAAATGATTTCCCTCCTACACTAGTTTACTGCACCAGTGAAGATTTGGTGAACTTGGTAAACGTAATGTCCATGTATCATATTGAGTCTTTTGTCAGTAAAGAGTTCGTTACTCATAGAGACCCATTAAAGATGCAGATTCACTATTGCTTGATACACACTAGGTTTGCCCAGCAAAACCGTAAATGAGTGAACACCCTGGATGTTCCTAAGAAGCAGTATATGAGCGCGTACACTGTTTTCTCAGCACAACATTCCAAAAAACATTCGCCGCTACTTATCTTATGTCTGGGAGCCCCTGAGGACTTCCCAGACGAAATGCAACCCGCTGTAAATCACTCCCAAAAATGTAAGCAATCACCGTGCATTTCCCCGTACTTATCTTTGGTCTGGGGAGCCCCACGGGACTTCCCAGACAATGACCGTAAAGCCGTGATCCTTATCAGCACTCTCCTGCTCCTTCCGAAATGCGGCTGTCTGTAGTCCATGCAGTCCTGCTCTTCATCGTTCCTCTCCGCACGCGGCTGGTATGCTTCCCCGCTGAATCAGAATACCACACCTGCACGCTGCCGTTACCAGTTAATATGCTGCCCTTAATCCCAGACAGCTGGCCAAGCGCGCGCGTGTCGAACTACACGCAGACCCGAGAATGCTGGGAATTGTAGTTTCTAGACCTTCCCAGCTAAAGAGGCATATTTAAACACTCCTCGTCTTTGCCAGCCCTGAGTCCTGACATTAATGTTGATACTTATTTGTATGCCTTCTGCAATCTCTGTACATAGGTCAGCGTATTTCTGAAGTAACCTCTTTATAAAAAGTCTCAATAACACTCTCGGTTGGAGATTGCGGGTAGAATTTAGACCTTGCTTTCAGGTCCCGGATGTCCACGCTGCTTGAGTGGACACCTAGTTCCATACAGATTTCCTCCTGACTTTTAAATAGGTCTGGTTATAATCATAGTAATACAAGGGTGTTCTCAATATCAGCTATTGTTAGCTCGCTCTGGGGCATATGTTCCTCAATGGGTTAATAGGTTTTAACTTTATAATGAAAGAATTATTTGGGTTTGAGTTTTCTTGTAAACATGTAAAGGTCTATTTGAAAGTCTATGAGATTGGTTCCCACTGTCGGTGCAAAGGAGAGTCCTTTGTTAAGGACAGATAGTTCAATATTAGTAGGATTCCTATCAGAAATATTCTGTCTGTGCCTTCATTAGTTGTATCCTGGAGCTCACTCTGGTTAACCTTTTTGTTAGGTCATGATCTCTGTTTTGCCCTATGCTTGCCTCCTCTCCTTTCTCTAAAGATGTTCTTCATGTTAGCGTACCTTGTTCTGAAGGGTCTTGTTACCTGACATGTTTAGTGTTCATCCTTTGATTCCCTCTCTTGTACCTTTTTGTTTCGTCTTAAAAAAACATCCTCCGACCGGTAGTACCCGAAAGTGTGCTGTGCTTGCTGGTGCTCTGTATTAAGATTCCCGTTGTTAACAAGTCTGCTGAACGCAGACTTGTTCCGAGGAACCCTGGACCCAGTGGAGAAGTCTCTGCGCGATGCCAAGCTCGACAAGGCCCAGCTACATGATATTGTACTGGTAGGATGGTCCACTCGCATTCCTAAAATCCAGAAGCTGCTGCAAGATTTCTTCAACGGTAAAGAGCTGAACAAGAGCATTAACCCTGATGAGGCTGTGGCCTACGGTGCAGCTGTGCAAGCGGCCATCTTGTCGGGAGATAAGTTTGGGAACGTACAGGACCTCTTGTTTCTTGATGTCAGCCCCTTGTCATTGGGCATTGAGACGGCCGGGGGAGTCATGACCGTATTAATTAAACGAAACACCACAATTCCCACCAAACAGACCAAGACCTTCACCACCTATTCCGACAACCAGCCTGGAGTGCCGATTCAGGTTTATGAAGGTGAGAGGGCTATGACCAAGGACAATAACCTTCTGGGGAAGTTTGAGTTGACCGGCATTCCTCCACCACCACGCGGGGTGCCTCTGATCGAAGTAACTTTTGACATCGATGCCAATGGCATCCTGAACGTGTCTGCTGTGGACAAGAGCACTGACAAGGAGAACAAGATCACCATCACGAACGACAAAGGCCGATTCAGCAAGGAAGATATTGAGCGCATGGTCCAGGAAGCTGAGAAATACAAAGTTGAGGATGAAAAACAACAGGACATGGTATCCTCAAAGAATTCCCTGGAATCTTATGCTTTCAACATGAAGGCCAACGTGGAGGATGAGAAACTGCAAGGGAAGATCAGTGATGACGATAAGCAGAAGATCTTGGAGAAATGCAACAAAATATTTGCCTGGCTGGATAAGAATCAGACTGCTAAGAAGGAGGAGTTTGAGCATCAGCAGAAGGAGCTGGAGAAAGTGTGCAACCAGATCATTACCAAGCTGTACCACGGTGCTGGTGGCATGCCAGGTGGAATGTTGGGTGGCATGCCTGGTGGCTTCCCTGGAGCTGGCGGGGCTCCAACTGGCAGTGGTGGCTCATCCGGCCCCACCATTGAAGAAGTCGATCAAAGATGGAAACATTCCAGTGGGTTTTGTTGTCGTGGTCGATCCAAGAACGCATTTGTAACAGTGGCTGTTCAAGACACAATTCCACATTGAGGCTGCTGTGCACTTTCGGGGTATTTCAGAATACTTGAATCTGGGGAGGCAGGAGAACAGCATTGCACTTTACTTTATCCGTACTGTAACACATTGAGTCCTGACGAATAGAATCTATTTAATTGGCAAACAAACAAAAAATAACGATTCCCTTTGTAGTTTCTTCTTCTGACTCAACTTCTGAGCTACCTGGTGAGGAAGTTGGTGTATTCCCCTCAATGACCCTTACCGATTCTTGTTATACTTGGTTTGGAAAGTATACACTCTATCATCTTTGTAATCACAGTCGTCTCTAAAATATTTACAGGATTTCCTCAGTTTCACCTCATCTTGGTAGTCCTTAAATATTGAATACATCTTGGTATAGTTCTTTTGTTATGTGCTCTCTAAGCTACCCATATCAGCAATATCTTGTTTAAGCTTGTCTTTTTGACTCTGTATCCTACTATGTTCCCTTCTGGCGTGCTCTACTAACAATTCCATCATAACTTTTGAGTTGTGTGTCAGGTTGTCTTCCCATTTTTGCAACAAATCCTGGTCTTCACTGTTGCTAAAATGAGGAAAGATCAATACCCGCAGACCTCCTGGTATTTTGTAATTTTCTATGTAATTGGTCATAGAAGCCTTCTCCCAGTAATTATTAATTTCTCTCTTCGAGAGTCTTTCCAGTCTGAAGAATGTTTGTCATAATGTTTCGGCTTGGATAGTACTGGTTCTAAATGCATTACCTGTGCTCCATCTTGGAGCAAACAAAGCTGCTCTATCCTCTCCAAGATTTTGGATATATTCTGCCATAACTATTCATCTGGGGTCCCAGCTGCACGTAGCCTGAAAATGATAACGAGTACTGTCCAGTGGGCTATACAGGAATATGAGTGGGCTTGGGTTGTGGTCAAATTATAATGTGTTATCGAGAACAAGTTTTGTTGGATAGCTGCAGCAACTGGTGTGCTTAGGCTCTGCCCCTGCCTGTCACTAATTAAACATGAATTGAATTGTGTACACTAGTAATAATTGCACTTGTCGAAGGAATCATTAAATGTACTTTAATGTACAGATTGGACTATTGGTGCTTTCAGATCAGAACCCACACAGAAAAGCAAATAATCATTCTCCTTTCACTATCCAACAGTCACGTGAAGGACTTCAGACCTGAGCTTCTGCAGGAAAACATTAATCTTGTGTTCTTTGTTAAGACCAACAGTAGTGCATCATAATTTACATATCATTCTCGATTGTAGTTGTCTAAGCAGTAATTTAAAATCGTCATAACATGAGTAAATAGAGACACTGTGGCTGACAAGCAAATCATTGAGATTTCAATTTGATATAGGGCAATGGGAGTGACGTGACACAGAGATACTGGGCCTCATTCCGAGTACGGCGCTAACCAATGGCGCTATTAACGCCTTGGTTGACGCCGTACCCGGACCGGCAGCGCCTTGGTGGTTGGCGGAATTACCGCCCCATTCCAAGGTTGGCGGGGCGGTAATTCCCCAATCCCCATTTACCCTTCCCCATTCCCATTCTTGCCCCATAGGGCATAATGGGAGTGGGGAAGGCGTCAATTACGCCACCGTAAATTACGGTGGCGTAATTAACATCAAGGTCCCTTAGCGCCATGGTATTTAACGCCTGCTTAAAGCAGGTGTTAAAAGCACCATGGCGCTAAGGGAACTCGGAGTATGGCGGTAAGGGATTACCGCCACCGCTCTCGTTAGCGGTGGCCGCTATCCCTTACCGCCATACTCGGAATGAGGCTAACTGAGTTCTGCGATCTCTCAATCTATTTCTCTCCATATATACTTTGTCTTGCATATGATACAGGTGTTATAGGTGAAGTAAGTGACCACAAGAAAACAATATGACTGTGGATGGAAAAGGTGCACATGTGATTTAATCAGTCTCTAGGGCTGAAAATGAACCAGCAGGCAGTTATTGGTCAATAGTACCTTGTTTTGGTTCTTTGGCGGTTCAGCAGTGTCGAACCTGGCTTCGAGCGGTGGTGTGAGCAGATCAAGCTCAATTCAGTTACGTTGGATCATGTGAGCACATGCGGCAAGCAGACGTCTAGCAGGAATGAATGCAGTAGCTCCTTGCAGTTTGAAGGTGGTGTTCAGCGAAGCAGGTCGGGGTGCTCACCAGGATCTGTTTGCAGTCAAGCTGGGTCGGGTTGGGGTTTAACCTCCTCGATGGTTCGATTAGTGACGCTCCTGCGGTACATGTTGTGGATAGCGTTGGTTCAAAGGGGTGATCCAGTTGCTCTGGTGTTTGTTTCGGCAGAGTGGCAATTTGAAGGCGAGTCAGGTCGTGGCCTAACCCCTCGTTTGAGTAGGCGAGTGACAATCCAGCGGTTTCAGTTGGGTCCCGGTGATGAGCAGTTGATTGGAGCCTAGCAGGTGCGGGATCGGCATCGACAATGCAGCGTCAAGCTGGTTCGAGGTGCAAGCACTTTAGCACAAATGTTTGGAGATATGGCAAAGGCAGCACAGACCGGATCCCTCTGGTTGGTTGGCACTGAATGTGACAGAACAGAATGCCTTAGCTTATCTGCTCCTCCAGATGCTGTGCGACCCACTCCAGGGTCGCTAGGACAGGATGGACAGGAGTCCTTTCAGGGTCTGCTCTTGCCAGCCTTGAGAGATTCTGATGCAGAGTGGCAGGTCCTCCACAGCAAGAGCCACCCCCCAATGTGCCCTCAGAGTGGGTAGGAGGCAGAGGTTTCCTCTGCCTTGTGCTGCACCTTCTTTATATCTGTTTTTGATGGCTTTGGAAAGTATAACTCCCTAAAGGGGTCCAAATGAATTCTTCTCTGGTGTTTGTTTCAGAGCCAATTGAAGAAGTGGTGGGATACCCCTTCCTTTAAAGGCAAATGCCCACAGGTGATGGGACTAAAGCTAGCCTGCCTTATGGGTCCAATCCCTGCTCCTGGAATCAGTGGACATTGCCTTCTAACATCAAACCCAAAGTGGTTTGTGCTAAATGAAGTGAAGGGGGCAGGAAGGAAAGATAGAGGCAGAGATAAACAAGATGGTGCAACCTTCCTCCAACTGCAAATAGCTCCTTCTGTCTACACTAACCCTACCCCCATCCTTCTCAATAGAATCAAAAGCCTTTTGATATGCAGCACCATGGTGTGAGGCTGCCCCTGTTGTGAATGGGAGTGCCCTTTGACTCCTGTTCCCAGGTGTGAGGGATCAGAAATGAAAGCAGGACACAAAGTTGCCTTGATTTTGGTTAAAGAGTTTTATTAACATAAACTGGTTGGGAAAATGCCTCTGTGAACCTGCTCTGAGAGGAATTTCCCTTCCTAAAACCAAAAACGAAGAATCTGTCTGTGTGAGGATGTCAAAATTAAAACCATCCTTTTGTCCAAATGTTCTATCCTGACCCTCACACTACAAACCAAATAATAAGGTGAAAAAGTAAATGTCTTTAAATTGGTGATTGCAAAAAGTGTTCATAAATGAAAATAGAAAAGCTCCAACATAAAAGTTCTCCAAGGAAACAGAACCTTGGTTCCAGAGGGTGATCCCTTTCCCCTGGATTCTTCAATACTATGTCAATGTTTCTTGGTCTAACAGTCCTTTGTGTCTTTCTTGGCCCACAACAAACTTGTTAGTTATGAAGGTCTTTAGCCTTAGGGTTCCTCCTTCAAAAAGTTCCTTCTTAACACAAAATTCACCAGGAGTAACAAGCCTTGGCTCCAGAGGTTTATTCCCTTCCCCTGGACTCTGCTTTAAAACCAATGAGTCTTGGTCTGACAGTTCTTAGTTCAACAGTCACAGTCCCTTCTCTGGACTGCCTGTAGATTTGCAACTGCCTGTTAGACTCCCCTGTCAGGACTTCTTATACTCTCGTAACTGCCTGTTATACTTCCTTGCCAGGACTGTCATGCCGCCGGTTCCAGGCTGCCGCTGGAGGCTATGGAACGCTTGCCGCTGGCGGCGCTATTAGGATGTCCCAAGTTTCTCTTCCTACTTCCTGGTTTTTTGCTCTAGTCTTTTGTTCTGTCGCTCTGTTGTTTCCTATGTAAGCCCCGCCCCCTTCCGGGTTCGGCGCGTTGCAACTTTGTCAGTTTTTGCCTTGTTGCTTGCTCCTTTGCTCTCGCTTTGCTTCTCTCCTGTTTTCGCACCCCCCTTTCCTCGTTTCTTCTCCCCTGTTTCCATTTTCCCTCCTTTTTCCCTCCGCGGTGATCCTTCGCCGCCGTGCTTACCTTCTCTCGCTGACTCCCGCTGCAGTTTTGTTTTCCTGCGTTTGCTTCCTCGCCAGTTGCTGGATTTTTCTCACCCAACACAAACTCTCTTACCTGCTGGAGCCGGATCTGTTGCTCCTTACCTCACGGAACACCCTTCCAGCTGTTCAGCTTCGGACTGTTGTTCGTACCATCTCTGGGCTATCAAGAATCCACCGATACAACCTCCTGGACCAGCCAAGTCATCACATCAGTCTACCGACGCAAAGAAGGTTTTTTGAGCCGCTGCTTTTTCCCTCTTCCCACCGGTCCCTGCGGGAAGGAAGCCTACTGCTTCCCTGCTTGGCAGGGAATCAGGGTGGCTTCTCACCACAGACGACCATATCTCTTCTCAAGAAAAAAGTCAAAGAAGAAGTCTACCCAGCAAGTCAGCTCTTCTGAGGATTCAGGTGAGGAGGAAGGGGAGGTGGATGTTGAGATCACTGACAATCCTCACATTACTACTGAGCCTGATAGTTTGCAACGCCAGCAGTCAAGAGCTATGGCTACTCCTGAACAGGTGCAAGAGCTTCTCGCAGCCGTGCAGAATCTAACGCAGGAGTTACAGGCTGTCAAGACAGAAAACACTGCCCTCAGACAGAGGATAGACAGTTTTGAAATAGTCCCGAAGTGACCTTCCTCCTATGCCTTTATCATGTGGAAAATACGATGGCTCACCCAACAAATTCATAGAGTTCATGGAAGCTTGTGTGATATATTTCACGTTCAGACCCCAGACTTACGCCGCAGACCAAGCCCGCATAGGGTTTCTAATATCAAATTTAACCGGGAATGCTCTGTCATGGGTTGCTCCTCTGGTGACCAGTGCCAGTCCCTTGCTACAAGACTATGCTGGGTTCACAGCTCAGTTCAAACTGGCGTTCGAACGACAAGATACCACTCTGGTAGTCGGTGAACAACTGCTGGATATTCGCCAGGGTAATATGGACCTCTTGTCATATATTTCCCGCTTTAAGCGGGTGGCCGCCGATGCTGGTTGGCAGGAGAACGCCCGGTATACCATTTTTCACAGAGGCCTGAGAGAAGACCTCAAAGATGAATTAGCCACGGTTAACCACCCTATCACACTAACTGAACTCTGGGCCACGGTCATTCAGCTGGACTTCCGTCTTTCAGAAAGAAGGTCGGAACGTCGGAGACAGCGTGGGTTCCCAGGACTGGCAGAACCAAGCCCGCCTTTACCTGCTCCAACGTGTACTACTAAGGATGAACACATGCAGATCAGGACCACCCGAGGACCACTCACCGCTGAAGAACGAAAAAGACGCAGGGACCAAAACCTGTGCATGTACTGTGGATCTAACGTGCACATATTGAGGGACTGCCCAGACGTGCCACCCCGAAGGTCGGGAAACGCCATACCTCGGAACTAGTGGGGGCAAGTTACTGAGGGGAATTTTCTGGTCCCTATGTTTCTCTGTCCATTACACCAGCAGTCAACCCCACTGAAGACAACTGTCTCATGGTTATCGCAGTTCAGTTGTCTCTCTCTCTCAACAAACGTTTGAAGTCTTAGCGCTGCTGGATTGTGGGGCGGCAGGATGTTTTATGGATGTTGTCTGGACTGACAAAACCGGAATCAGTCGTTTGGAGAAGGAGGAAGACCAAAAGGTGGAGGGTGTGGATGGCAAGCCTTTGAGTTCCGGACTCATCACTCACACCACCTCTCCCATGGTAATGAAGGTGCTTCATCATACTAAGACCATTCAATTTGACCTTATCAGAGCGGCACACTTCCCCGTAATTCTGGGGGTTTCCTGGCTGCGAAAACATAATCCGACTATAGATTGGACCAAGAACCAACTGTCTTTTTCGTCCAGGTTTTGTAAGCAGTCCTGCTCTGTGCAAACACTGTCCGCTACAGTAAATACTCTTCTGGATCCTCACACCATACTGGAGGCTTTGATGGTGAATTGCATACCCAAGGAGTACCTACAGTATCAAGAAGTCTTCTAAGATGGTGGTCCTCAAGAACTACCACCTCATCGCCCAGAGGACTGCCGCATCACCCTTCTACCCAATTCTGTGGTTCCCTTTGGACGCATGTTCTCCCTTTCTCTCAAGGAAACAGAAGTCCTTAAGGAGTACCTCGACTCAAACTTACACCATGGACTTATTCAGCATTCCCACTCTCCTGCTGGGGCATCTCTGCTTTTTGTCCCTAATAAGGGATCAAGTGAATTGCAACCATGCATTGACTACCGGAGCCTGAACCAAGTAACGATAAGAGATCGTTATCCTATGCCACTCATAAGGGACATTTTGGAGGCTGTCCAGGGTGCCCAGATCTTTTCTAAGATCGACCTCCGCAGAGCCTATCATCCTCTGCGCATCCACTCCGGAGATGAGTGGAAGACGGCATTCCGTACTCCTTTCGGACATTACGAGTACTGTGTCATGCTGTTCGGCCTGGTCAATGCGCCATCCATCTTTCAGCGCTTCATGGACCGTACCTTCTCTGATCTCCTATTTCACTGTGTTATCATCTACCTCGATGACATCCTGGTATTTTCTAAGGACACCCAGACCCATAACACTCATCTTCACCAGGTGCTTAGAAGGTACAAGACAATCACCTCAAAGCTAATGCAGAAAAGGGTGTTTTTGGGGTACCCCAGGTATCGTACCTTGGTTTCATACTCTCCTCAGAGGGTATTCGTATTGGATCCAGCCAAGATAGAAGCCATTCTGCTTTGGCCTCCTCCTGGTTCGGTCAAGGAGGTCCAGAAGTTCCTCGGACTGGCAAATTTCTATCGCAAATTTATTCAAGGGTTCTCAGCCATTGTACTTCCCATAACCAGATTACTGAAAAAATCTTCAAACTCTTTTACTTGGACTCCAGATGCTAGTCACGCCTTTCAGCTATTGAAAGAGAAATTCTGCTCTGCTCCCGTCCTCCGTCAACCCGACCAAGGATTAAGGTTCGGAGTGGAAACTGATGCCTCTTCAGCTGCTTTGGGGGCAGTCCTCCTGCAGGAACATGCTGGTCTAGAATACCCTGTGGCTTATCTTTCCAAGACCTTAAACGACAGTCAGACTCATTACTCGGTCATCGAAAAGGAATTATTGGCAATGAAGACGCCTGCGAAGAATGGCATCACCTCTTACAGGGGGCTAATCATCCTTTCGAGATCAGAACTGATCATAAGAACCTTAAAGTCCTACAAAACATGGAATGTGTCAACTCGCGTCAGGCCCGATGGGCCCACATCTTTACGCAATTCGACTTTCTTTTGACCTACCTGCCAGGTTCCAAGAATGTTTTAGCTGATGCCCTTTCCAGGAGACCTTATCCCGGAAAGAGTTCAGAGGAACTCCCTAGTTTACTGTTTCCTGAGGTCAAGATCATCTGTTCTGTTGACACGTTTTTGGAAAAGGTACGCAAAGCCACGCGGTCTGCTGGTATTCCTCTCACTACTCTACACTCTGAAAACATTCTCATCCAGGATGGTTTGGGTTTCAAGCAACAATGCCTGTTCTTGCCCGACTCACAGACTCGGCGTACTGAGCTTAAATGGTGTCATGATGACCCAGTGGCAGGTCACAGAGGGGTTAAGAACACTCTGGAACTCTTACGGCGACGATTCTGGTGGCCCAACATGTCCAAAGAAGTCAACTCTTTACGTCCATTCCTGTCCGGTGTGCTGCCGGTCTAAGAATTCCACTCAAAAATCCATTGGTTTTCTGCAACAAGGAGAGGTACCTAGAAGACCCTGGAGTCTGATCTCGACAAATTTTATTGTAGATCTGCCACCTTCAGATGGATGCTCCTGCATTATGGTAACGGTTGACTGTTTTTCCAAAATGGCCCATTTCACGCCTTTGGCTGGACTACCCACTGCAGCCGAGATGGCGGCAGTGTTCGCCCAAGAGATATTTCGATTGCATGGTACCCTGGATAAGATCATCTCGGACAGGGGTCCTCAATATACCTCACGCTTTTGGAAGGAACTCTGTGAAAGGTTGGGCATAAACCGTGCCTTGTCATCCGGTTTCCATCCACAAACCAATGGGCAAACAGAGAGGACCAATGCCACGCTTGAGCAGTATCTACGTTGTTTCACTAAAAGTCAACAGGACAATTGGGTGGGACTTCTCCCCACGGCGCAGTTTGCCTACAATAACTCCGTACACAGTGCCACTGGTCTTAGCCCTTTCTACTGTTCCTATGGGTATCATCCCAGCTTTACTCCTTCTCTATCTTTTTACCCTTCTACTGTTCCGTCTGTGGATTCTCTTCTCGCAAATTTGTCAGAAGCCCATAGGACTGCCATGGATAGTCTACGGGCTAGCAGCCAGCGCTATTGTTCTCAGAGTAATCCCAAACGCCTACCCTCTCCCACCTGGCAAAAAAGGTACTAAAGTATGGTTATCCACAAAGTATCTTCCGCGCTGGCTGCATCCCTCTAAATTGTCACCCCGGTTCTTGGAGCCTTTCCCCATTCTTCGCAGGATCAATCCTGTTGCCTTTCATCTTTCGTTGCCCAATCACATGCACCGCCTTCACTCTGTCTTTCATTCTTCTCTTTTGAGGGAGTACAAGGTTGATCCCTTTCATCGCCCCTTACCTCCTGATCCGGTCCCGGTTAAGGTTCCTCCAGATGAGTACGAGGTGGCCTCTGTTTTGAACTCCCGCTTTCGGGGAGGTCGCCTGGAATATCTCATCCATTGGAAAGGGTACTCCTGGGAGCCGGTCTCTCATGTGCATGCCCGGCCTTGGTTCAGAGGTTTCACCGTCTCTTCCCGGGCAAGCCGGGGGGGTCTCCATAGGGAGGGGGCATACTGTCATGCCTCTGGTTCCAGGCTGCCGCTGGAGGCTATGGAACGCTTGCCGCTGGCGGTGCCATTAGGATGTCCCAGGTTTCTCTTCCTACTTCCTGGTTTTCCGCTCTAGTCTTTTGTTCTGTCGCTCTGTTGTTTCCTATGTAAGCCCCCTCCCCCTTCCGGGTTCGGCGCGTTGCAACTTTGTCAGGTTTTGCCTTGTTGCTTGCTCCTTTGCTCTCGCTTTGCTTCTCTCCTGTTTTCGCACCTCCCTTTCCTCGTTTCTTCTCCCCTGTTTCCATTTTCCCTCCGCGGTGATCCTTCGCCGCCGTGCTTACCTTCTCTCGCTGACTCACGCTGCAGTTTTGTTTTCCTGCGTTTGCTTCCTCGCCAGTTGCTGGATTTTTCTCACCCAACGCGAACTCTCTTACCTGCTGGAGCCGGATCTGTTGCTCCTTGCCTCACGGAACACCCTTCCAGCTGTTCAGCTTCGGACTGTTGTTCGTACCAGCTCTGGGCTATCAAGAATCCACCGATACAACCTCCCGGACCAGCCAAGTCATCGCATCAGTCTACCGACACAAAGAGGGTTTTTTGAGCCTCTGCTTTTTCCCTCTTTACACCGGTCCCTGCGGGAAGGAAGCCTACTGCTTCCCTGCTTGGCAGGGAATCAGGGTGGCTTCTCACCGCGGACGACCGTATCTCTTCTCAAGAAAAAAGTCAAAGAAGAAGTCTACCCAGCAAGTCACCTCTTCTGAGGATTCAGGTGAGGAGGAAGGGGAGGTGGATGTTGAGATCACTGACAATCCTCACATTACTACTGAGCCTGATAAGGACTTTTTATATTTATAAGTAACAGTTCATTCTTTGTCAAACAAACACAGTCCTTTCTTGGGACTTCTTGTAGGCTTGCAACTGTCTGGTATACTCCCCTGCCAGGACTTCTCATATACTTGTAGCTGCCTGGTATACTCACCTGCCAGGCCTTCTTATGTTCATAGACAACAGTCTCTCTTTTACATCCACGTTTGCATATATCTTCCTTGGTTCTGTATATATGATTGTTTCAATATTTGTTTTAAGTTTGCCCCATATTGGCATTCTATGCACTAATATATGGCTGGGGGAAAGGTTTGCAATATGCTTTCTTGTTTTGACAACAATCTGCTTACTGTGTCTGTCTCTGTGGATCTCACATTTACAAACTGTGTTTGGCATGGTCACCGAAACGCCCCAGGGTCTCCATTTTGCTTGGGATGACTCACCAGCTCTGAATGGCATTGTCGGTCCTGTTCACGCTTACACGACGTAGCTTCGCTGCCTGATTTCCACTCTGGACTGCTTCCATGTCTTTCTGGTTTCTCTCACGCTCTGCCTATGCATGCCTGCCTTCCTTCAGGTCCCGGTAAGCGTAACATTTCTTCCGCCACCTGCCAAATGCCCGGGAATCTTCCCTCGGTTCCTGGTGTCTCTGAGGCATGTCCTGCTCGTGCAAAGTTCATTTTCCTCTTTGCTGGCAAGCCCTTTGACTCCACCACGCCAGTTCATGCTTCCAGCTTCTACACGCCTCAGAGAGAGATGTGACGTCTTCTCCTGAACAGCAGCTCCCAATAGTTTGTTTTCCATCTTTAAATGTCACACGCACAGGTGCCTGCTGAAAAAAACGAACACGCTCATTGAGCTTGAGGCTCCTTCTGCTCTGCATTGTTCCCTTCTTCCTCCTCGTCCCAGTACTTAGATGGTTCTGGGAATTGGAGTTCACTGATGTTAAGTGATGCAGATTACTTGGGACATCATTCCCAATAGTTCCTTATGACAAGCCATTTCTATATGAAAGGGATTTAGAACAAAAAAAGGTATTTTGGGAGATTTCTCTTTTTAGACCAGGGATGCGAATTTGGCCTAAAGGACTTTGGGAAAAGGTTTCTCCATTTTCCCTAAAGTGGGTGAATGGATGCATGACATTAAGCCATCAAGGTATTTGGTATCAAGGGGTTTTCTTCATGGGCAAATGGGGGATGCCATGCCTCATCCAATGAAGCTATGACATCCCTCCAGTGGCTGTCTCCTCCCATGTGATCCTCCCTCATATAGCCGTCCCCAGGGCCAGGATCAGTTAGCAGCTGCTGCCCCCTATCCACATGGTAGTAGGTTACTGTGGGGGAATTTGGGATGACTCCATTGAATTCTTCACACAGGCCAGCATCCTGTCGAGTGGCTGTCATCCTGGGGAGGGTGTTACCTGCCCTCACAAAGGAACACAGATAGGAAACTTCATTGCAACAGTTTTACTGATAGCAGTAGGATTATCCTATATGGGATAAATGCACATAATCCTTCCACAACTGAGCTTGGCTCACATGTGTGATATCAACCCGGTAAAGCTGTAATAATTATGAGAAATACCATCCACCATTCCCAAACTCAGGAATTGTTTTTCTTTAGAGATGATTCTACCACCAGAATAGTACACTCATAATGATGGCTTTTAGTACAGGGGTGCATGTCTTACTGCAGCGCCTGTGCTGCAGAGAGGTGGCTGTCACTGCAGCTGTCAACTGGGCACGCGTGTCCTCTGAACTTGCTCTATGCCACTAGTAGCTATGCAGGTGCTGCAGGTCAGGCTACTGATGCAGCAAGGCACAGATTCACACTATGCTTTTGGCATGGAGCTTATGAAAGGAGAATGTGATTGGCAGATTAACGTTTCAGAGATGGAATTACCCACATCATCGTATTGAATAACAAGAACAACAACAAAAAAAGAACCAGGGCTTCTACATCCTTGCCAGATGGCAAGTCCTCACGCATGGTGATGTGGGGAGGTATAAAAGCCGATAGACATAGCACAACGTAACATTTGTGGGTGTGCTTTAGGCCTCGGGGGCTTTGTGATGCACTGTCAGTTCCCAGCTGCTGTAAAGTGCTTGTATGTCTTCTGGATGGCATCACAGTAGAAAGTTCAGGTCTCATACTGATAAGCCGTCCCACACCCACACTAGGTTAGAGAAAGAGCGACCAACGTGTTCTCCGATTTGTCGGGAAAGGGTATCAGGCTTTGGTACTTGTTCTTTGCATTATTGTCCTGTTACTTTATTCATAACCACTGTAAATGCAGAACTCTGTGCCAGAATGCAAAGAGAGCCTGGGTGGAATGAGTTGTTCAAGTGTGACATTCGCCCTGTAAGCTGTCTCTAGTAATTGCAGCTCAAAACTAAAATGATGGTGTGAGCGAAATAATTTGATAAGTCGTCATTGTGGCTCATGTGAGGGCCAAGTGCGCAACATGTAGTGCATTTTCCCTTGCATTATGGTACATGTAGTTTCAATTGTCCCTTTTGCGAGTGAGCCTGTAAGCGGCAGGATGTTAGGAAAGATGGCGAGGCTGGATGCTCTCTTCTATTCCCAATGAAATGGGACAGCTTGAGATGTCTGTAAACCTTCCTTTGGGTTGTATTACCAAGAGTCAGTCACCCCATGTTATCTTTATTTCAAACTGCTGTGAACCTTGTCCTTGGGGATCATGTGAATACAAAATCCAGGCAGTAAACTTGAGTTATTTTGTGATTCAAGCACACAGCTAGAAGTATTGTTTACCTTTTCTTTCACAAATGAATCCATGAACTCTAGGGTACGGAGGGGATTTGGCTATAAAAGTCAGGTGGCCCGTCACAGACTCAACAACACGGACACTAGCAGTTTTATTGAAGATGTTTAAATGTTCGCACAAACGGGTCAGCGAAGTTGTGCTTGCCCTCGTCCCCAGGCCATTTCTCAGTAGTTGCACCCTGCGGAAGCGCAGCCGTTGGCTGGCCCACAGCTGTACTGGGGCGTGCAAAAAGCAAGGAACGAGCAGGTAACTGAGAGCGCCGCAGCCTGCTTTGCTCACAGAACCCCAGCCATGACCGCGATGGGCCTGAGGGCTACCCGACCCGACAGCACCCCCTTCCGCTGACAGCAGAGTAAACAGACGTTGGCAAGCCATGGCAAGTTAGACGTATGTTGCCAAAGTAAATACATTGGATACATAAAATAAAATATGAAAGTCTCTCCAGCAGTGATTATTTTGCTTTTGGTCTGATAGCAAAACGTATTAAAAGTCACTGCTGCAAGGTCCTGCTGCCATGCCTAAAGTCTTCATAAGTCAACAGTCAAAGGATAAGGGAAGGATCCAACGGGAACCTTTCATCATTTGAGTGGCCTTGGAAGTTGTCGTGGGTTTCCTTTGATAGCAGCATTTAGTATAATTCCTTTTCCACATGACCCACACAAGGCTACAATAAAGTAGTCAGAAATTCCAGACATCAGCTATACAATTGCACTAAGCATCATTCTTATTCCGCAGATCTAGCTTTAAAAATCATTCAGGAGCGCTTGCCACCACCAAGTGATGCCACTTTCATTTACAACGAGCATTGGCAAATCATACAGTTTGGGCTTTTGTGTATTTGGGATGGGCTTTTACTAGGCACTGATATGTTGGCACTACCTGGCCATAAGATCACCACAGCTGGAAAATAGAGTGATGACCTGGCCATAGGAGTTCAGTGCCTGACCAATGCCTATCTAAAACTAAAGCCAAAACATTTGGCTTTGCCCGTGCTTGTTTTCAACAGGACGCCAGTGCATGGAAGAGATATAAATCAAGTGGTTGAAGGCACACTTGATTGCAACATTTGTATTACTCCAGTAGGCATTTACAGCTGTAATTAAGCCATTAACTCTCAGCAGACTGCTTAGAAATACCTCTGGCAGGCCAAAGTTTGATGTGACTCCTTGATGTGTTTTGGGAGGGCAGGGCCAGGTAGTGGGCGGGAACAGCCATAGGGATTAGCATGGCCATGGTCTGTCAATGGGTGAGAAACATAACCAAACACCCACAAGCTGGGTGTCCCTCCTCACATATCATCTCTGTCCTCCCAGCTCTGTTCCAATGCAATAGCCTCGGCGTATGGATGATGCTTAAGCGTCACCTAATATTACAAACTAAAAAGGCATAGCAACACTGATTAAAGCCACTATTCTAAGTACAGAAGGTAAGGTGGAGGCACGACGAATGCATTCATATATTGTTTTCCAGAACAAAAGGAAGCACATCACCATCTACTCCAAGTCTGTGCAAAATGGGCAAACCGGAGCAGTTCTGCCATGATGCTAGTGTCACACCAATTGGCGGAAGTTCCAACAGAGGCGAGTTATCCAACTCCAGGTCCTAAGCGCTGAAATGCACTTCAGGTATTGCTCCGCTGTGCCCACAGAGGCCATAATGCAGTGGTCATCATTTGTGCATCCAGTCTCCTCTTTTTTTAAATTTATTTTATTTTTGCATTTTTATAGCGCTCACACAGCCTGTGGGCATCGAGGCGCTGTGACAGGAATTGTTTGTTTTAGTTGCGTAGTTGTTTGTCTTAGTTGCGTATTTATAATGCGCTTAAATACCCAGAGGTTTCTAAGCTGCTGCCTCTCTTTGATTTGCTGCCTGTTGCATTCAAGAGCCAACCAGGCTCTCTGGTAGACTGAAGCCGGCCTGTCCAATCCAAGGCCCTGTTACCGTAGCCCCTGTCTGTGCCTGTCCGAGGAGGGCCTGGAGGGCCTCTGAATCCTTGTTCCAACTATGATCCGTCCTCTTGACTAATATCCTGACTGCTTCCTTTGTCACTGGATCCTAGACTATCCACGATCCCTGCAGTCATGAAAGTGAGTTTGGCTGACCTCCAACACTAACTCTCCTGAAGCGTCTACAGTGCCTTTCACCTCTTCCATCCTCACTTCAACTAACGTAATTTCTTTCACTGCACTTGTGACTCCGATTTGTGTTTACCATTAGATCTGTGCACCATCTGCATTGCATTGTTTTTGTTGCCTCCATTTTAAAATCGAAATTAGGTGTGTTTTTAAAATCGGATTTAGGTGTGTGTAGCATTAGAACTGTGTACCATCTGCATTGCATTGTTTTTGTTGCCTCCATTTTAAAATCAAACTTAGTTGTGCATAGTACTTCATCTGTGCACCATCTACATTGCATTGTTTTTATTGCCTCCATTTTCAAAATAGGTGGCATAGTTCATACATTTCTATACCACATATCTGATCGAATTATATTCCTTTCTGGGTTCCATTTATTCCTTTATGATTTCTCCTACTAGGCCTCCTGGTGAGTTTAGCTAGAACTGTGCTGTGCAGCCACTCCGCCTTCATTCCTTATCTAAACCTCTGCCGACCTATGGCTCGCGCCATTTTCCTATATTCTCTAACTGCTACACTATCACCTACCCCCCCCCTCTCTTTCAAAGTCTGGTAGGGAAAAGCACAAAAAAGACACCTTCAGTGCAAACCCTGGACTTCCCATTGCAGACACATATGTCAGTGCTTCCTCTAGAGAGGCTTTCACTGATATCCTCTTCTCGTCCCCTCTCCAGATCTATGGACTCCCATCTAATCTCTACTCTCTCTCCTTCCACATGCTCTTCCATTAACGGTGGCACCAAGTGGGAAATCCTCTTGGCCGGTTTCTCATCCTCACGTTGCTTTGTTAATGTCTATCACACTGGAACCATCCTGGTTCAGGGTCCACAACCCAACCTCCTTCTCTTTGACCGGATCCTGCCTTCTCTCATTAACTTCCTTCCTTCGTCTGCATCTCCCCGTCTACTCTCTCTCTCCCTCCTCTGAATGGTGTACCACACTCCTGTACTCCACCTCAGAAAACCTTCAAAGGCACAGACCTCCTCCATCTGGCGACTCTTAATGCCCGCTCAGCCAACAAGCGCTCCGCTGACATCTGTCTCCTTCTTGAAGACATTGACCTTGACATTCTCGCTCTTACAGAGACTTGGTTCAATGCCAGCTCAGTCACTGCCTTTGCCTCCCTTCTCCCTGACGGCTTCAAGATCATCTCCAAGCCTCAACCTCAATGCACTGGCGGAGTGGGGGGTTGCCTAAATCTTCCCTGTGTGGGTTCCTGCTTCCCTCTTACCTACCCAGCCCTATTCCTCCTTTGAAATCCTGCTTTGCAAGTTGGTCATCTCTCCCATCTCCACCCTGATCATTGCTACCGTTTACCCGCCTCTAGGCGCCACCACCCTATTGCTCTCTGAATGGGCTGACGTCTCTTCCTTACTTTCATCCACCTCTACCCTCCTCTTCCTGAGTGATTTCAACATTCAACTGGAATCCCCTGCCGCTGCATCTACTCTATTCACTGACCTCTGGACATCGCTTGCGCTCTCCATTCTCCCATCTGGGCCAACCCACACAGACAAGCGCACTCTGGATGCCCTCATAGACTCTGACCTCTCTCTCTCCCCCCATTAGTCACCCCTCTCTCCTGGCCAGCCAATTCTCTCCTCTCTGCCCACCTGGGTCCCTTGGTCCCCTGACCGCCCCCCCAAAAGTCCCACCAACCTCGTTCACTAACATCTGCCTGATGAAACGAGTGACTGCAGCTGCCTTCACCTTCACTCCCCCCTCACCCACCAACCTCTGACTCTACCTCTGACTCTGCCCTCAGCATCCTCCATCTTTCCATTACCAATACTCTTGACATTCTTGCCCCAGTCATGAGGATCTGTATGAAACCTGCCACCTGGTACGACACCGAACTTGCGGTCCTGAAATGAAAGTGCAGGGTGGCAGGATGGAAGTGGCTAACCTCAGGCTCATCCTCTGACAAACTAGTCTGCCGCCTGCTCCAAGGGCAATACAGACCCGCCATCCATGCAAAGAAAAGAGCCCACATACAGGCCTGGGTATCCAGCGCATTCCAACAACACTGCTGAACTTTTCAAGATCTGAAGGGAACTAGCCAACTCTTCCGCAGTCTCCTCCTCCCCTTCTCTTTCTCAGGCCTTCTACAATGCACTGGCCTCACACTTTGCCACCAAAACTCAGGACCACCCTTTCTACAATCCCTCATAACCCATCCCACACCCCATCACCTCCTGTCATGCCCCGCGTTCCTGCACACGGACGACTGGGGTCATCCGTTTCCATGTGGAAGTTGCCTTGGCGACTATTTCCAAGCCGCGGGACATGCCGCACTACATTTCCCAGCATTCCCCCTTTTTGCGGTCACATGACACACCAACAACGCGTCTCACGTCCTGGGAAAGAAACTCGTTTTTAACTCAGATTGTCCATGCTATGGGTGCTCCTAAAACTAAGCAGTTAGTTGAAGTGCCCGATTCTCGTTATCCTGTTTTCTGAATCTCCTGGACCCGGCTCTTGCTTTACGGACTATTCCATACGTCTCCTCCCTTACCATTTCTGGCGCTAAAACCCTCGACTGTTTTCCCTTTGGTAATCGGACCCCTGGCTTTGTATACGGATTGCTCTCTCCTGCTCCTGTTTGTTGTGACGTTTTCGGATTTGCTTCCTCATCACTGAACTTCCAATTAAGCTTTGTTTATCTCTGGCTGCTATCTCCACGGACTTCCTAATTCCCCTTCAATATTCTACGCATTCTGGATTGTTTAATGGTACTTTTCATTTTGTCACAAGACACATCACTCTACGCATCAACGTGACTATATGGACGCTTTCCTGATTCTACTGGTCGCTACCTGGATTGCTTACCATCACTTCAGGGACGCTTTGCTGAATTGAACAAGGGATTTCTTTTTGGACATTAGCGGCGCCCTCGTGCCGTTTGGGTTAAGTGAACCTCTGCACTAACTTCGACCAACTGGGACCTTCTTCCTGCATCACCTGGTTTTCGTGGTGTGTTTGGACTCACATAAGGTTGTGGGATATCTTTCTGGCTAAGCAGGTAAGAGAGGGTAATTGTGGGTGGCTGGTCGCTGCATTTTGGATAACCCTAGTTCATCCTATTGAATCATTGTTTTGTTTGCTCCCTTAGCTCTGTTGTCGCTGCTCCTGCCTTTTCGCTCAAGCCCCTGGCCTGTTAGTTATTATTAAATTCCTACAGGCTATGCTCTTGGGGGGGGAAGTCTTGTTTAGCATCACGCGCAAGGTGTCCCGGAAGAATCTGGTTCACTGCACGTTCAAGCTACCCCAGAGCGGAAGGGCTTCCCGAGAGTGGATGCTGACTGTATCCTTTACACGACTGTATCCTTTATAAAGTTTGTCTAAACTGTGAAAGATTTAGGAGCCTATTCTATTTTTGCCTGTCGGTCATGGACACCGGAGCTGATCAAATGGCTACTTTGATGCAAGCCTTTGCGGCTTTGCGTACCGACATGGCATCAGCACATGCGACCCTCCATCAGCGCATGGATGTACTACAGAGTTTCGTGCAGCCACTACCACCCGATGAGGTGTTTGATGATGCTGTTGCAGCGGCAGCTCCTCCTACACCCCAAGTTCAACCTCCTGCTTCAGCCCCCATTGTACTTCCTGGACCTTTTCCCTTGGCCCCTCCGGAACGCTTCTTTGGAGATCCAAAAACATATCTGACCTTCATAAATCAGTGCCGTCTGCATTTTCTGTGTCGGCCACTGGCATTTCCTGATGCTGTTACTAAAGCAGCGTTCCTTCTTTCCCATTTGGGAGGAACAGCAGCGGCTTGGGCTAACCCGTTACTCGAAGCCAACGACCCAGCCTTGTATGATTTTGATACCCTTATTCAATCCATGAATAGAGTATTCGACATGCGTTACAAGGCACAAACTTCCGACCTCGAGTTCCTTGCTATCAGTCAGGGCAAAACGGACCTCTTATCTTACCTTGCCCGCTTTAATCAGTTAGCAGCGGAAACTACATGGCCCGAACAGAAGAAAGCAGCCGTCTTCTATAAGGGACTTTCGGAAGAGTTAAAAGACGCTCTATCAGTGGTACCGGCTCTACCGCCCAGTTTTCCGGAACTGGTAGACCTGGTTTTACAGGTCGATGCTAGGCTACGACAGAGACGTGGCGAACGACGTATCCCTGATCTTCGTCTTCCAGCCAAGCCAGAAACCTCCTCTTTTGCCTCTCCAGGAGAGGTCGAACCGATGCAAATAGGAGCTGTCAGAGGTCCATTAACCAAAGCCGAACGGGAACGGCGTATGGTTAACAATCTATGTTTCTATTGCGGCCAGTCAGGCCACTATATCCGTGTATGCCCTAGGCGACCTGTCAAGATGGCGGGAAACGCCAAGACTCGTCCTTAAGCCGAGCCCTAAGGATGAGTCACCAAACGGATGGCTCGGAACAACGTTCCCCCTCATCACACATCTACCTGGCTATGTATTTTGTGATCCCTGGTGTGGAGCCTTTCACCAATCCAGTCATGATTGATTCGGGGGCTAACGGTAACTTTATGGATATACAGTTGGCTCGGTGCCATGGTTTAATGGTAGTTCCTAAGGTTAGACCTGAGGAGGTGCATGCTGTAGACGGTTCTCGTCTGGTATCCGGATGGGTAACGGAACAGACAACCCCGCTTTGCATGTCCACCACAGAAGGCCACACTGAATATATAGTATTTGACCTTATTTCGGCCCCTCAGTTTGGGATCATTCTTGGTCTCCCCTGGCTTCGGACTCACAACCCTGAAATCGACTGGATCCAACAGACGGTGCGTTTTTCTTCTGTGTTTTGTACCCAACATTGTCTTCAAAACCCAGATACGACGTCTGTTTCTCCTTGTTTGGCTTTGGTGGCTAATGTCCCCTCCATTAATGCCATGCGGAGTGATCCAACGTCCGAACTGCCGACGGTATACAAGGACTTTTCTGATGTCTTTGACAAGGGACTATCAGAGAAACTCCCTCCACACCGTTGTTACGACTGCCCCATCGACTTAGTGCCTGGGGCAGTGGTGCCTCACGGTCGTGTCTACTCCTTAACCGTCCAAGAAGAGGAACATCTAAAGGAGTATGTGGATAAAGCATTGCGTCTGGGACATATTCGACCTTCCCGGTCCCCTGCTGCCTCTCCCATATTTTTTGTGCCAAAAAAGGAGGGAGACCTACGCCCTTGCATAGATTATAGGGCCTTGAACAAGATAACAATAAAAAACCAGTACCCACTACCCCTCATAACGGAACTACTTGACAAGATGACATCTTCCACCATTTATACCAAATTAGATCTCAGAGGGGCATATAATTTGGTTAGAATGCGAAGTGGTGATGAATGGAAAACAGCTTTTAAGACGAAGTTTGGGCTCTACGAATACTGTGTCATGCCCTTTGGGCTTTGTAACGCCCCCGCCACTTTTCAGCACTTCGTTAACGACATCTTTGGAGACATGCTGGATTGTTATGTAGTGATCTACTTAGACGACATCCTGATATTCTCGGATTCACTCACTCAACACATCCAGCATGTCCGCTCCGTGCTGCGGCGTTTACGTACTCACTACCTCTATGCTAAGCTGGAGAAATGTGTGTTCCACGCCGCCTCAGTTGAGTTCTTAGGGTTCCAAATATCAGCAAAAGGGGTGCTCATGTGCACTTCCAAAGTCAAAGCTGTGATGGACTGGCCGGTTCCGGACTCTGTAAAAGCGCTCCAGTCTTTTCTGGGTTTTTCAAATTTCTACAGACGCTTTATTGCCTCCTTCTCTGAAATAGTGGCACCTCTTACTCGTCTTACTAGTCCCAAAGTCCCCTTTGTTTGGGACAATGAAGCCCAGTCGGCCTTTGAGGCATTAAAGAAGGCCTTCACCACAGCTCCTGTTCTACAACACCCAAACTCCTCTCTCCCTTTTATAGTGGAGGCTGATGCCTCCGCAATAGCGGTGGGGGCCATCCTGTCTCAGACCTGCCCTGCTACGCAGCGGTTGCACCCGGTGGCCTATTTCTCCCGAAAACTGTCCCCAGCTGAACGCAACTATACCGTTATGGAGAGAGAGTTTCTGGCAATTCGAGCGGCTTTCAAGGAGTGGAGGCACCATCTCCTGGGTGCTCGACACACCATAACGGTGTACTCTGACCATCGGAATCTCCAAGCTCTTTCACATGCAAAATGTACTAATGCCCGCCAAATACGTTGGCATTTGTTCTTCACACTATTCGATTTCACGGTTACATATCGCCCTGGCCTTCTACATGGGAAGACGGATGCCCTATCCCGTGTCGGTACCGATTTTATTACCCAGGACTCGGTGTCGCCTATATTGCCCTCGGGTTCTGTAGTATGTGTCTGTTCGGTCTCCGCCTCACTCCTTGACCGAGTACGACAGTGGACCAAAGATCATGCTTCTTTTCTCAATACTTTGGATACCCGAATCGTTACGGGTCTTCCTTATGTTCATGGGCTTTTGTATTTACCTGATGACCAAACCAGACGGAAGGCCTTGGAATGGGCACATGATACCCCGTTGGCTGCGCACCCGGGTCAGCTTAAAACCTATGACCTGTTACATCGATGGTGCTGGTGGCCGGGCATGAGGAAAGATTCTGATTCATACGTATCCAAGTGTGCGGTGTGTATTCAATGCAAGAGACAACCTGGGAAACCTTTCGGTCTATTGATGAAGATGCCTCTCCCACCACATCCGTGGCATACGGTTACTCTAGATTTCGTGGTGGAACTCCCCTTGGTCAGGGGGATGTCAACTGTGCTTGTAGTAGTGGATGTTTTCACAAAGATGGCACGGTTTATACCATGTTCTGGTCTACCTACTGCTCCATTGTTGGCTAAACTATTCTTCGATCATGTGGTACGTTTCTTCGGTCTTCCTACAATCATGATTTCCGATCGGGGCACCCAGTTTACCTCACGGTTCTGGAGAGCCCTTACCCATTCCTTGGGCATAGATGCACGGCTTTCATCATCCTACCACCCTCAAACGGACGGACAAACCGAACGCACCAATGGCACCATGGAGCAGTACCTTCGCTGTCTGTGCTTGCAACATCAGACCGACTGGTTGTCTGTTCTGGGAACCGCAGAATTTGCTTATAATAACTCTCGGCACTCTTCAACAGGTTGTTCCCCGTTTTACGCTTTGTATGGTCTACACCCAAGGATTCTTCCGCATGTCCTACCTTCATTGGACCAGATCCCTGCTGCAAAATCTACAAGAGACACATTGGTTGCTATCCGCGATTCGATTATGTCTCATCTCCTGGCTGCGCAGTCTCGGACAAAAGAACAAGCGGATAGGCATCGTTCACCTGCCCCCTCTTATGCACCGGGTGATCGTGCCTGGCTCTCGACCAAGCATCTCAACATTCGGGGTAAACGAAAGCTTTTGCCTCGCTATGTAGGTCCTTATAAGGTACTGCATTGTCTCAATCCTGCGGCAATCTGTTTGGACATTCCATCTCATTGGCGGATTCACCCTGTTTTCCATGTTTCCCTCCTCCGCCCCTTTGTACCTGGTACCCGTCTTTCTGTTGCTCCCGCTCCCATCGACGTGCAGGGGGAAGACGAATACGAAGTGCATGCTATACTGGACACTTGTCTGCGTCACGGAGTGCGATCTTACCTGATTGATTGGAAAGATTATGGCCCCGAAGATAGAACTTGGGAACCGGCCTCAAATGTGCATGCACCCCGGCTTTTGCGTGCCTTCTTTTTGGAAAGATTGCGTGCCCGCAGGGGTAGTCGCTCTTTGCGGAGGGGTACTGTCATGCCCCGCGTTCCTGCACACGGACGACTGGGGTCATCCGTTTCCATGTGGAAGTTGCCTTGGCGACTATTTCCAAGCCGCGGGACACGCCGCACTACATTTCCCAGCATTCCCCCTTTTTGCGGTCACATGACACGCCAACAACGCGTCTCACGTCCTGGGAAAGAAACTCGTATTTAACTCAGATTGTCCATGCTACGGGTGCTCCTAAAACTAAGCAGTTAGTTGAAGTGCCCGATTCTCGTTATCCTGTTTTCTGAATCTCCTGGACCCGGCTCTTGCTTTACGGACTATTCCATACGTCTCCTCCCTTACCATTTCTGGCGCTAAAACCCTCGACTGTTTTCCCTTTGGTAATCGGACCCCTGGCTTTGTATACGGATTGCTCTCTCCTGCTCCTGTTTGTTGTGACGTTTTCGGATTTGCTTCCTCATCACTGAACTTCCAATTAAGCTTTGTTTATCTCTGGCTGCTATCTCCACGGACTTCCTAATTCCCCTTCAATATTCTACGCATTCTGGATTGTTTAATGGTACTTTTCATTTTGTCACAAGACACATCACTCTACGCATCAACGTGACTATATGGACGCTTTCCTGATTCTACTGGTTGCTACCTGGATTGCTTACCATCACTTCAGGGACGCTTTGCTGAATTGAACAAGGAATTTCTTTTTGGACATTAGCGGCGCCCTCGTGCCGTTTGGGTTAAGTGAACCTCTGCACTAACTTCGACCAACTGGGACCTTCTTCCTGCATCACCTGGTTTTCGTGGTGTGTTTGGACTCACATAAGGTTGTGGGATATCTTTCTGGCTAAGCAGGTAAGAGAGGGTAATTGTGGGTGGCTGGTCGCTGCATTTTGGATAACCCTAGTTCATCCTATTGAATCATTGTTTTGTTTGCTCCCTTAGCTCTGTTGTCGCTGCTCCTGCCTTTTCGCTCAAGCCCCTGGCATGTTAGTTATTATTAAATTCCTACAGGCTATGCTCTTGGGGGGGAAGTCTTGTTTAGCATCACGCGCAAGGTGTCCCGGAAGAATCTGGTTCACTGCACGTTCAAGCTACCCCAGAGCGGAAGGGCTTCCCGAGAGTGGATGCTGACTGTATCCTTTACACGACTGTATCCTTTATAAAGTTTGTCTAAACTGTGACACCTCCATTCCCTCCTCCCTCCTCCTTCCTCCATCTCCTCCTTCGCCCCTGTAACATCTGAAGAAGTTACCAGAGTTGTCCGCCCCATGAAGGTCTCTTCTAAACAGGTCTCCCCTTGCTCATCCAGGACCATCAAGGATAACATTAGCTCTCTTGCCCCTGCTGCCGCTGATTTCTGCAATCACTCTTTTGTCAATGGATCTTTCCCCTCCCCTTTAGGCACTCCCTTGTGCGTCCACAACTGAAAAAGCCTTCAGCAGACCAAACCTGCCCATCCAGCTACCGCCCTATTTCCATCACCCCCTTCTTGGGGAAGCTGCTTGAGAAGCTGGCCTTGCTCCAACTCATCTCACACACTGAACTTGTTGGTGGTCTCCACAACCATCAATCAGGATTCCGAGCATCCAGAGGCACGAAAACTGCTCTTCTGAACACCCGTGAAGAACTGCTTGCATCTCTGGACTCCAACTTCCCAGCTGTCCTTATCCATCTTGATCTCTCCTCTGCCTTTGACACAGTCAACCATTCCATCCTCACACAAAGGTTCCACGATACCCTTGGTATCTCCGAACAGGCACTGGACTGGCTGACCTTTTTCCTCACTAACCGCTCTTCCCAAGTCATCTTGGGCATCTTCTCCTCTCCTACTCCTTTCTCCACCTGTGGTGCCCCCAGGGCTCTATACTCTGCACCTTCCATCATCCCTGACTGCCTATCTGACATCCAGTCCTGGTGCGCCTCGAACAATCTCTGTCTCAACGCCTGTAAAACTGAGATTCTTCCCATTGGGACCCCTACTCCCTCCATCTCCCCCTCACTCTGGCCTTCCTCCTTGGGGCCTCCATCTGCACCTTCATCTGAAGCCAGAAACCTTGGAGTAATCTTCGAACCCTCTCTCTCCTTCCTCCCTCACACTCAGGACAATGCCAAGAAGTCCCCCTTTCATCTCTTCCTTCTCAATGGAATTATTGTACCTTTTCAAACTTTCCCTCTGAGGCTTAATGTGACCCAAGCCCTGGTTCTCTCTAGGTTTGCCTACTGCAATAGCCTTAAGCCCAGAGAACGCATCTCTCCTGCTCTATAAAATCTTCACTGGCCCCTGGTTGCTGCACAGATTAAATTCAAATCCCTCTGCATCATCCACAAGGCTGTCTGGGCCCGGGGAACTCACTATCTTCAACTTTATCTCACTAAATACTCTCCCTCCAGACCTCTATGTTCCTCCTGCACCAACTCATTGTGTGTAAAGCATTTTGCAAAACAGAGGACAGGTGGTCATTCTCTTTCCTCAGTGGGTTCCCTCCTGTGGAATAGCGTCCCCCTGCCCCTGCGCCTGGAGCAGGATCTTCTTAAATTCCCAAAGCTCCTTAAGACTTTCCTCCTTTCCTCCTCCTTCCCTTCCTCTCTCCTCTGCTAATCCCACAGTTGCCGAATTGGTGTCCTAGGCCCTTTTGCATCCTCAGGGCCGTGCCCTCCAACACCAATTCTGCCCAACTCCTGTCTATCCACAGCACTTACATCTGCACACCCTCTGCCCTGGAGGTTTGCATTTACACCTCCCACTGCCCCTGTCTGTGTTGCCCTCAACATTCCTAGCACTTCTTCAAGGACGTCATTTCACCAAACTGCCAGGGGTAGCGGAAGTGACATCACACGACCCTTGCCCCCTGATGATATCACAGTAAGTGATGTCATTTTACCCCACCCCAAAGTGATATGGGTGGAAGCGATAGAACACGACCTTTCACCCGTTGGCAAAACAGGAAGTGGCATCACATTGCATTGTACACTATGAAAAATATGGTTATGATATCACTATAATGTGATGTACATTTCATACAAGAATGGATCGCCATATGTATCATTAAGATCAGTGTTTATAGGCCTATGTTACCAAATTACTGTGAATGCAAGCAGACGTCCATGACCAAATGATAATGATGTGTTATTATATAGCACTTATGCTTAAGCCCCTTATATAGAAAAAATATACACCCAATATCACCAAACCTGTGCTGGTACTCATTTATCGCCCTCAGAAGGATGAAATGCTGAGTTGAGGCATTTAAGAACAGACTAAATCAGTGACTCACCCCATGAAGTGTGCCTGAAATAAACCTTTAATGAGTCTAGCAATTATTGTTCCAGAAACACACATTATTTGATATTCCTATTCTTTCTTATTTGGGGTCAGTGCTGAAAGAAATGTAATTGTTTTTTTTTAGAGGTCACAAGGGAGACCACAGAGGTCGCAAGGGAGACCGCAGAGGTTGTAGTTGCGACCTCTGGCGACCCCTAAATGACATCCCGGCACTTCTTCTGTGGCTAAGCCATGAGCTCTGACTCCCCAGCACTTACCCCTCTTCCCTCTTCCTTGCTGCACTTGCACATTCTGAATACTCACAAGGCATATTAGGTCCGTTCCTTCTAACTTTCCCCCCCACTGCTCTTAAATATTGTGTTTTTAATGTATTTCCCACCCTTGCTCTCTCTCTGCACTGTTGGCGCTTTGAAATAGTATTCTCTTATTGTATAAGCGCCTAACAGGCAAACAATAAATAAATAAACAGATAAAATGTGTTAAGCTCTCGTTACAGGGATTTCTGTTCATATGCCAGGTCACAGTACCAAATTCCATCAAGGTTGACTCAGCCTTTCCTATGTCTGAGGTGGAGAGTAACACTTACTGAGTGCTACACAGCAACGTAACTGCAGCAGTTTGTACTAGCTACAAAACTTAACATAGCATCAGTCTGGTGCAGGTCTAGGGCTTTGTTCCTCCAAATGAGTGTTGTGTTAGAAACCTATGGGTATTCTCCCATCCGGACCCAGAGAGTCCTCTATTAAGGATGCCAGGGGAGGGCCATCGCTTTTGGATCCCATTCCTGGGGATGGACAAGTGAGGGAGGATAATCTGGGTAGGGGAGTCTGGGGTTGTCTTAGTGGGAATACCCCATGTGAGATGCAGTATTCTGACGAGGCACTAGAGGAAGCTCTGTACGCCTTCATGGGATATGTTGATTCCCACAACTCGTGTCCAAATGTCATGGCCTTTGATTCTGATCTATCAGTTATGACCAAGAGGGAGAAATAAAGAAGTCATTTGCCCAAGACGGGGGAGGGAAAAGACCCAAATAAAACAAGAACAACGTTCTTTTATTAAGATCTCCTCAGCCTCTACCTGTTACAGAGAATACCCTCAAGACCCTTGTTGTGACATCAACCTGCAGACATAAAGAGGGTAACCATTCCCTTCAGTAAAGATGAGATCAAAAGATTTTTCGATACTCAATGTCAACTCCGTAAAAAAAATAACAGGAACTCAAAATAATCTCCAATCCCATTGCACTTCACATCCCTCTCCCTCAGCTTTCACAAGCCATTTCCAAACTCACTCCATCTTCCCCTCCCATTTCCAGCAAATACTGAGACGAGGAGGATGCAACTAGGATCAGTGAAAATTACCTACAGAAACAACATGGGGAAAGTAAGGCAAACCTACTATATCAAGAAAACCAGTTGTTCCCCTAATAGAGTCAGGCAGGGTCAGGCATTTGATGAGGACCACTCACACCTGACTCCACTTGACTATTTGTTCAACTATAAAAAGTGTGGTTTTTCACAGTGGAGAGAGCAAGCTGTGGATGTTGTCCGGATCAGAGAGGCCAAGGAGCAGAGAACAGCAGGACCTGAAGCGTGGAAGAGAAGGACATACCGAGACGCTGCCTCAGTGTTGGTGAGAAGCTGCAACATGGCTAGGGAGCCGTATCTCCAAGGAGCTGTGGCATCCTGCTTTTGATGTCTGGTGACTTGTGTCTGTCCCAAGGGTATCTTGAGTGACAGGTGGGCAGACCCTGACCTCAACCCCATGTATCCAGGGAGACCGCTCATCAACGCAATGCTTTCTGGTGAGTATCATGTCAGTGAGAGCACAACTCAGGAGTGTGCGGTTGATTGGAGCAGAGCAGAAGAAAGACATTGTTTGTAAAAAAAAAAGGGCACGGCACGGAAAAGCGAGAGAAAGTTTATAAAGCGGCACAGAGCAGAAGGCAAGAGGAAGATTAAGAAAGCTGTTTAAGGAAAGCAGAAATAAAGAATAGGCGCTACCGGTGCAGAGGGAAAGTAAAGACATTTAAAGAGTGTAAAAGTGTGCTGCGACACAGGAAGAAAATGAACAGGTGCAAGTGTGCACATTAAGGAAAGTATGTAAAGTGTGCAGAGGCCCCGGAAGTGGACAAACAGGTTCAAGTGTGCACATTAACCAGGTGCAAGTGTTCATGCTAATGAAAGGAAAGTGTGGAAAGTGTGCAAGAGGCGCCATATCGATAGAAAAAGGTAGAGGAAGGTGCAAGAGTGCACGAGAGTGTAAAACAAAGGGGAGCAAGAAAGGGGTGCAGGAAGTACCTGAAGGTGAGAGGTTAAAAAGAAAGACCAAGGACTAAAGAGAGAGGATACTGATCAGAGTGGTCACACTCAGGAGAAACAAAGAACTTGGCAGTTTTGAAAGTCTCTAATTGTATGCCATACGTGAAATCTGTATGAAAGAACTGGCAGCCATCCTCCCTCCCCCACTAAGGAGCATAAATTGTTATTAGGGAGAGATGATCATGTAGTCATAATCTAGAGCAAAAACAAAGAGTTGATGGCTGGAAGGTTTAGAATGAATCTTAACTTCTGGCATTGCTGTGGGCAACCCTCCAGATCATCGTTCTTCGCCTACCAAGCCATTGCAGAAGGGGAAATACCATATGCAAATCAGGCTTGGTCCCCCCTCAAAAATGGCAATCCAGTCCGAACTGCTAGGTCATATCCCTTCTGCATGAGACCACAAGCAGCTCCAGACATGTTTCAGCCTTGTTGGGCCCAGCAGGCATGAGACCCATGTCTGGATATACCCGTCCCACTCGGGTAGACAAAGCAAAAACAAAGAGGTGATGGCTGGAATGTTTGGAATGAATCTTAACCTCTTGCATTGCTCTGGGCAAGCCTCCAGACCATCCTCCTTCGCCTGCCAAGCCATTGCAGAAAGGGAGAGACCATATGCAAATCAGGCTTGGTCCCCTGGTAAAAGGAAAGGTACATCCTGACAGCGGAATCTAAGAGGGGCCTAAGCTTGGGGAAGGGAAACCCTGAGAAGCCCAACAAAGTGGAATACCTATTATTTAGTGACAGCTGAACTTGTGTTTGAATTCAAGAGGGAAATCCTGAGAGACCTGATAAGTAGAATACCTATTATTCTGTGACACTGAACAAATTGAAACTTGGGGAAGGGAACCCTGAGTGGCCTAACGTAGTTTCATACTTATTAGTTTTGATGCTAAGAAAGTAAAAGTTTCGGCAAGGGAACCCCGAGGAGCTTGGAAAGTAGTTGTGTATTTTTCTTTTGATTGTGTTTTTGAACTTGGAAGAGCTAAAGCTTGGGGAAGGGAATCCCAAGGAACTTAAGACATTTGAAAGTGTAAGACTGCAACGAGAACTATGTAGAAAGTCTGATGAACAGCCCTTTGATTGTACTCATTTCTGTGAAGCTGACCCCACACCTGGTCAGAAAGTCACCTGAAACCAACCTTGGTTTCCTAGTTTCTTTTGAACCACTATTTCTCCTTTTTGAAGATTTCCTAGCCCATTTCTGTAAAGAGTGAGTGCAAGGATAGGTTTAGACATAGACGGACTATTGTTTTGGATGCGTACACACAGACAGCCCTTAGAAACATCAGTTAAGGGAACGATCCATTTAGAGAGTTGGGGCCAGTTAGGCATTACACCAATCCAAGAACCTTAGTAAATAAAGGTTTTGAAACCAACATCTTTGAGTCTGTGTCTCTCTTGATACCATGCCTGTCTCACAGTTGTTAAAACTGGCAGTCACCCAGAATTCATCCAAAACAAGCTTATGCGCTACCAACTCATCAGTAACCTTAGATCTGGCTCTGCACTGATCTTTGTGATTCCACCTTTCAACTCTACCAGAATTGGAGGACCCTCTTTCTCCATCCAAGCTCCCACACTCTGGAGCTCCCTTCCACTGAACATCTGCCACAATGAGGACTACCTCTCGTTCAGAAAGGCCCTCAAAACCTGGTTATTCCCTACAGCAACTTGAAGAACTTCCCTCTCTCTCACCTACCTCATTACTCCACGGCCTGGTCACAGTCTATGCCTCCACATTATATTCTACAGAACAAGATAAAGAATAATTCTCAGAGCAGACTGAAAGGCAAAGCGCCAATCTGAGCCTCAAGGTACGTAGTCAAGCACCACTTTGGTGGACACCAGCCACAGGAACGACTGCCCACTTGCACACATTGGTATCCATAGACAAGACTAATACATGAAGCACAACATCTCTGCCATCAGAAGACAGCGACAACCTATGACAAACTATTCGACCTAGCTGGACATATAACAAGTCTCTTGCACTCTTGCACTCGCCTTACCACCTCCCAGCAGCGATCCACATGCCAGACCATCATAGGTAGCTTACTGGGGCATGGCCAGGCCACCCAACTCGCTACCTCGGCCTGATGCACACATGCATTCTATTCTTTCTGAGAATGTTCATGCATTGGACTCCAGTCCACCAAGGGTGTTCATCCACACAAGCGCTTTGAGGCCATACTAATGTGATAAAGGCACTATAAAAATGACAAACTACTACTTCTGTTATTGTCTGATCTTTCTTTTATGTAGGCCATTTGAGAGGAAGGGGATTCAGACAGAAGAGAGCTGACCAAATGTCACAGGCTTCTGGTGAGCATATTTTTAGGTCTGCTCATATGGCAAAATCATACAATTTCAAAGGTACATCTTCACATCGTAAACAACAGTCCTCAATTCTATGTGTTTGGTGTATTTAAAGCTTTAAAATGCAAACATCCAAGATAAAACCTATTCAGCTCACATCAATTAATATTGCAGAGCTTGCATACTTGCCTTTGTGATCGTGAAAATAAAGCTTGAATCATTGTCATTTTGCATAAAATGCTTCAATAAAGTTTTGTTTTAAAATGTTGACATGTTGGGTTATTATGTGTTTTGTGTTTTTGCTAAGACAGTTGTTTAAACAATATGTTATTATTTTAGTATATGAAACTGAAACATTTACAAATAATTGCACATTGCTCTATGATAATAACTGGGAAATAATTTGGTAAAGTGCAGAAATGGCAGACTGTGCTCAAATCTCAGCTTCACCTCTTAACCAACATGTGTGATCCTGGGCAACTCATTGAATCTCATTTTGCCTAATCTGCCAAATTTGACAAGCTGTAAACCTTTGAAAATTGTGAGCCCTTTCTTCAAAAAAGTCTCAATCATGGTTTAACTTGCAACAGTGTTTCATTGTGTATAATAACAGTAACCATTGATATATTGCACACCACAAAGTAATTTGTTTCTTTGCTGACTAATAGCAATAGGAAAACCATAGTTTCTCATTTATATCCACAATCTATACAATCTATGCACATGCTTAAGCACTTATACATCTATGGCCTGATTCACAGAGCTTTTTCCTATTGGATTGCACCATTAAAAAACACTTCTGTGAATCAGGCCCTTAGTAAGACTGCTAATTCAACTCTTCTCTCTACACTGGGGTATGTGTGCCTTTTTCATGTGGCTACGTACCTGTGCCTTTCATCTGAACTACACCTTTCTCGTGGCTGCTATTGTTAAAAGGGGTCCCGTGCCTATGCTTGAACACAAGTACTTTTGCTGTGGATTGAAAGCATTGCCCTTCAAGGCCTGCGTGTTTATTATTCTGAATCCAGCAAGTCTGAAGGGGGTAAGGGGACTGGAAGGGAGTATCCATGCATATTTTCATTGCTGCAGGACAGAATATCAAGCTGTGGGCTGTGATCGTGATGAACGAGGGAGGGAGGAATGCAATAAGGGATTCGGGGTTCTGTAATTTCTCTGTTTCAGAGCGGGGCCCCAAAGGAGTCTGTGTCCCGGGCTCCAAAATTCGTTAGGGTGGCCCTGCTTGCATTAGAACTTTGCACAGGAAACAAGAGGAATTTTAAGAAGTGTGCAAAATCATCCAAGATTCACTCATTTGGCTCTCTTTCTCTCTCTCAGTTTCTCAGTCACAGCCTCACAGTGTGTGCACGAGCTTGTGCGTAGGTAACGCGCACGCTACATTAGCCCAGCTAAGAGCGAAGGTTGCCCTGATGCTGCAGATGTTCCTTTAGACTGCCTAACCTGGGGCAACATGCAGTTAGTTGACAGTCATATGTAGTGAGGCAGTGTGTGATATATCAGCAGATGGTCTACACGCGTGTAGGTACCTTAGGGACATTACTGGCCTGAACCAACTAAGAAGGAAATACAGGTGCAAGGTCTCACAGTAAGATTTAATAATAAAAATGGGGTCTCCAAGAATCAAGGGGGGTCCTGGTGAACACGGGTACTTCCGCTACCCTGTGGGTGTGTAGTTTATTTTATTTTTTTAAATAATTTTATTGGTTTACATTCAAACCTTTAAAATACACAAAACATTCACAAAACAAAACAAACATTCATTCATTTCACTTCAGACCAACTCTTTACAAGCCTTTAGAAATCTCCTTTTCACTGAGCCCCACTCCTCCATATAAGTGAGTGTTTAGCTATTTCTTCTTTGCCATGACCTCAATTTAAAAGGATTTTCCAAGAAGACAAGAGATGTTTCACGTCCTCACTTCTTTGCAGGCACACTTGGGACTATCAATCGATTTTCAATTATCGCTAAAAAGTGTGTTAACTGCAAGACTAATTTCATGTCTCTCCCGTTGAACATTTGTTGCCACCACTCTTCAGCGTCAAGCGACGGGTGGGAGGCACTCCAAAGGCCCAAATGACGAGTTCTTTCCGTTCTTAACCCGACACAGAATAGCACCAAGTGTTTCAATGTTTCAGGTACTTGTGTGCAGCAATGACACATCGGATCCAAGTTTGCATATGATGACCACGCCCGTAACCGCTCTTTTGTTTTAAACCCATTCAGCCTAAAATACATGAACAGCCTTCGGGCAACGGATCAGGAAATAATTAGATGTATATTTGTATGCAGTTATACGCCCGAGCTTCAAGTGGGGCCTCACACACTGATTTAGAGGACAATCTTTTGGAGCATGTTAAGTCCCAATCTGCACGCCATATTTTTGTTTTTGCCGCATTCGGGTTGCCTTGGAGAACCTCAGGCTGGATATCGTACTCAAACATTAGGACTTCGCAGCGTCTCATCCACATTGACAGGACAACAGGACCAGAAGAGGTGGCACCATGTAAAACTTCAAATTGTGGAATTTGTTCGCATGTTTTTGTTTTGCGATAGAGTGATAACAAATTCCAACAAACTCTCGCATGGATTGAAATTAGTGATAATTCGTATCTTATGGATGTCGTTGCTGTTCCTTTCGGTAAGTTGAGAACTTTGGACCAGAAGATATTCTCAAGCGTGGACCATACCTCCCATGTGCAGCCCAATGCGTTTTCTGCCCTGTACGTTAGTATAGGTATAACCTTTTGTTCGTAGAATCGTAAAACTGCCTTCAGAGAAAATTTCCCATATCTATTGTTTATCACCAGCGCTTGACATGCTAGTTGCTTGCATTTTCATTTAGTCTCAATTTTCCACGGGTCGTCATTAAGACAGGAACTGATCATCATTCAAAGGTATTTCACGCTAGGCAAAATCGTCAGTTTTTCTTGACCCAATGACCATGCTGGTCTTTTTGCAAGCCTTGTGTTGCCGCTTTTCAGATCTTTAAGGAGCAGTATTTCACACTTCTTTGTATTAATAAGCAGATGGTTATCAACCACATATTGTTGGATAGCATTGATTTTCCTTTGTAATCCAATGGGTGTTAAGTCCAGCAATATGAGATCATCCGCATAGAGAAGCCAATTTAGCCGAGATTTGTGCATCTTCGGAGGAAAGGTGTTTATAGCCTCAAACAGACCCTCCAGCTTATAGCGATTTTGCGATCCTGCAAAATGCCGCAAAAACTGCCGTTTTGCGCAAAATGCTGTGAAAACGGCCGTTTTGTGCAAAAACAGCATCTTTAAAAAAAAAATGTTTAAAAGTAATCTGCAAAAATTACTGTTTACAAAAAAAATTACTCAGGGTGTCAGGTTCTCAACTTTTTTTTGACGGAAGAAATGAAATGCGCCAACACACCTCATCTCTTGCGCCCAAAAAAAGAGCAGCCCAATACACAAGGGACACATGAAAGGGCCATTTTATATGCGCGCCCATTCAGATGGCCTTTTTCACCTCCTGGATCAAATAAAGTGGCGTTCCTGCCAATTTAAAATCACATCCCTCATTTCCAAGCAAGATGCACTTTTAAATGTACAGAAATTGTAGGCAACCCTACGCGCAGGGGATGTGGGGGTGCTACTGCATGACAGGGTCTTTCCTGACCCTATCATGCATTTCTTTTAAGGTATGAACCGCTGCTGTGTCGCTTGCATTTCTGTTCCTCAGACAGGATAAAAATGCATTTTTTGAGTCGCATTTTACAATGGCAGGCCCCTGAAGGGCCTGTACCTGTGAAAGGTGCTGGGAGCTTGCAGAACACTGTCGGAGAGCGATTCTATTCAAGGTACTACCCATTTTGATTACAAAAATCGACCAAATGGTACAATTTGACCTATTTCGTCCAGTACTATTCGATCGATTTTTATGAATACCGAACATGTGTTGCGGAGGTGTCCTCCGCTCCCCAAGTTCAGTATTTTTGATTTAGGGGGCTGCAGGGATGTTCCCCACTTCCTCAAAATTGGAGGCGAGGACCGAAAAAAAAGAGAATAACGAAAAAGGGACCCCGCGGAGTCGGATCCGACCCACGTTAGAGGGACGGATCTGACGAAGCAAGGTTGCAGGGGAAGCGGCAGCGACCAAGCAGTTAAGTAGGGGAGGGGGTGGTGGTGAAAGCTACATTTTGGGTTGTTTGGCTGAAGTGCAAATCAATTAGCGGCGAAATGGACTACGGTCAATTCTGCCGCAAATAATTACACTGCGGTCAAACAACCCAGAACACCATTCAAGGCAGCTGGCCAGCACACAATTTGCTCTACAGCTCAAGCCTTTGCAAATGTGCTGGTCACCTTTGAGAATAAGGTGACCCGCTCATTTCCAAAAATGGGTTGTCTAAAAATAGCATATCCTCGGCTCTATTTTTGATTGCCCCATTTTTTGAGGATCTGGGTCAAAATCTACATTTAAAAATAAATGGTTACACTATGAGAGGGAAAGGAGAGAGAGGGAGAGTGATGAGTGAGATGTTAAGTGATAGACAGGAAAGCAGAGGGAGAGCAGTGGGTCAGAGGAGGAAGCGGTGCACAAGAGAGCAGAGGAAGCAGTGATGCGGTGGGCCCGAAATCTGAGAACGAGCGGAGGTACAGAAAGTAGAGGGAGTGTGTGGTCAGTGAGTCAGAAAGCAGAGAGGAAACGGTTGTCCGGAAAGAGGCAGTGAGCTGCAGATTGGAAAAAAGGATGAGGGTTGAGTGCGACAGAATGGGAGAAAGGATGCAAGAAGCAGCACAAAAAAATGAAGGACTGTATATTAGGGGAGGAATTGAGTGTAAAGTGTGAGTTGGGAGTATGATTTGGAGTGTGGCGGGGCTGGGCAGTGCAAATTGTGACTTGACAGTGTGACATAGCACATCAGTATTTGTATGACAGAGTGAGAGGTTCAGGAATGCAAGTTGTTATGGGGAGTTGGTGAGATGTGTGTTGGTGAGAGAGGTGTGTGGGTGTTTGGGGGATTGGAGAACATAGAAGGGGAATATTTTCAGCATTACAACTGATAATGATCAATTTAGTTAATACTATTAAATAGGCATGCACATTAAACCAAAAATGTAGCAAAATCCAACACTGTTCTGCCAAGCCATAGACATCTGGGACTCCTCCTATTAAATTAATACAAAAGATACATAATAATGATACCCTAGCTCTCTTGTAGCCTTGCACTCTGCCTATTTCCTGCAATGTGGCAATCTTACACCCTCCAGTTAATACAAAATGTCCTGCAAAAATGCCACAATAAATAAAGGTTTGTGCCGCAAAATTTGCCATTTCATGCCGCAAAATGTGCCATTTTATGCCACAAAATCCTGGGTGGTCTGCTCAAAGGACTTCCCAATGTCAGAAATAAACAGGCTAAATATCGCCGCCGCTAATGGGCAGCCCTGCTTAACCCCTTTGAAAGTGTTGATCGGTTGAGACAGCGTAGCCGTTTGGTCCAAGCATACCCGGATTGAAGTTTCCGTGTGTAATTCTTTTATTGCAGCCACTAGATCTTTCGGGCAACCCCATGCACGCATTTTGTTCCATAAGCGTGTGCGATCTATCGTGTCAAACGCATAGGAAAATTCAATGAAGGCGAGGTATGCCACGGTTTTAGATCTGATTGCCTCCATTTTGAGTAGATTCAACAACAACAAATAATAACGAGCAGCCAACCTGCTTAACAAAGCCTGTTTGTCTTACGTCTACGTGTTTCGATTGAGTTGCCCATTTTACTAAATTGTGCTGTAACATGGTCACATACACCTTCCCTAGGACATCGAGCAGGGCAACTGGCCGATAATTTTAAGGGCATGTTCTATCTCCCTTTTTGAATATTGGGACAATCACAGCAGATTTCCATGATTGAGGTGTCTGCCGCTGGAGGTTCACTCTCTTAAAGAGAGACACACAGAAGTCTGCCCATGGCTCCGGATGTTGCTTGATCGTAAAATTGGTCAGGCCATCAGGGCCGGGAGCCCTTGAATTTTTGGCTTTACTAATTATTCTCACAATGTCTTCTCTAGGAAATATTAGTGACCAGTTTGAAACACTGTGGTCATCTGAGATGAGGGAACTTCCACTATCTTTGTATAGCTCTTTGAAAAGGGTGGTCCACTCTGCTTCAGATACCATAGAAGTTTGTAGAGCTATCTGAGGCGCATGTGTATCATTAATAATCTTCCAGAAATCTCAGGTATTCTTATTATATAGGCTTTTTAACATGCCTTCCGAGTCACTTTGAAGCATTATTCCTTTATATGATTTGATCCAGTTTTTGTATCGTTGCTTCGCCCCTCTTATCTCAGAACTACGTGTCACTGTGTTGGCTGTTCGTGCTTTCCAAATTGTACTCCTCATTAGCCGTTTCTGTTGTAATATGGCCAAGTCAAAACAATGCGTTCGTTTCAACATCATGTGTTTAGATCCACCATTCGTGGTTTTGAAATTTGCCAGTAACTGAGCATAGCGTCGTTGCATCCCTGCTGAATTGATTCACTATCTGTTCAACTTCATTCTCAGCTAAACGAAGACGCACTCTACTTGCTCCCACGTCAATCTTCAGTTGCCAGTTTGGTTTGACATCTGCATAGTTATTCGCAAATTCCATCTTCAACATGTCGTGGTCGCTGTTTGAATTTTGCACCACTTTTAGCGATGTTACACGTTGGTGGAAATCAGCAGTAACAAATATATAGTCAATGGTGGATCCCTGGTTTACTTGGTTCCACGTCGGGGCAGGCGGTATGTCACCTGGCGTACAGCCGTTGAGCAACTGCAAGTTTCTTACACCCATTTCTTTCATCCATTGTGTTGCCAAGGTTTTTTTCTGAAGCGATTTTGGGTTGAAATAGTCTATGTTCAGGTCGCCACAAAGTATTATGTTCGACCCTTCTTGGTCGACCAATAGGCGATCTATGACACTTGAAACTGCGTCAATGAACACATGTGTTCCAGCCCTCGCATGGTTCCAATATAAGTTTAAAATGGCCACTTGTTCTTTGCTGCGGGAGTGTTTGACCAATTTAACGATTGTTGATTCCTGGATGAAGGGAGAGTGATTTACAGAATTGGCAATGCTGTATCCAGATGATCGTTTTACCACGGTTATAAGACTTGCCATAGGGCGACCCTTCTCCAATTTTATGGCAGGGTTTAGTGCTATCTCAAAGTCTGGTATAACAGGGATACCGCTTAACCAGGTCTCTTGAAGGCAGGCTATATCCAACCCTCCCAACCACTCAGTGTTCATCAAGTGAGTAAAACCACGCATATTCCAGGATCCTAATACACAATGCTGCAAGGCAACACCCTTCTGGCATTATTAGTAAGAGTTGTTGTTTAAGGTGTCAGCCAGCCATTGCCAGTCATGTGTTGAGCCATGAATGTGACTATTTATTGGATGATCAGGCGTTGAGGCGCCTGGTTGCATTTTGCCTTGAATAGTTATGGTGAGTCTCTCGCTTCCGTCCTCAAGTACAGAGCTTTTGTCTTTGACAAACGAGACCCGTTTCTTTCCGTGTAGCACTGTTCTATCTTTAGGACCATCTTCACAAGGCATATTGCAAATTGTCGTAGTTAAGCCAGTCAGCCGGGTATGAACTCTTTCAGTTGATGGCGCTGATGGTTTAAGTAGAGTTGAGAGTCGCGATGCAGGAAGGTCAATCTCATTCTGACCCTTACGAGGAGACACAGACTGACCATCGTCTAATTTATAGACGTCAAAGCCCAATGAAAAAAGAGACACATTTGCTTCCAGAATAGAACCGGCTATTAAAGTTGAGGTGACATGCAGTACCACTTTGTCATTTCGCCGCTCATCCGGAAATTCAACAAACTTTAAGTCCTCGGTGGTAACTGCACATAAACTAGGTACGTGGTGGAGTAGGTTAATGATGTTGCGTCTGTTTAAGATCAAATTATCAGACGATTTTAACCTCTCGACCAATAGTCTAACCAGAGGCGCATGCCCACTGCCCTTGGGGAATTTACTCCTTGAGCCAGTCTGTGGACCATTGAACTGTCGTTTTGATTGATCGTACTTGTGCTTGTCATTTTGCTTTGTATGCTGTGTTACATCAAATTTAACTCGTCCAATGGTCTGATTCTCATACAGTTCATTCTCGTTCTGGTCATCAGTCCCCCTCATTACAGGGTACTCAGGGCAGGTCCCAATTATCTTGTTTCGTTTTTCCTGCAAATTCTGGAAAGTCGGCTCTTTAGTTTTTCAATCATAGGCGCTATTAATGTTTTAATTCGTGGGGGGAACGACGTACTTTCGAACGGCTGCACTGGTTTAGCCTGACAGACGACAGGGTGCTCTAGGTAGGTTCCATTTATCCTGTTTCGTTTTTCCTGCAGTGTCTGGAAAATCGGACTCTTTAGTTTCTCAGTCGTGGGCACTATTGGTGTTATCACTTCAAGGATGAGGGATGAACTTTCAAGAGGCTGCACTGTTTCACCCTGGCATACGGCAGCAACGCTTGCCTTCAGTGCTTCTTTATCGAGAACGACAATTCTGCCGTCTGTCCGACCGTTTCCCACGTTCAAAACTTTGAGTAAGGCCTCACTGGTGATTTGAGCTTCAACAACAGAAGCAGCAGACTCCACAATGTCTTCGGACTCAGGGTCGTCGTAAGTTGACATGTTTAACAACTCCGATATTTCAGGCTCCACTATATACTTCACATTTAGACCTCCTTTGGACCCACTTTCAGAGGGGGGTTCTACAAGAGGCTTTTTGAGTGCAATGGGGGCGAGTTTTGTTTTTTCATTGGCGAGCACATGCACCACTTTGATGTTCCGAAGAAATTTTCGGGCACCAGGCATTTTTTTCACCTTTTTTGCCAGTAAATTTTTCGTTTTTTTGCACTGCTGAGCTTTCAGATGTTTTGTGGGGCACGTACTTGGTGATCTCACAACTTCATTGTTAAATATCGGGAGCAGCATTGGCCATGAGTTTGGAGTAACTATTTTATCGCTTTGACCGACTCCATTCAGTTGAGTATTAATGTTAGACGTAGATTCAGCTTGAGTATCCACATGTGCCAGATTTGCTGTACTTCGTGCTTGCTCAAAAGCGGTATGAAAAGACTTGTCCACAATTTCCACAATCGGCAAAATCACAGGGTCCAGATTTCCTGTGCTTTTCGGCATAGTAGGAGCCCTTGATGACTTCTTGCTTGGTTCGACAGTGTTGGAGCACGGAACCAAGGGTACAGTGGGTAGGGGTTGAAAGGTCAACTTTACCCCCTCAGTAGATACACATTTGTGGACGTCCATGATGTTATCTTGTGGCAAGGAACATGCAATTTGTGACTCGGAGTTGGATACACAAGTAGTGACATTCTTGTTGACCGTTCTTTGCATATTGCCATATGGGGAAAACTGTGAAGTCTCCTCAGTTTTCTCACTAAACTCCACATTTTGAGATCTTCCTGCATCTTTTTTGAATAGAGCAAGGGCTTCATTTGCGACCTCAGCAAACAGTTTTTTATCAGTTGTGTCATTCTTTCTTTGTTCCTCTAACAGCTTATAAGATTCGTCCAGTTTTTTAAATCTCTCATGTGTTATGCTGTTAGTGTTTGTACATACTAGTTCCAACTTTACCACTTTCGAGTTTAATAGGGCCACCATTGTGGTTAAATCTCTGGTTGCTTCATTTAAGTGTTCATATCATTTCATGAATGGGGCCAGAGAAATAGTTACTGAAGATAGGAGCAGCGCTTGTAAATCTAACGAGGGCACAGCTGTACTTGACTCAGAACCCTGTAACAATACTTTTGTACAAACGGGCGATTTATCTAATCTGCCTCTTTTTCTCCTAATTTTAGGGAACGGTCGTTCCATAAAGGACGAGTCAGTTGTCTTGTCCAAATCAGGGTCGTCTATATTAGAGATTTGGAGTCTGTTTGTATTACTATGACTACCAAGTGTCTCTCGTTGGTTGCTGATGTGCAGCCTTTTCTGAGATGAAATAGGTAATCCTGAGATGTCATGTGAGTGAGATGACAACGGACCTATTTCTGACATTTGTGCTCGTTTGTGAGGCACATCAGCCGAGGTAATCTCACACGGATCAATTAGTGCGCGGTTGGTACGCTTCAGTGATATTTTTTAACAGTCTTCACTGTTTAAAGGTGCAGCCCCACTTGCTTTATTCTTACTGACTTTAGTCATTCTAAGTAAATTCTGCAGCACATTATTGGCAATCTCTAGTGAATCACCTTGTGTGTTGTGCCTTAATAGTAATGATGACTGTAAAAAGTCAGATGACATCCCTTTGTTTGCGGCGACGACGGTTTCTTCACACCACCCTCCAATTCTGGCGTCATTAGGTTTAGACTTGTTTAGTCCTTCGAAGTCGTCAGAGGCCCTAACAGGCGACTCCATGTCGACGGGTTGAGCTGAAGTCACTAGAATGTCAACGCCGGTGAGCTAGCCCCCAGCGGGTGCAAGGAACAAGATTCCACATCGATTGTGCACCCTCAACTCCTTTAGTCTTAGAAGACAGTTTCTCACGATGCGTGGCCCCAACTGCCTGCCGCGCGCACTCCCGCAAAGACGGTGGCGTTCTCGCACCCACGACCACTGTCGCGTGGCATGCAGCCCCCCCAATCCCCACCGCTCCATCATCCATTCCATCGTCCACCAGATGCAGCACTCCGGACTCCTCAAGGTGCGCCGCACTCGCGACCGCCGTTGCCGAACCGCCAGCACCACCGATCTCCGGAGGTAAGATTCCACTTTCAGGTGAATGTGTGTTTGCGAGATTGGACTTAGATAAAGTTTGTAAAGGAGTTGTCAACCCACAATGGGTTGTTTCCACTTCTTTAGATTTCACTGGTGCAGTGTGGGTATGGGAAAGTGTAGGCAAAACTTTGCAAGATTCAAGCCCGTTCTGTGTAAGCCTGTTTTGTGTACAACTAAGTTTGCTTTTTAACGATGAATCAAACAGGCCAAGAGCATTGATATTGTTAGATAGAGTCTCTCTAGTAAACACCTCATCCATCACATTATCAATCTCCGTCGATGACAGTGGGGACAAGGGAGACACTGTGCTATGTGTGTGTGACAATGAGAGTTGAACAGTCGATACAATATGAGCCTCACTTGTAGAGGTGCACGAATAATACTTGCTTACTTTGTTGGTCCGTGTGTGCTGGGGCACGGGGATCATAGAGTTGTTTTCAATACAGTCGCGTCGCTTCTGAGCGCGTGTTTTCAACGTCAATTGACTTGACATGTGCCTTGATGGAATAAGCTGCATTTTACTCATCGTATTCGTGATGTGACACTAGGGTCTTGGGCACTCCTCCACCCGCCACTCGCCAAACAGCCCAAAAGCAGTCCTTCTCAGCCCTTCACTCCTCAGGGCTTAGCGCCGCAAGGGCGGCGGAGGCGGCCTCTTAACCTCTGACCCAGCTGACCACCCGACCAGGCAGCTGTAGGGTTAAAGGGGCAGGCACACGCACCTCCCGGCAGGTCCACCGTCTCCAAAGTAGATGAATGAATGAAAATGCAGATTAGGGCACTCGCCACAGCCCAACAGCAGTCCTTCTCAGTGTGTAGTTCACAATTAAAGCAACACCACGAAGGGCGCCTCCTGATCTAGCGCACACATTGCAGTGAGAGTGACATCTGTTCTGGCTCATTTCCTGGCAGAATCCTAACCAGGGGAGAGACAATCTGCTTGGGCGTGTCAGGCACTGAATGCTGATGCATCACGTTTTCCTTATTTGCATGGAGAAAGAGACAACCCTTTTCCATAGCCTTTTTAATAGCCACATGGGGTGGCATGCTCATGCTACTGGTGCAGGGCACTGGGTTCAGCATGGCAGTATGGAGCACCAGCATCATGCATCTTTTGCCTCGCCCTAATTTGAGGCTGGAAAGACTTGTGAATTTTCCTTGAAAGGACATAAAGAAGAAATCACCTCATTTATACACTACAATAGCAACTGTTTGAGGCCATGGAAAGATGACCAGCAATGTACTGTGAGTTATTCCTATCTAACATGGTTCTTTTTCAGGCATTCTGCTTCCTGCCACAGGGTTTCTTGGCCCTGTATATGCAGTTAGTAAAAGGTTAGAGGCATGTCATTCACAACCTTCCTGTCGGTGGTAGAAGTGTACTGAAAAAAGTAGTGGAACTATGGTCTCGGCAGGGGAGAGGGTAGGCAGAAGCATAGTGCAACATGTGACAGGGTTTTCAGACAAGGCATTGAAATAGTCTAAGGGCCTCTTCCGGGCCTTGTCGGTATCCCAGCAGTAATTGCGCCGGGATACCGCCAACGCAAGTAGCGTTTCCGCTACTCAGTCCAGCGCTATTAGCACAGGATCCTGAGTAGTGGTAAGGCAGTAATTCCCCATTTTTTTGAGAGTCCATAGGACTCTATGGGGATAATCAGCGCTATTCCCGATAAACACAATGGATTCTGATTCCAGAAGATTATCGGTCATCGAGGGGGTTGAACCCATCGGAGTGGCTAATAAAAAGGCTATGGAAAAGGGTTGTCTCTTTCTCCATGCAAATAAGGAAAATGTGATGATTTTCCAGAAAACAATGAAAACTGGGGAACCGCCCAGCGCGGGAGAGAGTACAGCAGTAGCAGGAAGGGCGGAGATAGATGCAAACAGGTTACGGCGACAGACGCCGCACAAGCGGAGAGGAAAGCAGTCCAGAACGGGAGGAGGAAAGGAGCCGTTCGAGTGGGAAGCAACCCACTAGCAAACGACCAACAAGGTAGGCAGAAACCAGGAAGGGAACACAAGAGGGAGCGTAAGCAAACGTACTCGCGGGAACAAAGTAAGGAAGTTGCAAAGCACAGGTGCTTCTCATCTGCTGGTCTTTAAGGCGGCTAATACTGGAAGACTAGAACGCGCTGTGCGTTGCATGGAATAATTCAGTCCTTCTTCCATATCGACCATCTCCTCCATACTTTCCATGGGCGATATGTAACACATGAATCATCGGATGTAAAGCCAACATGCAACAGGCTTAATGAAATATTTGATTAAAACATTGGCACAATAATGGGGAGGCAAGTATGCAGGTAATAACAAGCAGAAAGGAAAACATAAAGACACCTGCTCATATCTTCATGGATATCTTTGATTCTTGAAAGATGCATGCAAATAAAAGATGAATCTGTTACAACGTTCATATTAAAGAATCAGAAGCCGGTACCATGATTTGCGGTGCGACCAATTCTGGAAAAACATGGCAATGCATTCCATGAAGAGAACACAGTTGATACCCGAATAGCAAAATCTACAAAGTAATTACTGAGGGATTCCTGTTTGTGGAAGAATGATTTTCCAGTAAATTTATGTCGCCTTAACAAAACAATGCAGATGGTGTTCAAATCGCTGATTCTGACTCAGGCCCTCATTACAACACTGGCGGTAACCAATAGCGCTGTTAGCACCATGGCTGCTGCCAGTATTGTAACGAATTTACCAATGGTAAATGGGGAATTACCACCCCATTCCAAGGTTGGCAGGGCGGTAATTCCCCATTTACCATTGGCCCTTCCCCATTCCCATTTTTGCCCCATAGGGCTCAATGGGACTGGGGAAGGCGGTAATTACGGTACTGCAAATTGCGGTGCCGTAATTACCTCGAAAGTCCCTTTGCGGGTTCCTTCCTTAACGGCTGGTACAGACCAGCCGTTAAGGTCGGGACCCGCAAAGGGACCTCGTAATCAGGTGTTAAGGGTTTAACGGCACCAACACCTTTTACGGCGCTGTTAACCCCTTAACGCATGGGTCGTAATGACCCCCTCTGTCTGGCAATTCGTTTGTGGATATTAAACATAGACGAAGGCCTGCCCCAGACGTAAAACCTTACAGACAGCCTGTCGGCATTTGTAACTGTACCGAGAACCTGTGTCAGAAATGTCCATTCACAAAAGACCATGTAGACAAAATATCCAAAAAGTGAATATGTGGCCAATACAAAGCAGAATGCCATCAAGCCAACAGCGTAAAGTGTGATGCTTTTAGAGAAGTCATCCAGAGTGGCCATGGTTACTGTGCCCCCATCGGAGATCTGTAACTTCAAAGCAGGTCCAAGATATCTCAGAGGCAGGTTGTGTTGGACTGAGTGCGCACTGAAAAGGAGAGGGACCACCATGACCAAGACCCAAAGCTACAAAGGAAAAGACAGATATTGTTCACAACTGAATGCGGATGGCTAGACTTTTTGAATTACTCATACCCTCTGGCGTTGCTCAGGGCAACCCTCCAGACATCGTTGTTCAGCCGGCTGCAGCATCACAGAAAGGAAAAACCATATGCAAATCAGGCTTGATCCCACCCGAAAAGTGGCAGTGCAGCATTAACTGCTAGGTCACATCCCTTCTGCACGAGACCACAAGCATCCCCAGACATGTTTCAACCTCATCAGGGTCCGTAGGCACAGCAGGATTTGCCATACCCCTCGTCCCCCCATCTGACCCCCCACTCAGGTAACATGTGTACAACTGAACGTTGATGGCTGGAAGGGTTTAAAATAATCATTAGCATTGGCATTGCTCTGGGCAACCCCCCAGACCATGGCGATTTGAGAGTGCCATTTCATCATAGAAGGGGGAAGACCATATGCAAATCAGAGTTGGTTCCATCCATAAAGGGGCTGCCCAGCCTGGACTGCTAGATCACCACGCTTCTGCATGAGACCCCAAGCGAGCCCCAGACATGTTTCGCCTCACTGAGTGCCGTCAATAAAGTGTGGCTTAAGGCTCTTAGAACAGCAGGCTAGGCACACAAGTCTGAGCATAATGGTTCCTGTCAGTCTGACATTTGCACAACTGAAGGTTTATGGCTGAATCAGCATTCTTGGGACCAGTCAGTATCATTGATGTAAAACTCTACAGCCATTCACCCTCAGCTGTTGCATACGATGTGATAGTTACCTGGATAGTTTGAATTGCATTAAAGGAAAGGCGCAATTCCAATGGGGCCACACACAGTAAGAGTCGACTCATTACACGGTAGGCGGTAACCATGGCGCTATTAGCACCATGGTTACCGCCAGTATTTTACTGTGTCCACCTTGGTGGATGGTGGAATTACCGCCCTACTCCAAGGTGAGCGGGGGCGGTAATTCCCCATTCACCAAGGCACTTCCCCATTCCCATTTTTGCCCGCATAGGGCTCAATGGCAATGGGGAAGGCGCTAATTACGGTACCGCAAATTGGGGTACGTAATTAGCACCAAGGTCCCTTTGCGGCACCCTACTTTAACGGCTCGCAAAACCAGCCGTTAAGGTCGGGTCCCGCAAAGGGAACTCGTAGTAAGGCGGTAAGGGTTTACCGGTACCGGTGCCCTTACCGGTACCGGTAAACCCTTACCTCCTACCGTGTAATGAGGCCCGTAGGATGGAAGCCACAGTCTTCTCACGGATGAGGGAAATTTATTCAAAAGCTCCAATCAATCCAGGGAAACAGACAAATCAACAGAAAAAACGGACTCAATATGTGAGTTAAGGAAAATAAATCTAAAGAAATATTCCGAAAGGAAGTTCCACAATCTACGGAAAACAGTCCTAAAACAAGCCCAGCAGAATGGAGACAGAGCATTCAAATAGTCAATTCAAACACACAAAGAAAATACAAAGGGAGGTTGAAGAAGAATCAGAAAACGGCAAACTCAAATAGGAATGCACAAATAATTTAGAGAGTTACATAGTGCTTCATCTGGATTTGCTTCTTAGAATTGTGTCACTGTTAATACCCACTCGTGGTACTCAATTTATTGGTCCAGAAATGTTGAGCCTTCATGACTGGAGTGTTTACCACAGGACACATGGCTATGTCTTGTTGCCCTTGAGCTATCCACTGGCATACAGGTGGAACAAGTGGAAAGTCAAGGGGCAGTTGTTTACGCGTGTCCCACAGTGTGATAAGTGCGGGGGGAGGGGCACAAGACCAGACTAAAGTTGTGTCAAACTAAATATGTTATTAGATCTTTACAGGCAATGGCGTGAGTTTGGTAGGTGTGGCAGGGCTTCTTAGCCAACCCTGGCAAGGGAGGGAGCCCAACCTCTAGTGACCCAGTGGTTGGTGGAGTGTTTGAGGACAGGCTCTCTATCACCCCTAGCTTACCAGGTATTCCCACTCCCTGCTGTGGAGCAGAGGCTGCAGCAGATGCAGCCAGAAAGAAGACATGGACACTGCCAAAGAATACTGACAGGTGAGAAGTACGCAGATCGGCCCAACGTCACAGCCAGCAGGACACCAGTGGTGCAGTGCGGGATGCAACTGCATTTTGCGTCAGAGGCTACGGACCGGCAAAAGAGAGAGGAGGGGGTGCTGCCCACAATGGGAAATATGGCATGGGAGAATGGTGGGGAGCTGCAGCAGCACATGAAAGTGCGCCTCCCCACCGAAGGACCGCTTGGGGGCCGTGCTAGCAGAAAGACACCACTAGCCCACCAGGTAATAGGCCTCAGACCAGGAAACAGCAGTTCCCTATGGCCCATGTTAGGAACACAGCAGGGCCGTGTGGGAAAAGGGGGTGGAGCTTAAAAGCCCTTATGAAGGCTCCTAAGCCCTTCCCTGTCACACCCCTCAAAAGTAAGGGAAGGTTTTGGACAGGGAATGGTTTAGTGTGGGATTTACTGGGTGAGGTCAGGTGGTTGAGGACAACCAAGAGGAGGACAGAGTGGAAGGATTGTGGATGTGTTTGAGGAGAGGATCTGTGGAGTCTCTGTGCGTGCGTGAGAGGAGTGTGGGAAGTAGTGGTGGACCAGAGGTAGAGGAGAAGTAGTAGTAGGGGTAAGTCTAGGTAGTGGTAGCAGTGAAAGAGAAGTAATGGTAGTGAGAAGTGGTAGTAGTAAGTGGTAGATTCAGTGGCAATAGTAGTATGTGGTAGTTAGAGGGAAGAGAGGGGGAAGTAGTAGAAGAGGAAGATAAGTGGTAGTAGCAGTAGGGGAGATAGTGGAAGTGGTAGTAGAGAGGGCATGTGATAGTAGGAGACGTGGTAGTGCAGTGGGAACAATGGTTGCTTTGGAGAAGAAGTAGGGAGTAAAGAAGCAAAGTTATAGCGAGGAGAAAGGAAGAGCGGTCATAATGGGTGGAGTAGTAGTGTGGTTTAGTTTAGTTTATTATTTGTATAGCGCCGCCTGGCCCTAGGGCATCCAGGCGCTTGCGATGAATACAACAAGAATAATGAATACAACAAGAATAATGCAGCAGAGATGTACAAATCGATTACATATTTACAAATTTACAGTCTTGGTGCATGTTAGTGCGGTAGGGCTAGGCAGTTTCTTTGGATAGAAGCCAAGTTTTGGTGTTGTGTCTAAATCTGTGAAAGGACGGTTCTGATCTCAGCTCGAGTGGAAGTGAATTCCAAAGTTTGGAGGCAAGCACGGGGAAGCTGGAGCCACCTGCTTTTTGGAGCTTAAATCTTGGGATATTTAAGCAGTGTGTTTGAGCTGATCTGGTAGGGCGCGCTGGGGTGTGGTGCTTGAGGTTGTCGGATAGGTATCTGGGTGCTTGGTTAGCTAGGCATTTGTGTGTGAGTGAGATGGTTTTATATTCAATTCTTTGTGGTATGGATAACCAATGGCAGGTGCGTCTGGCGTCCGAGATGTGTTCTTGTTTGGGTATGTTCAGGGCTGCTCGCAAGGCGTTGTTTTGTATGACTTGTAGTTTGTTGATGTTTTTCTGACTGGTTCCCAAGTATAGCGCATTGCAGTAGTCAACTTTGGAAAGGACTAGCGCTCTGGCTAAGGTGATGGCTAAGGCTAAGGTGATGCAGTTGGATGGTGAGAGGTAAGGTCTGCTGGCATTGATAAGTTTACAAGTGTAAGCAGTGGCTGAAGAGATGGAGTTGATCTGTCTTGTCAGTGTGAGGGAGGAGTCGAGGTAGATTCCTAGGGTTTTGACGCTGTTAGAGACGGTGATGTTATTGCCGTCTATGGTGAATGCTTGATAGAGTTTGTCGAGTTTATTAAGTCTGGGTTGGGAACCTAGGAGGAGAAGCTCGGTCTTGTCGTCATTAAGGCATAGGCCATGCTTGGCCATCCATTCTTGTATAATGGAATAAATGTTGTTGAGAGCAGTGAGGTCGGTGGAGTAGTCGCCTGTTAAAGGGATCAGTATTTGGGTGTCATCTGCGTAGTTGGTGTAGATGACACCCAAGCGGTCCAGTATGTCAAAGAGGGGTTTCGTGAATACATTGTATAGAGTGGGGGAGACGCAGGAGCCCTGGGGGACACCGCAAGTGACTGGGGCTGGGATGGCAGAGGCTGTGGGTGCGAAGACTCTCATGGATCTGTTGTTAAGGAAGGAATGGATCCATGCGTTGGCGTTATCTGAGAATTTGGCTGCTGAGGATAGATGTTTGCAGAGGATGTCGTGGTTGACCAGGTCGAAGGCGGCCGATAAGTCAAGGAGGAGAAGGAGGGCTAGTTTACCATTGTCTTTAATGTTGTCCATCTGTGTCTTAAGGTCAATCAGGGCGGTCTCAGTGCCATGTTTGGGGCGGAATCCTGATTGTCTGAGTCCTAGTAAGTTATTTTTCTCGAGGTGGTTCTGTATCTGGAGATAGGCAGCTCTGTCGAGGATTTTTAGTAGGAAGGGTACAGTCGTTATGGGTCTGTAGTTGGTGGGGACATTAGGGTCAAGGGTGGGCTTCTTGAGTAAAGGAAGAGCCCAGGAGTCCTTGAGGTTGTTGGGCACTATGTTGGAGGTGAAAGATGCGTTGATGAGGGTGGTGATGAAGGGAGCAAGTTGTTTGGCAGCATCTTTAATGATAGGGGCTGGGCAAGTGTCGCCTTGGCATTTGGACGGTTTAAGGGAGTAGATTATTTCTTCAACCTCTTTAATGGTTATGGTGGAAAACTCAAAGAGGTTATTGTCATCATTTTGGGGGGTGGTGTGGGTGTGTGTAGAGGGGGTGATGTTATCGGAGAGGGTGAGGCTTTCTTTCTTTGTCAAGATTTTGGCTTGTAGCGTGGCAATTTTGCCTAGGAGTGCTTCCTGGATGTTCGTGCACCAGTGGATGTCTTTGTTGCAGGTGTCTGGAATGGGGGAGGGTGATTCGAGTTCTCTCAGGATATTGAAGAGCTCTTTGGTATTAGATTTGGCGTTGCTGATTCTTTCATTGTACATGTTTTTTTTAGACTGGATGATGGCTGTTTTATAGATGTTCGATGCTAGTGCGTAGGATGTCTTGTTAATGGTGGATGGTGACTGTTTCCATGCTAATTCAGCTTGTCTTTTGGCTTTGCGGAGTGTTTTTAGTTTGGGGGTGAACCAGGAATTGAGGTGTGCTCTTGGTTTGGCTTTCCGAAGCTTGAGTGGTGCTATGGTATTTATGGCCTTAAGGATAGTTGTGTTGTATAGATCTACTAATTCATTAGGGTTGGTCATGGTGGGTGAGAAGTCGATGATGGGTTGGAGTAACGGGAGGAGTTTCTCTAGTGTGATATTTTTGTTGTTTCTTGTGAGTGTGGGTGGGGCATTGGAGGAGGGCCCTGGTGTTTGAGTGCCTTTGTTGATGGTGAAGGTAATAAGGTGGTGATCGGTCCAGGCGCATGGAGTGTTGGAGAGGATGGTAGTGTTGCAATTGAGGTCAGCTATCCAGTCAAGGATGCGTCCTTTGTTATGTGTGGGTTGTGCGATATGGTGGGTGAGTCCTAATTCTGAAATAGTGTTGGCGATAGTGTGAGCTTTGTCATCTTTCTCATCATTGAGACCTAGATTAAAGTCTCCTAGGATGAGTAGTCGAGAGTTAGGTTTGATATTGTTAGAGAGTAGAAGGGCTATGTCGTCATTAAAGGATAGTATGGGGCCTGGCGGTCTGTAGATGAGGTGGATGGTGATAGTGCTTGTGTGCGTTGTGGATAGTTTGAGGGTGAGTAATTCCGCTGATGTCGGTGGGGGTAGTTGGGGGTAGTGTAATAGTAGGCAGTGGAGTAGATAGGAAAGAAGGTAAGAGATGGAAAGAAGGCAACATCAAATGTTGGAAGTAGAAAGGTGGAGTGAAACATCTGAGGGAACATCTGAGGGATAATAGCTTGGTGGGCATGAGAACATCAAGGGACACCTTTGTAGAAGGGCGAGGTGAGAGTGTGCCTGAGTGTGGAGTATCTCTAACTGTGCGGACGAAGGCACCATCCGTGGACTCGCTTAGCACACTTAACAGGAGGAAAGGAACAACCAGAGGGCCTCTAGGGAGTCATTTAGCCACCACTCAGGAAGAACACTGCAGCATTAGATAGAATTAGACAGTCGGGGTTACCAATCCCTAATACTAACCAGGATTTGGGTACGTGGGCTAGGGTGGCAGTAGCCCAACAGAGACGAAAGAGCAAAGGACAGCCCTAGTGTCAAATTCTCCAAAGTCCCGATTGGGCCTTGAAATCTCTGGTGACTTCCACCAAGCCGATTTTACATATCACAATCTTAATAATATACTCCCTTGAACCGAGAGCATGTGTCTGAGTGGATTTACGTGTCTGAGGGGCCTTACAAAATTACAGCCTAGCACAGTGGGCAAGGGTAAGAACTAACTCAAGAGGAAAGAGGTAGAAGCAAAGTAGCTAAAATGTAGCTTGCTTCAGTTGGGAGCCCTTCTGAGACCTCTTGGATGTTTGTGACAGTCTCCCAGCAAAAGTAAAAAATAGTACATGAAATAAATTCCAATGATTAACCTTGGTCTCGTCCCACTTGAGTGTTCAATTGATGGCCCCGGTCTTTGTTTTCAGATTGCTTGTTTTGCAGGGTTCCTGGACCCTTGTCAATTGAGTACAGTGATTAGGACCTGCGCACCAAACTCCTACCTGGCTTAAGAAAGCCTGAATCCCAAATGACATCTCCAGAGGGGCGAGATGGTGGCTACGCCTTTTCAACTCAGGTTTTTCGTCACAGACCTTAGGGTCAGGCTCACTGAGTGTTCTATTTTCTGGTCAAATCCCTAATCTGGGGTTTCAGTCTCTGGGGCACCCGTTCTCTGACGCCTCACATTGTATGGCTCTGCCCCCCCAGTGAGATTGCACAATCTCGTCTCTGCTCCCACCAGCTCCAGATTCCGCCCTGGATTGACCTGGGCTGCTAGAACCTCCCTATTCTCTCTTTCCAGAAGGAGTACATGCTCTTTTCCTACCTCCTCAGGTATAGTAGTTGTATCTCCCCCTCCAGCTGTCCTATCTCTACCACTGCTATTATAGGCCTTCACCCAATTCTCCATTCTGGTGTATTACTTTCATGGTGGTCCTCCTCCAACCTCCACGCGCTGTGTCTTCTAGATGCACCAATTTGCATCAAAACTCCTCATACCTCTTCTCTTCCTGTCAGTGATTGCCCTTCTCCTTGATGCAAGCTTCTCCCTCCAATCTCCATGATTGACTTCCTCCAACCTCCAAAGCCCTCCTCCAGATGGTACCCTCTCTTCTTTTGACCTCCCCCCCAACACTCTCTCTTTCTCTGAGGCTCTGCCTGCTCCAGTCTCCAACAGCTCTTCTCCCCAGACGAAAACTCACTTTTGCTACAACCTCCACCCAACGCTCTCTCTCTCTCTGGTGACAACTGTCTTCTCCAATCAGCCTCATTGTAAATTTCGCTCCAGTATTTTCCCTCATGCTCTCCTCTTAAATCTCTCGTCACTCTCCACCAATCTCTTTCTTCCAACTCCTTCTTGCACGCCTCACCCTGCCATACTGAACTGTCTTATATAGCAGGGTCTCTCATCCCCTCTGTTGCTGCTTAATGCTTTCGAGAGCACCTGTGTCCTGAGGGCTGTATGTTTAGCTGATTGGGCCATGGGTGGGTGGTCACGTGACTTCAAAGAGTGCTGGCCTGAAGTTACATGAAGGCCTACGACCATATTGAATTCCACAAGAGTAATTAATAGATGTGGAGTTTCCCTCCTGTTATCTTTGCCTGTGTTAGTCTATGCCCCTCTGCTTTCCTAGTATGTCCATCCGGTGTAGGTAAAAGTCTTAGGGAGCAGTTTTCTATGTTTACACTTCTTTCATTGTAAGGAATTTATGAGTTTGCGACTCCTGTGCTGTTGGGAAAATTAGGTGTATTCGTCTGGTTGCATGTTCTACGCGAAGTAGATCCCCGCTGTTTGAGCACAACCTTGTAACCTTGGCCTTCTGCAGGTGGCACAAGTGTTAGTCATAATGTGAAATGGTTCCTAGGGTATCAGTGCTACAGAAATGCCTGTAATTCTTTGCTTGTTGGTGTTTTGGGAATGTGGCAATGTTTGTCCCTTAAAGGGAAGGCTTCTTTTCCAATGCTAGATGTCTGTGACTGGTTAGTGAGATTGTATGGCTCTCTCTAACGGTTATGGCTATCCCCAAATCCCTGTGATGGCTACTGGTTGGTTGAGGGTTGATGGGGGTATGACTATAGGTAATGGGGGCATGAATGGGCCATTGAGTACCGCCTTGATAGTCGTGCATGTCCTTAGAGGGTGGTAGGGTTCTGAGCATTCCTGTGACTGCCTCCTTGGGAAAGCTGCATAACAGTAGGTGTATGTCCCAGTGTCAATCCCCTTGAGGTTTCTGTTTCTCAGTAGGAGCAATAGGGGTGGGAAAACTCCTGTGACAATCCCTCCGGTGACTACGGACGTCGTTAGGGATGCTCACTTCTGTGCCAGCCCCCCCCCCAGGTCGTAAGTGTCTATAGTGTTGGTGGAGTTACATGTGCTCCTGTGACATCCCCTGCCTTAGTGCAGGGACATCGTTGGGGTGCCCTGGGGATCCCCCATATACCTCCTCTAGCTCCAGCATCCTTTAGGTTGGAATGGCACTGGCCCGGGCTCCTTTGAACATCCCACTATCGGTCTGCAAGGTTAGGTCTGCAGCAGAGTTTCAGTGAGGCTGTTGAATACCGATGAACAGATTAAATCAACATCTGAGACCTCATATTGTTTGAAATCAAACCTTTGATGCTGCCATTCCCGCAACATTTGAGATAAATACATTATGGGAATGTTGCTATTAAACAGTGAAAATGTGGGATTTAGACTTACTGCCACTATTCAAACATGTCTGCCACATTATTCCAAGTGGATGGCCCCAGTGTCCGTGCGCATGATGACATCACTACCCTCGTGCACTCAGTCTCCAGAAGCAGAATAAAATAGTCAAAAGGATTATTTAGTAGTTGGACGCTGACTCTGCGATGTTCTGAGTGTCTTCCCTTGCGAGCTGCCAGAACTGAAGAAGAACTCTGTTCTTAAGGTACCTAACATTAGAGACAGACACACAGGGCCTGATTCACAGAAGCCTTTCAGAATGGCGCAATCCCATTGAAAAAAAGCTCTGTGAATCAGTGATTAAAAGAAATGCTGCTGCACCCCTCAAACTGGAAGAAATTGCCAAGGGCTTAAAACTGTTGAAAACGAGGCCACATTCTCGGCGTGGTAGTACACGTCCTTCATGAATGATATTATAAACTTTATATCACCAGTTATATGTGCAATTTTTGTCAAGCCTACAGAGTTAACATATTTCTTCTGTTTTTATAGGAGAAATCGATGCCGCGTGACCCAGAGCAGGATGGATTCTGGGAAGAAAGTATCAAATAACTGCTTTAACGGGCACGACAAGTAAAGCTGCCGAGGCCTTTCCAGATATATGTCCTGGTGTCTTCTTTGCTTTCAGATCCTGTTCTTTTAATATGTTGGGGCACTTAATAAAGAAACCTGTTTCATCTTGACTGTTTACGATTGCCATCTCCTAGGTTAAAATTCAGTAATGAAAAGGGCCATTGTCATAGCGGTTTTGGCCTTTTTAAATTCTTGAAACTACATATTTTGACGTTTGAGTTGTGCTTTTTGTATTTTATTGCTAGACAAATTGCTCAAAAGCACTAAGGTCACTTGAACACTCACAAAAAATGTCAGTATTTTTTTTATTTCTTCCCACATAAATATGTGCTATCGTTAGCTTGTCTCTACCAAATGTGTAGCAGACTTTAAGGAGGGAAGATGTACTTAGTCTTGGTTAGGAAGCAATGTGCAGATCCAGCGTAGGCAACACTACAGCTCCAGGCGAAGATTCCAAGATCTTCCTAATCAAGGGAAATGCTGCTGGCGATGTAAATTGAACAGTTGTGCAATTGTGTAAGATCTCCTGTAAACACTCCTTGAGCGTTTCGTTTTCACTTTCTGATCCCTTTTCACTTTCTGACAGGATATATATGTCACCAAAAGGAGTGATACATGACTTTACAATTAATTTTGATGCCACAATGTTTATTTTAAAATTGTATTTATTACATTATGTAAAACTTCTATTTGTCAAACGTTCACACTGTGATACTAAACACAAATATTTTATGCTAATTCATATAACAATGAAGTGCATATAAATAAATGTCATTGATTCCTAAACATACATTTATACACAAATTCAATACAATACAAAATCTATGAAAACATTACTGTGTAATTCCTAATACAATTCCCTAGTCTTGCTTAGTACCACATCAAGTTACGGTTAATTGTTCTTCTGTTCTAATCCCCAGAAGTTTATTTGTGCTAGTGCAAGGGAATCTTGACGACACATTAAACATCCTTTCCAACATACCTTAATTTCAATAGCGCATGCCATATGCACAAAGTTGCCTAAATGTGCAATATGCAAATGTTCAATAGCTTAACACTGTGTCGTGGTATTTCCATCAACAAGTTATCCTTGCACAGTCTGCAGAACCTCTTCCAGTTGGGTATGTTCATTCTTCTGCCCAAAATTGTTAGGGTTGTGTAGGGAAGGCATGGTATCACAAGTATGACATCAACACAATGGATACAATTTGTAAAACCTTTATTGAAAATGTTGCGGTCGGAGAAACTCCTATTTTGCCCTATATATAAGATGGGAGTAGTCTCGACCATCAAACGACAAACAAAACAGTCCTCGTGTAGTCCGTCAAATCAAAATGTCCTATGCTAATAAAAACCTAGAACCTGCCCTATCTCTTGTACAAAATGTGTAAAAAGGAGAAATGTATGTAAAGGAAAAATCAGTGTTCTAAAGAATAAAGGTAGTTGAACCAGATCTCCTCCTCATGTTAAACCTCACGAAGTAAGGCTGTCCTCGTAGGCAGGATTACACACTCTGGCTCGGATTCTAACACTCTAATCAGTTCCAAACCGTGGAGTGAGGCCCGCCTGGCCTGCCACGTTAAAGTCTCTTTCTTGACTTTCAAAATTGTGTTCAAACATAAAGTTCACAAGGGTCCCCCTTTGCCGGACTCAGACCTTACAACACACAGTTCACGTAGGTTACCCCTCTTTCGGGCTCAGACCTCTCACGTCACAGTTCAACACAAACTTGCCAGGGGGTGCCCTTCCCCAAGCTTATTGTACTTCGGGTCTCCCTCAATCGGGCTCAGACCCCTTTCGGATGTCGAAGACTTTCGAATGTGCGTGGCTCTCTTTGGAGACCACCGCAGGATCACTTTGACTCAAAGTTCACGTTTACTTTCGCTTAATTCACTTTTGCTGTTTGTTCGCTTTATAGCTTCAAACAATATACCTTTCACAGAAACTTTGAATGGGCTACTTTCTTTCGCTGGACCATTCCATTAATTAGTATCGCTAATCTCAGAGCTGCCTTTTACTTCAAAGTTAATTCACAGGTTTGCCTTTCTTCGCGTTTATCCACACACGTGCAGCCTTCACTTGTGATATAATGTTGCTACTTCATTCGCTTTAACACACACCGTTCTCTCAGGTCACTTGCCAACTCACCGGCTGTGTGCGCTTCTTTCTTGTTTTGCTATTTCCAATTCACGAATCAAAGTTAGTACCACCGGCTTGGCCTCACCTCCCAACTCTGCCGTTCACCCAGCAGGGTCGCTGGCGTCGTTGAAACATAATGCAATTTTGTCTTGTGGGATCTGGTCGTCTCCACGTGTCTTTCGCGGTCTGTTGGAGGCAACAACCTCCAGTAGGGAACCCTTGGGATTTACGTCCCTCTCGTCCCTTTGTCTGTTGCTCTGCTTCAGTAGGTGTGCCTTCGTCCTGGAGGTTCTTCTCATACTCAAGTGTGTCTTTAGGTGTTGCCTTTTATTCATGTGAGGAAAGCTAACTGGTATCAGGTGTATGCACTTAGTGTAAAGTGCCTGACTTTGCCTGACCCGATTAACGGCACATGTCCAGTACAATGTGTTCCTTGGCCTAGTGTTGGTGTAAAAAGGGGTGGGGGTTGGGACTTTGGAAAATCCTACAAAATACGATCGGATAGATTAACACAAAAGGGGGGAATACCGTATCTCACCATCGGCTGTCTCAACCCTACTCCCCGAAGAACACTTACCCAGGTGATCCTCCCGCACCGGTCCATCCCCAGGAATGGAAGCAAAAGCGATGGCCGTGTTCTGGCCACCTGGATGACAAGTCCCGGAGGACTAGCGGGTGAGACACCCTTTGGTTTCTTACAGTTGGCAATCGATGCATTGCAGGGGATGGGAATTTAAGTATATGTGGCTGTGACTTAATACTGCTAACACTGTAAAAAATATAACTATCAAATGATTTTTATTAACAACGTACTCACAATTACATCTTCAATCCAGCAATCGAACTTTATTCTTTAAATTTCTAGCCATTGCTACTAACTCCAGAGTGACGTACGGCTATACAATATTTATACCTATGAAATTATTAGCAGCTCTGTTAGTTCGTAGTGTCATAGGTTCCCCAGTAAATTAAGCAAGGGGCTCTCAGTATTTTTAAAAACTTTAATATCTACGATGATATTCCTAACAGCTATGTGTGTGTCTAGTGACATCATTTTAATTTCTAATCGTATACATTCAATAGGTGGACATTGGGGTAAGCCAAGGGGTCAATTTCCCCTCTAAAGTTTTCAACCAGTTAAAACAGGAGCATTGAATGTATTAAGTCCATACATTATGCTTGGTATCACACCTGATGTATACATTATTAAAAGCCCCTTCATGCTACACCCATCTATTCTGGTGATATAGCTCCTAGTAGACAAGATCAGGGAAACAGTGTTCTTACTTTTTGTGTTGGTCAGGGCTTCATTTTTTTCGTATTGGTTATCATAACACCCAAATATGAAAATGCATCAACCACTTCTAATTGGCTACTCCCAATCCTCCATGGTCTATGTTGACCCTTTGTTTCCCCAAACACATAAGCTTTCTTTTATCTTTATTGACCAATACATTATTAAATTATTCTTTTTGGCAATAGTATTCTATTACTCTTTCATAGTGTGCTATAAAAGCAAAACATCATCAGCATATGCAAGACAATAGACCTGTTCAGAATAAATTTTAGGTGGAAAATGTTTGTCTGTGTTTAAGACTTAAGGCGAATATGCCAACAAAAATGTAATACCTGGGGAGCTTAAACACATCCCTGTTTTATCCCACAAGATGTCTATATTTCGAGATGTAAAAGATCCCATTCTATCCATCCTTATATATACTGAGGTGTCACTGTACATTTCCCTTATCAGACAGAGCAGTCCTGTTGGTATGCACCAACTTTACAACTTGTTCCATAACAACTGTCCTTCGACTCTGTCAAAGGCAGCTGCAAAAGTCTATGAAGTCCATATATGGAGGTACACTGTTTTTTTATCCAGCACAGTTTTCTTCAATATGTTTAGCACCAGAGAATTGTGGGTGCTTGCTGATCTCTTCTGCAAGCCAGTATGAAGCCTGCTTAATAAACCCGTACTTTAACCCAACTGGTCAATTCTTTTAAGAATAGTGTGTTTTTTTTGGCTAGCTGCATCTAGCATAGCTTGAGGTTTATAGTTTTTTGTGGATGTATTATCTCCTTTTTTAAATATCAGGACCACTAATGATTCTCTACATGCGTTTGTATAGCTTTCATTCCTAGTATTTGCTCATACATCATTCTAAAGAATTTTGACCAAAAGTACGGATTGGCTTTCAAAACAATGTTTGGTAAGTCGTTGGGTCCTGGAGACCTTCAGTTATTTAACTTCGCTATAATATGAAATATATCTATAATCATGTCCCAAAAATAGACAACCCTGTTGGTTGCCTACCAAGATATATTCAGATTCCCCAATACAAACTGAAGAGATCAATTTTTGAAGTCCAGGCTTAACCTCTTGGCTAGCGGTGAAATTCTGACGATTCAAATGCAAGAGGTTGGCCAGGAATCCCACACTTGCTTTTGTTGGATTCCAGTTGCTTTTCAACCATTGAGACATCTATAATGGACTGTCCAAAGTTGCTTGAGGATCAGATATTGATAATGGGGAACTTTGTACCTCGGGTTGAATGGCTAATGATGAATGAATTCTGGCCGTGATTGATAAGTGGTGTGATGAATCCTATGGATCCCTCCCTTCACCCCTGCCTAAAGTCTCCTCCCAGGTGGCCAGGGAAAGGCAGACGCTTTCCTGACCTTTTAGCTGGTGTTCAGCAGGAGGATCACTTGGGAGGCGAAAAGGCTCAAGGAAGTGAAAGGATTCTGTGGGATGAGACACAGTATTTTCCCTCCTTGAGGGAATACATATCACAAATGCCAAAGTATATATTTGCTTGTTGCCACAATAACCGTGCTGGTCCACATGTTTGTCAGAATTCGCCTGTGGAGTTTATGGAAGACTTGGCGTTTCTAGCCCTCGGTCTAGTCCTCACCTAACATGGCAGACTAAACTATAAATCATGGCCACGCCCCCTCATCGGCGCGTTGTATCTGTTCTCCTTCTGAATGCCTTCAACTCTGTGTGCGGCCCTAGTGCTTACCTGCTCTGGATTCCGTTCCAATTCTCCCTTCTTGCCTTCTTATTCCGCTGTTTTCCAACTGTCCGCTCTGCTTGTATGCTTTTACTGATTCTGCCTCAGTTGGCGCATGCCGGCCTTATCTACTCTTTTTTGCTTGTTTTCTTGCAGTGCCGGTCGGGTTCTGACATCCTGCTTACCTTCTATCCTCGAGCCTTCCCCCTGGACTCGTCCGGTTGGTCGCTCACCCTTGTTACTGTCAGGAATGGCACTCTGTCAAGAGTGGCACAGGGTACCCAGGTAGATTTTGGGTGGCTGTGCCGAAGTAAGGTAGCAGATAAGCACACACAGCAGGGAGTTAAACAAGAAAGAAGAGTAGGAAACTGTAGCTGTGAGCCAAAAGGGGCAAAAGATACAAAGGTACAAACAAACTGAATTCCCTCTTGGGGTGTATGCTGAAATGGGAAAGAGTGTTCCACGAACCTTAGGAAACTCCAGCCTTCTGCACAGATTGCTATAACAGAGGCCCACGCTGTATGCTCATGGCTGAGAACAGCAGCAGTGGGTGTCTGTAACACTGAAAACGCGACAAGGGAAGGGGCAGAGGTTGCCTGCCGGAAACCAACAGGCAAGCTCTGTACAAAGGGATTACATAAGACACATGAGAAGACAAGAACAGATATATCCAGCGAAAAGGAAGTCAATGAGCAATCTAGCAGAAGGAAATGAAGGAAAGGCAGTTAGACTGAAGTAGATAACCTAAGGTGGAGTACAGAGGACTCAAGGAAGAGAACAAGGGAGCAGCAGTCAGGAAAACAGAAGGGCTGCAAAGTAGGAAGCAGGTCTGCAGTCAAGAGTGGGACTAGGTGCAGGCAAACTGTAGAGGACTGCGGAGGACTGTAATAGGCTGCAAGGCAGGGAGTCCAGAAGAACAGGACAGAGAGAGATTAGTAGGAGGCGACAGACAGAGAGCCCAAAAGAATAGGGCCGCGAGGTAGGGAGCCCAGAGGAGCAGGGCTGTAGGCAGCTAAGTGTAAAACAGGCTGTACTGCAGAGGAGTGTAGCAAGCCGCACGGCAGGGAGTCCCGAGGACACGGGCTGTAGGCAGCGGAGGGAGCAGGCTGCAAGGAAGGAGCCCAGAGGACAAGGGCTGTAGGCAGTGAAGAGGTGCAGGCTGCAAGGTAGGGAGCCCAGAGGACAAGGGCTTGGAGACAGCAGAGGGTTGCAGGCTGTAGGGCAGGGAGCCCAGAGGACAAGGACTGTAGGCAGCTGGAGTGAGGCAGGCTGCAGGGCAGGAAGCCCAGAGGACAAGGACTGTAGGCAGCCGCAGTGAGGCAGGCTGCAAGGCAAGGAGCCCAGAAGAGCAGAGCAGCAAGGAGTGAGCCCAGAGGAGCAGGGCCGCTGGCTGTAGAGGGCAGCAGAGGACTGTAGTAGGCTGCAAGGCAGGAAGCCCAAAGGACAAGGGCTGTAGGTAGAAGGCAGCGGAGCGTGATAGGCTGCAAGGCAGGGAGCCCGGAAAGGGCACTGGATCAAAACAGGATAATGCAGCAACAGGAACAGCATACAACGTAGCGGGTCAAGGCAAACAGGAGCGGGGAGATCTCAAGATGCAAGACACTGTGCTTCTGCAGGCAGCTGCTTATATACAGCGCTGCCCTGTTCTGAGGCAGGCTAATTGACAGCACCTGGGGCAGCACACCTGATGACAATCTGCCTCCTCCCTCTCTGGTCCTGAGCAGGTGGAAGCAGCACTGGCCACTAGGGCTTCTGGGGATTGTGGTCCCAATAACGATGAATGAGAATAGCCAGGAATTGAGGACTGTAGCCAGGTGCATTATGGTAAATGTAGTTAATTGAATAAAATAAGAAAGAACCAAAGTTGAACAAATGGAAATAAAAGACCAAGGCGTGAAAAGGAGTTGTTCAAGGAGTATTAGGAGGATAAATGAGTACCAAGTAGTCCATGATGGTTGCCAATGCGTGTGCCAGCGGCGCGGGCATGACAGTATGCCCCTCTCCATGCCCCTCTCCAGGCACCCTGAAGACTGACCAACAAGAAGAGCACGTCCAAGGCCTGTCACACCGCGAGAGAGTCTTATACCGAAAAGGCACATCACGAAGCACCAAAAACTGTTTAATGCTGCAAGGTGAGAGTCTTGAAGGGAGGAAACATTACCAATGTTTCGAACCTTTGAGGTGGAATTCAGAAAAGACAACTTCTTAAGGACCCAAAATCCAACAGTGCGTTCATGAACTGAGGAACTGTGGGGATGTGCTGCAGGCTCCATGGCATATATTGCTTTGAAAGAAGTGGTCTTCCTTAGGACTGACAATGGTACAGTGCTGAAAGGTGGAACCAGAGATTCAGCTGAATTGGTTGCTCTAGGACGGTCATCCAAATTGTCAGAAGCAGCAATGGCAACATGAAGATTTGCGACAGAGACTTCAGGAGTAACAAAAGTTGCAGGAACAACATGAGTTGCAGGAAGATCAGGAATGGCAGTAGGAAGTTCAGATGCGGTAACAGCTGTAAGTATAGGTGTCACAGGAGCACCAGCCGACAGGGACGCAACTGAGACTGATGGCGTTGTGATTGGTAGTTTAGGTGCTGCAGAGGCACCAACAGGATAAACCGGAGCAGTTGCCTTAATAGGAGAACTTTTAACTGGCTTTGCAACAGGTACTGTCCTTGCAGGCAGAGAGGAAGGGGGTGCTTCGACTGCAGTGGGAGTGATCTGAGATGAGGCATCAGTAGCAGATTCAGGAGTACTAGCAGGGGGAGCAGCAGAGATTGGGCTAACAGATCTTGTAACAAGTAGCATGGTGGATGTAGGACCAGGAAAGGGTAAGCCTTCCGAAGGCTGGCCTGCAAAGTCTTGTGTGCCCAAGTTGATACATGGATCTGGGGTATTGACAGTAGGCAAAGTTGGATTCCAGACAGGTACTGGGTATGTTTCAGGATCTGACTCATGGTCATGAGTGCCAATGTTCATAGAAGCAGAGTACATCTCAGATCTGGTCACTTCAGTAGAGGCTGTAAGTGGGAGTAAAGGACTGACATCAAGGGCAAGAATGGAACAATCCTTTGACTCAGCGTAATGTCCAGTCAGATGATTACACTTGATCTTTGGTGTAATGGCCGTGTGAGCGATCTGGCCCACTGGAGGAGTCCATTCTTCACTATCTGAACGACAGCCTGTGTTACTGTGGCTAGTAAGTGAATGAGCGGTGTCAAGCTTTAACTGGTATGTATATGCCAAGTTCAGGTCTTCCAACTGCTCTGCATAAGTCTGTATCCTCTTCTGTGCTACCAGTACAGGCCTTAATCTGTTAAACTCTAAAGACAGAATGTCGGGTGTTGGACATAGTGTCAGATGGTCTGGTAGATTGTGTCCCTTAGCTAGATTCTTATAATACAGATAGACAAATTCATCATAGAGGTCTTCGGTTTGTCTTTTAAGGCTTAAGAGTTGTTCTTGTAACAGGTATGTTCCATTAGCCTGTTCTACAGCTTCAGAATCTGGTATAGCAGAAAATTCAGGTGTTGCAATAGGCAGACTGACCTTAGAGTTATCATGGTTAGTAGTTACTGGGGAAGCATTAAGACAACCGAGGGTCAGTATTGGTCCTTTGTACCCCGGACCAGCTGCTCTAACTTCAGGATACTGAATGTCTTGTCCTATTAAATGAGTGGTATCGGAAGTCTGGGGAGGTTGTGTAGCTTGCCAAGCTGTTCTTGAGGATGTCACTTTGGCAATAACGTACTCTGGTTGAGAGTCTGCCACAATGAGTGCAACATCTTTGGTTGAAGCAGTGTCAAAAGTAATGCCAGAAAGCGCATGAGTGTTATCCACTGGTTGGGCTAACAAAATCTGCAAGAATTCGTTATCTTGCTGTAGTTCTTCTACAGATAGAGACTGTGGATCATAGTTGCAAATGTCATAGTAGTTATACATAGAAGGGTCAGAGAGCCAGTGAGTGTAGTACTGTGCTTGTAAACCTTTGTTTACTAGGGCGAGTCTGTCCTTTAAACTAGGGTTTTTGTTTGCTGTCCTTGGGAAAACTTTAGATTTTTGTAGCGGTTTCTTGAACCGAAAAGAAGGCATCTTTGGTCTGTGTGTGCCTTTCCTGCCTATGGAACAAGAATCATTTTGGTCTTGCATTCTGTCAGGAATGGCACTCTGTCAAGAGTGGCACAGGGTACCCAGTAGATTTTGGGTGGCTGTGCCGAAGTAAGGTAGCAGATAAGCACACACAGCAGGGAGTTAAACAAGAAAGAAGAGTAGGAAACTGTAGCTGTGAGCCAAAAGGGGCAAAAGATACAAAGGTACAAACAAACTGGATTCCCTCTTGGGTTGTATGCTGAAATGGGAAAGAGTGTTCCACGAACCTTAGGAAACTCCAGCCTTCTGCACAGATTGCTATAACAGAGGCCCACGCTGTATGCTCATGGCTGGGAACAACAGCAGTGGGTGTCTGTAACACTGAAAACGCGACAAGGGAAGGGGCAGAGGTTGCCTGCCGGAAACCAACAGGCAAGCTCTGTACAAAGGGATTACATAAGACACATGAGAAGACAAGAACAGATATATCCAGCGAAAAGGAAGTCAATGAGCAATCTAGCAGAAGGAAATGAAGGAAAGGCAGTTAGACTGAAGTTGATAACCTAAGGTGGAGTACAGAGGACTCAAGGAAGAGAACAAGGGAGCAGCAGTCAGGAAAACAGAAGGGCTGCAAAGTAGGAAGCAGGTCTGCAGTCAAGAGTGGGACTAGGTGCAGGCAAACTGTAGAGGACTGCGGAGGACTGTAATAGGCTGCAAGGCAGGGAGTCCAGAAGAACAGGACAGAGAGAGATTAGTAGGAGGCGACAGACAGAGAGCCCAAAAGAATAGGGCCGCGAGGTAGGGAGCCCAGAGGAGCAGGGTTGTAGGCAGCTAAGTGTAAAACAGGCTGTACTGCAGAGGAGTGTAGCAAGCCGCACGGCGGGGAGTCCCGAGGACACGGGCTGTAGGCAGCGGAGGGAGCAGGCTGCAAGGAAGGAGCCCAGAGGACAAGGGCTGTAGGCAGTGAAGAGGTGCAGGCTGCAAGGTAGGGAGCCCAGAGGACAAGGGCTTGGAGACAGCAGAGGGTTGCAGGCTGTAGGGCAGGGAGCCCAGAGGACAAGGACTGTAGGCAGCTGGAGTGAGGCAGGCTGCAGGGCAGGAAGCCCAGAGGACAAGGACTGTAGGCAGCCGCAGTGAGGCAGGTTGCAAGGCAAGGAGCCCAGAAGAGCAGAGCAGCAAGGAGTGAGCCCAGAGGAGCAGAGCCGCTGGCTGTAGAGGGCAGCAGAGGACTGTAGTAGGCTGCAAGGCAGGAAGCCCAAAGGACAAGGGCTGTAGGTAGAAGGCAGCGGAGCGTGATCGGCTGCAAGGCAGGGAGCCCGGAAAGGGCACTGGATCAAAACAGGATAATGCAGCAACAGGAACAGCATACAAAGTAGCCGGTCAAGGCAAACAGGAGCGGGGAGATCTCAAGATGCAAGACACTGTGCTCCTGCAGGCAGCTGCTTATATACAGCCCTGCCCTGTTCTGAGGCAGGCTAATTGACAGCACCTGGGGCAGCACACCTGATGACAATCTGCCTCCTCCCTCTCTGGTCCTGAGCAGGTGTAATCAGCACTGGCAACTAGGGCTTCTGGGGATTGTGGTCCCAATAACGATGAATGAGAATAGCCAGGAATTGAGGACTGTAGCCAGGTGCATTATGGTAAATGTAGTTAATTGAATAAAATAAGAAAGAACCAAAGTTGAGCAAATGGAAATAAAAGACCAAGGCGTGATTGTTCAAGGAGTATTAGGAGGATAAATGAGTACCAAGTAGTCCATGATGGTTGCCAATGCGTGTGCCAGCGGCGCGGGCATGACAGTTACATTGGGTGGCGGTCAGCTTCAGAAAGCGACTTGATTCCTCTGTTTTCTTTTTGACTCCACGGTAGGTGACTTCCTGGTTCTCTCTGGTTCGGAGGGATACTCTTCCTACCTGCCTTTCCGCAGTTCCTCATTCTTGCTTCTGGTTCACATATTCTCTTACCATCTTGTCTCTCTTATTTTTTCTCATTTGTCTTCCACTCATTACTTCTCTCCATTTGTTTACACCCATCTCTACGGAAACCTCTGCCTTAGTAACTCCCAAATTCCCGGATTCTGTATCCTCCTTCTGGACCTCGGATCCCTTCTACTTCTTGCAGTATACCCCGCCTTTGTGGATTGTTTCAATTCATCTCAACTCGTGACTGAAGGTGTGAAAGACTCAAGTTACCTACTTGCAGACAATACAGGGTTTTTTGTTGCCCAAAGGCTTTTTCCCTGGAACATTGGGGGTTTAGCTCCTCTGGGTTCACTTTTGGTAGGTTACGCTTCCTGTCAAGGTGGCCTCTGGGGCAGCTAGACCCTACTTACACGACAAGAAAAAAAAGGTAAAGGAAAGACAGTTACCAGACCACCGGAAGCCATGCCAGAAGACTCCACCCAGTTCCAAGGACAGTTCATCAGAAAGTAAAGGTGAGGAGGAGGTTGGGGAGGACAGACCTTCATCTGACAATCTTGAACACCTTAATATGGGTGAAATCAGCCAGAACTCCTATGGTATAAAAAAGAAAAAAATCCTTTCTCAAACCCATAGAGCTAGAAACTTCCCTAACTCCAAAGGGGGTAATGAAAGGAAGTGTGTGAATAATAACTGTCGAAAGTCTAGAAAGCCTTATACCCCTTTCCAAACAAGACTGATGAACAATGTGTGTGATACTCCTTTAATAAATATTGTACAAAGCAGAGATCAAATCATCGAAGTAGAACAGGTTAGGAAAGGTTAGGAAAACTAACATTGTTGGCATGGACTTCAAGTCCCATAATTCCCTCAGTACTAGGGTGAGGAAGAGGGATGCAAAGGAATACTGCTGTAGTAACGGTCAGCTAATTAGTGTAAACCACCTACATCCGAGGGAGACTGAGAGGCTTAAAAATCCCCCTCAAGTACAGGCAGTAAAGCAGCAGCCAGAGAAGAGAAAGCAGTGCGGACAGTGTATGCAGGCCAAAGTGAAGCCGGAGGCAAGAGAAGGCGCCGGTACCACTGTGAATCCAAAAATGGTGGCGGATACTGAGAAGGTCTTTGCCTCGAGTTATCCCTGTTACAGAGGTGGCACGGTGGGAAGCAAGAGAAAAGGACGCTTGACCATTGAAGGCTCTTTGTGCAGAGATCACATAGTGGGAAGCAGAAGTAGCGAGGAAAGTATGCCTTCTTCAGCTGGCTGGGTTACACCTGAGCCTCTCTGGAGGAGAGGGAGCTCAATTTTCAAGTGGCGCGAGCAGAGGTGGGCAGAGGAAGCTGTTCGCCCGATCACGAGGAGCAACAATGACAGAAGACCTGCAAACACCAAGCGGAGCGTGAACGAGTGACTTACCCAGTGAGTTCACAGATTGCAAGTGACTCCAGAGTGTTCCAACTCTGTCCGCATGTTCACGGCAGGTAATTTCACTCACGTGTGAGTGAAAAAAGTAGTAATTATCATTTTGAATCCCGAACTAATAGAAAACAATGAAAGTTACCCTTATTGAACCAAAGTGACTATGCAAGCAAGTGTGTGAGTTGGTGGAAGGCCCAAATATCCCATGGGGAATCTTTGGTAAAAACAAAAGCCTACAAGCAATACCCAAGCCAAGATTATTTAAAAACTCAGCAATGCCAATACAACAAACATTGCTCAAGGTGAGAGGGGAATGTTGGGAAACCCAAGGGTTGTAAGACTTGATGCTCATGTGTTGTGAAATACAGATCATCAGATGATATAAACATACATTGCCGAAGCCAATACAGAAATAAAGTAAAACCATATGCTGGTCACTAGTTGGCTGTTGCTCTAGACGGGAAAGAAAGGTAACAAACAGGCTGCCCTTCTGGAAAAGACTACCCAGAGGGAGAAGATAATTGTTGCAGAGGAGTCCTTAAGAGCACTAAAGTGCTTCCAATGTTCTACCTGAACGTCCTTAATAGTCACTGGTAACCAAGGCCCAATAACCGAAAGACAATTCTTAGCATGGAAGGTAGACACATTGATAACTGAACAGTATGGCACTGCCATGAAATGTGGACCTCTGACAAACAGGGTTGTGGTTAACATGTCTTTATGGTTCTATGTCTATAGCCTGCCCATTTGATGACGCTCCTAAAAAAGACCACCTTTTTTTACTACCTGAAAGCGTCATCAAACAGGCCAAAAATTGACCTTCATCTGGGGTTTCACCACCAAACCATTATACCAGTTGCCTCTGTTCCATTGGCCCCAGACCACCTGAACCTTTCATATTACATCCCCCTTCTTGCAAATGGCCCCCTTCACAGACTCCACCTAACCACATTCCTGTTCAGGCTCTCTACACCCCCATGCTTGCCTCTCTTCTGTCCACTTCTGCTGTTGCAGGCTTCTGAGGGCAGCGTTTCCTGCACAGCCTTTTTTTGGGGATGTGTGTAAGAGGATTTAATCAAGCGACATCTAGTTCGGGAAATGATCCACCCCAAATCAATCACAGACCATTTCTATTTATTTAGCACAGTTCTTTTTTAATGAACCTAGGACAGGCCAGTTTAACAGTGCTGGTTCCCTACAGCACCCCTCACATTTTAGGACAAGAAACACACTAGTGTACACTGAATGTCTATTTACAAAAATAGAAATAGTCAAATCAACTTAAAATATAAACAAGTTATACATCATAACCATTCTCAATTAAATCCTGATGTCAATGATTACTACAATGATGAATGCTCCTCTAGCCACTCTCATCACTTGCTATAATACTGTATCCTGTACCATTGTAAACTTAGCAGTATGTTTATATCTTGTAACCTGCCTACCTTTCAGTCAGCTATTCACTGCTAAGAACTGCTTATTTTACCCTCTCAACTCTGTACATGTCTGTAACATGTACCGCCCTAAGAAAATGCAAATATGTAACCTGACTACCTTGTAATTTATGTATGCACTGATAATAAATGCTTTTTCCCTTGGGAACTTTGCAACTGTATGTAACATGTACTTCCTCAAGAAATGCGCCCAGATGCCCTAGTGCCAGGTGTGCAATACAAATAAATAAATACAAATAGAAATGATGAATACATTGGACATTTCAATTGTCAAAGCTGCATTTAGCTTGGGTATAGACTTTTTTAATGAAGCATATCACTATATGTACATTTGGTTTACCCCAAGGGCACATTCACCAGGGGCTAAAAAGTGAATGAGGGTTCAGGACAAAGCTTTCATTTTTATAGAAAACAAAATTAAATCAGAACATCCATGCCTATTTAAATCTATCTATTTTTCATTTATTGAAAATAAATTCCTGCTATTATTTGGCTCGCAGTCTGTAATTGGTCATTGCAAATAGAGGGAGTCAGGGATCTGCCAATGTACACACCATATGGGTATATTTGAACAAATCCAAAGTTTCCATATTTACAAACTAGCCAAAAGTGCCCATACTCCGCACAGGTTCTGTAAACAGACATAGGAACAGATTTGTCCAATAAAGTTTTGCTTTTTGGGAGGCATATGGAAAGAGAAAAGCATAGAAATTACACAAAATGAAAATATATCCAGTGCAGTGCTGAGCATTACGGCATGTTGTGGTGCAAATAGCTCGGAAAGGTGTGTCCTAAGGCCTTTAAACATGGTTGCTCACATCAAGATGCTTAAAGTGTGATTGATGCGGTCCGTCCATGAACACATTGATGTTTTGCCGAGTTTAGACAACCGTTGCATGTGTGAATGGGCTGAAATCCAAGGAAAGGGTTGGGGGGGTCCTAATGTTATGTAGCCACTAATGTCCGGAGGATCCTAACAGGTAATCATACCAAATCTGCTGCAAATTGGTGGAACGGTGTGGAATTGAATTGTATAAAGAACAAACTAACAGACTTTCTGCCTTAGATAGAGAGAGATTTCCCAGGATGTACAGTGAATTGATATACCCCCATCAGTACTTTACTCAAAGGGGCTGGGATTTAATATATTCCCCTGTAGAGTATACCTCCCTCAGAATTATATTTACCCTTAGCATTACACTTACATAGGAATGTATTTTCTTTGGTTGACTCACAGACAGGTGGGTGTACTCTAAAGAACTGTTTCACTTATCCCCCTCTAATAATAGGTGAGCATCAGTCAGCAAGATGAGCCAGCTTGCATCCACAGCATGTTTTCTCTCCTTCTGTTTTGGGCCTCTGTGCTTCCTTTTTCACTGTGGGACGCCTGGGTTTGAACTCCATATAGCCTTTCTCACATTGGACTACCAGCAATCCAAAATGAGTCCAAAGGAAAGCAAGCTATTCGTTTGTCTTTTCTGTTCTTGCCAATTCTTCCTTCTATCCCCTCCTTCCAGTCAGTCATTCCCCTGAAATCTTGGGTTGGAACTTTATTAGATTATGAACCATTCCCTTTAGAGGTGTGTAAGATATCTCTATTTTAAATGGTCGGGCTATTTGGTTGGGGAGTGTTCCAAAAGTGACATCACGCTAAACCACCCCCTATGTTCTCATTACACATATTATAGACTAGGCCAGTCCAATGGGAGTAAGATTCTAACCCAGTTTCCCTCCCATTCGATGTGATGTCATCTTGGATATTTTACATTAATAAATTGTGTTTCTCTACACATGTGATTAAGTTACTAATTAGTTTGCCAAATTGCTCTCACTGAGGTGCATCAAATAATGCTTGTCTTATCTCTGCACGACATCTGAAGTGCATGTGACATATTTTGCTTTTTATCCTCTGATACCTACACTCAAAGATTATATTCCCATCTCAGAATATCGGCCTAGCAAGCACAGACACTACGATATGTGAACCACTGGCGTGCAACATTTCTGTGCAAAAATAACTACATTAATATAATGTGCATAATTAAACAAATCCAATCACAATATTGTTTTACATTCAGCTGATAGGGTCTTTGACTCTGAACAATTTTAAAAAAGTACGTTGCTAAGGCACTATTATCAAAAAGTATTGAGGAAAATATGATGCCATAAGTAACCTTCAAAGATGCATTTTCTTCTTTCCTTTTAATGAGTTGAACAATATATTAAGGAGCCAATTCATGGATTAAAAGTGCGCTGAAATTTTCAGCGCAAGTGTGCGAAAGCGTGCGAATCGCAGTGCCAGTGCGAAAATCGCAGCGAAACCCACGCACAGCGATTCATGGAAGTCCGTGCGTGAGGAAATTCCAGGATGTGCGCCAAAATTCTGCGCACACGTCTCCAAACAGCGTGCGCTAAGCGCACAGCGCAATCGCACATAGCGCGGCGCACACAACAAAAGTAGGAGGAACAGGGGGCGTGACACGCGGAATGGGGAACAACTCGTGAAAATGTGGGCATCACGGGGGAAGTACAGGAGGCAAGTGCGTGGAACGTCCACACGCACGTTCAAAACACGTATTCATGGAATCAAACGGTGCTAACGCGTGCGCCAAAAAAGATGCGCTAATCCGGAAACACGTACGCCAGCAGGAAGCAGGTGTAAGTGGACCTGCGCAGCATAAAAGTGCGCGCAAACAACAAACAAGCACAGACGCCAGGATGAATATACCGTTCCTAGCAGCAGTGGTCGTGGGATACCGCAGGAGGAGGAGGAGGATAGTCATGCCCAGAATTTTTACACCCAGAACCAGCCTTTTTGGGATGCCTGATGACCAGGTGTGTGGGAGGTACAGGTTTCCACCTCACATAATACTCGACCTGGTCAGTGAGTGGGAGGATGACCTCACATCACCCACCCTGTGCTCCCAAGCACTCAGCCCCCTGCAGAAGGTCCTCAATGTACTGCACTTCTTGGCCACTGGATCATTTCAACGGACAACTGCTATAGTGGGGGGGTGTCACAGGCCACGCAGTCACGCTGCCTACACCAGGTCTTGGCCATCATGACTGCACGCCCATCAGTCGCAGGCACATATACCTGCCCAGAACACCCGCAGAAAGGCAGTCTGTCGTCCAGGAGTTTTACAGGGTGGCACACTTCCCCAAAGTGCTAGGTGCCATTGACTGCACCCATGTGGCTCTACGTCCCCCCAGGGCATCAGAGCACATCTACAGAAACCGCAAGCACTGGCATTCCATCAACGTCCAGGTAGTATGTGATGCCAAGGGAATCATCACCTCAGTATATGCCAACTATCCAGGGTCCACCCACGACAGTTTTATTTACAGAATGTCAACCCTAAACCGGGACCTAGAAGCTGGGCGGCATGGCGATACATGGCTGCTCAGTGAGTATAAATGCCACAGCACATGCATGCTTGTCAGATACTGAGCAATGTCACAACCCCACTAATGATACCCATCACCACCTCCCCAGGGGACAGTGCCTACCCTCTGAGCACCCACATGATGACGCCAATTCGGAACCCCACCACAGCCCACATTGCAACCCGGGGCATAGTGGAGCGCACATTCGGAGTGCTCAAGTCACGCTTTCGCTCCTTTGACCATTCTGGCGGGCAGCTGTTATACGCTCCCCCAGTAGTGTGCAGGATCATAGTGGCGGCATGTGTCCTGCACAACGTTGCGACACGCCGGGGCCTGCCCGTGGACATGGTGCTGCCTCCACATCCCCAACCACAAGCACGCCCGCTGTGCATGGGAGGGGAAAGGGCACAGGGTGAGGCAGCCCGTACACAGCTGGTGGATAATTACTTCACCTAAAATCACACCCCTGTGGAGTGCACACAGCCCTGGCACATGCCAGCTGACAATCAATGATGATGACATAAGGGACAGTCAACTGTCACAACCATACCGGCCTGAGATTGGTCACCTGGAAGTGTTACATTGTGTGCCCTACCTACACAAACACCACCAATGATGCGTCATCAAAAGACACACTTCTATGCTGCAAAAACATTACCCCCTTGCAAAATACAACATGACAACAGTGCCATGTCACCCAACCCCTCCCCAGCACCGCCACCCAACACACCATGTCATGCTATGTGAGAGCAAACAAAGCAATCCCCAAAACATCACACAAGTGTCAAAGTACAGTGTCCTCAATGGAAACTGCCCACACACAATATGCTCCCAGTAATGTAGAACTAACAACACACATGACCAAATACTTACCAACAATACAATGCAGCTACACAACCTCAAACATAGCATAAACATGACAGTACTAAGTTAAAGTAGTGGTAGTCTTACAACCTGATCATGCCAGCACATCGCCCACTTCCAACTGTACAGTGCTGCTGCCACGCAAATGTCCAAGTGCACTGCTTACAACATGAACTCCATCTCCAAAGTAGACGGCCTTGTGAAGACATGAGGAATTAACCTGCAAATTAGGCGAAAGACATGGATGCACAAGCACATAGCAATACACCATGCAGTGTACAATTCAACAACAATATCCACTAGGAATGTATACACAGTATTGACTACAGACTGCCCACACAGCTCATGGGAGTCCTACATCACTGTGTAAGTCAATGTCACTTGTGCACAACCTTTGCAAGCCCATGGAAACGGGAAGCAGGAGGGGTGTGTGTCTCACGAACCCAAGCATCTAACCCAAACTCAGGACAAGCCTGCATGTGCCCAGCCGGAATACAGTGGATGCCCATGGGAGCCACACAAGGCAACACACTGCAAAAAAAAAGAAAAATCAAAAATGGCCATGTGGGGGCTGGGGGGGAGGCCATCCAGGAGGTCCGAGGACAGGGTGCGCACCAACACCCACCTGTGTGGATGTTGGGAAAAAAAAACACCTCCATGGGCTCATGGCCTGCACGGCTATGCCAATGTGGGAGAACTGCTGCTGTCGCTATCATCACCCTCTGCTGCTGCCACAGGAGGTGGTGCTGCTACAGGAGGTGGTGGTGCAATGGGAGGCAGCCCACGCAAAGCCCTGGTATGGTCCTCCATGGCAGCAAGCATGCGGGTGTGGAAGGTCTCGTTTTGGAGGATTATAGTGCGGAGATCCCCATGCAGCACCTGACGTGATGCACGGATCTCCTCCCGAGTTGCCTGCATCTCAGCTGAGAGCGAACGTGTGAGCCGCTCCAGCTGCTGTTCTGTCCTCAAGTTAGTGGAAGCCTCAAGGTCAACAAGAGTCTCCCCGAGGTGATGGAGTTCTACCCTCAGGGCTTCCCTGTGGCCCTGGGACTCTATTGATATTGATTGGTGTAGAGTCTCCAGTGCCGCCCGTCTGTCCCTGTTGGACGCCAACATGTCCTCCCTGTGTGATTGGCAAATGGAGTCTGTTGCCTGCTGTAGTAGCTCCATCTGCCTGTCAGGGGGCACAATGGAAGGGGCCACCCTCTCCATTGCTTGAGCCATCATCTCAACTGATGCTGCCTGTTGGGTTGCCATACCATAAATGGATTATTCCCATGCGGTATTGCCTGGTGGCGTACGGCCACCGCGTCGGCGGGCACCACACCTGTTTGGGGCAAGGCGATCTGCACCTTGCTGTGCCGGCACTGCCTGAGGCTGCAGGACTGCATTCCCCCTCTGATCTACTGGCCCAGGAACAGGATCAGATGTTGTGGCGTATGTCCCTGCATCCGTAACCGCCAAAGGTGGACTTACCAACACTGACATTCCCATAGAGGGTTCTACCCCTGGTACAGGTGGGTTGGACAGAACAGAATCCCTGCCAAAAACACTTACCTGCGACGGCACATAGGTCTCATCATCCGAATCAGCACCTGAATAGAGGTCTGGGGAGGTGCACCCATAGGCACCCCTCGATAGAATGTTCTGCAGTAAGATTGGGTTCTCACCCACCACCACACCACGTCCCCCACTGGTGCCCGGTCGTGCCTGAGATTCCTCCTAGGTCTGCACCATCTCCTCAACCTCAACAGCATCAAGTGCGTCATCCCCTACAAAAACATGAAAGACAAAAAATTGAAACAGGCATTAGCACCATAGCACACAAATAGGCCTGACAAGCTACATAACCAGTACATGATTTACACGATTTACACATGTCGCACATGACTATAACCCTCCCATGCATGCACTGTCACTGAGTTTGAAGAGGACCCAAAAGGCAGACACTGATGACACCTACATGGAAGAGCGACACATTTGCTGCATGCTGGGTAGCACTGCCATCACACATTGGCCTGTGAGTGGCATGTCCAATACACATACATGACACATGCCATCACACAGATGGCATGTACCATAGCCATGGTACATTCCACAAGTACATCCATATGTCAGTGAATGAATACTGTCAGCCATCCATGTGAGATGGACATGATGAGATGAAAAATGCTACATAGTGTGACAAAATAGGCATCTGCCACACACTGCAACACATCCAGTGTACAAAAATACAGTGATTGCAGGCCGATGTACACATCAATGGTTTGTCACTTCAACATGACAGGAAACAACTATCATGTTCCACATTCAAACAGGCCCCAAAAATTCCTGTGATCAGGCCAATACTCAATTAGCCTGAATGGTCAAATCATTCATCTAACAAGGTAACACATGTGGTCCAATGTGGGGTTCATCAATGACAGAAGCATGTCACAAATGTGACAATAGGGCTGAGGAATGCGTAGCCAAAGTGGGAGAATTGAAACAATCAGCCTGAACGAACACTGAAAAATACAAACAATGTTGTTGCAAGATGCCACTTCAAGGGCAACTGCCGTAATGTTGAGCCAAATTACTAATGTGGGCAGAAGGGATACTGTCACACCCAAATCCAAGGCCGCTGAATGTTTTGGATGAAGCACATGGGTGACCCATACCACTCAGGCACACACACCCTCACCTGGCACTCAATCAGAACCCGTCACCCAAACAACATACACATGCATTACACACACATGCATGGGCACTCACCGGACAATGCTTCATAATCATGTAGTCCTCCCACACCTTGGATCTGTTCCTCTGTGACGAAGGCCCCAGCAACAGACTCATGTTCAGTGAGTTTGTTGTCCTCTTGTGGAGACCGACCGCCAGTCACCAGAGTAGCGGCATGATTTGATGCCAGCTTCTTCTTTGCTCTGCGTTTCAGGTCATTCCACCGCTGTAGCAATCATCAGCTGAGCCCCTCACAAATCCAAGGGCACTTATGCGGTCGGCGATGGTCTGCCAGTGTGCCTTACGTTGACCAGGTGTGGTCTTGCACCCTGCAGTCACCAACATTTCGTGGCTATGTGCCGACACATACTGCACAAGTGCATCAAGTTCCAGATCATTGAAGCAAGGCTTCCTTGAGGTACCGGAGTGTGTAGCCGTGTCTGGGGTCTCAGCCTGTCGTGTCAGAGCACCCTTCTTCCTATTCTTTAAAGGTGGAGCAGAGCCAGAGTGGCTTACGCCGCTCTGGTCAGTAGGGGCAGAATCACCGGTGGACTGGGTAGTAGGAGTGTGGGAATGCACAATGACCATAGTTCTTGATGCAGGCATTGGTTGCAGGGTAATGTTGGCAGGGGGAACGTCAGTTTGATGGACTGGGACTGACACTGTCTTGGCTGGGAGAGTCAGAGCTGGGGCGGATGGAGCTGCAGCTGCCCCTGCAGCCTCCCCACCCTGCATACTTGGGGCAGCAGATGACATAGCTGCCCCAGATCCACGTGGATTGGTGACAACAACTTGCACCGCCACACGTGGCCTAGACTTGCTGACCTGGAAGTCAGCCAGGGAGTCATCCTGTGCCAGGTCAAGTGCCACAATGAGCTGGTCCAACAGGGGCTGAGCTTGGATGGTGTCAGCCACGTTTCCCTCAACCATGGGGGGGGGCATGGGTGTCCCTGATTGTTCCTCCACACATGGGGGCATAGGGGCACCCTGCAAATCCCGGCCATGTCCCCTACCGCGCCCACCACGCCCACCTTTTGAGGGTCGGCCACCTTTGCCTCCCTTACCGCTTGGTCGCCTCCCAGCCATGGCACTGATGTTGTTGTGCGTATGGGAGTTGCAGTAAACTATTGTCCTGGGCAATTGGGGGTGAAAGGGGTAGGATACCAGATGGAATTCGTACCCTAGTGCTCTAACAAGGCTGTCTGTGACCCCTGGGGTAAGATGACGGGTCACGCAATGCACAGGCAGCCCAAAATCAAAAATAAACGTGCACTCAACCCCTCGTAGACCACGTGCGTGAAAAAATGAACTCGCACTATTCTGTGGCACCCAGAAACACAAAAATAAGCGTATGCGTAATACACGCAGCCTACAATGACCTCTGAAGGGGAACGCGACACACGGGGCAAGCACAGTTGCTAAGTATGTGCGGAACTCACCGTCTGCCTGGAAAAAGAACGTGAAAAATACACGCGTGTGCGCGTGGGCAACACCCCTGCCAAAAAAAGAATTGTACGCTGTCTGAGGAGACAGGACAAAAGGAGAAGTGAACTCTGTTTGAGGAAACAGGCCCAACAAAAAAATCAGAAAAGAGCTGTCAGAGGTAACAGGGAGTACGAACTAGAAACGCTGTGAAGTAATCGCGTGTGAACCGACAAGAAGTACAGATTTCACCCACTCGCTCTCCATGAAAAGCACGTACAAGGAAATGGCGTCCTACACGCAGCTTTTAAACCGGCCCACACGTACACGTCAGAGACGCGTGTACGCGGGCGCTTTCATCCAATTACACGTGATGACACTCAGACGTGCAGTTTTTCCACGAGTGCTCTGTCATCACGTGCTATGAGGGAAACGCCCGCACGCGTAATGTAACTTACGCGCCTATGCGCTAAGGGCCTTTGGTTCAATGGAATCGCGTGCGTGCGCTGACGCGCTTACGTGCTAAGGCCCTTTCCTCGAATTACACGCTGACGTGCAAGATTTTCACGTGCCGAATCATTCCGTATCAAGCTGGCCACGCGAAAACACACGGAAGACCACACTCCTGCCCTGAAGGCCATTTTCCTGCGCCACAGAGCCCCGAGCATGCTCCCACCTGCCATCTGCTGCTGCCTGACTGCCTGCTGCCCACGTGCCCGCTATTTGGTGCCTGCACATCAGTCATCTGCAGGGGTCCAGTTGCTGTGTCCACCCCTGCTGGAACTGAAGACTCCCGACTGGGATACCATCGCACCACAGCCCAGCACCAGGACCCAGTTGCCCACCCACGCCTGCCTCGGGCGTCGCCATGTCGGGGCAAACACCATCTGAGACCACTGGCGACCCCCAGCCAGAGGGGCAGAGGGCCACCAGCTTCAGTTAGAAGGAAGTTGGTATCCTGGTGGAGCATGTCCTGGGGCAGTATGATGCCCTCTTCGGAACATCACGCGCCAACAAGGAAGGACGGGAAAGGATCTGGGACGACTTTGTGGTTGCCATCAACTCGGAGGGGGTGGCAACCCGCAACATCAAGCAAGTCAAGAAGCGCTGGGAGGACTTGAGGTCCAGGACCCTCAACAAGGCCCGGCGCCTCGTGGAGGGGGGCCGGGGAAGCATGGGTACCATCCAGATGAGGGTCCTGGAACGCGTAGGCCCAGCGCTCCACGCCCAGATCCTTCGGAGGCAGACCCGTCCGGAGTTGAGCGGTAAGTGGCCAAGCATTGCTGTGTGAGACAGGGCATGTTGCAGGGTGCTGGTTGTCTGATACTTGCCTGTATGTGTGACATAGGCCATGTACGTATGTGTGTGTGCAGGGACATCATGGTCATGCATGTGAGACCAGTAATGTGTGAACCACATGGTTGGTGCATGTGTTACAATGCAACATGCGGAGCAGCATGGGGAATGCACACATTAATGCATGCCTGTCTCTGTTATTGGACATGGATGGGGTGTGAGAGATGGGTGCTGCTGTCATGGACATGTATGGTGTCCATGTCTGTGTGTCTGACTTGCGTGTCTGTGACTTGTAAATGCCATGGATGCATGACACATGTCTGTGACAATGTTCAGATTCACTGATGCAGCCTACGCATCCTTGTATCCACTGTGTCTGGGGTGTACGAGGCCAGATGGATGAAACTACGGTGAAGTGTGTGCATGTGATAGGCATGACCCATGATGCATGTGAGTTTCAAACCAGCATTGTATGTTTCAAGAGTCCCTTGGACATGTATGCTAATGTTCATAGCATGCACCATGCCTGTTAATGCATGTGTTTTGCCTGCACTGACCCATGTGTTGTGGAGGGACATGATGGAAGTGATGTTTGACAGTGCCACTCATCTGCTATTGCTTCCTGTCTAGGGGACCATTGTACAGTACCCTGATGCTTGTGTTCTATGTCTCCCTCTACACAGCGGCAAGTGATGAAGAGGGCAGAGACGGCGCTGTGGAGCAAAGCGGCGGGCATGCCCCCACCGGCCGGCGACGCAAGGCCCAGTCACCCTCCCAGAATTTACCATTGTCCGGGAGTGAGGAGACTGGTGCTGCGTCTGCCACTACGGCTGCAGCGGAAGGGGTGGGTGAGCCCCCACAGGGGCTTGCAACGGCGGAAGACGGTGTGGAGCCATCCAGGTTGGTGGTTTCCACAGAGGAGGAGGAGGCCGCTACTGAGCCGCACATGGGGCCTGGTGGGGGTGGTACCACTGGTGCAGTCCAGGGGCAGGAGGCAGCACAGGTCACCGCGGAGGGGCCTGTGCATGTCGCTGTCCCTGACCCTGTGACTGCACCACCATGCACCAGCAGGGATGCCCCATCCCAGGCCCGTCCGCAGGTAGGGGGGATGTCCATGTCATCTGACACTCCTCTACCTGCGGACGAGGGGACCCCTGGCCGTATGGAGAAGGTCCTGATTGGTGTCGCGTTGCGCACGCGTGACATTCGTGATGACGTGCGTGCTTCCCGGGGGGAGCACGCACGTCATCACGAAGAGCAGCGTGCCAACGTGGCCCAGTTGGGAGTGTCCATGGTCGGGGGTTTTGTACATGTGTCGGCCACTCTGGCGGCCCTCTCCTCCTCTGTGGAGACTATGCGCCAGTCATTCTCCATGCCGTCTTCCGGCCCAGATGCCACCAGGGCCCCCTGTGGACCTGCCCTGACCAACGCAGCCAGCTCGGTGGGGATCCCATCCCTGCCACAGTCGGGAGTCGGAGGTCAAGCAGGGGTGGACACCACAGCAACTGGACCCCAGCAGATGGAGGATGTGCCGGCATCATCGAGCAGGGCACGTGCACGACGGCTTCGGTGGATTCCATCAGCCTGGATGCCGTTGTGCTGGCAGAGGCAGTTGCGTGGGAGGCAGCGGCAGGCTCAACGTGGGAGGCATCATGGCTCGGGGCCATCTACACCAAAGGGGCAGGCATCGGCTGGAGGGCAGGAGGACCCTGGAATGGGAGTGTCTTCTGTGTAGCAGCGGTTGGGCAAGCAGATAGGTGCGGAGCGGCGGCGGGCGGAGGAGGCACGGCTCACAATGGTCAGGGCGGAGAACTCCATGCGTAGGGCGCTGAGGCGGGTTGAGTGCCTTGAGGGAATTCGCAGGGAGTTGGAGGTGGACAAGGCGTTATCCCTGCGAGACCTCAGGGCCAGAGAACAGGCCCACCTCCAAGACATTGAACAGGAGTTCGATGATGCCCTGGCCCATGACATCAACAAGTGAGCCGTTGGACTTGCCTGCCGCCATTGTATATAGTTCATTAGTGTTAAGTTTAATTTCTTTTTTCTTTCATTTGGGGCGCATGGACTATGCCCCACATTTTTGTGTATAGTTAGTAATTAGGTAGGTTTCATTGTAGGTTTCATTTATGTCGTTAGGCTCATGGACCCTGGATTTGCTATTTGTACATAGTTTTACAGTGGATTTTTCTCATTCATCTTTATTTTTCTTCACCATGAAGCAATGGATGTTACGCTTTTCTTTCCCTTTGGATTTGCTTTGTTGGACGGTGACTTTGGACACATTTTCATTTGGATTAATTTGGATTCTCATTTTTTTTATTTATCATTTTTTGGGACATGCTGCATTTTGATTATTATTGGCATTATTGTGTGTTTTTATTTCATTCCCTTCATTTTGACTTGAATACATTTTTGTTTCTTACTTCAATGTGTGGTCTTCTCTCATTGGTTTCATGCATGTCACAATGTGGGTTTTCTCAGTCATGTGTTGCCATTGTGTGGGTCTGACAGACTTGTACTCATGCGCATACTGCTTATTTGTGATCTATCATGTAATGATGATTTCAATTTGGAGTGGATGTAAAGCTTGGTTGGGTGTTTGGACTGGGGTGCTGTGGGGTGGGATTTGTGTGGCCATAAGAGCCAGGGATCTGGATTGTGATGACATGTTGGCTGGGGGACATGTGTCGGGGCCTGCTGGCAGGTGCCCTGCACTGCTGGGGGATGGGGGTGCAGGGGGTCATGAGTGGGACATGAGTGGGGGCCTGCTGGCAGGTGCCCTGCACTGCTGTCGGGTGGGGGTTCAGGGGGTCATGAGTGGGACATGAGTGGGGGCCTGCTGGCAGGTGCCCCTGACTGCTGTGGGGTGGGGGTGCAGGGGGTCATGAGTGGGGGCCTGCTGGCTGGTGCCCTGCACTGCTGGGGGGTGGGGGTGCAGGGGGCCATGAGTGGGACATGAATGGGGGCCTGCTGGCAGGTGCCCTGCACTGCTGGGGGGTGGGGGTGCAGGGGGTCATGAGTGGGACATGAGTGGGGGCCTGCTCGCAGGTGCCCCTGACTGCTGGGGGATTGGGGTGCAGCGGGTCATGAGTGGGGGCCTGCTGGCAGGTGCCCTGCACTGCTGGGGGGTGGGGGTGCAGGGGGTCATGAGTGGGACATGAGTGGGGGCCTGCTGGCAGGTGCCCTGCACTGCTGGGGGTGGGGGTGCAGGGGGTCATGAGTGGGGGACTGCTGGCAGGTGCCCTGCACTGCTGGGGGTTGGGGGTCCAGGGGGTCATGAGTGGGGGCCTACTGGCAGGTGCCCTGCACTGCTGCGGGGTGGGGGTGCAGGGGGACATGAGTGGGGGCCTGCTGGCAGGTGCCCTGTACTGCTGGGGGGTGGGGGTGCAGGGGGTCATGAGTGGGGGCCTGCTGGGAGGTGCCCTGCACTGCTGGGGGGTGGGGGTGCAGGGGGTCATGAGTGGAACATGAGTGAGGGCCTGCTGGCAGGTGCCCTGCACTGCTGGGAGTGGGGTGCAGGGGGTCATGAGTGGGGGCCTGCTGGAAGGTGCCCCTGACTGCTGGGGGGTTGGGGTGCAGGGGGACATGTGTGGGGGCCTGCTGGCAGGGGCCCCTGACTGCTGGGGGGTCGGGGTGCTGGGGGACATGAGTGGGGGCCTGCTGGCAGGTGCCCTGCATTGCTGGGGGGTGGGGGTGCAGGGGGACATGAGTGGGGGCCTGCTGGCAGGTGCCTGTCAATGATGGGGGGGTGGGGGTGCAGGGGGTCATGCGCTGTTGATCAGTAGTACAAGGTGACATGTGGCTTGGCTGGGGGGCATGCCCATGGTGGAAGGGCTGCCTGCGGGACATGACCAGGGGTGGGGGTAGTCCCCTGTGGTGTGGGCTGCCTGCAGGGTCCGTGGAGGGTGTAGAGGGAAGACCTGGGAGGACCCACACTGCCAAATCACGTGTAGGACTCCCCTGCACCCCTAAAATACACGTATCCTGCTGAAATTGTGTGTAAAACTTTCCGCGCACCCCTGAAATCCATGTATCCTGCTGAAATTGCATGTAAAACTTTCCGCGCACCCCTGAAATACACGTATCCTGCTGAAATCGCGTGTAAAACTTCCCGCGCACCCCTGAAATACACGTATCCTTCTGAAATCGCGTGTAAAACTTCCCGCGCACCCCTGAAATACACGTATCCTGCTAAAATCGCGTGTAAAACTTCCCGCGCACCCCTGAAATACACGTACCCAGCTCGTACAGGGGCAATATTCCTGGGGTGCGCGGGAAGTCTCACACGCCATTTCAGCAGGGTACTTGTATTATGGGGTTCGTGGGAAGTCTCACACGCGAAAGGGCCCTGTGCATGCGGGGTACGTGTATTATGGGGTGCGTGGGAAGTTTTACACGTGATTTCAGCAGGGTACGTGTATTACGGGGTACGCAGGAAGTTTTACACGCGATTGGGCCTGGGCGAACGGGCTACCACTCACTGTCTGCCATGCATGTAGAAGAACGCATAGCCAACACCCATCCGCTGTGAAGTAATAGCGTGTGAACCCCAACGCCTGGAAAACACATGCACCGCACCCCACGAAAAGCACGTACAGAGCAATGGAAATCCACGTGGGATCTTCAAGCCCTGCCAGGGCAACGCCCGTGCGCGATACGTCACAGATGCGCTTACGCGCTAAGGGCCTTTGGTCCAAAGGAATAGCGTGCATGCGCTGACACGCTCACGCGCTAAGGGCCTTTCCTCGAATTACAAACTGACGTGCAATTTTTTCACGTGCCAAATCCCTCCGTATCAAGCTGGCCACGCAAAAACACACGGAAGACCACGCTCCTGCCCTGAAGGACATTTTCCTGCCCCCAAGAGCCCCGAGCATGCTCCCACCTGCCATCTGCTGCTGCCTGCCTGCCTGCTGCCCACGTGCCCTGCTATTTGCTGCCTGCACATCAGCCATCTGCAGGGGTGCAGTTGCTGTGACCACCCCTGCTGGAACTGAAGACTCCCGACTGGGATACCATCGCTCCACAGCCCAGCCCCAGGACCCAGTTGCCCACCCACGCCTGCCTCTGGGGTTGCCATGTCGGGCACACCACCATCTGAGACCACTGGCAACCCCCAGCCAGAGAGGCAGAGGGCCACCAGCTTCACTGCCGCCGAAGTTGGTGTCCTGGTGGAGCAAGTCCTGGGGCAGTATGATGCCCTTTTCGGATGTTTGCGCGCCGACAAGGAAGGACGGACCAGGATCTGGACGGACATCGTGACTGCCATCAACGTGGAGGGGGTGGCAGTCTAAAAATTCCAACATGTCAAGAAGCGCTGGGAGGACTTCAGGTCCAGGACCCTCAACAAGGCCCGGCGCCTCTTGAAGGCAGCGGATGCTAAGGGGCGCTGGGGCCACCTGTCGGAACATCAAATGAGGGTCCTGGAATGCATATCCCCAGCGCTCCACGTCCAGGTCCTTGAGAGGCAGACCCGTCTGGAGTCGAGCGGTAAGTGTACATGCATACTGATTGTAAGCTGTGCGTGTGGTGGTGTGCCAGTAGTGTGCAGGTTGCACATGTGGTTTTGTAGGGCCATGTATGGATGTGTATGTACAGGGCCGTGAGGCTAACACATGCAAGTCCTCTCATGTGTGAGACACATGGTGTTTTGTGTTGAGAGTCTTGAAGATATAGGAGACCTCCGTCCCCAAGTGCCGCACAGGGAGAATCACTTATTCACTCCCTGTGCAACCTTTGAGGCCACAGGTGGAGAAAATCCGGAGCCGGAACCGAAGTATTAGGAACCCCAAGGCAGCTGTGAAAAAAGGCAATGATTACATACCAAGCAGACAGGATACTACATGCATTAGCCAGAAGACAATCAGAGTCTTACCGGGGATCTGATGAAAGGGATGGTGAACCTGAACGGGAGGATGGTTCCAGGACTCACGTAGGCAAAGGACCCACCCTACGGGATAGGTCTGGATGGTTTTCGCCAGTCTCCACCTGGAGAGTGTCTGTACTGTAGAAGGGCCCCAGGTAATCAGATGGCAGCCACCAACTGGAAAGTGAGATTACCCGTGCAGAGGTGCAATCAGGGAGGCCCAAGAGAGGTCCGTTGCAGACAAAGGTCTGAAGCCAGGAAGAGCCGTCCGAACCAAATGGAAGAACAAAAACGTGATCCAGAGGAAGTCCGTAGTTCAGTCCGAGGTCAGGAGCCGTAATGAGCAGAAGAGCTGATGTAGCAATAGCCCAGCGTGATCCACAAGGAGTCCAGAAAACAAAAGCCAGGTCCAAGGAAGCCAGGTAAGCAACATGGGTAAGTAAGCCAAACAGAGTTTCCAGGTAAACCAGCTGTGAAGCGTGGTGTACCGGCACTGCACTGCTTAAATACCGTCTACTTCCTGGTCACATGACACTAAACGGAGTCACGTGACCGCGAACCTGGGGCACATGACCGTCTCCTCGAGTCACGTGATCGGGCCACAGCGATACGAGCGAGTGTGTTACTGCTCGAGCGGTGGCCTAATCTCCATGGCAACTGCCAATGGAGAAACGGCCGCAACCGCGACTGTAGGGTGTATGGCGTTTGTCTTGCTAGCGCGCGAGCCAAACTGGGTTGCCTGCGTGAGCCCCGGGAGACAGGTGAATGGGAGGGACAGGTTACAAGACTGGGTGACGGGACATGGCCGGAGGAACGACCTGAAGGCATGACAGAGCCCCCCCCAAAGGCCCAAGACCCCGTGGGCAGGAAGGATGCTCCCGATGAAACCGAGAAACCAACCGAGGGGCATGGACATCCGAGGCGGAGACCCAGGTACGCTCTTCCGGACCAAAACCCAACCAATCGACTAGGTACTGCAGGCGACCCCGAAGGAAACGGGACCCCAGAATGCCCGAGACCTCGAAAACATCAGGCGCATCCAGGGAAACGGGGGCAGGAGAGGGGCGAAGACGCGTCGAGGACGGGCAGGGCTTGAGGAGGGAGGTATGGAACACTGGATGTACCCGCCAAGAGGAGGGGAGAACTAGGCGATAGGCCGCCGGATTGATGACACGGGAAACAACATAAGGACCCACAAAACGGGGCAATAGCTTGTGACAGCCCTTCAAGTGGAGATGTCGGGAGGACAGCCAAACCCGGGAACCAAAGGGATACAACGGGGCCATGGTACGCCTAGCGTCTGCGGAGGCCTTCATGGATGCCTGTGCCTCCTGCAGATGAACGAGGACCTGGGCATGGAGGGCTGACATATCCCGAACGCAGGCTGCTGCGGCAGGGTTCTCGGTGGGTGAAATGTCGGGGACAGGGAGGACTCGGGGATGTTGGCCATACATGGCGTAGAACGGAGAGAGACCAGTGGAAGAGTGTGTAGCGTTGTTGTAGGCGAATTCAGCGTAACGTATGTTCTGCAACCAGGTCGATTGTTGATGTAGCATCAAACAACGCAGATACTGTTCCATGGACTGATTTGTTCTCTCGGTCTGGCCATCGGTTTCTGGGTGGTACGCGGAGGAGAACCGTGCATCGATACCTAGCAGAGCGGTCAATGCACACCAGAAACGGGATGTGAACTGAGAGCCTCGATCGGACACAAGGAGAGAGGGAAGGCCGTATAGACAGAAAACGGTATCAAAGAAAAGCTTGGCCAAGGCAGGGGCAGACGGGATACCATGACAAGGGATGAAACGGGCCATTTTAGTAAAGACATCGACCACTACCCATACGGTGTCGTAGCCCTGGATCCTGGGTAAATCGGTTACGAAATCCATGCTCAGGGTGTGCCAGGGCTTTGGTGGCACGGGTAAGGGTCGCAGTAGCCCCAATGGACGACCCCTACGATGTTTGCCCTGAGCACAGACTGAGCATGAGTCTACGTAACAGCCCACGTCATGTCTCATGGAAGGCCACCAACAGCAGCGTTTCAAGAGGTCCAAGGTACGGGCCTGGCCCGGGTGACCATTGATCGGGGCGTCAGGGGACCACTCCAGGGCTAGGTTTCTGGTGTCAGTGGAAGGGAGAACTAGGCGGTCCTGTACATATGGCAGACCGTTGTGATAAGTGGGATCCCATTCTGACAGCTGATCGGGGTGCTTTTGAACCCAAGAACGAATCTCTTCTAGTAGTGCCAGAGGGGGTGTACATGTGCAGACAACATGCCCCCGGGGTAAGAGCGTGTCAGGAAACACCGGTAACGAAACTCCCCCAGGGGAGCGAGACAAAGCGCCAGCCTTGCTATGCTCTGAACCAGAGCGATGTTTAATCTGGAAGTCAGAAGCGGCGAAGAACAGGTGCCACCTGACCTGTCTACTGTTTACGCATTTTAGGGCTGCCAGGTCTTGCAGGTTCCTGTGGTCTGTGTATACCGTAACCTTATGTTTGGCCCCCAACAGGTGATGACGCCAGGTTCGGAAGGCGTCCATCACCGCCAGTAGCTCTTTTTCGGTTACGGTATAGTGGGTTTCTGCGGGGCCGAACTTACGCGAATGGAAGGCTACAGGATGCAGCCGCCCTGTAGCGGGACAGGCCTGCGACAGGATCGCCCCCAATGCAAAAGAAGAGGCGTCAGCCTCAACGACGTAAGGCTGGTCGGGGTCGGGGTGTTGGAGCACAGGGGCAGTGGTAAAGGCGTTCTTCAACGCCTCGAAGGCCTGCTGGTGAATCTCCTGCCACTTGAATGGAACAAGAGGACTGGTAAGGGATGTGAGAGGTGACACGAGAGAAGAGAACCCAGAGATAAAGCGCCGATAAAAATTAGCGAAACCCAAGAAGGATTGCAAGGTCTTTAGGGTCTTTGGTGTTGGCCATTCGAGGATCGCCCAAACTTTGGTGTGATTCATGGCCAGACCACCAGGTGTGATGTTAAACCCTAGGAATTCCACGTTAGACACATGGAACAAACATTTGTCGGGTTTAACAAACAACGAGTGTTTTTGCAGCCGGGACAACACTTCTCGTACATGTTGTATGTGTTCTTTCAGAGTGTGAGAGAAGACGAGTATATCATCAAGATACACCACCACAAACGTGTCTAATATGTCCGAGAAGATGTCGTTCATGAAATGCTGAAAAGTGGCCGGGGCGTTGCATAGGCCGAAGGGCATGACCGTATACTCATAAAGGCCATACCGTGTACAGAAGGCGGTCTTCCATTCGTCACCCTTTCGGATGCGGACGAGGTTATAGGCCCCCCGCAAATCCAACTTGGTATATATGGAGGCATGGGTTAACCGGTCCAAAAGGGGAGAGATGAGTGGAATCGGGTAGCGGTTCTTAACCGTGACGGCATTGAGCCGACGATAATCCACACAAGGACGAAGGTCGCCCTCTTTTTTAGGCACGAAGAATATGGGGCTAGCTGCAGATGACTTAGACGGTCGTATGTGACCCAGACGCAGCGCTTTATCGATGTACTCCTTAAGAGTCAGGTCCTCCGATAGGGACAAAGAATAGATGCGGCCTGAGGGTACCAAGGCCCCGGGAACTAAGTCAATCGGACAGTCATAGGAGCGGTGAGGAGGGAGTACTTCAGAGGAGCCCTGATCGAATAGCATTCTGTAATCCTGATAAACCACAGGGACGTGAGCGGTGACTAAACCCACTATGTGCGAGGCACGGGGAATGTCGTCGCCCAGTATCGTGAGCTGGGCAACAGCACCAAGCGCTAATGCTGGGGTGTCTGCTTCTCTGTCCACGGGGAGGCAGAAGTTCTGACAGAGCTCAGACTCGAAATGGACGTGTCCCGTACCCCAATCGATATGCGGGTTGTGTTCCCGTAACCAAGGTATTCCTACTATGACGCCGAACTGAGGCGTGGATATCAAATCAAAGTGGAGGGTTTCCCTATGGACTGATAGGATGGTTAGGACGAGGGGGGTGGTCTGTTGCTTAATGGGACCAGAAGCGAGTTCTGTCCCATCGACTGCTTGAACCGGTTCGGGTCGGGGTTTATTGATCAGAGGTAGGTTCAGGGTCTGGGCTAGAGCGATATCAATATAGTTCCCGGAGGCCCCGGAATCAATAATGATCCGCACGGGGTGGATGATACCAGGGGCAGGCTGTATGGTGGCTTCTACCTGAATGGGCCTGATTCGACCAAACGATGGAATGAGATTCGGGGAAGGGCATGGAGAACTCGATCCTACCCCCGTATATAGGGTCGAGCTGGATGAAAATCCTGTTTCTTGGGTCTGGGTCTCCGGGGACACTCCTTCACAAAATGCCCCCCTAAGCCGCAGTAAAAGCAGGCGTTCTCAGCCCTTCTGTGCTCCCTCTCTCTCGAGGTGATGGGACTCCTAACACCCCCTATTTGCATAGGCTCACCGGTGGATTCAGAGGAAGACGACGAGATAGCAGAGCTGGCCGTCTGGGAAAACCCGGCCTCAGCCCTGCGTTCAGAGCGTCGTGCGTCCACTTGGAGAGTCCACCAGGGCCGGGAACTGATCTGGTAGAGACGGTACCATAGCCAAGGCGTCTTTCATAGGGCTGCTTAGCCCTCTATAGAATACAACCGATCTCTTACTTTCGGGCCATGAGGTCTCTGCTGCCAGTTGGTTAAATCGTGTAATGTATTCAATAAGGGAGCCCTTACCCTGGGACAGGTCCAGCAGTTCTAGATCATGGGATTGTGCTTTATACCTGGTGTCGAATACTCGGGACATCTCTGATACTAACTAGTCGAAATCATAGAGGGCAGGATGATCGGTTTCTAACAACGGGTTTGCCCAAGCAGCAGCCGTGCCGGCTAGGTGAGAGAGAGTGAATGCCGCCTTGGTGGTAGGATCTGGAAAAACAAGGGGTCGACACAAAAAGTGCAACTTACACTGGTTAAGGAAAGTCCTAAACTTTCTCGGGTCCCCATGGAACTTTTCTGGGGCAGCCAAAGGAAAGGGAGAAGGCAGGACCACCGGAACGGGAGCCGAGGGAATCGGGATTGGGTGTGCAAGGGGTATCGGTGCTGGAGGGGCGTCTCCGAGCTCCGGGTCCGCGGGTAAGGGATATTGGGCGCTCTGTAACAGGTCAAGACGCTGATGGACCGCTGTATTAGCAGCCACCTTGTCGGCCCGTAGTACCGTGATCGCTTGGATGACAGCGGCCAGGGGGTCTTCAGCGGCACCCTCCATATCTTACACGACAGGCTTCACAGTCTGTCTTGTGTTGAGAGTCGTGAAGATATAGGAGACCTCCGTCCCCAAGTGCCGCACAGGGAGAATCACTTATTCACTCCCTGTGCAACCTTTGAGGCCACAGGTGGAGAAAATCCGGAGCCGGAACCGAAGTATTAGGAACCCCAAGGCAGCTGTGAAAAAAGGCAATGATTACATACCAAGCAGACAGGATACTACATGCATTAGCCAGAAGACAATCAGAGTCTTACCGGGGATCTGATGAAAGGGATGGTGAACCTGAACGGGAGGATGGTTCCGGGACTCACGTAGGCAAAGGACCCACCCTACGGGATAGGTCTGGATGGTTTTCGCCAGTCTCCACCTGGAGAGTGTCTGTACTGTAGAAGGGCCCCAGGTAATCAGATGGCAGCCACCAACTGGAAAGTGAGATTACCCGTGCAGAGGTGCAATCAGGGAGGCCCAAGAGAGGTCTGTTGCAGACAAAGGTCTGAAGCCAGGAAGAGCCGTCCGAACCAAATGGAAGAACAAAAACGTGATCCAGAGGAAGTCCGTAGTTCAGTCCGAGGTCAGGAGCCGTAATGAGCAGAAGAGCTGATGTAGCAATAGCCCAGCGTGATCCACAAGGAGTCCAGAAAACAAAAGCCAGGTCCAAGGAAGCCAGGTAAGCAACATGGGTAAGTAAGCCAAACAGAGTTTCCAGGTAAACCAGCTGTGAAGCGTGGTGTACCGGCACTGCACTGCTTAAATACCGTCTACTTCCTGGTCACATGACACTAAACAGAGTCACGTGACCGCGAACCTGGGGCACGTGACCGTCTCCTCGAGTCACGTGATCGGGCCACAGCGATACGAGCGAGTGTGTTACTGCTCGAGCGGTGGCCTAATCTCCATGGCAACTGCCAATGGAGAAACGGCCGCAACCGCGACTGTAGGGTGTATGGCGTTTGTCTTGCTAGCGCGCGAGCCAAACTGGGTTGCCTGCGTGAGCCCCGGGAGACAGGTGAATGGGAGGGACAGGTTACAAGACTGGGTGACGGGACATGGCCGGAGGAACGACCCGAAGGCATGACACATGGATGGTGCATGTGTGTGTAAGCTAGCATGCCAAATGCAGATGTGTGAGCACATATGCTTGAATGACTGTGTATGTAAGTTGGCATGGTTGTGGTGTCACACATGGATGTCGGTTCCAGCTGCATGTATCTGCACCGTGTACATGTGCATGTGTGTGTATTTCACAAGGGTGCAACATGGATGCTTGGGACACTGATATGTAGAAGACTGATTGCCAGATGTGACATGGGTGCCGATCTCATCACTGCGACAGTTGGTGGAGGTGTACACATGCATGTAAGTGTGGTGGCGTGTGTGCATGTCTAGTGCACTTCCTGTGTTTCATGTGATGTCTGGCTCACCTTTGGCTGCTCATGCTGTTGTATGTGTATGGATGGTGCTGGCTGTTGCATATGGCTGTGGAATCGCTCAGGTGTGTGAGTTGACATGCCATGTGTGTTGGGGATTGTGATGCCATGTCTGAAGTTTGACACTGTCACTCATGTGCAACTGGCATGTGTGTATCAGTCCATTGTACAGTGTCCTGATGCCTGTCTCCTATCTCTCCCTGTCTGCAGCGTCAACTGATGAAGAGGGCGGAGAGGGTGCTTTGGAGCACAGCGGCGGGGATCACACCACCAGCCGGAGACGCAAAGCCCGGCTCCCCTCCCAGGTTGTGATCTCATCAGGGAGTGAGGAGTCCGGTGCCGCGTCCCAGGCCGCAGCTGCCAAGGGTAGGTCCAAGAGGCGGAGGTCAGAGTTGGACTCCTCGGCAGCAGAAGGGGCAAGTGAGACCCCACAGGGTCCGACGAAGGAAGATGGCACGGAGTCATCCAGGTTGGTGGGGGGTTTTGGTGGAGGAGGAGGCCGCGCAAGGGACAGAGACGGGGTCTGGAGGTGGGGATTCCACTGGTGCCAGTGGTGCAGTGAAGGGGCAGGGACAGGAGGCAGCACAGGGCGGCGCGGAGATGCCTGTGTGTAATCCTGTCCCCGATCCTGTGACTGCATCATCCCGCACCAGCAGGGATGCCTACGTCCAGACCCGTTTTCAGGGAGGGGATCCGCTTACAACAACTGGCCTTCCTCTCCCTGCAGACGTGGCTATCCGGGATTGGGTTGAGCCTGTCCTGGGTAGGGTGGCGTTGTGTCAACGGGACCTGCGAGGTGACCTGCAGTCTTTTCATGGGGAGACTGCACGTAATCTCGAATGGCTCGTTGACCACGTCAGCCTTCTGGGACAGGTCACCCAGGCCGGATTCTTCCGTTTGCTGAACCTTGCTTCGACCCCCTCCTCACCTCAACCCCCTATGCGCCAGTCGTCCTCCGTGCCATCTTCCCACCCATGTATCACTTGGGTACCCTGTGGAGCTGCCTCTGACCGTGCGGCCAGGCTGGTGGAGGACACATCCCAGCCACAGTCGGGAGTCGGACGTCCAGCAGGGGTGGCCACCTCAACAACTGCACCCCAGCCGGAGGAGGATGTGCAGGCAGCAGGAGCCAGGGCACGGGCACAGACACAGCAGCAGCAGCAACAAGGTGGGAGCCATGATGGCTCAGGGCCTTCGACATCGGAGGGGCAGGCATCGGCCGGAGGGCAGGAGGACCCAGGACGGGAAGTGTCTTCCGTGTGGCAGCGGTTAGGCCATGCTATAGATGCGGAGCGGCAGCGGGCGGAAGAGGCACGGCTCACTATGATCAGGGTGGAGAACTCCATGCAAAGGGCTCTGAGGCGGGCCGAGTGCCTCGAGGCAATTCGCAGGGACCTGGAGGTCTGGATGTCATCGTCCCTGCGAACCCTCGGGGCCTTAGAAGAGGACCGCCTCCGGGATATCGAGCAGGAGTTCGATGATGCCCTGGCCCGGGAAATCAGGAAGTGAGCCTTCAGACTAGCCCGCTGCCATTGTATATAGTTAATTAGTGTTAGGTTTCCTTTTGGTTTTCATTTCATTTGGGGCGCTTGGGCAATGCCCCACCTTTTTGCATATAGTTGTTCATTAGGTAGGGTTTTTGTAGGTTTCCTTTCAATGGTTGGGCTCATGGACCCTGGATTTGTACTTTCTATATAGTTCTACACTGGATTTCACTTCATTTAAGTTTCTTTTTTTACTATGGATCAATGGATATGTCTTATTTTTACACTTTGGATTTGGTTGGACGGACAGACTCTTTGGACCCATTTGCTTTTGGATTGATTTGGATTCTGCTTTCACAATTATTTTTTAAATATTTTGGACATGCAGCTTTTTCTTCATTATTTCCATTATTGTGTGATTTTTTTTAAATTCATTTGGTTAATTATTGAATACACATTTATTATATACTTTACTGATGTGGTCTTATCTCTTTTGTTTTGTGCATGTCACAATGTTGATCTTTTCACAGTCATGTGTCACCACTGCGTGGGTCTGAGGGACATTGATTCATGGCCATGCTGGTTATGTATTTTCTATCATGACTTTGGGTATTCAATGTGGGGTGTTTGGACTGGGGTGGGATTTGGGTGGCCATGAGGGGCATGGGTCTGGAGTGTGATGACCTGTCGGGGGGGGCATGTGTGGAGGCCTGCTGGCAGGTGCCCCTGACTGCTGGGGGGTGGGGGTGCAGGGGGATATGTGTGGGACATGAGTGGGGCCCTGCTGGCAGGTGCCCCTGACTGCTGGGGGGTGGCGGTGCAGGGGGACATGTGTGGGGGCCTGCTGGCAGGTGCCCCTGACTGCTGTGGGGTGGGGGTGCAGGGGGCATGTGTGGGACATGAGTGGGGGCCTGCTGGCAGGTGCCCCTGACTGCTGGGGGGTGGGGTTGCAGGGGGACATGTGTGGGGGCCTGCTGGCAGGTGCCCCTGACTGCTGGGGGGTGGGGGTGTAGGGGGACATGTGTGGGGCCTGCTGGCAGGTGCCCCTGACTGCTGGGGGGTGGGGGTGCTGGGGGACATGTGTGGGGGCCTGCTGGCAGGTACCCTGCACTGCTGGGGGGTGGGGGTGCTGGGGGACATGTGTGGGGGCCTGCTGGCAGGTGCCCCTGACTGCTGGGGGGCGGGGGTGCTGGGGGACATGTGTGGTGGCCTGCTGGCAGGTGCCCCTACACTGCTCGGGGGTGGGGGAGCTGGGGGACATGAGTGGGGGCCTGCTGGCAGGTGCCCCTCACTGCTGGGGAGTGGGGGTGCTGGGAGACATGAGTTGGTGATCATATTGCAACGTGACATGTGGCTTGGCTGAGGGGCCTGCCCATGGTGGATGGGCTGCCTGCGGGACATGACCAGGGGTGCAGGGTAGTCCCATGTGGTGTGGGCTGCCTGCAGGGGCCGTGGAGGGGGTAGAGGGGTCACCTGGGAGGACCCACACTGCCAATTCACGTGTAGGACTCCCTGCGCACCCCCGAAATACGCGCTCCCTACTCTGACAGCAAAATCACGTGTGAAACTTCATGCGCAGCCCAGTAATACACGTACCCTACTCCAATCGCGTGTGAAACTTCCCGCGCACCCCTGAAATACACGTACCCAGGCCAATCGCGTGTGAAACTTCCCGCGCACCCCTTAAATACACGTACCCAGCCCAATCGCATGTGAAACTTCCCGCGCACCCCCGAAATACACGTACCCAGGCCAATCGCGTGTGAAACTTCCCGCGCACCCCTGAAATACACGTACCCAGGCCAATCACGTGTGACACTTCCCGCGCACCCCTGAAATGCACATACCCAGCACAATCGCGTGTGAAACTTCCCGCGCACCCCCAAAATACACGTACCCAGGTCAATCGCGTGTGAAACTTCCCGCGCACCCCTCAAATACACGTACCCAGGCCAATCGCGTGTGACACTTCCTGCGCACCCCTGAAATACACATACCCAGCCCAATCGCGTGTGAAACATCCCGTGCACCCCTTAAATACACGTACCCAGGCCAATCGCGTGTGACACTTTCCGTGCACCCCTGAAATACACGTACCCTACTCCAATCGAGTGTGAAACTTCAAGCGCACCCCTGAAATATACGTACCCAGGCCAATCGCGTGTGAAACTTCCCACGCACCCCTCAAATACACGTACCCAGGCCAATTGCGTGTGACACTTCCCGCGCACCCCTGAAATACACATACCCAGCCCAATCACATGTGAAACTTCCCGGGCACCCCTGAAATACACGTACCCAGGCCAATCGCGTGTGAAACTTCCCGCGCACCCCTGAAATACACATACCCAGCCCAATCACGTGTGAAACTTCCCGGGCACCCCCGAAATACACGTACCCAGGCCAATCGCGTGTGAAACTTCCCGCGCACCCCTGAAATACACGTACCCAGGCAAATCGCGTGTGACACTTCCTGCGCACCCCTGAAATACACATACCCAGCCCAATCGCGTGTGAAACTTCCCGCGCACCCCTGAAATACACATACCCAGGCCAATCGTGTGTGAAACATCCCGCGCACCCCTGAAATACACGTACCCAGGCCAATCGCGTGTGACACTTCCCGCGCACCCCTGAAATACACGTACCCTACTCCAATCGCGTGTGAAACTTCCCGCGCACCCCTGAAATACACGTACCCAGGCCAATCGCGTGTAAAACTTCCCACGCACCCCTGAAATATACGTACCCAGCCCAATCGCGTGTGAAACTTCCCGCGCACCCCTGAAATACACATACCCAGGCCAATCACGTGTGAAACTTCCCGCGCACCCCTGAAATACACGTACCCAGGCCAATCGCATGTGACACTACCCACGCACCCCTGAAATACACGTACCCAGCCCAATCACGTGTGAAACTTCCCGCGCACCCCCGAAATACACGTACCCAGGCCAATCGCGTGTGAAACTTCCTGCGCACCCCTGAAATACACGTACCCAGCCCAATCACATGTGAAACTTCCCGCGTACCCCTGAAATACACGTACCCAGGCCAATCGCGTGTGAAACTTCCCACGCACCCCTGAAATACATGTACCCAGCCAATCGCGTGTGAAACTTCCCGCACACCCCCGTAATACACGTACCCCACTCGCACAGGCCCTTGCGCGTGTGAAACTTCCCGCGCACCCCTGAAATACACGTACCCAGGCCAATCGCATGTGAAACTTCCCGCGCACCCCTGAAATACACGTACCCAGCCCTTTCGCGTGTGAAAGTTCCTGCGCACCCCTGAAATACACGTACCCAGGCCAATCACGTGTGAAACTTCCCGCGCACTCCTGAAATACACGTACCCAGGCCAATCGCATGTGACACTTCCCACGCACCCCTGAAATACACGTACCCAGCCCAATCACGTGTGAAACTTCCCGCGCACCCCCGAAATACACGTACCCAGGCCAATCGCGTGTGAAACTTCCTGCGCACCCCTGAAATACACGTACCCAGCCCAATCACGTGTGAAACTTCCCGCGCACCCCTGAAATACACGTACCCAGGCCAATCGCGTGTGAAACTTCCCGCGCACCCCTGAAATACATGTACCCAGCCCAATCGCGTGTGAAACTTCCCGCGCACCCCCGTAATACACGTACCCCACTCGCACAGGCCCTTGCGCGTGTGAAACTTCCCGCGCACCCCTGAAATACACGTACCCAGGCCAATCGCATGTGAAACTTCCCACGCACCCCTGAAATACACGTACCCAGCCCTTTCGCGTGTGAAAGTTCTCGCGAACCCCGTAATACACGTAACCTGCTGAAATTGCATGTGAAACTTCCCGCGAACCCCAGTAATACACGTACCCCACTCGCACAGGCCCTTTCGCGTGTGAAACTTCACGCGCACCCCAGTAATACACGTTCCCCGCTTGGCGTTTGCTGTTTGGCAGCCCTGTAAACTGGTCCAGGGTTAGCGCAGCCCTTTGCGCTGAATTGGGAATTTTGATGGTTTTTCCTTGCTCAAGGGTGTTCTTGGGGGCGTAACTGGCACTGCTGCAGGGTCCCTGCACCACTCTGCGCCACGGCTGGTTTTGGAGGCTAAAATCCATGAATAAGCTGTGCGCGGAAATCGATTTTAGCGCACGCGGCTGGCGCAGACATTCGCACGCGCACACTGTGCGCCAGCCGCGTGCGCCACTTTTGTGCGAAATTGTATGAATTACCCTGTAAATGGTATTTCCTTTGCATGGCCTGGCAACAACCCATTGTGGTGACAGTCCTTTGTTGCTTCAGAGCTGGGCCATGTATGACCGCAGAGAGGCCTGGCTGGCATAACACTATTCTCAGAAATGTCTTTGAACCTAGACTGCTCAGGGCCAAATGTTGACACAGCTCTCTTCCCCTTAAGTGATTATACGAGCTGGCTGTCACAGATGCCAGACATCGAGTCTCTGCAAGCGTGAATTGCATTCTTTAATGGAAATCTTGTTTGATGAGAGTTGCTGATAGGTTCGGCAAGTCCACTGTGGTCCTAGGTTTCAGTATATATTTCTGTATTTATATTAAATGATTGGATAGACTTAGTGACAAAGACCTGCTTTTCAGAACAAAGAGAGCATTGGATCCTTTGCAGCAAGTATTCTCTCATAAGGTTTATGTCCATCCTCAAAAGCCTTTGTTACATTTCTTTCGGGAGAACATCTGAACACTATTGCTGGGGTCAGAGAAAATGAAATTATGCTGTTTATGCAGTGCTGCTGGTTTCATATACAAATGTAACATTTGAAGTTACTTTTTTCCCCAGATTTCCACTTCATATTTTGTTCTTTAAACATAGGGATTAGACAATGTCTGCAACCAGGCTCCTGTCAATAAAAATGTACACTTCAAGTCTCTGTAGGTTTCATTTCATAAGGCTGATTCTCAGTCCTGTAATGAAGAAAGCAGAAATAATGCAGGCCTGAATTCAATTTGCACTTTTCTAAAAAATACAGTTACTAATTAGTTTGCCAGATAGCTCTCACTCAGGTGCATTCAATAATGCTAGTCTTATCTCAGCACGACATCTGATGTGCATGTGAAATATTTTGCTTTTTATCCTCTGATGCCTACACTCAAAGATTCTATTCCCATCTCAGAATATCGGCCTACCCAGTACAGACACTAGGATATGTGAACCACTGACGTGCAACTTTTATGTGCAAAAATAACTACATTGATATCGTTTTCATAATTAAGCAAATGCAATACCAATATTGTTTTACATTCAACTGATAGGGCCTTTCACTCTGAACAATTTGAAAAATGTAAGTTGCTAAAACACTATTATCAAAAAATATTGAGGACAATATGATGCCATAAGTAACCTTCAAAGATGCACTTTTGTCTTTCCTTTTAATGAGTTCAACAATATATTAAATGGTATTTCCTTTCCATGGCCTGGCAACAACCCATTGTGGTATCAGTCCTTTGTTGCTTCAGAGCTGGTCCATTTATGACCCCAGAGAGGCCTGGCTGGCATAGCACTATTCTCAGAAAGTTCTTTGAACCTAGACTGCTCAGGGCAAAAAGTTGACATAGCTCTCTGCCCCTTTAGTGATTATACGAGATGGCTGTCACAGATGACAGACATCATGTCTCTGCCAGCGGGAATGGAATTCTTTAATGGAAATCTTGTTTGATGAGAGTTGCTGATACATTCGGCAAGTCCACTGGGGTCCTAGGTTTCAGAATATATTACTGTATTTCTACTAAATTATTGGATAGACCCAGTGACAAAGACCTGCTTTTCAGAACAAAGAGAGCATTGGATCCTTTGGAGCAAGGGGTCTGTCACAAAGTTTATGGTTCAGCCTCAAAAGCCTTTGTTTCATTTCTTTCAGGAGAACATCTCAGCACTATTGCTGGGGTCAGAGAAAATGCAATTATGCTGTGTATGCAGTGCTGCTGGTTTCTTGTACAAATATAACATTCGAAATTACTTTTTCCCCCAGATTTCCACTTCATATTTTGTTCTTTAAACATGGGCATTAGAAATCTTTAGAACGATGTTCCTGTTGATACAAATGTACACTTCAAGTCTCTGCAGGTTTAATTCCATGAGGCTGATTCTCAGTCCTATAATGAAGACAGCAGCCATAATGCAGACCTCAATTCAATTTCCACTTTTCTAAAAAAAAATGCGGTGCTTTTGATCCCAGATTGACGGTTCTCCATTTAATAAAGAGTGGTGCATACTTTCATGTAGCTGAAAAGTTTTATTTTGTGCCGTGTCATTTGCTGTGGACCAATATACTTTTATTGTAGTTGGGCTGCTGCCATCACAATATTTCCTTGCATGTGTTTCTTTCAAATACTTAGCTCAGAATGAAGCTCAAATATTTATTTTTAAACGTGATATTTTCATTTGCATCCTTTCATTTTGTATATATATCTACCTACAGATCGAAGAAACATGGCCCCTTGACCCGCAATGGTCTGTTACATGGTTTCAAGGTGAAGTTGGACAAATGCTGACAGCAGCGGTATTCAAACTGTGGGGCGCGCCCCTATAGTGGGCCGTAGCCTCATGGCCAGGGAGGCACACACCAACAGTTTGAAAAGAAAAAAAAAACAAGATGCATACATTGCAAACGGATCAGACTGTTGCTTCATTAACAAGCAGAAGCCCGATCCACGGCCCCTGGCACACATGCTTAGTGTGACAGGGGTCGGGCCTTTGTGGGGCCACAGGCTCCATCATGAGCCTATTCACGAAGACAAAATAAAAAGAACATACTTTCTTTTGCCGCAATGACCAGACCCTCCCATCTGAATGTAGAGCAGGAAATCACTAATGATAGCTCATTAGTGACATAATGGCTGCCTGCCCTACTTTCAGATGGGAGAGGGTATTCGGGTGGTGAGCCAATCCGTGGCAACCACCTTCTCTGAGCTTGCATTTTGCAAGGGTCACAAGCTGTGCTGGCGGCTTAATCTGGCTGATTGACAGCCAATGAGGATGGAAGGCCCACTTCCTCAAACAATAAATAATGCTCACCTGCAGCTTCAGTGATCCTGCTTCAGATTGCATCCATCGACTCCGGAGGAAAAACGAGGCGTGGGGACCTCTGTTCTAGTTGATAGAACAGAGGGCCCCCATGGTCCCGGTTTCTCCAGTAGCAGCAGTAGCCAGGCAAGGTGCCAGCGCATTTCAACTTTTTCAAATTAGAGGCGCCAGGACATTTCAACCTTTTCACAAGAGAGGGGCCTTCAGTGAGTCTTGGGGGTTGAGGGAAAGAGGGAGCAACTGCCCCCATGTTGCCAGTAAGAACTAATTTACCTCAGCAATGCATTCAGTTCTCTGTGTTTTGTTCTGGCTCTTAAAATGTGCACTTTGCATTACAAGCTGTGTGCTGCAGACTGGATTACACTCTAAGTGGGGGAGAAATGAGCACCATGGGCATTCTGTACAAGCTGATAGAACAGAGACCCCATGGTCCTCATTTCTCCTGCAGCAGCAGTGGCCAGGGAAGGCGTGGGGGCATTTCAACCTTTTCAAATTAGAGGCGCCAGGACATTTCAACCTTTCATATGAGAGGGGCTTTCACTGAGTTTTTTGGGGGGGGGGAGCAACTGCCCACATTTTGCCAGTCAGAACTCATTTACCTCAGCAATGTATTCAGTTCTCGGTTTTTTGTTCTGGTGCTTTAAATGTGCGCTTTGGATTGTAATCTGTGTGCCGCAGACTGGTTCCACTCTAAGTGGTGGAGAAATGAGGACTGTGGGGACTCTGTACAAGTTAATAGAACAGATACCCCATGGTCCTCATTTCTCTTGCAGCAGCAACGGCCAGGGAAGTCCCCAGGGCATTTCAACCTTTTCTAATTAGAGGCACCAAGGCATATCAACCTTTTCATATGACCTCCCACAGGATATGGTACAGTATTAGCCCCTCATTGCTTTCTTACACTGGTTCCTCCACATCAGCTTCTTGCGGACATAGAAGTGTTTATAGCTGTTATGAGGGCATTTAGTGGTTAAGATCCCTGCTGGCTTGCCGTCTTGTGATAAATGGCAGCTATTAACCTTACCTTTGTCACCATCGCAAGCCTCACTTCTCCCACAGAAGAGCCCGCTTGTCAGTGCTGATAATCCCAAAATTCTCTTTAATGTTATACACAGCTGCATTTTATTATCACAAGGTTATTTTATTAACAGAATGCTGATCTGGGGTTTTAAGTGTGGAATATATTAACTTGTAATTACAACACTATGTACAGTCTGAACTGGAAGTGTGTTTGCAATGTTGAGTGTTCCAAAATACATCTCCTAGTGTGCTGCTTTGGGTCAAATGGCCCCCTTTGGGCTGTACAAAATTATACATTGGGCCTCATTACGAACTTGCCAGTCCGGTAACAAGGGTGCTGGTAAGTTTACCGGCACTGTTGTTTCCAGACCAGCATATTACAGGCCTTCCTGCAAGAGCCGCCGTGCCCGACAGGTCTGACCCTGCTGGGCACAGCAGCCATGGTAGGCAGACGGGTCACGGAAGCACTGGCACCGTCCCCACTCCCATTCTATGGGAATGGGGACTTACATTTGACCGGCGCCTGACTTGCCGGGCCACCAGGGTTCTAATCTCCCAGTGGCACCAGGAAGTCAGGCACCGGTAAATATTTACGGGTCTGGCAGCAGCCCGCCGGTAGCACCGGTATGGTTACCGCCAGACCCGTAATGAGGCCCAATGTCTGGGTGAGATACTATGTGATTTGTGTATTTTGAAAAGTAAAATATAAGACCACTATAACCCACCACCCCACAAACACACAATCCCACTTTTGGGGGCATTCATAGGGAAGTGGGAACGCCGAGGGAAGAGGCATAGCGTGGTATCCTGCTGAATTTTGCTTGTACATTTATTTTGGAGTACTGTAAATTGGAGGAGTTGTGTTTTCCAAAATGTTGCCTAGTTTGTATTTTTGTGAAGCCATGGGTAAAGCTGCTTTGGTTGGATCTGAAGGCTTACTGGAGGCAAAGGTAGAAATTCCTTTTTAGAGAACCACCACTTAAAGCCCCAATGGTTTGCGGCTAGCACAAGCAGTCAGTAATGTCCGTTGCCTTTCTTTGGATTCTGAAAACTACCCAGATCTTCAAACCGGGAACCATAGGACATGTAGAACACTACAACACTTGTGATGCACTATTGGAGGACCATGTTTTTTCCAGGCCCTAATTTTTGCTCAACAGCCTTCTGGTGCGTGTGTGATTTTGTCACAGCTACAACATTTTTTGCATTTTTATTTTCAAATCATCGTTTTCAAATCCTACTGTACCTCATTCGGTTCGTAAATTCAGGTTATCAACAAAGCATATGAAAATGCATTAATATGGGAGTTTACATTTTTTCATTAGTGAAGACCCCATTTTGAAATGGAGTGCTTCTTTTTGCCCAAAAACGGTAGTGTGAAATGGAAGGCAGACGCAGACATTGACACAGGAAACAAACCCACTAAAGCCAGGAAGTACGATGCCACATATTTAGACCTTGGATTTACTTCTATTGTGATCGGAGGTGAAACGAGGCCTCAGTGTGTGGTGTGAGGAGCAACTTTAGCCAATCAGAGCTTTAAACCAACCAAATGAAGACGGCACTTGGAAACAAAACATATGGATCTCATTTGCAAGAGCAGAGACTTCTTTGCTCGCAAGTTACAAGTCATCAGTCAGCAAAAAAGTACAGTGGAAAATATTGCTTCTACTCCAGCCAGTGCACTGAAAGCAATTTATGACGTTGCCTACCTTCACCGAAGCTGAGAAAGTCTTTCTACCAGCAGCCATGGCAATGTGCAGGGGAATGGGTGCTGCAAGTGTAGCGGACAAGCTAAAAATGATTCCTCTGTCAGATGCCACCATCAGCCGAAGTGTCTCTGAGATGGCAGAAAATATCACTGCTCAATTAATCACACAGCTGCAAATCAGTGTCTTTGTGTTACAGTTGGATGAGGCAACAGATGTATCCAGAGAAGCTAGTTTAATAGCCTATGTAAGGTACTGTGGGGAAACAACAATATTGGAAGACTTTTTCTTTTGTAAGGCCATTAAAACCAGGGCAACAGCAATAGAACTGTTTGACATTTTAAGTGATTATATGAGCAGCCACCGTTTGAGTTGGAAAGCCTGCGTAGGAACCTGCATAGATGGTGCGCCTTCAATGTATGGAGATAGATCAGGGTTGAAGGCCAAAGTGTTAGCAGACCCTCCACATGTTGCAAGGACACACTGCATAATTCACTGTGAAGCGCTTGCTGCTCGGAATATGAACAATTACCTTTCTGATGTACTCAGTTCAGCTGTAAAAATAGTTAATGCGATGAAAGCCCAGCCGACAAGAGCACGTCTCTTTGCAATTCCGTGTGCAGAAATGGGGTCAGAACAGGATGGTTTGCTCTTTCACACAGAAGTCAGATGGCTGTCCAGGGTAAGAGTGCTGCAATGTGTGTTTGAACTCCGAAACGAAGTGCAGCGATTCCTTTTGGATGTGGACACTGGCAGAGCAAACCATCTGTGTGATCCCTGCTGGCTTGTGCTCTTGGCATACCTTGCTGACATTTTCGATAAGCTTCATGCCCTCAATTTGTCTTTGCAAGGAGCCAATGGCAATTCATTTACAAATAATAAAAAAGTATTTGTCTTCAAGATGAAGCTCGAGCTCTGGAAACGAACAATTGGAGCAGGGGTAGCAGTTCAGTTCCCATTACTTGCAGAAGCAATTGAGGAAACAGATTACAACTTGCTGCATGTCCTAGCACCAATCACAAGTCACTGAACCACATTAAGGTCCAGCTTTGATAAATACTTCCCTGAAGAAAATGCTGGCATTAATGACTGGGTAATGCATCCTTTTCTGGCTCAGGAGGTGGTGCATCTTCCATTTGATGCACAGGAGGAGCTGATGGAGGTTCAGTCAGACACTACCCTGCAATCAGAATTTAGGAACATTACAGTGAGTGACCTTTGGCTGAAGGTAAACCTGGAGTATCCTACGTTGGCATGGTGTGCTATGCAGTCTCTCTTACCCTTTGGGTATTCCTACTTGTGCGAAATAGACTTTTCAGCATTGGCTGCACTGAAAACGAAATACTGCAAAAGGCTGGAAGTGGAGGACAACCTCATAGTGGCAGTCTCAAAAATAAAGCCACACATTGACTCACCTTCTGCAGAGAGACAGGCCCAGCCTTCCCATTAGTACCTGTTCTGTCAAATCAAATTGCCTTCTGCTGAATATACTAATGGGAATGTATTTTGAGAAAATAAAAGCCCTACTGGAGAATTTTGTGTTTTCTTGCACGGTTTCTATGTTTGGATTGGAAGTGATTGCCCTACTGTCTTGTAATGTCTCTCCAACAACATATCCCTTCAAAGGTATGGCACCATCCATTCTGCAGCCATCTCTATAAAAAGAAATAACACCAACACAGAAGGGTGAGGAAGGGGGCTCTTTGCTCAGGGGGCCTTTGCATAAAAGGGTTGAAGATCACTGGCTTACAGTGACTAGCCAGAGTGGACTGGGAGCCAAAAGAGGCCCTGGAAATCATTGCTAGAACCCAAAGAGGCCCTCGAAATAATGTTCAAAGCGATCCTATTTTCAACATTTTCAGCCAGGGCAACCCTTTTCCTATGAGAACATTTGGAAATGCCACAAAAAAGAGGCCCAGGGTGCAGAGGCCTACCGAGATATCTCCAGAGTTCTCCATAGGCCAGTCCACCTCTGGTGAATAGGACGCTTATCTAAACCTAAAAAGGAAGGGATCTGTGTTGACGATGGTGACTTCTTCCTACATAACATTTTAACCCCGGCTTGCAAGTCTCTGTCACTCCAGGGACATCCTACTCTTCTAATCAAAGCCTAAAAGGGACAGCGGGCAAAACACAAAAACTCTTCTTAATAAGTCTTGTAGCCTCCTGGCTAACCTTATACTACAAAAGGAATATTCTCCAAAACATGGGCAACAAAAACGTTCACAAACCTAAGCTTTACATTCACAATCATATTCTGTAAACACATACACACACGATGCCACCTTTAGCTATCCCCCCTGGGGAGTGCTCATGATTCCGGCTGACACAGTCTCTACTTCTCTGCACCTTCTTTTCACAGGACTCATCCTGGCCCTGTGGTTTTCAGTATTTGACCCTCTTAGGCCTCTCCACAGTCTCTTGATTTTCAATGCATTTCTATTAGGCTTCCGCAGGGCCTCTTTGTCCTTAATACAATTTTCTTAGGCCTCTCTGTGACCCCTGTGGTTTTCAGGATTCAACCCCCTTAGGTCTCTGGAGGGCTTCTTGATTTCAATGCAATTCTGTTAGGCCTCTCCACAGCATCTGAGTTCATAGTGCAATTTTTAGTCATCTGCATGGCCTCCTGGATCTCACAACACTTCTCTAAAGCATCACAATAGCCTATTGTGTCTCAGTGCAATTCTCTTGGGTCTCTTCACTACATCTTGGTTCTGAGCACAATTCTCGTGGTTCCCGTAGGCCTCTCCCCATCCTCTTGTTACTCAGTTCTCAATGCTGAGAGGCCGCTCCACAGAATCTGGTGCAGAGCACTTCATTCCTGTAGGTCTATCAACATCTTATTGGCAGCACTCAGTTCTCAAAAGCTGCTCCATACCTGTTCTCTTATTTACATTTAACCCCCCCTCCCCCAAGCAAATGATATTCTGTCCCTTCTGCTATGTGCCCGTTCTCCCTTCTGCCATGTGCTTGTTCTCCTAAAGATTGTCATGGCAGCACCCAGTCTTTAGTCCTTCCATCCCTCTTCAGCCCTCTATTGTAGAACTTTGCTCTTGACTTCACCTTCATACCATTAACGCTAATGGTGTGGTCTCTTTTAATCACCTGACAGCAGGTATAGTATCTCATTCCAGATAGCAGTCTGCCCCTGTATCCAGGGGGTGCTATGTACAAAGTCAACTTCCTCCCAGGCTTACTGTTTTTCTCTGACTCTTTTGTAGATCTGAGCCTGTGGGAGTCTTTGTAAGTAATCAGGGTTGGTCTTTCCATCGAGCTGCCTATATCAGGGCTGTAAATAGTTTTTCTCACCAATGGCGCATTAATTGAGTCATTGGAGGTCATTACGACTTTGGAGGTAGCCATGCCGCTATTTGCAACATGGCTACCCCCATTCCGGGTACCGGGTCCAGGTTCCTGGAATGGGGAAATACTGGGCCATTCTGACCTTGGAGGGCCCTGTATTTCCCCATTCCAGGAAGCCATCCCCATTCCCATTCAAGCCCCCATAGGGCTCAATGGGAATGGGGAGCATGCTAAGAATGGGCCTGTTAATGACGGGCCCGTTGTTAGCATGCTGGACTGCTCGCGGGACCAGCTAAGGATGCCTGGTAAAACCGTGGCGGTAGGGGATTAACGGGCCGGCTCCTCTACCGACCCTGTTAACCCCCTATCGCCAGGGTCGGAATGACCCCTATTGTCTAATTATTGTTACACTTCTGATATTGGGCAGGATTTAAATTACTAGCATTGGTTTAATTGCTGTCCCTTATACTTTAAATATGTACTAGGTTATGAGCCCCATCTTGGAACCTCTGTGGTCGCGAGTTCTAGGCTCTGCAGTGCTCTGCAGATGTTGCGCCTGATCTCAGAGATCACAAACGTTCTGAAATGTGCCTTTTGCTTTGGAGATACAGATATGGGAAGTTGACTGAAAGTTTGTGCTTCTTCTCTTGGGCAGTTTGAGTTTTTTGACAGTTCTTGACTTCATTTTCCTCTGTGATTTGTTTCTGTCAAACCCAGGGTCTCCTGGGAATTGTAGTCCCCTGTTTCCATCTGAGGTGAAGACATCCTCACAGAGTATATCTGAATACTGCATCTCAAAGGGAATCCCGTTGCAGCTCCCTCCGGAAGACACATGAGGTAGTGACCCATCCAACCCCGTCCCCTGTGGCATGGCCCCCTCATAGTAAAGGATGAGGAGTTCATCTAACTCGCTACAACAGGGACACCAATAATGTACGGTTCATGTCTCAATAACAAAGGAATACAAAAAATAAAGCGAAGCTAAAGGATACAATCAATCCAAAAGAAATCCTCACCATAGGATTTCCCAATAAGGAAACCGAAGGCTTGGTTTGAGTATTTACTAACCAGAAGCAATGTGGTGCCATCAGACACATGCACCCTATAAGTCTAATTATTTGGACTGCCATTGTATTAACCCCAGTCTACTCCGTGTGAACGGAAGAAGAAGACTCTAATAAAGACAGTCCCTCCAAAACCGTCTCACAGGAAAACAAAGCGATATTGAACAAGATCAAGGATCCAACTCCGGCATAACTGGCAGATCTAGACTAACCGAGATATTGAGGCAGGGAAACAGATCTACTCAATTCCCGCTTCCTCACACAGGCTCTGTGGCCATTGGTCAGGAACACCCCGTGGGAGCTTTGCATTGCTTTATCAAACACTCCTGTGTTTGGATACAGAAACCTGGCTGCTCCTTGACTTTTCTTGGTGAACAACCCTCTGTGATGTTGCTGTCCCCACTCTGTATCAAATTTAGAGTTATGTGGAGGCGCCTGTCTGAGAGACAGCTAGCTGCAGGAAAAGCACAAGGCCTACTATACAATACACATGAGGACCTAGCTGACACACACAACCTACTAGAAATGTATATCAATACTAGTTCACTGCTATATACACTGTGACATACTGATACACACTGCGAAAAAAGCAAAACTGTGGCGATATGACACTGCCCTCAGAATGCACAGACCTGAAATACATCCACATTGACACAAAAGCACTGACAATTTATCAGACCCAGAGAATCGGATCAGTAATTCAGTGAATTACAGTGGATTTTAGGTTTTGACCCATAATGATAGCTTCCCTTCAATATATTTGGGGGGAGGTTAGATTTTAAGGGTTTTTGTTAATATAGTTACTGTCCTAATTAGGAAAGGACCATACCTTCTCTTAATGTTCATCATTTAATTGTTTTGAGGCTCCTAATTATGTACTTTGATCATGAGACTATGACTGCAGTGCCTGATGAGCAAAGGCTTGCATGCATACCAATATTTCCTGCTACTCCGGTTACTGCCCATACGTTCAAACACTGCAAACCAATCCAAGCTGGGGCCATTCTGGGGACTAGGGTATGCTAGTCATTTCCTGTTGCCAATATCATAGTAGGCTTTGGACCACAAAGGCAAAACCACACCCAACGACAGATCAAAGACTATTTGATCAAAATATAGGACAAGTAGACCAGATTCAGAAAATTAATGAAAGAGAGAATGAAGGAAAACAGTGAAATATGTTCCTGAACCACTTTCTTGTACTTTCTCAGAACTTTAGTACTTTACTCGATGCTGGCAAACATGGGTGCTGCAAGTAAGCACCACTTTTGGGGGTGAGGGCTCTTGATGGGCAAACCAAAAAACCTCAAAGTTATCCCTTGTCCTTTGGTAATGTGTCGCCAAGCTCATGACTCATAAACGGCATGAGAGGTTCAACAAGGTTAAAAAATGTAACCAACATTTATATCAAAATATTAAATAATGCTAATGTTCAAACAAAGTAAAAATTACAATGCAAATTCGTATGATCAAAATACCATAACAATCAAACACATTTAAATCTGTAAGTAATGCAAACTAATTGGGGGACAATCCGCCAAAGGAAACGTAAGAAAAATACATATTTTCAAGATTTTCAATAAAATGTTAATGGTTTCTTTGATAATATTGGTTGCAATGGGGGGCAATGCTAACCAAAGGAAAATATGGTAGGAATTTTTTAAAAATCTGATCTCCTCTCTGTCCCGGGGTCTATGCCAAAATGTTTGCGACCCGGAACACCTGTGGTCGGATACCTTGACCAGTTTTGACCCAGTTGGAAATGTTGCCTTCTCAGTGATATTTGTGAAGCAAAAAGTTCATCAGCAGTCGCTATTTGTAAGCTGGATCTGACCAGGATTCCGTGGCTTTGGATACTTCTCTGTATACCTCCTCGTCAGCACTTCTCCAATCCGCCCTAATGCCTATTAGCACCCGGGGCAGGGGGATGCAGCCAATCAGGTTCTGCAGATCACAGACTGAGACCTCTGATCTCAGCTTGCATTCCAGGGAACCCGTCGTCGGCTGCCTCCTCCACCCTGCAGGGCAATCAACCTGTTTCTTGGTCTTTTTTTTAACTATTTCCCAACCCCCCTCCCCTGCCCCATTTACCTGATTGGCGCTTCACCGCCTCTCGCTTTTCCAAGCCGCCATGGTAATTGAGGATGGGCTCCGTATGGAGCCCCGTCTTCCATTTACATGGCGGCCATCTTTGCAAAGGATTTTCATTCATTGAACGGGACGCCTGCATCGTCCCGTTCACTGAATGAAAATTCTTTTTTTTAACACCCCAGGTTACTTCTTTGGTAACACAGGGTGCTAACGTCATTAGCACCCCGTTTCAAGGGCTGGAAAGGGGGATAGTGTCCCAGTTCCCTCGTTACAGGCCCTTGCTTCCCTCTGGCCTATAACTCGGGATGCCGTGCCGTTACTCAAGTTCCAGCGCTTGGAACGGGGTGCTAACGCCATATTCACTGCTCGCCATGGTTGCATCTTGCACTTTGGGATGTTCGCTAGTTCTTTTGCTGAATGTGTCCAGGTTGAAAACAGTAGAGTAAACCAAAAGAGAGTAATTTATCTCCTTACAAGCACTGCCCTGGGCCTGGGGTCTTCTAGAAACTGTCTGACTAGTCCTGGATGACTCTGTACCCTGAAACATTCAAAGCCATAAGAGTTAGGCCTTGGAGAAACGTTTCCAAAGGAAGGGAGAAAAGTTGCACACCCAGTTCCAGTCCCTCTCTTCCTAAACCTCCGTTGCTGTCAGGATTATTGGGGTGGTGGGGAAGAGGTTTCGCCCCTGTGTGGTTATGCATTTTTCAAGACGGCAAACAAGCCCTGGAAAGGCCATGCAGCACTCACAACCACACTTGCCAACATCCTTGACAGCCCCTCTGGGTGCTGAGGATGTCATATAAGTGACATGTGCTGGCCATGCCAGATGCTGGTCATTGACGGTCACTTAACGGGATGGACGCATGAAGCTCTGCACTCCCGTGGGCGGGTTTGACCTGCCACAGCAGAGAAGGAGCGAGAGAGAGGGTTCTATGTCATTTTATCGACTGTCTTTTTTTCGATTTGTTTTTTTACGAAAAATGTTCCGCAAAAAAACTCATCGAAATTGCTTATTTTTTATTTTTGGGGGGTTCCCCCTCAGTGCCCCATCCCCTATTGTTTTTCCTCTATTCCTGAACCCCCATCTCACCCCTTATATGCGCCCCCCTACATTTTCCGATTCGTTTGTTGAAAACTTTTTGTAAAAAAACTCATTGAAAAAAAGACTGTCGATGAAAGGACGCCGTACCGAGAGGGAGAGAGCAGGCACGCTTAGAGGGCTTGGCCGCAGTTAGAGCGAGCGTGCTGTAGAGTGCAGATGGGCCTGGAGTATTCTGGGCAGTCCAGTAATCATGGCACTTCTTCCAGCACGCCGGGGAGCGGGGATGAGGCTCTGCAGTGCTTGCTGAATCATTTCAGGCAATCCACATGATCATGCTCGAAGAGATCAGCCCAGGGAATCCTCACTGCATGTTCCTGGGCATACGGTAAGTACATGTACGGACGCACAATAGTATATATTAGTATAGAAGGGCGTATAATACAAAAGTATACATCTGTCTTGCCCTAGACTACATCCTATGAACAGCCTTCATTTAATTACCTTCAGGATTCACCGGTGAAGGAACAGGTGGTGCTAATGGCCAAAGACAAACCCAGGAGAATTGAACAATCAGTGTGACTTTTGCCGGGACACACATCTGCTCAGTTAGTTTGACACATGTAGTGATGTTGCTGCATTGACATGTTCAGCCGCCCATTTATGCTGCTGTGTGTGCTTATTTGCTAGGGCGAGGTATTCAGTTCATCACTCACGCCATATGTGCTTAATTACTCCGCTCTGGGACTCAGCTCATCGCTTATGCTGTGTGTGCTTACTTGCTACGCAGAGCAATCCAGCTCTCGTATATGCTGGGTGTAGTTACATGCTATTGTTTGTCTAGGTTTAGTGTGTAACGCAGGACATTTGTCACTAAGATATACAACCTGAAACTAGTTTCAATCTATTGTTGAGCTAGACAGATAGTGGTCCTCTGAACCATTTTCTACATAGCCTCAACCCATTTGAAAAAATTGCACCAGTACTTAATATGCAGTGTGCCTATTTTATGCTTTGCTTTGTTTAAATATTTCTTTGTTCCACGCTTTATTTGCCATGTCCTTTACTTTCATGGTATATGTGTTATCTTATGAAATGCAGCAATGTGTTCAATGCACCGAATAAACATAAACATATATTTTTTTATACGTTTTTTAGTCGTGAAGGTCAGATATTTTCTATGCAATAACGCATGTCCAGTACTGAAAAAATGAGATCATACAAATTAGGCGATGTAAATAATTTGTATCTCTAACAATGTAAAATTAAAAATGTATACATTGTTTGTGTTCTTATCAAAATATTGAAAAGTTGATCAATATAATCAACTGAATCAATAACAAAAAATAAAAAAATAACGCTTCAAGGTGATTTTGCCATTCTTTGGCAGTTGCTCCATCCTACACAGCCATAGGTTCTTCATACATACTCGTCTTTGTCCTTTTTCTTTGCTTTGGTCTATGCATGTTCAACTAATTTGGAATGTGTTCACACATGTTGGGAGCCGACTTTTGTAAAACTAAGACATACAAAACTAGGCTGAGTTCCGGTGGCAATAGCATGTACTAGAAGTTAGGGATGTGTTCCAAGAAACCCCCATTCCTATCCAATCTTTGTATTTTGTATTTGTATTTATTTGAAGAACTGGAATGCCAATTTCGAACAGAAATGACTTACAATAACACATTTACAGATGCCAGAGGCATTTCCGTGAAAGGTGCCTGTACATTCGCACAAAGATGAGAACAAGTGTTGTGCTAGTTTATGAGGGTGTAAAAAAGTGTGACATATACCAGGGATTAGACAAAACAAACAGAAAATAATTATAAGAAAGCAGCAGACTTACAATGGTCACATTAACCTGCGGGGGCAAGTGTTTCAAACTAAACACTTTAAACACAAACTATTTAAATATACAAAATGACATTATTGAGCATTACTGTAGGCGGTGGTTGGGTTAGGTTTGGGTCTATTTGACCTAAAACATTTGACCTAATCACATTTGATCAAATTTATTTGACCAATTCTTCGGTCTAAAATGCGGGGGGTGATAAAATGTTTTAGGTCAAATGTTTTTAGGTCAATTATGCCAACACCATTGGGTTAGGGAAGGAGAGGAAAGCGAGAGCTCCAGCTTTAGCAGATAAGTGACATTTTAGCCAAGCGTTGAACAGATTTACAGTTGTGTTAGCTTTCATTAAGATGGGCAGCAGTTCCAGTGGTGCAGGGCGGGTAGGGAGAAAGGGTGGAAGCTAGAGGAGACACAGGGAGGGTATGGGACAGTGAGGTTAATTGCAGAGGAGGATCAGAGAGAATGAGACGATGAGTAAAATGAGAAATAATCAGACTGGTACTGAGGAGGAAGACCATTGAAAATGTTATAGACTAGGATAAGGAACATGTAAAGAGAGTGGTTGTGCATGTAGAGCCAACCAGCATGTTGTGGGTAGGTTAATGTGTGGGCGGATCTGGCTAGGTTGTAGAGAGTTCATGTAGCAAAGCATTCTTGTTTCCTAATCCTCTTTCCGGTTTCCCTAAAATCCCCTTACCTATCCAAAACCTCTCCCTACCCCTCTTTCGCCCATTGGCTGCCACGTAGCCACCTGTTGAGTCTGATTCAGGCACCTGTGCCAACCTAGGTAAGAGAGTTGTGTTCTATTCAAGTTCCGCGGTTAGGGAAATGATGGGCATATATCGAACCATCTCCGGTCGCTGACAGTTGGGTAGCAGATTTCGCCATTTCTTAAAATGCGAAAACTAAAAAACAATGGTGCACTGTGTTACTCAGGTGCATTTGAGAAACTACAGCAAAATTGCTATGTTATGGAACAAACAAAATAAACATGAAAAGAGACACAAAAGACACAAAAAGAAGACACAGAAATCGGTTCAATTCGAAACACAATACACTTTATTCATGCCTTGCATTGCACGACAAAATGACAGCAAATCACTACATAAGCATGCAAATCAGCACTTCTCTAAGCATAAGTGCAACTGCCTCAGCCCCTCCGGCTTCTCTCCTTCTTAAGCTCTCAGCCCAGCTGAGCCTAACCTGCTGCTCTCCCTAGCATTAGCAAATAGCAAAACATAGCATTCCCCTGTCCCCACACAGCTCTCTCAACCCCTAATGAGACAGCTCCTCTTCCCCACACACATCAGACTCTACTCCCCTCTAATCTGATGAATGGCGATCTTCTACTACCACCTCCCACTGTCAGCCTGCAAGACTCAGAGGGCCTGAGACCCCTGCAAGTGTCCCCTCATGCAGTGTGCTTGCAGCGTCTTCCTGCAGTATCCTAAAGCCTAACAGGACAGCTACTGTTTATACATTTCAGTGACGCAAATGGCAGTGTGCATAATACATATAATTTCGCCAGCATAGCATTTCTCTTGAAAGACGGCATGTCTATCTACGTGCATGAACATAGTTCACAGTGACATTTCTACATTTCTACATTTCTGCATAAGGACCGTACACGCATATCATGTCTTTTGCTCTGAGCATGGAGACGGCTCATTTTGCGAAACCAAAACATTCTTTCTCCTTCAGCTAAGACATTCTATTTCAAACCGAAAAACACATCCTCTCCTTGCAGCTCTCTCTGTCAGCCAAGGTTGTCTCGGAAAATAGCAGATTGTCTGCTAAGAACAATGTTCTCACTCCATGCACAGCAAAGCCGATTCAGAATGGGACAGAGACAGAGCATCTTTCTCTAGCTCCTAAAAGCACACACGTTATATATTGCTATAAAATGACACATGTACAATTGCACATAAATGCATGGCTATCAGCATGGCTTTCAGCAAATATGGAACCATTATAGCTTAAGCAAAACCATTGTGTTAATATGGGCTATTTCTAGTGGAATGAATAAATTAATGCATGGTCAATGGATGATTTAATAGATGAATTACTCACATGATAACTACCATAGAAATATGTGGACTAACAAAAACAAGTCCAGTGGAAAAGCATGCAGCCAATCCGCTTGAGTATCAAAATGTTCTAGGAAACACATCTTTCAAGACAAGCAAGAATTCTTCAGGGTACGCTGATCCAGGCATAGGGGCTCATTACACGGAATGCGGTAAGGGTTTACCGGTACCGGTAAGGGCACCGGTACCAGTAAACCCTTACCGCCTTACTACGAGGTCCCTTTGCGGGACTCGACCTCAACAGCTGGTTTTACCAGCCATTAAGGAACGGGCCCGCAAAGGGACCTTGGTGCTAATTACGGTACCGCAATTTGCGCTACCGTAATTAGCTCCTTCCCCATTCCCATTGAGCCCTATGGGGGCAAAAAAGGGAATGGGGAAGTGCCTTGGTGAATGGGGAATTACCGCCCCCGCTCACCTTGGAGTAGGGCGGTAATTCCACCATCCACCAAGGCGGACACGGTAAAATACCGGCGGCAACCATGGCGCTAATAGCGCCATGGTTACCGCATACCGTGTAATGAGGCCCAAAGTCTTTCTTGCAGTCCAGAATCCAGAAATGTTACAACTAATTGGCCCACCTGTTCAGGTTTTTGTACCTCCCTTTAGGTACATGCTGCACCTAAAATAGGTAGTACCCTATCCTGGCGAACCTCAAACTAATGTCCACCCACTTTCACTACTCTGTGACCTAACCTTCTTTCCTTTGGAGGTCACAGTTTGGTGCCCATCCTTAAACTGAAACAGCCAGGGTCTTGGGTCATCAGTGGAAAGACTCTCTTTAAGTAAAAATATCCTTTCACCAAACTGCATAGGGGAACCCATCTGGCAGCCCTTCACAGGAGCTGGTACCAGCTGCTGTCGTTGGATCCACCAAGGCTGGTGTGGCTTCCCCTGTGGTATAGGTATGAAGGGCCCATCCTGTCCCTCCAATAAACATCTCCCAGAAGGGTGGTTTCGATGCACAGCTCATCAGAGGTGACTCTGCTCAGTTGCCCAGAAGTAATGAACTTATGCAAAATAAGCCTGGCTGAATTTGAAGTAATACGTTTAAACACAGGTGTTGCTAGTGGGGGAGGTCTAGGGGGCTATAGCCCTGGGTCTTTAGATTGCAGCCCAAGATAGAAACTCAGGGTCTACAACCAAAAGGCTAGCTAGCCCCGAGTCCCGACAATCCCGAGATTAGTATAGCCCCAGATCTTTTCCAGACCTAGCAACACCCCTGCTTAAACGTATTAAAATATGTTCTGAGCTCAAACTAGATTTTTTGTAGATTGACCCCATGTTCAATACAATTTCTGAAAATGTAATTTGTAGCTCACCACCACTTATTCATTTAAAGATTTAAATCCACTTTTTAAGATGTGGCTTGTTGACAGTAACTCCCTAGATGCCTTTCAGGTGTAGCTTCTAAGAACACGAGTGGCGGTCTCAAAAATAAAGCCACACATTGATTCACTTTCTGCAGAGAGACAGGCCCACCCTTCCCATTAGTGCTTGCTCTGTAAAATCAAATTGCCTTCTGCTGAATATACTAATAGGAATGTATTTTGAGAAAATAAAAGCCCTACTGGAGAATGTTGTGTTTACTTGCACGGTTTCTATGTTTGGATTGGATGTGATTGTCCTAGTGTCTTGGAATGTCTCCCCAACAGCATATCCCTTCATAATTATGGCACCACGCATTCTGAGCAAGCACTAATGGGAAGGGTGGGCCTGTCTCTCTGCAGAAGGTGAATCAATGTGTGGCTTTATTTTTGAGACCGCCACTATGAGGTTCTCCTCCACTTCCAGCCTTGTGGGTATTTAGTTTTCAGCGCAGCCAATGCTGAAAAGCCTATTTCCTACAAGTAGGAAGACCCAAAGGGTAAGAGAGACTGTAAAGCAGATCTTGCCTCTGTTGGATACTCCAGGATTACCTTCAGCCAAAATTTGCCCACTGCAATGTTCCTAAATTCTGATTGCAGGGTAGTGTCCGACTGAACCTCAATCAGCTCCTCCTCGGCATCAAATGGAAGATGCACCACCTCCTCTGCCAGAAAAGGCTGCATCACCCAGTCATTAATGCCAGCATTTTCTTCAGGGAAGTATTTATCAAAGCTGGACCTTAATGTTGTTACGTGACTTGTGATTGGTTCTAGGACATGCAGCAGGTTGTACTCGGTTTCCTCAATTGCTTCTGCAAGTAATGGGAACTGACCTGCTACCCCAGCTCCAATTGTTCGTTTCCAGAGGTCTAGCTTCCTCTTGAAGGCAAATACTTTTTTATTCATTGTAAATGAATTGGCATTGGCTCCTTGCAAAGACATATTGAGGTTATGTAGCTTATCCAAAATGTCAGCAAGGTATGCCAAGAGCACAAGCCAGCGGGGATCACACAGATGGTTTGCTTTGCCAGTGTCCACATCCAAAAGGAATTGCCGCACTTCGTTTTGGAGTTCAAACACACGTTGCAGCACTCTTCCTTGTGTTTCTGGGCACTTTATTTATTTATTGGTCATGTATGTAAATACCACTTACCTTTTGAAAGTAAAAGAATAGAAAAGCAGGAACCTCATGACAGCATGCAACTCCAGAGTTGATGGACACAATCTGAAGCAGGATCACTGAAGCTGCAGGTGAGTACCATTTATTGTTGGAAGAAGTGGTGCCTTCCATCCTCATTGGCTGTCAGTCAGCCAGATTGAGCCAGCAGCACAGCTTGAGGTCCTTGCCAAATGCAAGTTTAGAGAAGCTGGCTGCCATGAATTGGCCCACTCGCCCTACCACCCCTCCTATCTGAAAGTAGGGCAGTATGTCACTAAAGAGCCATCATTAGTGGTTTCCTGCTCTGCATTCATATAGGAGGGGCCGGTCATCCCTGCAAAAGAAGGTGTGCCCTTTTCCTTGTTTCATGAATAGGATCCTAATGGAGCCTGCGAGGCCTCACAAAAGCCAGGCCCCTGTCCTTAGTTAGTGTGACTGGGGCCGGGCCTTTGTGGGGCCTCAGGCTCCATTAGGAGCCTATTCATGAAGACAAAAGAAAAAGTACACACCTTCTTTTGCTGCGATGACTTGTCATCACGGCAAACAAAGTGTGTGCTTTTTTTTGTCTTCCTAAATAGGCTTCTAATGCGAGCCTGAGATCTCACAAAGCCCCGGCCACTGTCGCAGGAGCCGTGGATCGGGCTATTGCTCGTTGATGAAGCAACAGCCCGATCCTTTTGTAATGGATCCTGATGTCTATTTTCAAGCTGTGGATGTGCGGCCCCCTGGGCATGAGGCTGTGGCCCACCAGAAGGCTGTGCCCCACAGTTTGAATAACACTGCCTTATGGGGTTATCTAAAACTCCATAACCAAAGAACACAAGAGTAAAACACACATCAAAATACCTGAGAGAGTGGGGAAAAGGCTCACACTCTCTCCAGGGGAAAAAACAAGCCCTCAAAATCCCGCAAAGTTGCTGGGGATCTCTAATGTGAAGGGAAATAAGCACAATTCTGAGAATTCTCCCTAACGCTCATCCCCCCAGACTAAGGGACAGGAGGATTTAATCTACCCCTGGATGAATCTCCTTACTCCAGTCGGTCAAACATTCTGGAGAGACCATCAGCATTTTGGTGATTACACCCTGACCTGTGTTCAATGGTAAAATCAAACCCTTGGAGGCTGATTGACCATCTCAATAGTTTTGGGTTCTCCCGTTCATCTGCATTAACCATCTCAAGGGTTGGTGGTCAGTCTGAATCACAAAAGTAGATCCATACAAGTATGGTCTAAACTTCTTCAGTGACCACACAATAGCAAAACATTCTCTTTCAATGGTTGCCTGCCTTGTTTCTGGTTCCTTCAGCTTCCTGCTAATGAAGCAGATGGGGTGCTGCCTACCTTTCTCATCCAGCTGACTCAAAACTGCACCTTTACCTGTATTGGAGGCATCTGTCTGCACAATGAAGGTTTGGCTATAGTCAGGAGCTCTTAGGACTGGAGCTTGACAAAGAGCTTTCTTAAGTTCTTCAATGCCTTACTGCACTCCTCATTCCATCTGACCTTTTTAGGAAATTTGGGTGAGGAGACTACATTTAAGGGAGAAGCCATGGACCCATAGTTCTCAATGAAGTTCCTATAATAACCAATGAGACCTAAGAAGGCTCTGACTTGGGTTTGAGTAGTAGGGGTGGCCCGGTCTTGTGCAGCTTGCACTTTGCTAGGCAATGGCCTTATTTCACCTCCTCCTACCTCATGTCCAAGGTAGACCACTTTGCTCTGACCAATTTGACATTTACTTGCCTTTATAGTCAGATGGGCCTGCTCAAGAGCCTGCAAAACATATCCTAAGTGGTCAACATGTTCTTTCCAAGTAGGGCTGAACACTGCAAGGTCATCCAAGTATGTCATGCAGAGGTCCTCTTTCCCATTCAGAACTTGATTAACCATCCTTTAGAATGTTGCAGGTGCATTCTTTAGTCCAAAAGGCATTACCTTAAACTTGTAGAGGCCTGCTCGGGTTGAAAATGCAGTTTTCTCCTTGGCATGGTCTGTCAGGGCTATTTGCCAATAGCCTGACGTTAGGTCACATGTACTGAGGTACTTGGCTGAATCAAGTTTATCCACCAGATCCTCTGTCCTACGTAAAGGATGGGCATCAGTCTTTGTGACTGCATTAAGAGCTCTATAGTCCACACAGAATTTCAACTCCTTGGATCCTGCCTTTGGTACTAGCACAACTGGACTAGACCATGGACTTGTAGAGGGCTCTATTACCCCAAGATCAAGCATTTTGTTGACCTCTTCCTTTTTGTGGGTTCTCACATTATCTGACATCATGTAACCTCTGCTTTTAACAGGTAAACAGTCACCAGTGAGAATATCATGCTGGCCTCAAGGGGTCAAGCCTGGTGATAGTGAAAACAGGGAGGCAAACTGATTTAACAGAAGCTTGCACTCCTCCTGTTGTTCCGGTGTCAGATTAGAAGAGAGATTAACCCCTTCTTTTTTCTCATCTAAAGGTTGTCCCCTGAAGAGATCAGGTAGAGGTTCACTCTCTTCCTCCTCTTCAGCTAAAGCTTTAAGCAAAGCTCCCACTTCTGGTCAGGTGACATAAGCCTTTAGGCGGTTGGTGTGAAAGGCAATCCTAAGGAGGCTCCCAGAGTCTAAGTCCACCAGATAGTTGACCTCTCCAAGTTTGCCCACAACCTTGAAGGGTCCTAACCATTTGTTCTGTAAGGCCCTCTGCCTTGTGGGAAACATAACTAAAACTAGCTGGTCTTGAATAAATTCAACCATTTTGGCCTTCTGGTCATGCCAATTCTTCACCAGAGCCTGGCCGGCTTTTAAGTAATCTGATGCTTCTGTCATCCTCCTGCGGAGACCTAACACATAGTCAGTGACTCTCACTGGCTTGGGGGAAGGAGCACTCTCCAACCCCTCCTTAATTAGGGCCAATGGACCTCTAACTAGATGACCATAGAGAAGCTCAAAGGGACTAAATCCAACTCCCTCCTTACAGACTTCTCTATAAGCAAAGAGAAGGCATGGCAGTAGAATGTCCCACTTTCTTAGAAAGGGGTTCCCCTAAAGCACCTTTCAAGCTCTTCATAGTACGGTCAAACCTCTCTACCAATCCATTCGTCTGAGGATGGTAGGCAGTTGAGAACTTGTAAGTCACTCCACAGTTCTTCCACATAGCGTGCATGTAGTGGGACGTAACATTAGATCCCCTGTCAGAGATTAATTCCTTAGGAAAACCTACCCTGGTAAAAAAAAAATACCAAGTAGGGCCCTAGCAACATCCTGAGCTGTAACCGTCCTCATAGGTATAGCTTCAGGATACCTAGTAGCATGGTCTACTACAACCAATATAAATCGGTTGCCTGAAGAGGTTGGAGGGTTTAAGGGACCAACAATGTCGATTCCTACCCTCTCAAGGGGAGCTCCCACCACTGGGAGAGGCACCAAGGGTGCCACATTCTTGGCTCCACTCTTGCCAGATGTCGGACAAGTGAGACAGCTCCTACAGAATTTGTCTACATCAGACCCCAACTTCGGCCAGTAGAAATACAGAGAAAGCCTTTCCTTGGTCTTCTTGAAACTCAAGTGACCAGCCAAAGGAATCTCATGAGCTAACTGTAGGAACTGTTGTCTGCTTTCCAGGGGTACTACAAGTCTCCTGTAGTCCCCTGGAATAGACTCAGTAGGCTCACTGTAGAAGAGTCCATCTTCCCAGTACAACCTATGCTTCCCTGGCTCTTGCCCTTCCAGCTGGGAAGCTGCCTGCTGGCGAAGACCTTCAAGAGTAGGACACTCTCTTTGACCTCTGTTGAAGTCTGCCATACAGGGGCCACCTTCTGCCAGTAAAGACTGCAGCTCAGGATGGTCTTTAGGATCCAGATCACCAACAGGGGTGAGGTCTTCTTCCAGCTCTGATTCCTCAGCAGCTGATTCAACCTTTCCTGGTTGGTTCTCCCACTCAGCCTCAGCTGGTGGAGTAGTCAGAGGTATGACTTTGGACAGTCTCTGGGATGTCCTTGTTGGTAGCACAGGAGTGCTTTTTGGTTTCTTCGCTGAGACCTTGGGTTTCTCCTTTGGCTCTTTCTTTATTGAAATTGCAGTCAGTAACTCCCGTGGGCTGGGTGTTATAGTTTATTCTACAACAACCTCTGGAAAGACATGTAATGTACTATCCCTGGCCCTCCTGGTCTGCTCCTGTGTCCTTTTGCTGGGAGGCCTGGGAGTGCTTCATGCAGTTCCTAGAGTTTTTAAGTCATTCCCCAACAGGACTCAGGCACCTCACTCTGCACACTAAAAGGTATCTTTGCAGTCATGTCATTGCACTGGATGAGAGCTGGTAATTGTGGAAGCATTTGAACAGGGCCTCCGGCAAGCCTAGTGAGGTATTTGGGTGCCCCTCTTCCTTGAAAAAAGATTAATCCACTACAGTAATGCTGGCACCAGTGTCTCTAATGGCAGGGGTCTCCTGACCATTGAAAAGAACACTGTCTTTATAATACTCTTTAGTATTGTCTGGGATGGAATTACAGACATCTAAATTCTGTTGTTCCCACAGACCCAGGGGCACTAAAAAAAACACTGCCTGGGACTTTCATGGGTTCCTCAGCCAGTAGGTGAAAGTTTCCACTTGCCATTTGTACTTCTTCCTCTGGGGAGAAGGCTAAGGAGACAGTGTGGATCCCTGAAGGATTTACCCTTGCATCTGTGATCCCCTTTCACATGGTCAGTAGACCCACAAGCATAACGTTTTTCAAATGTTTTGACAAATGAGGGTTTCTGCTGACCTCCCCCTGGTTTGGCACCAGAGATTTCACTAGCCTGATTCGGTTTCCCTTGAGGCTTACCCTTCTTATGTTTGGGGCCCTCTTTTGGATTGGAGGTATTAGAATTCTCTTTTGTTTCTTTCTTGTGCTGCTTCCCCTCATCCGTCTTCTGAGTTGCCCCAGAATCCTTGTGAGTAGCCCTGTTGGCAACCCACAAGTCAGCAGCCTTTGCAAACTTCTTTGGATCAAGTTCCTTAGAGTCAGCCAAATTCTGTCTCAGCTCAGGAGAGCAGGCATCAAAAATAGATTCCAACAAAAATAGATTTCTCATTCCTTCAAAGGTGTTAACCCTTTACCCAACCATCTGCGTTTTTTCAAACATTCACAGACCCAGGTAGCCCAAGGGGTACCATCATGCTTTTTGAGGGTCTTAAACCTCTTAAGGTACTGGGAAGGAGTTTTCCAAAATCTAGCTATTAAAGCTAGCTTCACATTTTCATACTCCAATTTTTCAAGTTCCCCCACCTCCATTACAGCATCAGTTGCAACCTGGGGGAACCTAGACAAAAGCCAAGGAATCAAAGGATTCCCTGTGAAACCCTGAATCCCATAGTTATACTAAAAAACAGCCAACCAATCCACAATATCAAGACTCACCTCATACATACTCACAGCTTCTTAAGGCATGCAAGGCCTCTTAGGACTGGAAGACCTAGAAGACTCTGGGAGAGAACCGTTTTTAAAAGATAATTTCTTCATTTCAAGTGCATAATTCAATTCCATTTCTCTGAGCATGAGCTCTTGATGTTTGTTTTAAGTTTGAGTTTGGAGCTTTATGAATTCTAACTCTAGTCTCATCTTCTCAGGAGAGACACATTCTGGACGAAGTACTGGACCTGGTAGGGTCCCTGTGACTAATGATTGAGGCCCAAGAGCAGATAGAAGGTTAGTGGGGCTTACATTCTGAAACTCCTCTGACTCTTCTGCCTCTTCAACAATATTAGAGTTAGACTCTACATCATCATTTTCTTCATCAACAATATCCACATATGGTTAGACATTGGAGGTTACAGCCCAATTTCTCAATCTTTGGTTTTCCAACAATTTTTCAATCAATTCATGTTTCTTTCCTTTAACAGCTAGGTTCCTAACTTTACACATATCTTTCAGTTGATCTCCTGTAAGAATGGCTAGGGCCTCCTGTTTGTAGTTATCCACTTAGGCATTATAAAACAATGGATTCTCTAGTGTAGCTTAGCCTTGTGAAGGTTATTTTGAACAAAGGTGAGAGTAGCACTCTCAATGTAACAACTATACTTTATCCTCACCACTGTACACCAGCGTTAGGCAGAATTGCAGGCAGTACCCTCTGGGAACACCACACACAATTAGGACTACAGGTGTAAGCAAAAACCAACCTTTGGCATAAGTCTGTACCACACACCTTTGGTAGCGAGCTGAGCAGACAGGCATACCTCAAGAGGGAATGTGAGCAGTAGAAGAAGTTACACAGAAGTATCACAATCACAGTGGTTCAAGTAGACACTTACACTCAAGGTTTCTTGGTAAAAAATACTTAAACATTTATTTACATAGTCATTTAGAAAACGTTCACCAGTAGAAATCAACTCAATATTAAACACCAGTATACTACAGTATCAAACTCTAAGTTATAAAGACAGTTTGCACTCCCATGAAAAAGGAGCCAAATGGCACTTCAGTAATTTTAAATAGGAATAAAAAGCATAGGTTTGTACAAAGGGTTAGAAAACACTTCTTTTAGATAATACAAAGGTTCAATGTACCAGGAGGGTCAGTTCAATTCAATAGGCCAGGCCACTAGTGTTCTTGGATAGGACAGCACAGTTCTGGTACAAATTGATAAGTCTTTGTAAGAGTTTTTAGAAGTAGTTCAGGCGATAAAGAAAGAAATGCTGGGTCACAAGCTGATTAGGCCTGCGAGTTGGGAAAGTTTCACGAACTTCCACCGCGAGAGTCGGGATCTCTCAACCGTATGACACAGTACCTTAAAGTGGAGCAAAAAGATGCAGCTGAAGACATTGGTTCCTGGCAGGTCCTGCAGGTCTTGCTGTTCCTGAGCCTCAGTCATGGGGACAAGAGGGAGGACAACGGGGGACTCCTGCACTGCACGGGATCATCATAGGAGCAAACAAAATGGCGTCACTTCAGCTCAAGAAACTGTGGCTTCCAAACACAAACTGGTGTCCTTCCCCCTGGTTAACTTAACCAGCTCCGAGAATGGTATCCAGGCGTTTGCTTAGTTGATTGGTCCCACCAACTCAAAGGGAGAAGACGTCCTTGAAGGAGTTTCTCTGTCGATTGGAGATCTGGTAATTCGGGGTTGCAGCAGGGCTTCACCGGGCAAACCAACGGTCCAGTGGTTGCAGCAGCCTTCCTATTCCAGCTCGTCTTCGGTTCTTTCGTTCCAGTGGTCGACTCTGCCTTCCAGTCCTGGAGACTCGCCTTTTAAACAGTTTTCTCCCATTCATTCCAGCCTAGCTGCCACTCACCCATCAGGGTGGCTGTCCTTGCCCGACAGTCAGCCAACCAATCACGCCAGAGTGCATTTGGGTCTCCTAGGAGACTAAGCACAGGCAGTTTGAGGCACCTCCCTCACTTCCTGCCCACCCCAGGCACTCAGACGCCACAGGCGGACTTCATTCCTGAAGCCTGCCAAAGGCTCACGAACAAAGGGACCAAACCTGGTTTGGCGAGCAGAGTTAAACACCAGAAGGACCTTTCCATAAAGAAACGGGGAAAAAAGATGACCAGAGTCTGTTTTTAAAGAGGGGTCTTGGGCGCCATATTGAAAAACATGTCGGGCCCGATTTTTAGCTACCGGTGTTCGCGGTCTGGAAAATTCATGGTAGTTCATTGTAAAACCACTGCCAACAGCCATTTCAATAGGAAAGAGTAGCTTTTGATAGCTACAAGAGTGTTTAGACATGGGGAATACTAAGTAACCCCTCCAGCACTCTATAGGAAGAAAGTTTGTGCTGGGTCTACGAATTTAAAAAGACTAGTAAAGTCAATTTAACTTCACATTCTCTGGGGAACAGTAGCTCAACCCAGAGAAGGTATTTAAACCTTGGGGAGTCCAAAGGACACCCCTGTGCGACTGCACTGAGGGTGCTGTGTGACACAACAATAAAAAGATGATGCCTTATGGGGTTATCTAAAACTCCATAACCAAAGAACACAAGAGTAAAACACACATCAAAATGCCCGAGAGGGTGGGAAAAATGCTCACACTCTCTCTAGGGGAAAAAACAAGCCCTCAAAATCCAGCAAAGTTGCTGGGGGTCTCTAAGGTGAAGGGAAATAAGCACATTTCTGAGAATTCTCCCTAACAGTTCCTCTAGGTTTTCTATCTTCCATCCCAATAAAGAAGTGGCTTCAGGGAAGGCTAGGATATATCCCTGCACAACTAAATAGAATGAGGTAAAATAATCTTTACAACTGGCCATTGATATGCCGTGGGAGCCTGCTCTCCCGAAACAAAGAGTAGACACCCAGGACATGGATGGTGGCCATGGGCACCCCAACACCTGAACAACTCATAGGCCATGGCCTGCAGCCAGGGCATCTGGGTTGGGAAAGCTGGGAAGGAACTGCAGCTGTAACTGCACCCCGGCGCACCACCCCTCCAGCCTCATTGTAATGTGTAGAGTCACCAGACTGCCCCTCTCCTCCTCTGGCAATTCCCAGATCATTGGTTTACACAGCACAAAGTGTATCTTTTTGAGGGGCTGAAAGAAAGTGACAGAGATTGACAGTGGCAAAATGAGACAGTGAAATGGCAGCTGTCTGCAGAGGCTACTGGTAGGATTGTGGGTAGGAGGCCAGGCTGCCTGGCCATGTCAGGCCTTTGAATGCTCTGCTATAAATTCAACTGTTTCGTTATGCATTGTTGTGCTCTTATAGTGCCTCGAAAGGCCATGTTATTCCTTCCTCTAGGGATTACATTCTTTCTCCAATTGCTAACATGCTCAACATGCCACGCCCTACTTTAATAATCCCAGTGGTCAAAGAGGGCGGGAGCAGTGCTCCCCTACTTTTATTTTTTAAGTTTTACTCTTCCTATACTTTTATTTTTAAAAGAAACTGTTCCAGAATGGTTTTGTTTCAAAAAATAAATGTAGGAAGAAGTTGAAACGTGCAGTTCAGTGCACTGCAATGTGGGCTGGACTGGCCTATAGGGAACAATGGCGATTTCCCAGTAGGCCTCTGCATCCTGGGGCTCTTTTGTGTGGTAACCTGTTATTTTTCCCCAAGTTTTCTCACAGGAAAAGGTTTGGGCTGGGTGAAAATGTGTAATATGGGGACACTTTGATAATTATTCCCAGTGCCTCTTTGTTCGTAGTCCACCCCTGACTGCACTGAACATTCCCTTAAACAGCAGGTGTGTTTGTTTGGTGGTTTGGACTGCACGCGGGAGGGGGTGTGGTGATGGGGAGCGGGAGCACGTCATCAGGGAACATAATTCCACTACTTCTTTTCGTACACTTCGACCATTGACTAATCCTAGGTAACCTACTATAATTCTGCCCACTCAGCTTTGCTCTCAGGTGTCTCACTGTAATGTTGGTCCTGTGTGTCCCACTGCAATTACACCCCTCTGAGGGTTTGCTCTCTGGTGGCCCACTAAGATTTGGCCACACGGTGTGTTCACACATCATTCAAACAACTCCTTGCATGCACGCATACGTAAAAGCACACATACCAATACACGCGCACATGCATACATACATACATACATTCACATTTAATTAAAAAAACACTTACCTTACCTTCTCGCACCCTCCCCACGTGCAGTGTTGTTGCCACGAAGGACCGGATGGCCCTCCTCTCCACAAAGTAAACACGCTGACTGACAGGAGAGGACCCATTGCCTATCAGTCAGCATATCTACGCTGTTAGCACGAAAAGGAAACGCAGCCGGGCCAGACTTCTGTCATCCAGTTGACTCTCATTATTACACACTACGTTTGTTGAGGGGCCTAAGGGCTCAGCATAAGCAGTGGCCCCCAGACATTTTTCATAGGGGTAGCCTGATGAGGTCACTGGGGTGGCACACCAAGACATACACATAGAGGCTGGCGGGGTGGTGGGTGGGCCAGCGTTTTTATAAGGGAGGCCGTGGCCTGCCTTGGCCACCCCTTGGTGGCGCCTCTGAGCATATGAACCAAAAAAAGCATTGTGGGGGGCGGCCCCGCTCAGAGGCAATCATCACAGTCCTCTATGCAAATTAAACATGTGTGGACCTTGCTGCACGCCACTCAGGAGAGGAGGCAGCGACACCCACCCATAGTGGCGAGCCGCCACTGTTTTGTAGTATCATGGGGGTGAATACGAGTTTTATCCACTGTTCATCCCTTTACTATTGCAGAGCAGGAGTCACTTCGTCACATTAACCAACTCCCTTCTCTTTCAGATCCCCCACAGCGCTTAAAGACCACGCCAATGGCAGTGCTGCTCAGTACAAACCCCACTACCATAACATAACATGCATGACTTTCAGGGCATGCAGTGACATGCTCATGTCACTTTGTCATATAACCTAAGATATGCGCCCGGATGCCCCAGGGCCAGGTGCGCTATATAAATAAAATAAATACAAATATATACAAATACAAATGTTTGAGTGCCTGCTTCTGAGTCCATGTGAGTGCATGTCTGTATGTGAGTGAGTGCATGTCTGCAAATGTTATGTCTCCAATGGCAGATTATGGAAATGCATGGCGTTTGTGGGGGCTACTTGGGCACATAGAGGGGTCATCACAAGTTGGGCGGTATCCTGGCGATAAATCCACCGGGATACAGCCCACCACAAATAGCGTTACTGCAACTTGGTCCGGCGCTATTAGCGATGGATCCCAAGTTGCCCTACCATGGTAAATCCCCATTTATTGTGAGTCCATAGGACTCTAAGGGGCTTTTTTGACGCTTTTACGGCAGCGAAAATTGCGCCACAGTAAATGCACCAAAAATGGGCAGGATGTCAGCGCATTCACCTGCAACTTAAAGCTGGAGGTCAATGCTACGGGATCCGCCCAAATTCGGGATTGGGCGCAGTGGTAATGCGGCGGTAATAGTGCTACCGCCACATTTTTACCGCTCCACCCAACCCGTGATGAGGCCCATAAGTAGCTTGTCAGGTATTGACAATAATTGGCACATGAAGGGAGAGCACGAGACTGTGAAGGTACAACGTCAAAAAGGTGAGACTACTTTAGCCTACTGTCGGATGACAGTACCTGTCATTTGGTACAGGTGCCTGCCAGTACTTGTCATTTGACGCACAATGTACTGTTATATAAAACGTCAGGGCCGAAAGAAGTTGTCACACGTCTTGGGCTGCTTGGTAACTATGGAGATGTTATTCTGCTCGGGCCTATTTATATTTATTCCATGATAACATGGGGCGCAAAATAGCTGTTCCAAATAAAGAAGATACTCTGCCAACACATAGAGCCAGCTGTGCTTACAAAGCCTCTCCTCACGTCGAAAACTCAAGATGACATCCGTTTGCATAATGATTTTATTCATGAAACGGCTAAGCTCTTCCACCTGCTTGGATTGAATTGGAACGCTTCAAATGGACGATTTCGAGCCGATACCCATCACAGCGTTCACAAAGGCCACTGCGCAGCGCTTAAAGACTCCTCAACTCTCGGCGTTCGGAAAGTTCAGTCAAAATGAGGCGCGCCACAGGTGTTCTAAACATGCGACATCTTTGGAAGCCATAGTGAGGTCGTTCGAGAGAGTCCTCGTCTGGCCAGCAGGTGGCGCTGTTGCTAGATATGCATTTACTGAGTCTTTAGGATCTTTGTTACAGTGAAAGGGTCAGATTGATTCACACATACGCTTCCCTGTGCAACGGCCCAATTTAGAGGAATGACAGGTACTTATATCAATTACTGCTTCGATTAGACACACTTGTTTTGTTATTTGTTTTCTGGTGTACCTGAGTTTTGGGCCTCCTGTTAAAAAAAATAATAATAATCCCAATATACATTTTGACACTAGGAACCAATTCCAACATGAAGCTGGAATAAACTAGAATTTGCTCCGAAAAGAGAAATATTTGGTATTTTATTTAAATGTATATAGCGCAATACTCCAAAACGCTAAGAACACAAAATATGCAAATCAATTTGAGGAATTTTCAAGGGGATAAGAAGTGGCCCTTAAAATGAGAACGAAAATGAGCAACGGTAGAGAAAGATCGAAGAGGGGGAGAAATGTGTGTTCCAGTGTTTGGGTGCAAGGTGAGAGAACAAGCAGAAACGAGATTCAGCGCATGGAGGAGGAACAGATACACGTCGCGGGCCTGAGACCGAATGCAAAGGGAAGAGGGGGAGAGTAGAAGACATCAAGGAGAGAGATAAGGAGGAGCCTTGCCATGAAGACAATTAAACATAGAAACAAAAACAACACGCGAGATTCAAAAGAGAGTCAAGGAAGAGATAGCAAAGTAGGTGTAATGGGAAGAGGAGACGAATAGGGGGGTTACAGATGCAACGTAGAGGAGGTAGCTGATAGGCAGGGAGACAGAAGAAGGCCAGAGCAATGGAAAAACTGAGAAAAGACAAAAGATGGAAGTAGGGTTTTGGTGGTGTGACAAGAAAGGAACGTACGTGGCCACGTGAAATTAAGGAAATGATAGGAGATGCCTTTGGTTGGTAAGTTGTTTCATGTCATATATGGCACCTTCGACGGGTCCTGACTTGTCAGCCAACAGCATTTAGAACTTCTGAAAAGTGGGGTGCCATTACGATTTAAGTGGTAAAAGACCCAATATTATCACATGACAATCTGAATATCACTCCATGTGCTAATCTAAAGGTCGCCGCCCAATTAGGTGTGTACTGCCATCCAGGGGTGTTGCTAGGTCTGGAAAAGATCCGGGGCTACGCTAACATCAGGACTGTCAGGACTCTGGGCTAGATAGCCTTTTGGTTATAGCCCCTGAGCTTCTATCCAGGGCTACAACCAAACGACCCGGGGCTAGAGCCCCACTAGGTCCCCCGCCCCCAAGAACGCCTCTGCTACCATCCATGTGGTAATACTATAGACAGCATGCAATAAATTCAGTTTCATGAGCAGGAGGAGCTCACTGTTCTCCCAGATGAGGTTGAGAAGGAGTCACACACCCCAGAACTGGACAAATAATAAAAATCAAGGACCACTCTACTTGTTTGTCAGAAGGAGTCATATACTGCATCAAATGCCCTTGTGGCCTATTATACATTGGACAGACCAGCAGAAAGGCACGAGTAAGATGGAACGAACATAAATCAAATGTTAGAACCAACAACCAACATTCACCAATTGCTAGACATTTTAATCAAGCTAAGCATCAGATAGCACAAATGCGATTCCAAATTCTCGAAGTAGTACAACTGAAGAACATCAACACAAGTGCCACAAAAAGACTTGAGCAACGTGAAGCATATTGGATCGAGAGACTCGATACGGTATCACCACGTGGTCTTAATGAAGAACTTAATCTATATTGCTTTTTATGAAAGAGTTATCATCCAGTTGATTTTGCCTTGTCTTAACTTTTTTTCTTTTTTTCACAGGAAATACATTTAGTAACTAATTACACTAGCTGTTGTCAAGTCAGATACAAGACCTTTAAACACGCCATAGGGGTAGATAGATAGTGTAGATAGGAGAGTAATATTGATGAGAGACTTTTAAACATGCCATAGGGGTGTGGAGCTAGGAGAGTAATATTGATGAGAGTGGCATAATATTGTAAGTAACTGCAAGTAATGATTGGTTTAGTTTTGATTACTCGTGTAGTCCGTCTCTTCTTGGATAGACATACTTGTGTAACATTTGCATTTAACTCATTAGTACTCACATGTTGAAAATCAGGATGAGTTATATGCTTTTTTTATCTGTACCTTTTTTTTGCATTCTGCGTAAATAGGTTTGGTACTGATGGTTTTTTGGATGTTTTGAATATGTCATGCAATGTTTATTATTTGATCTGCACTATTCTGTAATTTTTGTAATTTATTTCCTATTATATCTGTATAACAACTTCCGTGGCTTAATGCACGGTTTAGGTAACCCCATTAGAGTTACTTATCTTGTTTATTACCTTGTCTGATTTTATTTTATTCTGTCATAAGGATTGCAAAAAAAAGTAACTGTTTACTGTAGACTGTGTATGCACCCACGCACATTTTTGACAGTATCATAGTTACTCTAATTATTATCAGCCGTGCTTTACACCTTGTAGTCTAGTTGCCACTGTATATATCAACACAAGAGCACTGTCACGCCATTAGGTTAACATTGCATAATGAGTACTTGCAAATAACGCCCGCGCTCTATTAGTTTATTACTGTTGTTTCACTGCAATTGCAACTTCGCGCTGGTGCTTTCCTTGCTAGTAGCCCAGAGTTTCTAGTTTTTTGTAATTGCTGTTGTATACACATCTCTTTAGCAACAGACAGCATTGACTCGTTGCCATGACTTTGATTAACATCAGCGTAAGATCACGTAACCACGTCACGCGTCTAACAAAAGCGTCTCCATGACAACGCTCGTACTTATTCACTAACAGCTCGCGGCCAGATTAAAACCGCGTCTTACTGTGTCTCTGCTTTCAACTCGACACTACGGGGTAGGTTAATCATTAATGTGTATCTATGCCCATTTTAGTGTGTAAGGCTAGTTAGTAAATACCATTTTGACACTTAGATTTCCTTTGTTCGACAGGCGGGACTCTTTGCGCTCTGTTGGTTTTTCCATGGAGTGTAAGCATACACGTACCTAGCTTACAGCAACGTTACTGGCAGCCCTAATGACTTCCATCACCATCTTGCTATAGTATGAAGATAGCTTTAGCATGTTATGAGGTAAGCTTTCACAGTGTTATATTAGTTTCCTTTAAATAATATTAGGAACGTTTTAGATATCTTACCACTGCATCATCCTACCTGCTTTACAGATGGGATTGTTATAAGTGGATTTACATTGGAATGAAGACCTCTAATAAACAGCACGTGCAACAAGATTAGTAACGCACGCGCCACAATAGTTTTTAATGCAGCAATATATACAAGCAGGTATGTGTTTCTTTACCATTACAATGTAGTAAGCATAAATTGGCATTCTTAAATGGGATGACTATTGTTTGTATGATGATGCAAGATGTTGGGTCGCATTAAAATGATTACACTAGAATGTTTCACAGATACACATCTGGGTACTCTCGGAATTCTCGAGATTGCATATAGAAACTATTAAGTTATTTCCGATATTTCTGAATTTTTGCAAAATTATGGCGTAACTCAACGCTTGATATGCATTGAAATATTATGAGGATAATAGTAACATTATTATGATGAAATAGTGACAAGGACAGATATAAATGCAGATTTTGGTTTTATTTGAGATGGTCATTTGTGGCTAGCAATGAAATTGGTTTATGTAAATACTCGTTGTGACTGTTTTTTCTTGTTTTCTCTGTGTATGTTTTTTCCTTGTACTACAGAAATTCGCCCTGATGAAGGACCAAGTATAGGTCCGAAATGCATTGGCACATCATTTCTGCTTCTTCTTAACAAATGAAGTAAAGAATCAATTTACTAAAAGTTTTGTTTTGGATACATTTTTTTCAAGAGCATTTTTGTGCCTTCAGGCACAATTTTCTACAACGTATCTATTTACTTAATATGAATGAATTTAATTTCCTTCAGTAGTCTTCACTACAATTGGCGACCCAAGGTCTGATGGCAATTCTTTCCCATCAGACATCTATGCAACTCTTCGGTACATCCAGTATAGTGTATACTGGTTTACTTGGTGACGCCATTAATCGCCTGTTCTAATTAACTAGTAGCCATACGAATGCAAAAAGAAACTCAGCGGTGCCCGCCCTAACCACTTTTTCTTTGCCGTTCTTCTCCTTACACTAAATACGGGCGGCGGCACGCACTACAAATAATCGTCAAAATGTCATATGAAGAAATTTCTAAAATTACAGATAAACATGCCCAAACTATGGGATTCTCTACAGAAGAAGCAGAAGCTATCCTTAATTTGATCAAGGATTCTAGTACAAGTTCAGTGGAAACAGATCCAACTAAAAAAATCAGACAACTAGAGTATCTCATTAGAAAAGAGATCAATCGTAAACTTCACGCTGTAACATTAACCAAGTATTATAGAGCTCAACGTATTCCTAGAGGATTACGGATGCCTGTACGTCCAACTTTATGCAAGGAAAACAAGGAATTTGTTCGAAAATGGGAAAACATATTGAACAAGTGCTCACTTGATTTAATTCTTTTGACCATACAAGAACTTTCTAATGAACTGAAATCTACCACAACTGACATTGATACTATTAAATCTGAACTAAGTGATTGCTTGAGTAAAGATGAAATGAAAAACATGCTGGAAGACATTGACAAAAAACTAGAACAATACAAATCAGAACTAGAAAGTAAAAAGATCCGCAAATTTAAAAGAGATACCTATGATTACCATAACGACGAGGTTTATACCTGGATGGATAAATATAGACAGTCTGGACAACCTCAACATTCTAGGAACTCCTCTGATCAATCCAGTTCAGACTCAGATATACAATCTCGCCCAAGTACTTCAAGAAGGCCTACTCTCCCTAATGAAGAACAAACTACTGCCACAGAGGATACTGTAAGGAATGACGATCGAGCACCCAGAGAAGAGAGACTGCCTAGGCAGTCTTTTTTAGACAAAAGGAAAGCAAGAAAAGAACCAGGAGGGGCCGCAGGAAAAGAAATCTCACAGAAACCAGAGGCGCGATATCCGAACAGGAGAGTCTAATCATCAATATATCCAAACGCAATTTAAGTAACGTTGAAGAAAAAATCCTTCAAAAAGGACTTAGCTTTGTACCAACTCACAGCACGAGTCTTTTTAACACCAAGGTAGAACTTTTTAAATTTGTTCGGAAATTGAAACTGAGGGCATTTTTTGCTGAGATTGAAATACCCGAAGAACAAACAACCAATAACTATCTTGAACTTAAATCCAAGAGCTCTTTCATACCACCTTTACCACACGGTACAATTGACATTTTTCATGAAGCTGTCCTACGAGATCTGAAGAAAATTTCCTTTCAAACACCTAAATTTCGTAACCTTAATCGTAGGGATCTGTCGGTCATTAGGAATTTGTATGAAGATGAGATGATTACCATCCGACCAGCAGACAAAGGCGGGGCCCTGGTGGTGATGGACTCTGCCGATTACAGAAATGAATGCCAGAGACAATTAAATGACATCAACATCTATAAGTCTCTACCTTGTAATCCAATTAGAGGAATTTCAAATAAGCTTAAAATCATGCTTGAAATGGCAGAAGAGAATGAATGGATAAGTGAAAAGACGAAAGATTTTTTGACTCAGAAATTCCCTCAAACTCCACACCTCTATCTACTTCCAAAAATCCATAAATCTCTTTTGAATCCCCCTGGTCGACCAATCGTGGCTGCCACTAATAGCATTCTCCAACCTCTTGGCATCTATATTGATACGATTCTGCAACCAATCATACAGAAACATCACACCTATATCAAAGATACCACGCATTTTCTGAACAGATTGGCTAACATTCAATTGGAAGAACATGATCTCCTAGTAACCATTGATGTCAACAGCCTATATACCTCGATTCCTCACTGTCTTGGCAAACAAGCAGTGGATTGGCTTCTATTACAAGAAGAAGAAATAGGGGCATGCAAAGAATGGATTATGATGTTGCTTGACTTCATTGCACAAAATGCTTATTTTCAATATGATAAACAATACTATTCACAAATTAGTGGCACGGCCATGGGAGCCACCATGGCTCCAGCATATGCCAACTCATTCATGTTGAAATTTGAAGAGGACCATATTATCAAACATCCAGTCTGGCATCAATATATTAAACATTGGGGCAGATACATTGACGATATCTTCCTAGTGTGGTCTGGTCCACACGCAACTTTAGATTCATTTCTGGGATACATCAACTTGATAGATGAAAGAATCCAATTCACGTATGAAATAGGCCATCCTAGTGTACACTTTCTAGATGTTCTAGTGATTCCAAATGCACCATCATTCAACACAGAGGTCTATCATAAACCAACTGACAGAAACAACCTTCTCCACAGGATGAGTTTTCATCCAACAGCTACAATAAGGAGTTTGCCATATAGCCAATTGCTACGTATTAAAAGAATCACTAATATAGACTCTAAATATACGCAAGAAAAAGAAGAACTATTCCGTAAATTCAAAGCAAGAGGCTTTAAAGAAGATGAACTGAATCTGGCTGTAGAGAAAGCAGATATGCAAGAAAGAACTCATTTACTGGAGACAAAAGTATCCAACAGCAAAGAGAATCCATTGGTGTTCGTTAGCAAATACAGTGTTCAGTCATCTTAAATTAAGAAGTCAATTCTCAAACATTGGCCGATGCTAACTTGCGACGCGAAAATCCAGAATTTGTTTCAAGAAAGACCTGTCTTTGCTAATCAACGGAGCAGCAACCTGAGGGATTTGTTGGTTAACACCAAACCCAAAATAACCAAACAAGTCCTGTCAAAGAAACAAGGGACATTTCCATGTATGTCGTGTAATAATTGTAATAACATCACTAAAGGTGACTCAGTCACACACCCCAGAACTGGACAAATAATAAAAATCAAGGACCACTCTACTTGTTTGTCAGAAGGAGTCATATACTGCATCAAATGCCCTTGTGGCCTATTATACATTGGACAGACCAGCAGAAAGGCACGAGTAAGATGGAACGAACATAAATCAAATGTTAGAACCAACAACCAACATTCACCAATTGCTAGACATTTTAATCAAGCTAAGCATCAGATAGCACAAATGCGATTCCAAATTCTCGAAGTAGTACAACTGAAGAACATCAACACAAGTGCCACAAAAAGACTTGAGCAACGTGAAGCATATTGGATCGAGAGACTCGATACGGTATCACCACGTGGTCTTAATGAAGAACTTAATCTATATTGCTTTTTATGAAAGAGTTATCATCCAGTTGATTTTGCCTTGTCTTAACTTTTTTTCTTTTTTTCACAGGAAATACATTTAGTAACTAATTACACTAGCTGTTGTTAAGTCAGATACAAGACCTTTAAACACGCCATAGGGGTAGATAGATAGTGTAGATAGGAGAGTAATATTGATGAGAGACTTTTAAACATGCCATAGGGGTGTGGCATAATATTGTAAGTAACTGCAAGTAATGATTGGTTTAGTTTTGATTACTCGTGTAGTCCGTCTCTTCTTGGATAGACATACTTGTGTAACATTTGCATTTAACTCATTAGTACTCACATGTTGAAAATCAGGATGAGTTATATGCTTTTTTTATCTGTACCTTTTTTTTGCATTCTGCGTAAATAGGTTTGGTACTGATGGTTTTTTGGATGTTTTGAATATGTCATGCAATGTTTATTATTTGATCTGCACTATTCTGTAATTTTTGTAATTTATTTCCTATTATATCTGTATAACAACTTCCGTGGCTTAATGCACGGTTTAGGTAACCCCATTAGAGTTACTTATCTTGTTTATTACCTTGTCTGATTTTATTTTATTCTGTCATAAGGATTGCAAAAAAAAGTAACTGTTTACTGTAGACTGTGTATGCACCCACGCACATTTTTGACAGTATCATAGTTACTCTAATTATTATCAGCCGTGCTTTACACCTTGTAGTCTAGTTGCCACTGTATATATCAACACAAGAGCACTGTCACGCCATTAGGTTAACATTGCATAATGAGTACTTGCAGATAACGCCCGCGCTCTATTAGTTTATTACTGTTGTTTCACTGCAATTGCAACTTCGCGCTGGTGCTTTCCTTGCTAGTAGCCCAGAGTTTCTAGTTTTTTGTAATTGCTGTTGTATACACATCTCTTTAGCAACAGACAGCATTGACTCGTTGCCATGACTTTGATTAACATCAGCGTAAGATCACGTAACCACGTCACGCGTCTAACAAAAGCGTCTCCATGACAACGCTCGTACTTATTCACTAACAGCTCGCGGCCAGATTAAAACCGCGTCTTACTGTGTCTCTGCTTTCAACTCGACACTACGGGGTAGGTTAATCATTAATGTGTATCTATGCCCATTTTAGTGTGTAAGGCTAGTTAGTAAATACCATTTTGACACTTAGATTTCCTTTGTTCGACAGGCGGGACTCTTTGCGCTCTGTTGGTTTTTCCATGGAGTGTAAGCATACACGTACCTAGCTTACAGCAACGTTACTGGCAGCCCTAATGACTTCCATCACCATCTTGCTATAGTATGAAGATAGCTTTAGCATGTTATGAGGTAAGCTTTCACAGTGTTATATTAGTTTCCTTTAAATAATATTAGGTACGTTTTAGATATCTTACCACTGCATCATCCTACCTGCTTTACAGATGGGATTGTTATAAGTGGATTTACATTGGAATGAAGACCTCTAATAAACAGCACGTGCAACAAGATTAGTAACGCACGCGCCACAATAGTTTTTAATGCAGCAATATATACAAGCAGGTATGTGTTTCTTTACCATTACAATGTAGTAAGCATAAATTGGCATTCTTAAATGGGATGACTATTGTTTGTATGATGATGCAAGATGTTGGGTCGCATTAAAATGATTACACTAGAATGTTTCACAGATACACATCTGGGTACTCTCGGAATTCTCGAGATTGCATATAGAAACTATTAAGTTATTTCCGATATTTCTGAATTTTTGCAAAATTATGGCGTAACTCAACGCTTGATATGCATTGAAATATTATGAGGATAATAGTAACATTATTATGATGAAATAGTGACAAGGACAGATATAAATGCAGATTTTGGTTTTATTTGAGATGGTCATTTGTGGCTAGCAATGAAATTGGTTTATGTAAATACTCGTTGTGACTGTTTTTTCTTGTTTTCTCTGTGTATGTTTTTTCCTTGTACTACAGAAATTCGCCCTGATGAAGGACCAAGTATAGGTCCGAAATGCATTGGCACATCATTTCTGCTTCTTCTTAACAAATGAAGTAAAGAATCAATTTACTAAAAGTTTTGTTTTGGATACATTTTTTTCAAGAGCATTTTTGTGCCTTCAGGCACAATTTTCTACAACGTATCTATTTACTTAATATGAATGAATTTAATTTCCTTCAGTAGTCTTCACTACAATTGGCGACCCAAGGTCTGATGGCAATTCTTTCCCATCAGACATCTATGCAACTCTTCGGTACATCCAGTATAGTGTATACTGGTTTACTTGGTGACGCCATTAATCGCCTGTTCTAATTAACTAGTAGCCATACGAATGCAAAAAGAAACTCAGCGGTGCCCGCCCTAACCACTTTTTCTTAGCAGCGCCCAATTGCAGCAGTTTTCTCCCAAAACCCCATACCATGTTATGTAGCAAAATCTTTTTCTATGACCCCTGCTCCCTCAACTAAATTAGTGCAGGGAGATTTATCAATAAGAAACCCGTATCTTCTTATTTTTGACCCCTGCTCCCTTGCCTGGGATGTCACCAATGGAACATGTGTGCAGTCCAGGACACTGATGATGTTGGGGATGTAATTAATCAAAGTCAACCTCCTTTTGATGGCATTCATGGTGGAAGGGAGAGCGATGTGGTGACCCACACAAACACACATGAGAATGTGGTCTGCCACATACAACGCTGACTAAGCGTTGGAATATGGCAACGGCAGAGAAATGTAGTACAGACACCACCAGGAGCAGAGGGGGGTGTAACTGTGCGAATGCTAATTTATTTTTGTGGAGCCACCTTTATCAACAGGATGACATAACTGATGCTGTTTCTCTTGAGCCGATAAACAGGGATCAGTTATGTGGTTCGTCAGTCCCCATGTGGATGGCCGACTTGGGGAATGAATGGCTTCAGCATACCTTTCCTCCATCTTGCCCAGTGCTCTAGATAAGATTTGGAAGTGGGAGCATTTTACTCCCTATCTTTTAAATTTGGGAGTAAAATGATTTTTAGGGAGCAAAAATATAAGTCCGATTTACGATGGCAGTGTTTTATAAGCTGATCAAAAATATGTTTAAACTATAAAACAGAAATGTTTTTGTAATAATTATTTCTTTGCTCTTAGTTATTCATGCGCACAAAAAGATACAGGTGTACGTCTTCTCATCAGGCAATAATAATAGCAGTTCCTTCGTGTGGTGCTACGTGCACTACTGATCCAAACATAACCATGGAGCTTTGCAGGTGAAAGCTATTTTTTGGGAGGACAAGTGGACGATGCACCCCTTATCAGTAGGGCTGCCAGTTGGTACGTCTGAGGCAAGATCGCTTGATATCTCTTTGCCATTAAGCAGGATGATGAGTTTGGGATGAGAACGGACATGGCACAATGATCTGTGCTGTGTTGGAAGGTTGTGTGGACCTTTTCTGTAGTTGAGGAGTAGATGGGCTGCACCTGAAAACCGTTCCACCACCTCAACTGGGAGCCATTACCTTTCACCTTGAGGGTAAAGTTTGAGGTATTTTTAGTGATATTAGTCGGGTTTGGGACTGATAGGTGTGCAGTAAATACTGCATGTGGTATTCCTTTTTTTCCACACTCGGCATTTATTGCATGCAATGTTGTCCAAATGCTGCATGTGTTACTTAGGACCACGCTGCAGCCACAAGTTCTGCACTCAGTGTCTAATACTGGTCTCTACCACCCGGGGGCGCTCTACTGCTCTTCCACATCCACAGTTACAGACGAATATATTCCAGATTATGTCTATATACAACTTTGGGAAATGACCTGACTTCAATTTATGTATCGCCTCTGATTACATAGAAAGCAATTTAATCGACGAAATTAATCCTTTATATTCTTGATCCAATAACTACAAAATATTAATTCGATAAATATAATACACAGTTTACACAGTGTAAACAATACAACTGCCCAACTTCCCTTCATTTTTCAACAATGAACAAATGCATACATTAATTTACAAAAAGAGAAATTCCATAAAATCACAATTATATGTAAAACTGGACTACTCCTAACAGTGGTGGAATAACTTTAAACACTGACGGTACCAGATACTATCAATCGGAGTTCGCAGGTATCTTTAAACAGCGGTACATCTCTGCAATTCCCTGTAGTAAAATAACCTAAGGCAATCTTCAGGTGCACTTAATGACCCAACATGCATATGTTTCTTTCCTCTTGGTGCTAATGTTGCAGGACATTCTTCTGGGGTTCTTCTTTAGCGTTAATGTCTTTATTCGTATCATCCTTTGTATGCCTATTAGTGCAATTCAAGTTGTCCTAATTTGACTTTTATGACAACTGTTGATATTCACAGTTCTTATTCGCTCAATGCAATCTGTGGTGGTAAAAGAAATTCATATTAGTGTCCAACTTGACATATTTGTTAATATTATTAGTATTGGTGAGATAGGAATGTTAACCTACCCAACTCTTCTAAATAGAAATTTGAAACAGCAGTAGCCTCACTTCCTTGTTTAGTAACATTTTTGAAGGAAGATCTCCCATCTGGCAGATGAAATGTGTACATCTATATGTGTATGAATCACGATTCTCACGCAACAGTACTGCCTCTATATACATTTTCTAACTGAAAAAGCTTTGTGAATAATGAAATAGTCCATTGGCCTACTTAGATCTCACGATGACCCCAAACATTTGTATTTGGTATGAAGATATTATTTCAACTATTTCTTTAAAAATCTGTAAAACAAAGAATGTTACTCTTGACCACTTTTTATCTTTCCTGACAAAAATAGAGACACTGCAGGCTTACATGTACTTAGTGTGTGGGCTGGCGGCAGATTTTGTTGCTAAGAAAACCGCTGCTATTGGTGTTCTCCTTTTATGGACATCATACATTTATCTCGCTTGAGCTGTGTTAACTGCAATAGAACCGAATTATGTGACTTGTAGTGTACCAGATTTGCATCTGTATCCACTATACATTATATTCTGTTTGCTTCATATTTTATTACCAGGATAACCAAACATGCTGCATAGTTCTAAAGTTGTTGCTTATCCTTACATGCATGGATTATCGACCTGCGTTGTATTTTAATGTAAATCGCTCTACTCTTTCTATTTGATCATCAACCTAATTCCTGTATCGTACTACCACATCATTTATTTTATATATATATTTATATATATACATATATAAAAAGGAGTTTACTTGTGAGAATATAATGCATGCATAATATTCTCCAACTAACTTAATGCATCATTATTCTGACACTACTATAGTGGTCTTTGAATATCTCGTGTATGGTTATGGGCGGCAGAAATTACCTCAAGGTCATCAAATTCTTCCAGTCAACTTTATCATTCAAACCTGTCATGTCACGCTCTACATGAAAAGTCATTCCCTTTTCTAATTTCCAGGGTATTATTTGAACCCTGCTGATCAAACAGGGACCCAGAACGGCAATACCAGCTAAGCGAGGATACGTGAATCCATACGACTCCTGACAAGGACCAGGTAGGAATAGTGCATACAGAATAGTGATGAAAAATAGGCATTCAAGGGCTGGATTCAACAGCACACTACAACTAACAATCTATAGGGAACAAAGAGAGAAGCGCAAGAAAACCAGGAATAGAGTCCCCGAGAAAATAAAGGAACAGGAGCAGGCAAAACGAAGTTACGCATGCAAAGCCATCCCCGTCCCTAACCAGGGAAGGAAAGGAAAAGGGACCACAATAGCAAATCTCTCAATGAGGGGTGTCTGAAGGATAAAGGTTACACTGCAGATGGGGGCAGAGCAGGGCAATGTCAAAGGAATAAAGACCACAGAGAAACGGGGGGCTGCACAGGATAAGGAAAGCACTCGTAGGTGCTGACTGCAAAACAGAGGAAGACAGAAAGGGAATCTAGGAAAATACTAATAAGCACACTCAATTCGAAATCCAGGAACAAGAAATAATAAAGTAGGAACTAGACACTAAGCATAAGCACCAGAAACAAGGGGCCGGTCAGAAACTCTGCAACAATGAACAGCGCAGGACTGAAGCAAACTGACCCTTTTAAAGCTGGCTAATGGGCACACACCTCATGTGTGCTGTTTGCTAGCACCTGCCAGCCACAGGTGCTGCTTATCCTCCACCCAACCTTTTCCTGCAAGGGTGGAGAGGAAACAGTGGGCCAGGTATTCTGGGAAGTATAGTCTTTTGATTAAAGCAGCATACTGGCTGCATAAAACCTACGATGGATCCGGAAGGGAAGTGACATCGAAAATATGGATTTAGAGCCTTCAAATCCCTGCAGCATTGTCTCATAAGGGTTGGAAGGTAGGTTCAATAGAGCATACACCCCAAATAAGACCTGCAAGTGGTGGGAACGCACGTAAATGGATCAGGTCCAGTTTTCTGTCACTAGATGGTAGGAGGGTAACTTTAGGGATATCTTTGCAGCCTATTTCTTCTGGTGGATGGTTCCATCATCATGGACTATGTTCCACAGTGTAGCCCCCAGATGAAAAAGAAACTTCCAGCGGTACGTTTCCATCTGTAGGGACTTTTTTGAGCTGTCGGGGAAGAATAAGGATGTTTTCTCTGTTCCTACTCTGACTTTCATTCCCCTCTTCCTCAAATTCACTGCCACCTATGGCATTTCCCCTAGCACCTCACTATCCTCGCAATCTATGGGATTCCTGGCCCTCTTAACTTCCTGATCCTGACCCGCATCTTCACTCCATTAAAACTGAGCCTCCAATCACTGTCAAAGGAGACTTCATCCTACCTAAAGTCGCTTCTTCTCAAAAAGATTTAACTCAAATCTCTACTGTCTGCTCAATCCCTGATCAAATGTAATAATAACCCCAACCGCATACGTGGCAGTTCTATTGAACCTGTCTTTCCTTCATTGTCTCTCTCTCTCCCATCCATTCTCTCCACCTAACCATCTCCTTCTACACTCACTCATCCTATGATTGAACCACCATTCCCACTCTCTCCTCTACCCAGCCACTAACAGAATTAATATTTAAATGTGATGCCCTTGCTCCCTACCTATCAGAAGTCAAGCAATCTGTATTACCCTATCTGCATATCAGCCCCGGCCCCCCACAAATCACGTAATCCTTCCTTCATTTGAACTCTTACTTTTGCTCTCCCTCACATTCTCTAATTGTCTCTACCTCTGTCATAACCCACACAGCCCCAAGTATCACCTGAGATTCGTTGACTCCAAACAAACATGTTCCTACATCTGGATATATCTTTCCTGCTCTCTTCTCCCCGACTAGTGCAACTGACAAAGCTAAATACAGAGCTTGAGGCAGCAGCAGATTCCTACCAGCCATCGTCCATTTTCTCATGTTTTCAGATGTACATTTTAAGTGATTCGCATGCAACCAATACTGTGATGATTCTGGAAGATTCTCCCCTTCTCCCCACAGGGGAGTCGCTCCCAATGAGGCTAGGGAGGTGAGCCCGCCAAGCAAGACCCTCCCTGGGGGTCTGGGAAAGTGGGACCTACCTGGGAGTGACTCCCCTCTAGGTCCGTCTCTGGGTTCAGCGAAAAGGGAATTACCGGGCCATTCCAACCTTTGCGTGCCCGGTAATTCCCCTTCCACGGGACCCAGAGCCGGTATGTCCCCATTCCCATTTGAGCCCCCATAGGGCTCAAAGGAAATGGGGAGGATGGTAGCAGCGGTACCGTTCATAACGGTACCGTTGCTACCATCCAGATCTGCTCGCGGGTGCCGCTCTGCACGCCTGGTCTGACCAGGCGTGCAGAGCGGCACCTGCAAGCAGAACTCATGATGTGGCGGCATGGCAACAACGGCGCCAGTAGCACTACCGGCGCCATTGTTGCCTTACCGCCACTCTTGTAATGAGGCCCATTGTCTGCATATATGGGAATCGAAAAGACTGTTATTTCTGTTTTGGATTTCAACAAATAGTGACATTACTTCAATCTCTTTGGCTTCAGGTAACATCACTGGATACCGCTGAGGGATGTGATATTAACGAATGAAAAAATAAGGAAAACATTTTGAACAAAACATTTTTACTAAAAAAATGATGTTTTTTTTTATTTGGGGGTTCCACCAAACCCATATTTCCCTTTGTTTTATAACCCCTCCCCAAACCCCTCGACAGTAAGTTGATCGCACGTAAGATGTCTCGCTTGGTGAGGCAACCACACCAAAGCTGTGGTGGGCCTGGGGCCTGTTAACCGATTCCGAGACCAGACCGCAGTGGAGAGATTGGATCACCGACCTCTGCATGAGATGTGTGACAACTGCCGAGCCGGGCAAGCAACGGTTGGGTCCCGAGTGCGGGAGAAGACAAGAGGGTTACAGGAGGCTGAAAAACCAAACACTGTACACAAGCAGACACGTCCTTTCGTTGAGGGATGTTTTTTCCCTGCGTTTTTTACCGCACATTTTTTTCTGAAAGAACCCATTGCATTTTTTGGAAAATGGGGAGTTTGGGAGGGGGGGAATTCAATGGGTTTTGTTAAAAAAAAAATTGCAGTAAAAACCCCAGCGGAAAAACATCCCACAATGAAATAACATGGAACCCATTTGAGACCCTGCTGAATTAAGCATATCAGAGGCCAGAGGGCTTTGGAAAACAAGGGACATTGATATAAAAGGCTTGCAAAGCCAAAAGGGTTACAGGAGCCAAAGAAACCTGAACACTGGTTACTGGCAGATACCCAAGAGAATCCCTGCTAAAGAAAACACATCAGAACATCAGAGGACTTTGGGGAGCCCTAGAAAACCAAACAATATTACTATAAAAGCTGGGTAAACTGAAAGGGTTATGGGAGCCCAAGAAACCCATGCATTGGACAAGAACAGACGCCCAGGAAAGACTCTGTTGAGCTAAACACATCAGAGGGCTTGAGGGCTTTGGGGAGCCCTAAAAAGACAAGTAACTTTGGAAAAGACTGGGAGCAAAGAGAACCTGGAGGGTTGCACTGCTCAAAGTCAAACCAAAAACAAATCCAAAAAACAAGGCCTAAAAGGAGTGGAATAGTACTTAGAAATCCTTTTTTCTCTTTAAATAACAGAAAGTATTGGATGTTACCAGCTTCAATGGTACTAAAGCTAGCAGCGTCAGAAGAATGAAAAGCTGCATTATGCATCCCTACCATGTGTAAAGAAGCGGGAAATATCACCAGATTAGTTTCAAGGGTTGAACAAGCAAGGCCTTTATTTCCAAACCGTGCAGGTATCAGACAGCATGCAATTCCAACCGACTACCCAAGCCAACCCGACCGGCCCTCCAGCTCACCCGTTTGCTTGTGTGTGCTCAGGGCCTCCCCAGAAGCATTTGTGCCTTTCTTTTCCCTCTGCTGTGCCCCGGAGACCCGGCCCAGGGGGCCCAACACGGTTGGTTGCCTGCTTCAAAGACCACCAGTGTCATTTTTTTAACAAGCTTAAATAACACATGCCAAGATGTTATATTGTGCACTGCTGGGACTCTAAACACACTGCCTCGCTGTTGTAGACAAGCGCATTCTGCTCTGAACAATTAATCCTGTAATGCTTTCTCTGTCCAACGTCCACACAGTTTGTCTGTTGACTACAGCACACCTCCTGCTGCAAAACCCAAAGTTGTAAAGCACATTGATAAATGTGAGTGCCACGATTGTTTAGCTGATAGCTTAGTGTGTTAAGCACTATATACAGAGATGTGTGTTCATATGCCAAATCACAGCAGTACATTTCAGCAGAACAGACTCAGCCTTTTCTATGTCTGAGGTTGATAACTTGCATTAATGTATACTTTTGTGATAGTAACACCTACTGTGCTGCAAAACGGTGTGCCTGCACCGGATAGTGCGAGCTATAAAAAGTAACATACCATCAGCATGGCACAGGTCTGGAGCTTGGTTCCTCCAAATGCAGGTTGTAAAAACTGGAAGGCACCCCCAATTAGGACCATAAAGTGTTAGTGCAGAGAGGTGATTGGGTAGCGTGGAACCAAAGTGTTAAGGCACTTAGCCGGCCTTTGCCAGCGGACGATACAGTGATCCAGGACAAATCATCTTCTCTCACTGTACAGGGCCAAGCTGGCTTCCGTGAGAAGGTGTGCCTTCTCGGATACTGGGCACATTGGTTAGCCTGTTGCCTGATCTTTATTTCTATGTAGACCACGTGAGCGGAAGGGAACCTAGACAGAGGGGATCCAACCAAATGTCACAGGCCTCTGGCAAGTGTATCTTCAAGTCTGCATATCTGACACATTTAAAAGGTACTTCTGCATATCACAAGTAACAGTATGTATGCCTCGTCATTGGAATCCGTTAAAAAGTTTATTATAATACAGTAGAAACCCCCAGATGAAATCGTTCAACCTGAAATCATTTAACTGGATATGGACATAAAGAAGTACGGGCAACTGAAGAAATAGTTGCTAAAACAGGTATCAGGCAGGGATGCTGTTGTCTCCTTGCTATATTTATGTGACCTGGTAGAGAGATTATCTGGAATCAGATGCTTTCCTCCAAAAATCGGACGCAAGCATCTTGGATGATAAACCTTTGCGGATGATTTTATGTTAATGGGAACTGCCGCCATTGGATTACAACGTCATTTCAACGCCACACATAGTTACCTAATAGAAAACAACCTCAAAATAAATGCTAATAAAACAGCTATTCTTACATTAAAAAAAAGTAAGAAATCAGCTGTGGAGAATTGGTTTATCGATGGGGGAACTAGTCTCCTGCAAATGCACAACCTATTTAGGGTTTTCAATATCTAATTTAACAGGGTTGAGTTTGCAAGGAAATTGTGTTGTAAACTAACCTCATTGGTGGCACAGTTGAGGAAAATGAAACCAACATTTTGTGCGTTTTCAATAACTCTTGCATTGAGGTTTTACAGGCAAAAGATCCTCCAAGCTCTTTCATATGGGGCTCAAATAGCAGATAGCCTTGGTGATAAAGATTGGGGCGTCATCGAGGGGCTTGTTTGACGAGGCTTGTGGAGTCTTCCAAAATGCTTTACTATAGTAGCAATTCGATTAGAGCGAGGGTTGCAATCAATAAGCTCCATTATATTAACCAAGCAACTGATGGTATTTTACCAAATTCTACCCCCCCCCTCCACCCCCCCACCCCCTAGATCTATGAGATTTTGATGAAAGGGTCTTTGTCAGTTTTAAACTCCTTTAGAGATTATTATAATGAGGCACTGTGGGAGGCAAGATGTGATGAAGTTCTTCTGGCACTAAATCCAGGTAACATGAAACCTAAACTGCGCACATTCGATTGGGTTAGGCAATGTGAATGTATTCATAGTTATGTCTCCCTAAAAGAATTTGCCAAAACCATCAGGAAGTACGATACTGTCCCTAGTTATTTAACACACTTCCCAGATATGTTCTAAATGTATACAGTTCAGATTGAACCAGTTGCATATATTAGAAATGTGGGGTCCTGGGAGGGGGCTCCAGAAGGAGGAGTGACTCTGTTGCTTTTGTGAGAAACAGGAAACTATGGAAACCTGGGTCCATAACATTTTAAATTGCTCACATACTTGATTATTGTCCTTAAAAACCTTTGGAAATTTGCTACAGGCTTTCATCTGGCATCTGAAAAGGAATTTATATCATCAGAAGACTTCTGGTTGCAATTGTTGTTCTGTGACAACCATAAGCTCCTTATGGCACTGATGCACTTTATCAAGTTGATATATCTGAAGGGGGGAGAGTGTTGGCCTTCTGGGGAAACTATCATGAAATAGTGATTAAAGTTTATGTTAGTTAGTGCTTTTATGATATATAGATTGGATTATGTGTGGATTTGGTAGAAGTATTAGGGATGTGTTGTGCTGTGAGTCTGCGCATGTATTATGATATGATATGGCATTTATAACGCGCATATACACAAGTGTTACAAGGCGCGACGAGGCAAGGGGGGGAACAAAGGGAGGACAAACAGCGATCCTACTGGGCCAGGTGTCATTAAGATCGCGCAAGTGCATGGGAAGGGGGTAAAAGAAAAGTGTGAGGGGGAAGGGAGAAGGGAAAGTGCAGTACATGGGAAGTGGAATAAATAAGATAAATAAAACACAGAAAACAGCCAGCTGATGGCAAGTGCAAGGAAGGGCAGACAAAGTGCTGGAAAGGGGACTGAAGGGATACAGAAAACGGTCCCCAAGTGCAGAGGTTGCCAGGGAGTCAGTGCAGGTGGGGAGTTGACGGGGCCTGGGCCAGAGATCAGAAAAGGGTGGCAAGGTAACCAGTGCAATTACAGTCAGGAATTAAGCAAGCGAGGGGAGGAGAGAAAACAGAAGCAAAGAGGAAGGTTTTGAGGTGTTTCCGGAACCGGAGGTGGTTCTCTTGGAGTTTCAGGGAGGCAAGAAGGCTGTTCCAGAGAGAGGCCCCTGCCAAAGAGAGTGATCTGCCACCAACTCGTTGCTTGGAAAAGCGACTGACCCTGAGTGAGTTGGAGGCAGATGAGCGAAGAGCTCGACAAGGAAAATATTTAGGAATAGAGAGTTGAAAGTATGGCGGCCCCAGACCCCACAAGGCCTTGTGTACAATGCAGAGGGTTTTGAATTTAATCCTCGCAGCCACTGGGAGCCAGTGCAGAGATTTCAGTCCTGGAGAGATGCGATCCCTGGGCTTGAGGCCAAGGAAAAGTCTTGCAGTCCTGTTCTGGATAAGTTGCAGAGGGTGGAGAGTGGAGGCAGGAAGATTTAGATAGAGGCTGTTACAGTAGTCCAGCTGAGAAGACCAGGGCTCTGGAGACAGTGAGCTTCTGGGGGAAGGATAGGAAAGGAAGAATACCTCTAAGGAGGTGCAGCTGGTAGTGTGACCTCTTAGAGACGTCAGAGATGTGAGGGGAGAAGGAGAGTGCAGAGTCGAAGATGACCCCGAAGTTTTTTGCCTTGCAGGTGGGAGAGGAAGGAGGGCCAAGAGAGGCCGGCCAGAGAGCTGCAGGAAAGGAGGGAGTGGATGTGCCAATGAGTAGAATCTCAATCTTACTGGCATTAAGGCAGAGGTTGTTGGCGGCACACCAATCCTGGATGGCAGACAGACAGTCAGAGATGAGGGAAGCAGAGGAGGAGGAGGAGGCTGAGGGTAGCCTGAAAATGAGCTGGGTATCATCCGCATAGCACTGAAAGTTGGGACAGAGAGCGGCGATGCGGTGGGCAAGGAGTGCCAGGTATTGGTTGAACAGCCAGGGAGAGAGGTTAGATCCCTGGGGGACACCACAGGGAGAGAAAAAGATGTCGGAGAGGATGGACCCAAGTTGGATCTGGGAGGGTCGGTCAGAGAGGAAAGAAGTCAGCCATGCCAGAGCCTGACCAGTGATACACAGGTTATCACGGAGACGGTTGAGCAGGATGGCATGGTTGGCAGTGTCAAAGGCAGAAGAGAGATCAAGCAGGATAAGAACGCAAGGGGTGTTAGAGTCGAAGTTGGTCTTCCCGGATGTTCAGGAGAGCAGTTTCCGTGCTTCTGGCAGCTCTGAAGCCAGACTGATGGTCATGAAGACAACCAACAGATTCAGTGTGGAGATTGAGTTGGGAGATGGCCAGTTTCTCCAGGAGCTTGCCCAGGAAGGGAGTTATGGAGATTGGGCGATATTTAGCCGGGCAGGAGGGGTCGGCAGGGGGTTTCTTAAGAAGAGGGTGCACAAGGGAGTGCTTCAGGGGGGAAGGGAAGACTCCAGTGGTGAAGGAGTGATTGCAGAAATCTTCCAGGGCAGGATCCAGGGAGTGGATGTGATCATTGATAGTTTCGGAGGAACAGGGGTGAACCTGTTTCGATGAGACTTTCATAGATCGGACTTGTCCAGAATCCTCGTCTGGAGAGAAATGGGGAAAGGTAGAGAAGGAGGGAGGAGGGGTGGCTGCAGAAGGGCCAGAGGAAGAGCAGGGAATAGCGGGTGGGGATGAGAGGAGGAGAGTGAGGACAGGATGTCCTGAGTTTTAGAAATGAAGTGAGAGGCCAGTGCCATGCAGAGGGCCTGGGAAGGGACAGGAGAGGTAGAGACTGCGTCAGGATTGGCCAGTTCCTTGCAGATTTTAAAGAGTTCAGCCGAGTTGTTAGATGCCGCAGAGACGCGGGCTTGGATATGAGCTCTCTTCTTGGTGAGGACGGAGAGCCGGTATTGCCTTTGCAGCAGGCGGCAGGCCAGTTTGTCAGAGGATGAACTTGAAGCACGCCATTTCCTCTTGGCAACCCTACACTTGCGTTTTAGGCTGGCTGACGAGGTCTGAGTCATACCAGGAGTTGCACTTGGCTTTGGGCTTCAGGCGGATTCTCATGGCAGGGGCAAGGATATCAAGAGTATCAGATATAGCAGAGTGGAGAGTGGAGAGAGCTGTGTCAGCCAGGGGGGGAGGAGGTGGTGAGAAGGTGGTAGCGAAAGCCTCAACTGACACGCTTCATGGGTCGTGTGACTGAGAAGGTGGGTGGCAGTGACGGAGGTGGCTTGGCCTGCGGGGTAGGGAGGGTGAGGTGGGAGGATAGGAGAAGTGGTCACTCCAGGAGAGAGGAGTGGAGAAACGGAGAGAGAGAGGAAGGTCTGAAGAGATCAGAACATCGAGAGTGTGCCCTGCAGAGTGAGTCGGGCCAGAGGGGAGAATGGTGAGTGAGAGAGAATCGCAGAGGTCGCAAATGAGTTCAGAGGGGGGACAGAAGGCATCCAGGTGGATGTTGAAGTCTCCGAGAAGGAGGAGTTGAGTGGTTGAGGCCAGGAGTGAGGAGGAGAGGTCCGCCCACTCAGAGAGGAAGGAAGAAACCTGACCAGGTGGCCGATAGATAGTAGCCACAGTAAGGGAATGGCTAGGTGAGAGAGAGAGCCTGCAGACAAGGCATTCAAAAGAGGAGTAGGCCTGCATAGGAATGACAGAGGCAGGAATCCACTCAGGGAAGATGAGGGCTACGCCCCCACCAGATCCGTTGGGCCTGGGCGCGGAGAGGATCTTGTAGCCATCAGGTAGGAGTGTGTCAAAGCTGGTGACAGAGCTGGCCGTAAACCATGTCTCAGTGAGACCGAGGACATTGAGGTGAAGTTCTTCAAGAAGGCGGCAGATATCAGAGGAGGGTTTGACAGCAGAGCGTGATTTAAGAGTGGCAATGTGGAGAAGGTTTCCCTCGATGAAGGACTTCCGGGGAGGGGTACAGATCAGAGGTACGCCCTGCGGAGGTGTAGAAAGCACCCGAGAGGGGGCAGAGAGGGAGGGGGAAGGCAAGGTAGCCAAGGAAAGGGGGGAGGGGACAGCTGGAGAAGAAAGGAAGTTGATGAGGCGCGGAAAGCGTCTATCAAAGAGATGAAGGTTGGCCTGAGGGCCTTGGACCAAGATGGTTCCATTAGAGTAGACATTAATGATGACCTTAGAGGAAAGGAAGGAAGCCAGGAGGGCATCCCAACGGGTACCACTATTAATGGGAGAAGAGGAGAATGGCGAGAGAACAGAGACCATATGTGGGGTCCATAGATCTGGAGCAGGAACGACAAAGAAGATGTCAGTGAGAGTTTCCTTGGAGGAGGCACTGATGTAGGTGTCAGTGACAGGGAGGCTTGGGTTGGAGACCAGGATGTCCTTTTTAAACTTTTTCCTACCAGACTTAGTGAGGAGAGCACGATAGTCAATAGTGAAACAATTTGAAAAGATGGGGGAGACAGAGAGCACCATAGAGTAGGTGGGAGAGGAGGGGGTCCACGGGGTAGGCATACAAGACAGGGAGAGGCAAGTGAGAAGGAGAGTGGCACAGGACGACGGTACTTACGTGGCGTGCGCAAGAGAGGCACAGGACATTCTAAGTTAGGAAAGAAGACAAACCTAAATTTGAGAATTCTAAAGAGGGAGAAAAAGGCCTAGGTTTCACAGAGCAACTTTAAAATATGGTGACAGTGCATGTTATAACAGGTAAAAATCCCACCTAAATTTGAGAATCCTAAAGAGGGAGAAAAAGGCCTAGGTTTCACAGAGCAACTTTAAATACGGTGACAGTGCTTGTTATAACAGGTAAAAATCCCACCTAAATTTGAGAACCCTAAATAGGGAGAAAAAGGCCTAGGTTTCAGAGCAACTTTAAATACGGTGTCAGTGCATGTTATGACAGGTAAAAATCCCACCTAAATTTGAGAATCCTAAAGAGGGAGAAAAAGGCCTAGGTTTTACAGAACAACTTTAACTACGGAGACAGTGCATAGTTGAAACAAGTGAGATCACAGCTGAGTTAGTTGGTCAAACCAGGTTGACACAGTGGACAGGGGGGCCAGACCAATGAGGAGGGTGGCAACAGGCGTCCCCTGCGGACACCTGCATACACCACCAGGAGCTGCCTGTCAGGGAGCCGTCCTTTGCCTAAGGGGCCCTTAGCCGAGGGGGCTGCCGGGCAGGGGGGCTGCCCAGGAGGGACAGTTTAAACCAGAGAAAGCATCCAATAGGAGGGGAAGGAAGGGAGGGAGGGGAGCGGGTGTGGGCAGTCAGGTAGGTGGGAGGGAGTGGAGGACCAGGAAGTGGCTGCAGGGGGAGGGGGAGGTGGAGAAATAACACGCTCAGAGCGTGGAGCTAGAAAAAATAAAAATAAATTATCAAAAACACTCACTGGAGGCCCGGGGACCGTGCTGGGCTGGAAACAGCAGTCTGTGCTAGCGGCGACTGCTCACACCCGCTCAGCTCTGCAAAGAAGCGAACGGGGAGATTAGCCGTCGACTAGTCCAGGAGGGACACTACAAGCCACCAATCAGAGTGGGGGGGGGGGGCGGGCAGGTAGGCTGGAGGGAGTGGAGGACCAGGAAGTGGCTGCAGGGGGACGGGGGAGGTGGAGAAACAACAAGCTCAGAGCAAAGAGCTAGAAAAAATAAAAATAAAATATCAGAAACACTCACTGGAGGCCCGGGGACCGTGCTGGGCTGGAAACAGCAGTCTGGGCTAGCGGCGACTGCTCACACCCGCTCAGCTCTGCAAAGAAGCGAGCGGGGAGAGCAGCCGTCGACTAGTCCAGGAGGGACACTACAAGCCACCAATCAGAGTGGGAGGGGCGGGCAGGTAGGCGGGAGGGAGTGGAGGACCAGGAAGTGGCTGCAGGGGGAGGGGGAAGGTGGAGAAACAATGCGCTCAGAGCGCGGAGCTAGAAAAAATAAAAATAAATTATCAAAAACACTCACTGTATGAAGTGTTTTGAATTATAATGATTTTTAATTAATTTTAGTGTATAGATTGGACCATGTGTGGATTTGTAGAAGTGACAGGGAACACAGTGTGAGATGATATATGAATTGTAATGATACCTACATGTTATGAACTGTAATGATTTGTAATGAAATATGTGTTCTTTATTGTATTAAACGGACGTTTGTATGAATATACTAATTCAAAAAAGAAATATTTTAATATACGGGTACTGATATAGTTGCCTTGATGATAGAGAAAATAAAGCTTGAATCATTCTCCTTTTGCATAACATGCTTTGATAACTTTTTTTTAAAAAAATATTGTCACATTGGTTTATAATGTGATTTCCAAGTCAGTTCTACAAAAGAGGGTATTATTTTAGTTCATGTCATTCTGGAGTACCCAACATACGGACCGTGGGCTAAATGCAGCCCTCCACCCTGCGATATGCAGCCCGCCAAGCGTGTTTACTTTTGTATTGAAATACGGCCCACTTCAAGCAGTCGGATGCATTTCCTTACATAAGTAAGTAAACAGTTTGCAGATCGCTGGCGTCAGGCACATATGACAAAAGTCTGCACTACACAGAGATCTTCCAATTAGAAGCCAGATGTGTACTCAGGCCTGGCTGAAGATGTGTGGGGGCACATGCAGTTGGAGGCACCCTTGGGGACATAAACTGTCATGGAGATAAAGATAAGGTTAATAGCCATCTATTATCACACAATGGCATGCCAGCAGGGAGCTCAAACACGGAATGCCCACTGAGTAGCAATGAATCCTTCTTTGTAAGCAAGTGTCTGACGTAGGAGGAACCAGTGTTCAAAGGCAATCAGGTGCTAACACTTCTTTTGTTCCTGATGGAAGTGAGGACTGGATGGGCACCAGCAAAAGCAGCTTGTAAGGCGAGTGCTGCAAAGCACGCAATGTAAGCCCCAGAACATGAGTAATATATGAAGGAATATGTTACTGTGTCTTAAGACTGCTAACTGGCAATATTGGGGCAGTTGCAGTGGGCGCCCCTAGGCCCGAGACCCCTTTCATCGGAAAGGCCCTGACGCCGTCCCTGTCTGTACTGATAAAGGATATTCACCCAGGCAACAGATGATCTTTGTTTAATTTCCAAAATCATTTTTGGCAGATAGCAGACGATGACTAACGGATTCATAGTGGTTTGGCAATAAAAGGAATAAAAACTTCTTGCTACTGCAGAACACATAGTGCTACAGTCCAGGAACTTCCAGGACAGCATTTCTTTGTATATATTTGCTTTTTTCGCATGACATTAATTAATTTATTTAATTTGTTGCATGAACCTATTTTGCTGCGCTTGGTAGACTTGCACTCATGCCAATGCATGAGTAGGTTTATGTGCGCTTGCATGGCAATCGTTCCTTTTTTGGCTCACTCCAAAAGGAATGACTCATGAGGCCTGAAAATAAGTTTCACCAATTTATTATGCCACTTGAAATTGTGCTGTCATGCACAAAGCTCCCAGACTTCATCTGCATAGTAGAGAGGGCGGGTTGGACGGAGCAGCAGTCGTGTGATGGATTTGCAAAGCAGACCAGCCACGCAGAACACAGAAGGAAGGCTAACCGGGCCGCTCCTACAGAGCAGAACAGCCCAGCCCAGGAGGGTGTGCATGAACCGTGACAGACTTGCCACCTGTGGAAGAACTCTCGCGGGAGAAAATGGAGGACTGAAAGGGGGTGCGGTTGGCACCCAAAGGTAGGTGGGAGCAAGCTCATTCAGTGTTGCTTGCAGAGGGTGGTGGAGCCGCACCCCCGCCCAGCAAGCAAAATGCTCCCGCACCCCCTCGGCATGGCAATGTGTTTTTGAAAAAGAGGAGAGAGAAGCTCGATAATGTGAGATTGAGGAGTGTGGGAGTAAGTGAGATACAGAAAAGTACAGCAAAGAGATAGGGGGAGTTAAGGAGAAGCGAGTGAGAGAAGAAAGATAGAGATGAAGAAAGACAAAGACACAAGAGAGTGAGCAGGTGGCAGAGAGAAGAGAAAGGAGAGACAGAAATAGTAACATAGAGAGAGAGAGAGGAAGAGGAGAGAGAAAGATAGACAGACATAAATACTAAAATAGGGAGAGCGAGAGGAAGAGGGGAGAGAACGAAAGACAGAAAGAAGAGAGAGAGAGAGAGAGGATATGATATGACATTTATAACGCGCCTATACACAGGTGTTTCAAGGCGCGACGAGGCAAGGGAGGGGGAACAGAGGGAAGACAGCCAACGATCTTACTAGGCCAGGTGTCATTCAGATCGCGCAAGCGCATGGGAAGGGGGAAGGGAAAAGTGCAAGGGGGAAGGGAGAGGGGAAAGTGCAGTACATGCGATAGTAGAAAAATAAGATAAATTAAAACGGCCAGCTGGTGGCAGGTGCAAGGTAAGTGCAGACATAAGTGCCGGTAGGGGGACTGCAGTCATTCAGATCGCGCAAGTGCAAGGGAAGGGGGAACAGGAAAGGGCAGGGGTTGGGGGGGGAAAGTTCAGTACATGGGATAATAAGATAATAACCTAAAATAAATAAAGAACAGCCAGCTAGTGGCAAGTGCTGGGTGAGTGCAGACATAGTGCAGTACATGGGATAAAAAGATAATAACATAAAACAAAGAACGGCCAGCTGGTGGAAAGTGCAGGGTGAGTGCAGACGTAAGTGCTGGTTTGGGGACAGTAGGGATACAGAAAAACAGTCCCCAGGTGCAGGGGTTGCCAGGAATGCAGCGCAATTGTGCAACTGGCAGGGCTTAGGCCCGAAATCAGATGGGTGGCCAGGAACACGTGCAGTCTCAGTAACAGCAGGACTTCAGCAGGGAAGAGGGGGAGAGAAAGCAGAAGCAAAGAGGAAGGTTTTAAGGGGCTTCCGTAGCCAAAGATGGTTCTCCTCAAGTTTCAGAGAGGCAGGGAGGCTTTTCCAGAGGGAGGCGCCAGCAGAGGAAAGAGATCTACCACCAACTCGTTGCTTGGAGAAGCGACTGACCCTGAGGGAGTTGGAGGCGGATGAGCGAAGAGCTTGAGAGGGTAGATATTTAGGAAGAGAGAGTTGAAGGTATTGAGGCCCCAGGCCCCAAAAGGCCTTGTGGATGATGCAGAGGGTTTTGAACTTAATCCTCGCAGCCACTGGGAGCCAGTGCAGAGATTTCAGTCCTGGAGAGATACGATCCCTGGGCTTGAGGCCAAGGGCAAGTCTCGTAGTCCTGTTCTGGATGAGTTGCAGAGGGTGTAGAGTATAAGCAGGCAGATTTAGAAAGAGGCTGTTGCAATAGTCCAGCCTGGAGAGAACCAGCGCTCTGGAGACAGTGAGCTTCTGGGGGAAGGAGAGGAAAGGAAGAATACTTCTGAGGAGGTGCAGTTGGTAGTGTGACTTCTTAGAGACGTCAGAGATGTGAGGGGAGAAAGTGTGGAGTCGAAGATGACCCCCAGGTTCTTAGCCTTGAGGGTGGGAACAGGAAGAGGGCCAAGAGAGGCCGGCCAGAGAGCTGTAGGAAAGGAGGGAGTTGGTGTGCCAATGAGGAGAATCTCAGTCTTACTGGCATTAACGCAGAGGTCACTGGCGGCACACCACTCCTCGATAGCAGACAGCCAGTCAGAGATGAGGGACGGGGTAGAGGTGGCCGAAGGTAGCCTGAAAATGAGCTGAGTGTCATCCGCATAGCACTGAAAGTTGGGGCAGAGAGCGCCAATGTGGTGGGCAAGGGGTGCCAGGAATTGGTTGAACAGCCAGGGAGAGAGGTTAGAGCCCTGGAGGACACCACAGGTAGGGAAAAAGATAGCAGAGAGGAAGGACCCAAGTTGGACCTGGGAGGGACGGTCAGAGAGGAAGGAAGTGAGCCACACCAGGGCCTGACCGGTGATACCTAGGTTATCACGGAGACACTGTAGCAGGATGGCATGGTTGACAGTGTCAAAGGTAGATGAGAGATCAAGCAGGATGAGGAGACAGGGGGTGTTGGAGTCAAGGTTTGAGAGCAGGTCTTCATGGATGTTCATGAGAGCAGTTTCCGTGCTTCTGGCAGCTCTGAAGCCAGACTGATGGTCATGAAGACAACCAACAGATTCAGTGTGGAGATTAAGCTGGGAGATGGCCAGTTCCACCAGGAGCTTGCCCAGGAAGGGAGTGATGGAGATTGGGCGATAGTTGGCCGAGCAGGAGGGATCAGCAGAGGGTTTCTGAAGAAGAGAGTGCACAAGGGAGTGCTTATGGGGGGATGGGAAGACTCCAGTGGCGAAGGAGTGGTTGCAGAAGTAAGCCAGGGCAGGAGCCAAGGTGTCAATGTGGTCCTTGATGGTTTTGGAGGAACAGGGGTGAACCTGTGAAGCACGGAGAGAGACAGGGAGTCCCATTCTTCCTCGTCAAAGTACTTATTCGCTCAGGCCCCTGTCTTCATGACCAGGATGTTTTTTCTCTTTCTTTTACATCTTTCTTGCTTCACCCCCGTGTTCATGTGGTGTGATCACTGCTCCACGCCACACATTAGAAGTCTGGCCCACTGTATGGAACTTCAAAGTTACATTCAGCCCTCTGCGAAAACCAGTTGTGCACCCCTGAGTAAGTCCAACATTCATAAATAATTGCGCCTTGCTCTATGATAATAGTTGGGGAAATAATGTTGTCAAGTGCTTAAACTGCAGATTGGACTCAAGTGCCAGCTGCACTTCTTAACCAACGTGTGTGATTCTGGGCAATTCATTTAATCTTGTAGTGCATAACCTATCAAAATTGATAAACATTTCAATATTGTCAACCCCTAAGAATAATTTAGTTCTCTGGGTATGCTCTTGAAAAAAAAGTCTCACTCATGTTTTAACTGTCTGTAGTGGTTCTTCATTTATAATAATAGTGACCATGTAGCAAATAACAAATTCATTTGTTGGCTTATAGGAAGACCACATGAACACCCTGGCTCTTTTCTAATCTAAGTTTATGTCAGCATTCCGGCACCTTTCTGTGTGCTTCTACTTGATTGCTGCTGTGTGTGCAATGGTATGTGCACCTTTTCCGTTGCGTCCAATCGCCCTCCGTGCACTTTTTCATTCTTTGAGACTGCTAGCTCTGTCTCTGCTGAGGTATGTGTACCTTTTTCATATGGCTACTGATCTGTGACCTGCATCTAGTCTACACCTTCCTCGTGCCTACTATTGTTTAAATGTGTCCTGTACCTATACAAGTACACAAGAACCGTCATCGTGGACTGCTAATGTTGCCCTTGAAATGTCCCTTGTTTATTATTCTGATCCCAGCAAAGGATAAAGAGGGTAAGGAGTCTGGAAGGGCGCACCCATACCCAAACCCTCCTCTTTTCCTATGAGGCTGTAGTCACTGGCACACTTCCAGGAAATCCATATGATGGGAAATAGCCGTGATGAAGCAAAGGCAGGAGTTCCAGTCACGATGAGTGGCCGATCCCCAAGAAGGACTAGTAGTGGATTTGCCAGAATAGATTGGCACAGCCTCAAGGAACACAGATAGAATGTGGGGACTGGGATAGGAGCCGTAGATAGAGAATCCGACAAGATTGAAGGACACAGCTTCAAGAATGACAAATGGAACGTAGGTACTTGAAAGGAAGTCGTGGGGGAAATCACGGCAAGAGGAGAGCACAGCAAGACAGAAGACAAGGGAGCCAGGAGGGATATGCTTACCAAGCACAAGGACAGCGAGGGAAATTAGCGCCACTGCAACCGGAAAGAACAAAGTTGCAACGCACCGGTCCGGTGTCCTAAACTCTGTATTTGTTGTTCCTACGTGTTGCCACGTAATGTGCACACCGCGCATTGCGTATGTCGGCCATCTTGGATTGGCCCACTAACTTCCTGCATTGCCATAGCAATGGGAAGCATTTCCATCGCTTGTATGCCCCACATGAAACGCTGACACACATATCATCTTTTCTATGTGCTTGATAATTCCCAATATAAACTGCCATGCCACAGTAAGAAATAGCCAGACTGGTTGCACGAAAATGACAAGCTAGCCATTTAATAACAATTATCATGCTTATTGTATCATCGATGCCCATAAAAATGTCAAGCCACAATAAGAAATGGCTTGACAGGCTACACCCAAATGTCAGTCTAGCCAGGTAATAGCACTTATCATGCTTGCTTTATCAGAGATGCCCAGTAAAACATTTGAAGTTACAGTAAGAAATGGCTGGAATGGCTGTACGAAAATGCCATTCTAGACATGTCATAAAACTTATCATGCTTAATTTATCATAGATGCCCAGTAAAAACTGGCATGCCACGGTAAGAAATGACAAGACTGCTTGCACCAAAATACTCGTCTAGCCACATAATAACGAATATCATGCTTGCTTTATAATGGCTGCCTACAGAAAATGACTTTTTAACACAGCCCTCACCTGCCAATTTCCCCTTCTATTTCTCTTCTATCCCTCCCCTATACCCCATCTCACACCAGCCAAAATCAGTTCAGCTGTCCAGAAATAAAAACAAACACATACCATACAACATTCACTCGCATTTACATACAATATTCACTTGCTCAGTCACACGTGAACGCATTCATCATACACTCACACATTCACATGCATGCCCAGCCACCCATACATCATGCACTCACTCATTCACACACATATTACATACTAGACAAACACATTCTTGCATGCATGCACGCCTACATACATACAAACATACATCATGAACATGAACATGTACACACGCAATTCACAAAAAGAATGTTTAGTTTATTACTTTTTTCTGAATCCGTCCCCGTGAGGGATTCCTCTCCAGGTAGGTTTTCGGCATTGGTGCTCCACGCAGATGTGTAGAGGAGCCAGAGTGCCTCTATCTCGCACCTACCGGAATGGAAATACTTTTTTTCTGAAGTCACGCTAACTTCAGAAAGAAATTATTTCTGTTCCGGTTCACAAAGAAATAATTTCATTCTGAAGTCAGGGATACTTCATGAAGAAATTAATTATTTCTGAAGTTACAGGGCTCCCACTCCAGGACATGGGGCAGTGGTGGCCCCCACACTATGGGGACTGTGGGGGCCCACCGCTATGCTAATGACTGTATCCCCTCCAAGTGTTTCATGGACACTAGAGGAGCCAAGAGTTTGGTGAAGACTCTTGGGGCTCCCCTGAGACTTAAGTGGAGAACCCTGAATTGAAAGTACATCCCCTTCACTGCAAACCAGAGACATTTCTGGTGAATCTCACAGATTAGCACATGAGAATAAGCATCCTGCAATTATGTGGATGCCAGCCAATGACCTTTAGTTATCAAGGGTAGGATCTTCTAGAGAGTCTGCATCTTGAATGGTGCCTTGTGAATACATTTGTTCAAGCCTTTTAAGTTCATAATCTGATGAAATGTGCTCTTGTCTATGGGCATCAAAAAGATGATTGAGTAATAACCATTCCCATCTTCTTCGACCCGATTCTTCAGCACCTCATGGACGCCCTGGCACAAAGGCTTCCTAGTGCTTCTTAACTGCAGAGTTGGTATTCACACCATCCCAGATAGTAACGTAGGATGAGAAAATGCCAGCCTGTACGCCCCTTGACCATCCTGGTGGCACAGATGCTGCAGGCAAATATCTTCCATATCTTTGGAAAATGCAACAAACTGCCGGACTACAGTGGTTGTCAGGACTTCTGCGTGTACTGAGGGAATTTTCACTTACATTTTTTGAAACGAGACCTGTCTCTGGTCTGACCTAACCTGGTCTGGGCACTTCTCTCGTCTTAGCCTTGGTATATACTGAGACTCTTGAGTCCCCAGCGGTCTTCTCCTTCTTCCAGAGCCTGTCAACACATGTATCTGCCTTTGGCACTTTATGGACCTTCTACTCCAGGCTGTCCCCAAAAACACAACTGCCCTCCAAGGGAAGCTTCAGTACAATCGCTCTCTAGGTCCCAACCATACGCCAGTCCCTTGTGGGCACATGTCTTCACCTAGAAATGGCTGATCTCATGGCTATTGCTGCTCATCCGACCTCATCGAAGGAAATGACCGAAAGTAGTTCCACTTCCTTGTGCATCTCACCCAGAATAGGCGCGCAATCACTTCCCTCTGCAATAGTATTGTGAAGCTTTTTGACCGTGCTGCCATTTAGGAAACATAGGTATTGGCTCAAAGGGTTAAAAAAGGCGCCTACATAGGCCTTTTTGAATGCTGAATCTGTCTTTTTGTCCACAGGGTCCCGGACCGCAGCCTCCTCTACTGCCATTGACAACCTCCCTACAGTCTCGGGAGGATAGCTCAAGAGCAACGTGTGCGCCTTGGAAGCAAGACGACGCTGAGTAACACAAGTTCGATCCCCGGGTCCGCGCTTTGAAACCTCTGGGTAGTTAGCGCGTCATAAATAACCCATTACATATATTACATGACTGAGCCCATCTCAACTGATTACGGCACAGGTTTCTCCTTGCCTCTTAGAGGATGACGTTTAGACCTGAACCTCAGCTTCTGAATGTGCTCAGGATCTTTCCATTCATCCAAGATCGTGGCCCTGATGTCTGATATCAGGGGAAGCCCCACATTAGGGAGATGCTTGGACTGGAGAATCCCAGGATCTGAGGCTGGGTCTGAAGCCAATGGTTCCATAAACCCCCTGACCCTGATACCTGATGTAATATCTTGGTGACTTCTGCCCTGCTAAGGTGCTTCCCTCTAGGGTCTGTATCCTCCTCTGATGAAGAAGATGAAAGATTAAAAGTAACTTGTGCTGGAACAGGATGAGGATGACGACGTCGGCGAGGGATGCCTCCTTTACAACCAGCTTCACCTTTTTTTAGATAAGCCCTTCCTCTTCTTCTTGCAATTATGGGACCCAGTACCTTGTATCCATTTTAGGGGCTGGATTTCCAGGGAACGCTTTGGGAGCTGGAGGGAGATCCTCAGACTCCCCCTGCCCATACCCCGTCCTTCCTTACCCGTACCTGGGCATAGAACAGCTTTCCAACCTCAGCCAGTGACTTCACCCCCAGGCTCTCCCCTCATTTTGGATATGCCACACCTGCAGCCTCCTGCAATGGCGCGCAACCTCTGCAGGAGCGCCAAGGGGACTCCACCTCTGCCGCTCAGGTCAGCCGAAACCTGAGTCAGCAGGAGGGGGCAGGAACTGTTGCTCCCGAAGCCCAGCAGCAAGAGGATCCTGCTGGATTTCAGGTCGCTCCTGCTTACCTACAGGAATTTGGAAAAAGGAGGCTGGGGCCTCATAGGTAAGTACTGGGGAGAGGTATAGGCACCTGGAGGTAACCACAAGTAATTTCCAGTTCCCTAATGCTTGCCACTCGCTGACTTTGCAGGTTTTTGCACGTACGCCTGTTTGATACACGCATTCCAGTTTGCGCAGTGCTATTTACGCCGTCTCAGCAATGAGCTATGTTTGCGTTCTGCAAGGGCACATTGATACATTGGATCCCCATATGTCATAGCTCTCAACCACTTGTGTCGCAAAGGCGGGTGAAAACACCCAATTATATTTTTGGCGAGTGAGAGGCCCATTGAAACGAATGGGCGTTCAGGAGGCTTGGCGGGTGAGTAAGCTGTTTAGAAGGCGGGTGACACCCGCCAAAAGCGTGTGAGTTGAGAGCTATGATGTTATTAGCACATACAAGAACAACACACACGCAACCCGGCTGTTCAAGACCACACACTCGCAATAGAACGACAGCAGTGGCTGATGTTAAATACAGAAAAACTCAAAACACACTTATTGGAAATCTGTCTTGAAAGAGCTGGCGATCTATTGCTAAATGGTGATCATTGCGTTGCATTTAAAAGGATGCAGTTCTATGGTGCCCCTGTGGTGTCCATTCCTCGTACTGCTGCCGGCCACCATCATTTCTACAGCCTGATTTCTACTGCGGCTGCGTAGTTAGCCCTCCCCCTGACAAGAAAAGCTGTCACCGGGGTCGGACCTGAACGCGCTGAAAGGTCCATTGATCGAACAGAGCCACAGAAGGAGAAAACAAGCAAAACATCCGGAGACAAAGAATGACAGGAGCAATAAAACAGCTACAGAGCTCTAGGGAAAACACGCAGAGAGAAGCATACACTGGATTGCAAAAGACAGGCAATTCGCTGTTTAAGCTGCAGGGTATTTGCCAGCTTTTTTAATGTGTTTTCCGGTGAGCTAAAACAACTGCTGACAAATGTCTTTGCCCGGATTTGTTATGTATCAGATACATAGCTTTGTGTCAACAGACATCGGTGTGCGTGTGCGCGTGTGCGCGTGCGCATGTGCATGTGTTCTTCCTACCGCTTTATTTGCCCCATTGCACTGTGCATTTTAGGATAACTCAAGTCCTGGGGCAATTCATTTTTGGCCCGACTCGGAGGGAAAAAACCTGGTAAACCTAACGAAGTTGCCTGAATGTGGCACCATCCTTCAATTTTCTGCCAGCAAGGTGCACTGATAACACTCTCGGCCCCTGGATCGCTGATTGGTCAGAGGTCTTTGTGGGCGTTGGGGAAATGGTGGTAGACATTGCTCCCCCCTGCTGTGCAGGGTTGTAGCTCTATTGGAGACCTCTGTTACTTCCACTCAGTGGTCGAAGTGTACGAAAAGAAGTAGTGGAACTATGTTCCCTCCTTGCCTGCACCCACTCCCCACAAACCCCATCAACACGTCCCCTCCCACACACATTACACACCCCCAAACACTTGCACCTGCTGTTTAAGGGAACGTTCAGTGCAGTGCCCTGAAAGTGCAAGCCTCAACTTCTTCCTACACTTTTATTTTAAAACGAACCCATTCCGGAACGGTTTCTTTTTAAAATAAAAGTATAGGAGCTGTAAAAGGTAATTTTAAAAAGTAGAGGAGCACCGCTTCCGACCGCTCCTGCTCACTTCGACCACTGCTTCCACTTTAAGAGTGATACCAGGTGCTGATAGGACAAATCTATTGGTGGGACAAAGAAAGGGGGTCCTCTCCGAGTTAATGGACAGGGGGAGAAACCTGAAAGTAAACTGAGTGGTCTACTACACCACACATCTGCCTTGTTGTGACGTGCCTCAGTTACAGGACTATAACATTGTGTGAATGACTCCACAATAGCCCACAGAGCTTAGAGCACAGCTGATCCAGGCGACTGTATTGTGAAAGGTTCGGTGCTGCAACTCTCTGTATTTGGTTGTTGCACACAATGGTTCTGCCTTACCTTCATCTTCTACAAAATATGGCTACCATCAAGAGCTGTAACTGCTGGCCTGTCATTTCCAGTGAGTCTGGTGCGCACAGAGAACTTGATGTCTTCTCTGCTCCTTCCAGCCACCTTACCATTGTAATAACGATGCAAGTTCAACGCAGTATAACGGAACATACTTGTCAGCTGCGAGAGTAGCACGGTAAAAGGGGAAAGGGCTCTTTCTCATTATCTGTGAAATAAAAATTCTTAATAAAACAAATCCATAAATACAGGAGCAGAGGCAAGTATAACCAAACTTAGTGATAGAACGTAAAGCAGTAAAAAGGCGTTAAAAGCTTGTTTTTACCTTAGACGTGTGTTAGCATTTTATGCGCAGCAAAGGCTGCTCTGGCTGGTGATCTACTGCAGAGTCTGCAATCCCAGGCCAGCGCTCTCAGAAGAACACAATGGTTGTTATTTTTCAAGGTCACAGATTAGAACTCACAGATTTCACCAATGAATAATTAATACATGACCATATTGTAATACAAAATCATTTATGAAATCCAATTTTCTAAAGGAGACGAAAAGAACCATAGCGGTTTCAAATTGCCCGTAAGACATCTTCACTGGTTCGAGTGTTCCCGATATGCAACAATTGTATGGTATTACGTCTGTGTTTCAAGGCGCTGATGTCATGGTGAAGGGCTATTCTCATGAGAAGCAGGATGAAACGATCAAGGAAGTTGAATAAAGTTCTGCTGGTCGCCTCAAATGTTTCAATGATTTAACTTTGTGCTGTGGGAATTGGGGGTGCATTGTGATGTCACAGGGTATAATTGAGGGCGGTGTGGGAAGGTCTGTGAACCCAATCATTGATCGCAATGTATGCTTTTATAAATGGGTTCAAAGTGCAAAGTTTAATCAAAATTGTGTGTGGAGAGTTTTTCACTTAGCACAATTATGAATAATTAATTACTTGCATTGTATAAAAGTTCTAATCTTAGGGGTGTTTCTTTGACAGTGCCTTTTCATGCAGTTCTGTATGGTGATCTGTTTGAATTTGCTGTCCTAGCTGCTTCTGGGGTCTGTATAAAACTGTGTTACTTCTTACACCGGCGTGCACTCTTTTTTGACTACTTTTGTAATTTATGATGCAACCCCCCATACATTTTTGGAGGCCCCAAAGAAATATCTCTGCCGTTCAACCGAGGCATGGGTAGTCCAGCTATACTCCGGGAGGAGTGCAGGACAGCGTCCGTTGACCAGTACAAAGAGCTTGAGCTAAGAGAGGTCCGTGGACGCTACTTCCCAAAGGTCCCCCTGGTCTGGCGCTGCCTTTATTGTGACTGAAGTGTAGGCCTTTAAAGGGAGACTCCATGGTCGAGAGATTTAAAGAATCTCCAAAAAAGGATATGTGAGTGAAAGCACTAGGGGTGAGAAGGACTCTTTTTATGGTGTATAGGACGCACCCTCATTAGTTGTGAAGAGGGCGATTGGCTGTAGTAGTATTAGATGCTAGGTCTGCCATTCTGATAGGGAGCAGGTGGACTGTGTCATATCTGCACTAGAGCAGAGGGTTGCATAGTAAGTGGCAGAGCTTGTTTGACAATAGTTGCGTGTAGTGCAAGCAATTGGTATATTTGCGTCATTTTATTTTTTGGGGGGAATTTTTTTGGAGTACATGCACGCACATGTTTTGTACCTAGCAGCAGTGTATTTTTTAGTATTGTGGAACGTGATCGTAGTGTTCGTTGTATGTGCCTGTGGAAAAAACAGAAGAGCCAGAGCCGAAATAACTTGTAAATAGCGCAATACTGCGTATAGCAAGTAATTGATGTGGTTGAGCGAGAGGAGGAGTAATAATTTTTTCTAAACGTACTAACATAGGGCCTCTTTGTTAAGGCGGTGGGCCTGGGGAGAAGGCCATTTCTGTACTAATACAATATAACCAGGTGGTCCTGTGGAGAACGCCATTGTGTGCAAGCATTGAGTGCGAGGTGTGAAAGGGTGGGGCCTGCGAATAAGGCCGGAGCAAGTGAAACTAGGGCGATTGAGCAAAGGGGTAAGTATACAAATTGAGCGAGTGGGGATGTTTGGAGAGGGAGTGATTGTTTAAAAGTTTTAAAATAAGGAGAAGGAAGAAGTAGGGAGAGAAGAATATTTCAATAGACAAAAATAAGGCGTTGACAATGTTGTCCTATTGGATGCATGCTCTGTTAAATCACATGTGTAAGAAGTCGCCCCAATACCGCAATAAAATATCAAAGTACCATTTTGAGTGGGTACACAACACCGTGGGCAAGTGTTCTAAAGAGTGGCCTGGAGAGGGTACGTTTGATAAAGACATTATAGAAAGTATGTTCTCTTATCTGGCAGCTACATGCAAAGGAGCAAAGCTTAAAATGAGACGGGACATTCTGGGGCTTTCGAAATTGTACAAAGAGAAAGAAAGAGAGATGGAGAAAGGGAAAGAGGAGGAGGAGCAGAGAAGTGCACCGCCCCCCTCCCTATACGATATACCCATTATTAAAACCAGCCGCAGTGTATACGAATCCTAAACAAGTGTCTCAAGACAAGGAAGGAACACATAAAAAGAAAGAAGACGTTGACACAAGCATTATCAGCAAGGACGAGAAAGGGAAGAGGAAATATTTAAATGACATTAAAAATGAGCATGCAGCAACAACTTGACAGTGTATTCAAGGAGGCAGAAAAAGCAAGAGGAGAAAGGAAAGGAACACGAGAAGGGAGCCAATGACAGGGGTTGACAGCGGATGTATTAAGTTCAAAATAGACAAGTGGGGACAGGTCTTGGACATAGTGAAACTGATATGGCAGGTGAAAGGCACACCATATCGGACTGGGAAGATAGTGGTAACAGCAATCATGGGAATGACAACATAGAGACATATAGTCTGACAGGCAGGAGAAGGGAAAGGAGAAGAGATGAGAGAGAAGAGGAGGAAAGAGAAGAATCACACGGTGACTGAGGAAATAGGCTGCGGAGCAGGAAACCAGAATAGCTGTAGCCAAGAGTCGACAACATGGCAATAAACGCAGAGCCCGCACACAAATGCCCCTTTTACAGAAAGCGAGGAGCGAGGTCCATTACAGACCATGGCAGGCAATGGACAGGGACAATTTAGTATACAGTTTACCTTCATTGATGGCAGGGGTGAACAAGTGGATTTGTGTTTTCGAAAAAGAGACAGCGGGAATCCCATTGGCAATCAGAGACATAAAAAGTTTGTTGGCATTATTGGTTGGGGAGAGAAGTGACAAAATATGTCAACAGGCCGAATACTCTGGGGTGAAATTAAGCTCCAATATACACGTTGGAGCACGCTTTAACAACTATCAAGCACATGTTTGGAAGGCTCTAAGGGAGCTGTATCCAGACACGTCAGCCATGGGTTCTATCCTGGCTCGCAAAATGAAGCCTGATGAGGATCAAGAGGAATTCATACAATCTATACAAGAAATGCGGACACAGGAGATTAAGCAGTCTTGGGACGAGAAAATAACCTTGTTTTACCACATATTAGTGAGGGGGTTACCCGCAGATGTACAGTTCTCTTTGGAAAAGATAGTGAGAACTGAGGCAAAGGGGTGGCCGATGATACAGGTGACAACTATTGCAAAAGAAAGCAGGAGAAGGATAAGGAGGCAGTTGATAATGCAACCAAAGCGGAAAACAAATGAGTACAGAAAAAAAGTGCAAAAATACACATGGAGGGAGCAGTACTCACAGGGCCAGTAGTGGGTCCACAAGCTCAGCAAGGGGGGCTTCCTGTGGCCACAATAATGCAGCCAGGAAGTTACACTCAGGTGCCACCCAACCAGCAGTGGGGAATGATACATATGCAGCAGCAACCCGCATTCATAAACGTGCAGCAGCCAGGGATTATGCAGGAAGGCGGAGGAAATGGGTACATGGGACAGTATCAGACTGGGAGAGGACACTACGAACGTGGAAAAGGAATGGGGTACAGGGAAACGACTCCACGTTTCAGAATACAGTGCTTCGCATGTGGGAATTTTGGACATTTTGCATGAACATGTCCACTCATTGCACAGGTAAGGCAACCACAGCAGACATACATGCAACAGACTCCTCAACAGGTGCATGTCATGCCACAACAACAGCAGACATACATGCAGCAGAATTCACAGCAGGTGCAGGTAATTCTGCAGCAGCAGCAATTACAGATTGACCCCGCACAAACACAGGGTATTACTACGCAGGTACAAGTACAGGTACAAAGTGGGGAAATGGCAGGAACTCAAGGTATAGTAAACATACTCCAGGCACCAGTACAAACACAAATTCCAGAAGGGGTAACCATATTGGGACACAATACCATACTCCAATAGACATGAGTGACAGTGGTTGGTGGTAACCCATTTAAGCCATCCGCAAACACATTTTCCCGATAGGGGTACCCACGGAAAGTGCGAGTGTGTCCTGTTCTAGCAGTAACCGAAGACCCCGAGGAGGAACCAGAGGTAGTAGTTCAGACAGGACAGAGGGGATGTTCCTTTCTTAAAGATACTGGAGCAACTAGATCATGCCTCAAGGAAGAAGGATTTTCATTATCTAATAAAGGTTTGCACACACAAGGCTTTTTGTGGACAATTGTGAAAGTTCCTCTGACAAAAGATTTACCATTGACAATAGGAACGCTGCACGTTGTAGCACCTTTGCTGTGTTCAAAAAACACTCCTATCAATATTCTAGGGAGGGACCTACTCAGCAAACTGAACGCCACAATTTCATTTTCAGAGAAGGCAATGGTCTGCTAAACACCCGGGATGTATCCAGCTCGGGCAGCAATACTGATACAGGCATACTATGCACATATCACAGTGAGAGGGATACCTACACACAGAAAAAAAGGTTGAGTATAGGTGCACACCACTAGTTCAAAGAAGGTTTTTAAGTAATTTAAAGTTATACTCAGGTAATTTGAGGTGCGGGGGAGGAACTGGAGTCATGGCACAAAACCCTGACACATGAAAACAAAAAAAGGAAAAGGATTCGACTTGGGAATCCTCCCGTCCCCTGCACACTTTTAAGTGTTTGGAACAAGTCCAATACTGTTATTTTTATGCATACAAAAAGTATTTCACAATAATTAACAAAGGGATGTCAATAGACAAGAATGTACAAAAATATTTTTTATGTAACACAAACAATGTGATTCAGTTCTTTCAAAATGAAATTAACAACATGAAAACGCATCAATGGTATCAAAAGAGCACATCAAGTTTAGAGAGAGAAAGTGTGCAAATAAAAGGGGTTTATGTATGTGTGAAATCCAATTCACTTGGCGACGCATTTCGAGGATGTTTTCCTCTTCATCAAATGGCCCAAATTGTATTCTTTAACAAAAAACAGAAGAATAGTCATTTAGTTACTTATAAATCTGGAAACTATTAATCAATTGCAACGAGTTAAGTAGATGTACAATTTAAATGTGTTGTTCTCAGTTGCTTTAAATACTGCAGAATTTCCTTCATTGTCGAAATAGACATGTATGTAGCTTACTCAAATATGGTAATTAGGTAAATGAAATGCTTTTCCTGAACAATATAAAAGTATCGGCTGAGTACTAATCACTCTGTGGGACTAGCAGCGGGGTCATTCAATACAGATTAGAGGGCCCCTGGAAAAGAGGGGCCGTGCATAATAGAGAAGACAAGTGTGCTTGGAGGAGGATAGTGAAAGGTTAGAAGCCAAAGTAAAATGAAGAATTAACAGTGTAGAGTGATGGTTCCAGAGTCAACGTACTGAATACGTATCTGAAAGAGATATGTAAAAATTGTTTGAGTGAAAAGATAGCAAATGGATAGCTATAGAGTAGTTCTGACGAAGTCCAAGAAAAAATAATAAATAAATGTACCAAAAGGTGACGAAATCTTAGCATGGTGAAATAGAAGAAGAGCAGTGACTATGTCACGGAGTTGCTCAATTCCAAGCCAGCAAATGACAACATCATTAGGGGGTCCAACCTATGCATATTGGTTGAAAAGTAGATCGAAAAGTAAATATAAGTAACTGGCATTGGTAATTCAGAATAATGTATAAGAGGTCTCTACTAATTAGTACCTCAAAGGAGCATCTAACCCAGTAGACACATGTAGTAGATAACAGCTCAGCAGACTTGCTGTGAAGGTGGAAAGTCCAAGTCACAGCGAGCGCGGCAGCAAAGAACGTCTGTAGAGTCAGACGGATATACAATAAATAAGGAGAAAAGTCCTAAGAACGAGTGCAGTTCTAGTCTGAATGAGGGTGCAAAATCGCTTACCTAAAGTGCAGAAACGAGCGATCCGCACAAAGTCTATTTTCAATGCCGAGTCGAATACACGGCTCCACGTCCTCACACAGCAACCATGGAAACATCGAGCGCCGGGGAGGATCAGGGGTAGTATAATAAGAGAAAGGACTAGAATAGTTGGAAATACGAGCGGTCATCTTATCGCGGGACCCAGTTAGAACATAGTAGAATGCCACAAGGGTACTGCGAAGGGCCTAGCATCATAAACAGAGTAAAACAAATACCCTTGAGCAATTTGTAGGTTGCTAGCACAGTGATACAGTACGTTGATGACTTATTGGTATGCAGCAAGACAGAAGAGGAGTGTAGATGGGACTGTGAGAAACCTGAAGGTCTCTCTCCCGCTGTCATGGTCATCGGGCCAAGGGCACAGACCTTACATGGTCACACACACAGAGGGCCCGGATGGGCACGATCCACAGCTCATAAAGAACAATAAACAAGACACTAATTTGGGTCATAAAATACCTTTATTTATGGACATTGCACCTCATTTTCTGGTGCACCGTGTGTTTAACATTGGAACTTTCATTTTCACAGCAGCCCCACGTGCACTCTTTGGTGAGGCTGCTGCTATTCGGTTGTTTGACATGTGCTGACTCACTAGGAGTGGCAGGGTGTGGCAGGCAAGCCAAGCCTAGTGGTCGTGCCCACGAGCAGAGCTATATAAGAATCTCCAATCCCTGAGGCAGAAGCTTTGCGTTATTCTGCACTTCCATGCAGCGTAACGCTCACTGCCGGCTGGGATTCAATTTACCTTGGGAAGTTCTGTCAACTGCCTCCATACTTACCACCTGCAGGATCCTGCTCTCACCTGTACGCTTCTTCTTGGCACCGTGGCTCACCTGCAAACATCGTGGAGCGCAGACATCTTCTTCTTGGCACCGTGGCTGACCTGCAAACATCTCGGAGAGCAGACATCTTCTTGGCACTGCGGCTCACCTGCAAACATCTCGGAGCACAGACATCATCATCTTGGCACTGCAGCACGATGCGCTCCACCCGCAATCGCAGCACCTGCAAATAAAAGCGAAAGTAAGGTTATACATTTAACAGTGCTACCATCAAACTTCGCGCTTTCCCTTAAACCATCACTCAACTGTTGTCGGACATTGCAGTTTCATCCATATTCCGCTCGGCCAATTCTGCACTGCAACAGCAGCTGTTGGACCGCATTTACACCTATTTGGAAGAAAACAGAGAGGAACGTTATTCAGGAAAAAACAACATTGAGAGCAATAACATCAAGACAGAAACTAGAAAGGGGAAAAGACAAGCGACATTGAGAGAAAGCAGAAAGAGGGGAAAAGGCAAGAGACATTGGGCCTCATTACGACCCTGGCGGAAATCGCGGTGCAAAATGCACCATGGAGCACGGCGGAAAGCTGCCGATAGCGCCATGGGGGTTGGCGGATTTTCCGCCCCATTCCGACCTTGGCGGGGCGGTAAATCCCCATCCCCCATTTTACCCTTCCCCATTCCCATTTTTGCCCCATAGGGTATAATGGGAGTGGGGAAGGCGTTAATTACGCCACCGTAAAATACGGTGGCGTAATTAACAACAAGGTCCTGTAGCGCCATGGATTTCTCCGCCCGGAAAAACCAGGCGGAAAACGCTCCATGGCGCTACGGGAACTCGTAGTAGGGCGGACGGGTCCGCCGCGAATAACGCTGGCGTAAACCCACTCCGCCAGGGTCGTAATGAGGCCCATTGAGAGACACTTACCACCAAACCGGAGGAGCATAGTCGCAGCAGGACTGGACTACTAGTCATCAGGGATCAGTGAAGGAATTAGATCCCATCAACAAGCGTCCCTGCCAGAAGTAGCAGGTCGGAGAGCTCATCATTCATACTTACCAAGTGAGCCTTATGGGTCGGTACGTACCCACAGAAATCGCACCTTGGGTCGAAGATTTGGGAGGTACAACAGTCACCAATCAGCACACTCACATTTTCTCATATCCACGCAGGAGCAGTGCCACCACTTGTCACCGCCCGCAACTTGCCTTTATGGGGGAGAAACAAGAAGGGGATGATATAACTCCTGGGAGGGCTGCAACCGTGCCCCAACGCCTCCGCAGAGACCAGGTGAGCGTAACACCCACTAGTCCCCGGGGATCTGGCATCCAGGTGGCCAGGACACGACCATCGCTTTTGGATCCAGTTCCTGGTGGTGGACCAGTGCGGGAGGATCACCTGGATGAGGAGTCTTCGGGGAGTGGCAGTGGGACTCTGGATCGTAAGACACGGTATCCCCTTCCCTGTAACACCTTTTCCCCATCCTACCAGGTAGGATATTTAGGAAATCAACCTCCCACCCCATTTTCCATCATGAACACTTTCTCATAGACAGCTCACTGTGAGACAAAATGGACTAACACCCGAGCCGTATACCTGACAAGTCCCAACACAATGGTCAGGCAGAGTCAGACAATTACTGATCACTACACACACCTGCCTTCCATTACACTTCTCCGCATGGATAAAAGGCGGAGCACGAAAGCACACTCTGAGGAAGGCAAAGCGCACGAGGAAGCAGCAGTTCTAAGATGGAAATTTAATACGAGGAGAAAGACGGCAAGACCAGAGAGGGTTGCAAGGAGGGAAGTGCCCTTGACCTTTTCAGAGAAAACCTGTTACTTTGACGAGTCTTCAAGAGTAAGAAACATAAGCCCTGGAATTAAGCTGAAGAAATCTGCATTATGTGTCAGAGGTACCAGGGGCTCTCCCGCGTTGATAGCCAAGGCAGTGAGGAGCTTTTGCCACTGTGGTATTGTCCTTGGCTCCTACAACAAAGCAGCGCCAGTAAAGTCAGCAAAGCCAGTGAGTCGGGGAGACTGATAGCAGATGGGTCTGTGTTAGAACCAAGGTTGCAAGCTACAACGTTGTATGTAGAAATCCGAAGAGAACAGTGTGTGAAGCGTATGTGACAAGCGACGTGAACATAATTGAACATCAAATGAGTGAATTAACTTTTGAAGCTTAGATAGATACTGTATAAAGAGTGGTCCACCGCCACGTGGATGCTCATTCAAAGGTCTCTGTTAGGTAACCAACTGAGAGGTGGCAAATGTAAAAAGGAATTGTGAAAACAAAGTGGTCCTGCAACGGGTCCAGCTAAACCCTGTGCACATTCGAAAGTCTTCAATAGTTAATACAAACTGAAATTGGTACGAGCCTGACTGAGGAAGACTAATTGTGTAAGAGGAAGGATCTGAGCCCGGCTGAGGGGGATCCGGGGTGAACCGTGAGTCACCCGAGAAAGAATATTCTTTGAATGTTGGAGAAGGGGATGTGTAATGATTGTGGTATAAAAAGGGATCTGAGCCCAGCTGAGGGGGATCCAGGGTGAAGAGTGAATCACCTGACTTGAGTACTTTTAAGAGGAAAGGAACATTTATTTGTTTTGGTACATCAGGCCGTCTGAATCAAGAGACCTTTGATAATTAAAGAAACTTGGGCAAAGAAGGCCCTGATGCTGGTAAAGGAACTGTATCCTTGTGCCGAAGAAGCCCAAGAGTGTGCTATGCTCGAGTGAACTACCTTGTCCTGTGCTGAAAATGCGGGGAAAGGAGGCCAACGACCTACACATCCTGAAATATCATTTTGTGAACACTTCTATCTTTTTCAAAAACACTACCCCACACTATTTGTATTTAGAGGTAAGGATTGGCAATTGTTTTTTTTTTCAGTATAGGCACTTTTATTTTGACGAGACCCCACTAGGACTGCATTATTATTATTTGATGGTCAAAGCTTGCTCCAATCTGTAGAGTTAGGATTGGCTAGGCATTTATCACCCCCTTGTTGAAGTTCAATAAACACTCTTCAACTGTGGTCACTTGTATCTGTCTTACTGTTGATACCATGCCTTCTTTACAGGACTCAGTGACCCTACTCACTTTGCTTGCAGACAAAGGATACAAAGTGGACAGAGAGAAGTTACAATACTGTCAAAAAGAGGTGGTGTACTTGGGTCAGATTGTGTCGGCAGATGGGAGAAAAATAACATCAGAAAGAGTAGAGGCCATACACAAGATTCCATGACCAAAAACAGTGAACGAGATGCAGCAATTTTTGGACTTTTGCAACTATTGCAGAGCATGGGTCTTTGCTTACTCCACATACACCAGGCCATTGTTGCAAGCACTAAAGGAAGCACAGAAAAACAAAACACACAGAAAATGGACAGCTGAGATGGTTGAAGGCTTTGATGAGCTAAAGCATGAATCGGCGCATGCACCAGTGTTAGCAACTCCTAATTACACAGAAAAGTTTCACCTGTTTTCACATACAGATGGAAAAGTAATGACACTAGTACTGACACAAAAAAGTGACAAGGACACAAAACAAACCACTTGCATATAAGAGTGGATCACTGGATGCAGTTATGCAGAAACAGTTCCCATGTGAATGGGCACTTGCTGCTGCTGCATTTGCTATTGAGAAGGCGTCCACAATAACCATGGGTTTTCCGGTAATTTTGTACGTGGAACATGCATTGTTTGCCATACTGGAGAAAACAAAATCGACACTGACAACTTAGCGGTCTTCAGGGTACGAGGCAATACTAACAAACCCAGCAATAGAAGTGGTGAGGTGCAGGACAATAAAACCAGCAGAGTTCATTGCAGAGAAAATAGAAGAGGGGGATTATGTGCATGACTGTGTACCATGCATCGACAGGAGCAAAGGTAACCCCCTAGTTAATGAAGAAGTGATCGAACGGGGGGCCTGATATTCATTAATGGGAGTTTCAGCATTGACCAGACCATGGGGCAAAGGCAGGCACTCAGGGTGCGCAGTGGTGGGATATGGACCAGGAGTACACAAAGGGGAGGAGTTGATAGTGTACTCACAGACACAACTACCAAACCATTACTCTGCACAAGCAGCGGAACTAGTGGCCTTGATTGAAACACTAAACATGTCAGAAGGCCAAGCAGTGAACGTATTCTCAGATTCAGCCTATGTCACCTCTACAGTGCACTCAGGATTGGCAAGGTGGGAAAGGAGAGGGTTTAAAAGAAGTGATGCTACTCCTGTTCAGCATGCAGCATTACTGAGTGAGCTACTGGAAATGGTACTGCTCCTAGTAGAGTTAGCATGAATAAAGTGCAAAGCCCATACAGGAGGGCAAGATTTTATCTTGCTAGGAAACAAAGGGCAGATAGAGCAGCAAAATAAGCAGCATATATGCCAGAGGGATCACATGTGCTGTACCCTGGCGAGGAAGAACAAATGCCCCCAATAGCAGTACAGAAAGTGAGCTAAGAGAAAGATGCATTGTCAGAAAGATTCAATGCAATCCCAATATTGCAGATAATTGAGTTGCAGGGAGAAGCATCAGATACTGAAAAGGAGTTGTGGAAAAAGAGAGGATGTTCTCTGCCCCCAACTGATTTGGTTTGGCAGGATGATGCACAGGAAAGGTTGTTATGCCAAAGAAATTGTTACAATTGGCATTGGAACGGCTTCACTATCACACACACATATCGAAAGAGCATGTTAAGACTGGTCTGTGCCATACTTGTATCAGTGTGTTTGAGTATGTGAGTAACTGCATGATCTGTCAGATGTTCTGCCAGGCCACACATTGAGAGTTGTACAGGGAACATTGCTGCGACTGGAAGGCCCCTTTCGGCACTTCCATATCGATTATGTTGATATGCAACAGAGGTCTACTTCATAGAAGTACATGCTTAAATTTGTGTGTCCATTCTCACGTTGGCTTGAGGCAGGTCCCTGCGCACAATGATGCCTGCTCTGCAGCAAAATCTCTGATGACGGAGTTGTTCCTGAGGTAGGAGATTCCAGATGAAATTTGTTCTGATAATAGGCAGCACTTTGCTAATGATTTGATGAAGGAAGTAACAACACTCCTAGGGATAAAGCATAAACTATGTACAGTTTACCATCCTCAAGCCAACGTTTGATAGAAAAGATGAATGGACTGCTTAAAATGTGATTGGCTAACCTTATGCAAACACTTGAACAATCATTGGTGCACTGCTTGCCTCTCGCTTTGTTTGCACTAAGAAATACGCCTGGGGAGATCATCACTTGACTCCCCATGAGATTGTTACAGGGCGGATAAGGTATGCGCCAATTCTGCCGTGGTGTACAATCTCTGACCCTCACTCTTCCCCTGCTATTCTGGGGGGGGATTTGACACATATCTTAAAGAACTTACCAAGTCGCTAAACTATATATCCTTGCAGAGGATGCCTAAAACCAGTCTGGACAATCAGGTGATCCAAAAAACAAACATTTCCCACCAGCAACACCTCTGTTTCAGGGTAACCACGTCTTTGTGCAACCACGTCCAAACGTGAAAAGAGGAGAACTTCAATGGTCCACATAGCGTCATCTATTCAACACCAACAGCTGTAAAACTAGACAGACGGCGCGTATGGGTTAACATAACCGACGTTCACAAAGACAAGAGCACCGTCTCCCAAAGTACAATATAATGGGGAGTATAAAAGAGTTCTCTTTTCACTTTCTAACAGCCCTTAGAATTTATTAAAAACCAGCTAAAGAGGGAACTGAAGAAGATTATAATGCAAACTATGTGACAAAGAAAAAGACATTTCTGGGTTTCTGCAGTGTAATGATGTCAATATGTTTTAGTGTAGTTGTAATGCTTTCGTTTTATTTGTTTTTTAAAGAAAAAATTGAAACACAATTGAATGCAAAATGAAAAATGGGAAAGAGAAATGTGATGAATGGGGAAGGCTTTCACCATGGCACTGAGGAAGAACATAATTCACAGACGGGCAATATTTGGTATGATGAAATGATGAGTGTGGGAAGAGAGAGAGTAAATGGCACCTTCTGCATGTGCTCTCTCATTCCACACATAGTGGGAGTGTCCAAGCTTTTCCTACCCCAAGCTGTGTCCTATGAGGAGGCAGCATGCCTCATGCACCTGTCTCTCTGTATAACTCTAAGTTTATTCCAGGGGAGAATGGTAGCAGTTCACTGGGTGGATGAAGGGGAAAATGTATATGAAGACAACTACATAAAATTGGCACAAATGCTTCATAATAAGGAAACCAGGCATAAGGTAATGGAGTATGTCACCAATGATCCTGAACAGAGGGGATTACAAATGAGACCATAAAATATTGCAATGTAGAACTAAGGAAGGACAGAGTGTCCCCTGGTGTCACACAAGGCCACTGATGAGAATAGAAGGAGCAGTTTGGTATGAGGACAAATGGCAGAGGAGCAATAATTCAGTGTTGTGCTGAGGGATTGGTGAGTTTTGAGCAAAACGTGGTAGCCAGCGTTAATGACAACTGCTGAACAACTTGGGGAAAGTATGTTCATGCTTTAACGTGGTTACATTTAAAACATCAACCAGTTGGCATAAAGAGCTTTACACGATTCCCTTTGTGTTTCAGGTCAAGTGGGTCCATTTTCCTGGGGACTAATTCGGGATGTGCCAAGGTGATGATGAATGCAGCGCTGATGCGAGTCACAGCAGCGGTAATGGATATTGGGTGGGCTCGCTGATCCAAACCATATGCCCAGCTTCTGCCTGACTGGAGTGGACGCTCTCGTCACTTTGCACAGTCCTGCACTTGTGGTGCCCCAAAATAACACTGCCATGAAGATTGCACTGCAGGGGAAAATGGTGCAACAAAATGAGCAGCAAAAAACAATGAGCAGGAGAAAACGGGAAAACAATTATTTCTCAAAAAAAGCGTAGAGAACCTGGTGGCTATCCCAGATGAGTACCGACCATTTTCCAAGGCTGCCATGATTTTGAATTCTTTGTTGTTTCCAGGAGTACAGGCTGCAGCAAATTCTTAAACTCAATACAAGTTATTGCAATTGGCTAATTCAACAGCAAAAGGTTTAAATGTGATTAAAGAGGAGATTAGGGCATTGCGCTTGGTGGTCCTTCAAAACAGATGTGTACTGCACCTCCTTACACCCATCAAAGGAGGTGTCTGTGCAAAATTTGGCACAAGCTGCTGCACCGCGATACCTGACGGTGATGCCTCCAATGGAGCTCTAAGTGGAGCTCTAAGTGCAGCTATACAAGAGATACAGACACTCCAGGGAAAAATGACAAGCGAGGTTAATGGAGTGTAAGCAAAAGACTGGCTGGACAGAGTATTTGCATGGGTACCCACCTGGCTTTCTGTTTTGTTTCGAGTAACTGTCCCCATGTTGGTACTGATTCTCATCACCTTCTGCATTTTCAAGAACATTTTTAAAGTATACTTTAACAAGCAAAAAGGACATTTGATGTTACCCTTGAGGGTTGGCAAAAATAGTTTTGAAATAGAGGGTAGAAACAAAATAATGGGAAGAGATGAAGAGGAGGATCCTGATGGGTGTGTCGAAAATTACAAATAATTCTGTATTTAATGTCTGAAGGATGGGACAGGGTGTGTATGGGTGGGGGAAGATTTAAATGGTGCGGAAGAAACTGAGGAAGACATGACACGGCTGGAGAAAATTTGGATACATAAAGATGAAGTCGCTCAAACGGAATGGGAGGCCCAAAAAAATTGTTATTAATAAATTATTTAAAACAGGGAAATAATGTAATAAACAGGCAACTTCAACATGGTATAACGGAACGTGCTCATCAGCTGCGAGAGTAGCACAGTAAAAGGGGAGGAGGTTCTTTTTCATTATCTGTGAAATAAAATTGTTAATAAAACTAATCCATAAATACAGGAGCACAGGCAAGTATAACCAAACGTAGTGATAGAACTTAACCCGGGAAATAGGCCTTAAAAACTTGCTTTTATTTTAAATGTGTGTTACCATTTTATGTGTGGCAAAGGCCACTGTGGCTGGTGATCTAGTGTGGAGTCTGCAGTCCCAGGCCAGTTCTGTCAGAAGAACACAATGGTTGCTATTTTTCGAGGTCAAAGATTAGAACTCACAGATTTTGCCAACAAATAAGTAATACATGACCATTTCATAATTCAAAATCATTTAAAAAATACAATTTTCTAAAGGAGACGAAAAGAACCACGGCGGTTTCAAATTGCCCTGTTAGACATCTTCCCTGGGAAACGGGTTAGAGTGTTCCCGATATGCAACAATTGTATGGAAGTATGTCTGTGGTTGAAGACTCTGATGGTGTCATGGGGAAGGGCCATTCTCATGTGAAGCAGGATGAGGCGAACAAGGCAGTTGAATAAGGTTCTGCCGGTCGTCGCAAATTACTTAACTTTGCGTTGTGGGAATTGTATAATTGAGGGTGTGTTGGGAAGGTCTGCAAACCCAGTCATTGATCGAAATGTATGCTTTTCTATAAGGTTCAAAGTGCAAAGTCCTGTCACCGGGCGGTGCCAGTGGAGTCTTTGGAGGCAGTGGAAGAACCTCCATTGACATGCCACAACGTCAACTGCAACACAATCTCGCGTTTCAGTCTCTCTGGCTTCCCAGGTTCGCATGTATAAGTTGTGGCTCCGCCCCTTCCCCCTCGCGTTGCAACCGCGCTGAGTGCTTTCTTTCTGCTCTGGTTTGCTCACTAGTTTTCCTCTGCATTTCTCCTCCCGCTCCTTGTCACACTCCGGCAGGCTGCTCCTCAGCCCTGCTGTTTTCTGGTGCTTTCTCCCGGCAGGCTGTCCCTGAGCCCTTTCACTCTCTGTGGCTTCCCCCTGCAGGCTCCTTTGCTGCTGTCTCCCTGCATGCTGCCCGTCAGCACTGCCATTCTCTGTGGCTCTCCCTGGCAGGTTGCACCTCAACTCTGCCTTTCTCTGCTGTTGCTTCCTCGGCAGGCGACTTCCCAGTCCTGCCCATCTCTGCTGCCGCTCTTTCTTTTACCAGCGGCCTCTGTTCCTGTCCTGCTTACCTACTATTGATTTTTCCCTGCTTCCCCTCATTGCTTAACTGGCTTCTCCTCCCTCCAGTGCCGCCTTATTCCCTGCTTTCCTGACATCTCTGGAATGGATCTACTGGGAATTTGCCATCAGCAGTGTCAGACACCTACCTGGAAACCCTTGTATTGTATTGTATTGTATTATTTATATAGCGCCTATACAAAGGCAAGTGTTTCAAAGCGCTCAAGGAGGTGGGAACATGGGGAAAAAACAACAGTCGCTCAGGGCGCTTGAAAATCGGAGACAATAATAGTCTGCACAGACATAGTAAGCGTGTATAAAGTGCATTTAACAGTATGGGATAGGCCTGATGGCGATTCTGCAGTTTAACAGTGCAATTAGGGGTGACAAGGGAGAACAGACAGATGATCTTCTGGCGTGTGTGTATGGATCGAGCAAGTACACAAAGGGTCACAGGGAGGGGGAGGATCAAGTGCACCCGGTCGGTTGAGACTGGGGTAAGTGCAGAGAGAGCCACTCTCTTCGGTTAGTTTCTCAGTGCATTGAGTGTGGGTTGGGTGTAGGGCCCTGAGGCAAGTGCGAGAGAGAGGACTGGCAGGGGTTGTGGAGACCAGTGATACTCTGAGCTACACCAGGTGGCCAGTCAGCATGCTGTAAGAAATAGGACGGAGAGAGGGAAAGCACAGAGAACTAGGTTAGCAGGGTAGAGGGATAGAGAAGGAAGCGGCAAAGATGAAGGTCTTGAGAAGTTTCTGGAATTTCAGGAGATCCGGCTCAAGACGTAGGGCGGCAGGTAAGCTATTCCAGAGGGAGGCACCTGCTGAGGAGAAGGATAACCCACCAAATCTCTGCTTGGAGAACCGGCTCACTCGCAGAAGGTTGGAGGTAGATTAGCGGAGGGTTCTTCACGACCTACATTTCAGGAAGGAAGGGTTTTTTGTAGCCTCAGGCTTTTTCCCTTCTTCACTGGTGAATTCGGGGGGTCAGTCTCCTGCCTAGGCTGTTTGTTCAGAAGGCATAGTGACTACCTTACTGCAGCTCTAATGGAGAGCTATGCGTGAACACACCTTGGACTAGATTGATTTCTAATTCTTCTTTTTGTTGGTTTTGGTAACCTTGTGCCAACGTCTCAAGGAGTGCTCCGAAATGTTTTGACAACAACTGTGAATACTTATCAACTGATCAATAAATTAAGAGCGGTGCCCACCCTCTATCTTCTTGATTACCTCTCATGGTTGACCATTCCTCTACAAAGAACGGAAGACATCTAAGAAAGAAGGCACACCCACACAATCCGACAAAGAGGTGGAGTTCTCGTCTGAAGAAGACCCAGGTGAAGATGTGGTGTCGCTTCAGGAAAAGTACAATCAAAATTGTGTGGGGAGATTTTTTCATGTATCACGATTACGGCTATTTAATTACCTGCATTGTATAAAAGTTCTAACCTTAGGGGTGTTTCTTTGACAGCACCTTTTCATGCAGTTCCGTTCCGCGATCTGTTTGAATATGCTTTCCCAGCTGTGTCTGGGGCCCTGAATAAAACAGCGTTATTTCTTGCACCGGCATGCACTTCTTATTTACTACTTTTGTAATTTTTTTGTGAGTTTTACGAGGCGACCTCTGATACACCATCATGGCAGCCAATGCCGGCCATCCATCACCACCCCATCCAGTATCCTACAGTCTTCACAATACTCTCCCTAGAGAGAGACAGAGGGCAAGGATGCTGGACTGGCTCCTGGACGCCCAATGTGTTCACGCCAAGCATCGGCATCCAGCCACACCCAGGAAATCTCAACATTAGCTTCCTCTCTCACACACCGACTTCCCATATCCTTACCTCAACTGATCCAGCTGCCGGCCTATGATTCCCACGGTCAGCACAGCTCCTAGAATGCTTGATGTCCACCCTGCACTGGTCAGCTACTTCATTACGAGAGTGGGCATCCAAAACTACCCCACCAGGGACTCTGCGATCCCATGCACCTCACAACCCCAATAGCCTTGAAGCAACCACAGCAAGACAGTGAATCTGTCTAGGCTGAGTGTTGTGTAGTAATGTAGCTTCTAGGCCCCAGTGTTGGGCGCGTGGTTCCTGTGCGCGTGTGGACTTGGTGGCAGGAGCTGTGCGTAATGTGCATTCCACGGGTAGTGGTTGGGACAGTTACGACTGCCAGGTGGGATGTGCCAGTATCACTCACATATGTTCCTGTATATGCCTACCGTGGCCAGCGCTACTACTAGGAAATAAAGACACCGAAACGTACTTACCTGTCTGGAGGCATACTTACCCTGCAAGGTTGTTTCACTGGCAACGAGGATGGGATCCGTCGCGAAGGGGACGGCGCACTGTTTGTGAGGACACTGCCCTCTGCCTCACATCCATCCCACCCGGCAGGGCCAGCGTTTGGATCTGGTGCTGGGGTCCTGTGTTTGCTGGGCACGCTCCTCCATGGTTTTTGCATCACACGAAGGAGGCCACGAAGTAGGAGTGAAGTAAACAACAACGAGCGCCTGTGACGCGGCGCATGTGTCGACAAGGTGAACATCACGGTGGTGGCAGACCGAACTGCTGCCGGGGCCCAGCAGTGTGTTGTAGCCGGTTCCAGTGATCGGGTTGTGTGATGTCCTGTCTGCTGCAGTAGCCTAGCACAACGAGTTAAAGGCGGTGTCGCAGGCCGGATCCATGGTCAGGTGTTTCAGCCAGAGCTGTGATTTGTTTGGCAAGTTTCGAGCCAAGTCTGTAAATTGGAGCCGCATCCGGGGTCCAGCGTGAGGCGCTGTAGCCGGAGTCAGTGACTTGGGCTTTTAGTTCATTGTTGTGACCCAGCTGAAGGGGAGGCATTTGGAGTAGCCCTTCCGGAAACCGGAGTCGAAAGGAACCCGAGGCAGTGTTTCAGGAGTTCTGTTGCGGATTTGAGTGCAACAATTTTGCCAGTTTCGAATCGTCCTACCGAGCTCTGGGTGGTGCTTAGGGCTGGGCATGGCAGGCGCACTAGAGTGCCAGAAACTACCTGAACAGGTGGACAGTGGTGGCTCTGCTGTCTTGCTAGCAGAGGCCTTTGCGGATGTGGAGACAGTGTCAATGGGAAAGTCACTGTTTCCGTCTGGGCTCATGGGGGAGCCTGTCGTTGCTCAGAGTCATCCTTGCACCGAGTTGTCGGATGAGGGAGGCTGGTCGTTGCCAGTGCGTGACAGAAAAGGAAAGTTTCCTCCTGTGGTAGCAGCACCAAACAGGAGGTCTTTGGAGGCTAGTAGCAAGTACTGTGTGCAAGGAAATAAGTTGTGTGTTCATCGGTGTCCTGTATGTCAAGCTGAGGAGCGCCATGATGACTGTTACTGCGACGGTTGCAGTTCCTTGCTCCGTACTTTGAGGGATTTCGATCCAGAGTTGTATGACTTCTATGTGAGGATGAATGACCTCACATTGGTGGAAGATTAATGACTGTGTTGTTGTGTCATGAGAGGCCATTGCGAGTGTGTGTGGGGCATATTGATGGCTTCTGTGTAGTTGTTTCTGTTTGTGAGTGAGTGAGTGAGTGAGTGAGTGAGTGAGTGAGTGAGTGAGTGAGTGAGTGAGTGAGTGTTGTGGCCTTGTTTTAAACGTCATCATTTGCGTACCAGAAGCACATTTACTGTATTATTTTCCATGCTTTCCTTTGCAGGTGGGGGCGGACGGACTCGTGGGTTGTATTTGGGTTTGTTTGCTTTCTTTGGAATGTGTTTTCCCTTACAGAGGAGGGGACGACAGACTTTAGGGATGGGTATTTCATGGACTGTTTTACTTACATGTTGTTTCCCTTACAGGTGGGGGTGAAGCAGACTCTGTTATTGGACATTTTCCATGTTCAAATGTATAGTTCATGTGTTTTTCTTTTGTTTCCCTGTTGGGTGGAGGCAGGGGGTGGTGGGTGGTACATACACTCTTTTCGTGCGTGTGGTGTTCTGAGATCGTGTGGGGTTCTGAGATCATTGTGCGAGTGTTCAAACAGGGTGATCGGTGTAATACCTGGAGTGCTCAGTGGTCGGGTGAGCTAGATGGTGCGTGTGTGGTGGTGCGTACTGGTGTTAATGTAAGGGTGGGCCACTTATTGGTGGTGCCCCTTTCTCTGTTCAAGGCCTAGATGTTGTGTTTTTTTTTAGCGCATAATAATCTTGTGGAGTTGGGTCATAGTGGCTGAGTGGTGCTATGTTTGCGCTATGTGTTGTAGGGCCGTGGGTTGTATTTTGCTTACGTCCTCCGGTTGTTCTACTTTGTGGGTTGCCGGTTGGGCCCATTTGGTTTGAGGGCAATTGATTTTTGGGTTGCAGTTCAGGGTTCTGTAGGTGGCCGGGTGGGACTACAATAGTGTTCCTATGTGCTATGTTGCTGTTTGGTGTCGTGGGTTGCGTTGTGCCTACATACTTAGGTTGTGCTCGGTGGGTTGCCTGGTGGGCCCACTGGGTGTGTCGTGGCAATTTGTTTTTTTGGTTGCCATCTCAGGTTATCAGGTTACTGTGGGTAGCTGGGTTAGCCTACGGTAGAGTGTGGCTATTTCTGTTGGGTTTCTCGTTGTTTACCTTTTGGTGTACACAGGATACCGTCCGGGCCCTGCCTGGATGCTTTTTGGTATTACAGTGAGCCATGATGGTGTGTCGTGGTGTTGGCGAGCCAGTTGGGTGGCGTTGTCATTTGGCAGTGGCCTAGGGCCACACGGGGTGTGGGTGTTAGATTTAGAGGTGAGTTAGAGGAAGGTGGGTTCGAGAGGAATGTTCCCGTGGAGTTTCGGGGGGGCATGTTGTGTGGTATGCGGGCCCATGTCAGTTGCGGGTATATGTGCTCAAGGAGCTGGGATGTGCTTGGGTGTGGCAGACCTGAGGCCCTGGGGTGCAGCTTGGGGCGGATGGGGTTTTGTGCTTCTTGGCGGTCGAACGTTAGTAAATGTGCACTGTGGACTGCTGGGTGTTACAGGCCCAGGTTCTGAGGGGCAGTTCGGAACTGGTGGATGTTCTATTTTGTTGTTTTTAGTTCTCGCGGGTCGGGTCCTGTGTTGGTGTTGCAATTGGAGTTTGTCCTAGTTTTGTGTTGGAGGAGGTTTTGGTTGGTTTTTGTTGTGCCAAAAGTGCGCCTGTCAAGTGGGTTATAGTGTTCAACTTGTAGTTAATTTTCGGTGGCTGTGGGGGATCAAGTGGGAGTTTTCCTTTTGTCTAGGTCATATTTATTGCACCGATGTTTGGGTCATGGGTTGCATTTTCCATGGTTTTGGGAATGTGTCGGGGTGTGTATGTTGGATTAGTTGGTTATGGGTGGCCACATGTAGTGTAGGGATTGGTGTGTTATGTGGATAGGTTCCTTCCAGACTATTGGTGGGGGAGTAGTTGTAGTATGGTGTCCCTTTTTGAACTGTGATGTAGATTGTGGTAAGGTATCACATTTTAACAGTGACAGGAGAAGTATAGTAACATAGCTTCTAGGCTCCAGTGTGGGGCGCGTGGTTCCTGTGAGCATGTGGACTGGGTGACGGGAGTTGCGCGTGAGGTGTGTTCCACGGGTGGCGGTTGTGACAATTACGACTGCCGGGTGGGATGTGCCAGTGTCGCACACATATGTTCCTGTATATGCCTACCATGACCAGCACTACTACTAGGGAATAAAGACACAGAAATGTACTTACCTGTATGGAGGCATACTTAACCTGCAAGGTTGTTAGCATTGGCATCCAGCCACACCCAGGAAATCTCAACATTAGCTACCTCTCTCACCATATCCTTACCTCATCTGATCCAGCTGCCGGCCTATGATTTCCACGGTCAGCACAGCTCCTAGAATGCTTGATGTCCACCCTGCACTGGTCAGCTACTTCATCACGGGGGTGGGCATCCAAAACTACCCCACCAGGGACTCTGCAACACCCCCCACTCCACAACCCCAATAGCCTAGAAGCAACTGCAGCAAGACAGTGAATCTGTCTAGGCTGAGTGTTGCTATCCAGCTAAAACTATGAAAGCTCACCATTATTTCCTTCTGTCATGGGCCAGACTCCACCATGGTCTGTCATTAACTGGCCCAACTGCCAGCCTGTGGTTTCCAGTGGCTATGATGCCTGCATTGTTCTTGATGTTCTTTCTGCAAAGGCCCCCAACCTTGCCATCCATCACCGCCCCATCCGGCAGCCTGCAATCTATCCAACACCTTCCCAGCAACTGCAGCAATACAGAGGATGCTTAATGGGCTGCACGCTACCCCACGTGGTTGAACCCTTATGCTCCTCTTAAACTTCTAGACTGGGACTGCTTTGCCCAGGCAGTCTGTCGAAGGTAAAATGGAAAAGGGCCACATCTGTTACCTTATTTGCCAGGTATGCCCTCCTCACTCTTTGATACCACCGCTGGCAAGATGGTGCTAGCATGAACCAGCTAGTGCCACATCAGAGGGAGATCTGGCTTTATCTTTTGTTTGGTGGATATGACTCATGGGGTTTCCCCATTGCACTGCCTCTCCACCTAGGGCTATTTTCTTTGACTCCCTTCCACCCCTACCCTAGTAGGGTCTTGGGCCCCATCTGCAATTCTGAGCTCCTTCTGGACTCCTCTCCCCATTTCATACCATTGGCAATTTCGAGTATGCTTCACTCCCTGAAAACCCCATCCATGGGCATAATTATAGGGGGGCAGGGGGTTTTGCCCCCCCCCCCAACTTCTGTGGCATGCCTTTTTGTCCCCCCCAACTTTTGGAGGGGAGGCAGGGGGGCCTCAATCATTAATTACATAATTGGACAACGTGGGCCCGGCTGGGGTGCCCAGAAAGGCTTGCGCTGTCTCATTACATAATGCTGAGATTCCTGCCAGCCACGCTGCAACACATTCAGGGTCGGGATGCCCTGCATGGCTCAGTCCCTCACCCTGGCTGGCCTGACTCAAAGTCAGCAGCCAGGGTGCTGAACTGGGTGTTGCAGGGCTTGGCTCCTGTTCTGCCACACTAGCAGCATCACTTCCGGGGACCAGCGGCACAGGGAATCACTTTCCGGCTTTGTGTTTGTGAGACACACAGACAGGAACTAGGAAGCTCATTCAGCTTGCAGGTTTCTATCTGGAGGTGCGTGAGTGCGAAGAGGTTAGGTCGGTGTAACATGAGACGTTGCCCGGGCGGCATCTGAAAGCAGAGCAGAGGTATTTAAAAAAAATATATATATATATATTGGATTCTGCTTGTGTAAGTTTGTTGGGGGGCTGGGCTGCGGGCTGGCCCTAGTGAGGGCGCGTGTCACATTTGGACAATGTGAGCAGTGCTCACAGTACAAATTAAGGCCCCAGGTATGTAGACACACTAACAATAACAAACGGTGCATGCTCTGTGGCAAGCCACAGCTCTGCAACGCCTCTAAAATGAGTCTTGCCACTTTTCAGATGCTACTAAAGTACCACCATCCTAATTTCAAAATTAAGTTGGCGGAAGGTGCGCCCTCCCCAAGTAGAGTGGAAAGAGTCAAGCGGAGAAAACCTGTGACCCAAAACTGTTGCACTCTGCAAATTCTGTGAAATTAATTTGAGTGCTAAATGCCTTCCAAACATGGTGAACCTTTGCAGTTTTTGCTCTTGGTGCGCAGAAGGTACCGTATGGTATTTTGTGTTAAAAGCACAATTTTAGATGCCATGTATAACTTTTCGCCCTGCTGCCAAAAATAATCTTCACCAAACTGGTAAAAAGTATTTCGAGTTTTGCAGACACTTCTTCAGGACAGTTTGGTGCAAATTCGTAAGTGGGTGTCATGGTTCAGATTACAGGCCACCAAAAACTGCTTCACTTACCAAACTAAGCAGGGAAGTATCCACCATTGTAAGAGTGGGGGGGAGGGTGAAGCAACGAAATGCAGTGTGTGTAATTTCACATGGTCTCATTGGCACCCCCGAACCACCCACCCTGGCCCCAATCTACTTTTTTGGTAACATTAGTGGAAGATGGCAATTTAACACACAACAACAAAAATAAAACTGCAGGATAATTCCAGATGCAGGAAACTTATCTATTGGAGCTCTGCCCAAGCCCTCTGAGGCAAAATGCATGCAAACTTCCTAATTATGATATGGATTTCACCAACAGAAGTGAGTTCACAGAAAAGGACATTGCAAGGTGTATCATCAGTCCTTGATACTTGGAGGCACCATGGAAGTGACTTTAAAATAAGTTGCCATAAATAAGCCAAGTGACAAATAACTTTGTGGTGCAACATACCTAAATTGCACGTTTGTTATATGTGGAGCAGCTCTATAGTCATTAGGCCTTTCCATTATAATACCATGATGCATTAACATAAGTTTTGAAGTGAATCGGAGTCACTTGCAGAACTGAAGATAAGGCACAATGATTTGCTAAGGATCACACACTTGGTTAAATGGTGAAACTGGGATGTGGACAATTTAAGTGACTGCACGCATCTTTCCAGGTTTAGTTGATAAAGATATTTATTAAGGTTTTGCTTTACATTTCATGTGCTTAAATAATTATTTATAGCAATGCCTTGGAAGCAAACCACATTACATAATAAACTAGCCTTTCATAGTAAGCTAACCATACACTATATACATTGTCATATAAATATGTTGAGAAATGGGAGTATGGCTTTAATTGTATTCTCTCCATTCTGCATGCAAAGTCACAATAGCATCATGTAGATTAATGTGAGCCTAACAAAACCCCCTTGGGTTTTAAAGCCATAGTCATTATTTCATAAAGCATGCAACATTATGCACCCTTCTCACTTCTGATCACTCCCTCCCATTCACATGTCTAAAGGGACAAAAGTCCCTGCTAATAGTACCCCCCCGTCACTCCCATCAGTGCCTAATCACTTACATTGTAATGCTCTGTTGATACAGAGCAACATGAGGACCCTCTGCTGCCCGGTGCGCCTTGGGACTTTGTCCTGGCAGCGGGACACCTCTACCATTCGGAACAGGTAAGGTGTACTGCTGCCAGGACAATGAGCGTGCTGAGCAGGAATTGCTCAGCACACATTGTCCTGCCAGCGGGACACCATTGCCGTTGGGCGCCCTCTTTGATGTGCCAAATAGGAGAGGTGTCCCAATGACAAATGTCCCAGTCTGGCTCTTAAAAGAGCCACGAGGGCAGCTTGCACCCCTGCCTATCCCGCTTGGTACTCCACTGGTTAGAGCCATTTGAACACAGGAAAACATACCTTAATTTTAATCAGTCAGAATGTTGTAGAAAACATCTATTAGCATGTACACATATAAGGTGCTTTGCAGAAACCAAGTTTGGAGATATATGGCATTTAGAAATTGATACCAAGTATACTTGGTCACCCACTGCACTGCATTAACCGATGGCTTCAGCCTTTGAATGAAAGGAAAAATCAAGGGAATTGCTGACATTACAGTGAATCTGTTCCTTTCCGCCATGGCTTTATACTACAGCTAGGTCAAGTCAACTTAGCCCAACATTTCAGTGATCAGGGGGTGATAAAGTCAGGTCTGTTCAATGGACGTTGAACCACTGTTTCCATGTGTTGGATATGTACATATAAATGTTGTGTGCACACAGTGTATGTCAGCGGAGGTGCTGGGTGCGTTTGTGTGTGAGTGAGAGCGTATGCAAGCATATTTGTGTTGTCTGAATAAATGATAAATAATGCATTGTTTTTATGTTCTATTGGAATTAAGATTGTGAATTTTATGTTGTGTCACTGGGTGCATGGCAAGCTAGCTGGATATGTGTGGGGGCCCAATTGAATTTCAAAGATAGGCCACCAGTCTTATGAAAGTTATAGCAGAGCGTCGGCAGTGGACTATTGTGGTGTAGTAGTCTAGTGTTATCTCTCAGGGACTTAGGTTGTTTGACCGAGGTACAAAATCACGGCGAAATTGACTGTAGTAATTTTCGCTGCGAGTATATTTTTACCTCAGTACAAAAAACAAACCCATGTCCACCCAAACCGCCAGTACTCCCATAAACCCTGCCACTTACCTTTTCTCCATCCGCCGCCTCTCCTGTACCCTGCAGCATCAGATCCATCCATCTAACGCGGGTCGGATCTAACGATGTAGGGTCCCTTTTTCTTCTTTTTTTTTGTTGGGTCCCCTGCCACCAATGCTGAGGAAGCGAGGGACACCCCCGCAACTGCCGAAGTAAAAAATACCAAACATAGGGTGTGGGGGACACCCCTGAAACCCCAGCTCTTCATGTTCAGTATCACCGGCTTCAAACTAATGGTAGTGACCAAATTCAGTCAAATCTAACATTCAACCAAATTTTATCAAACAATTTGGCCGAAACGATCCCTAAGAGCCATCACCTGCCCTCTGTCCACCTCACCCCTGTCCCCCCCAACATTTTTAGCAAAGTTACTCCACTGACCCCATCCACACCATAGGCTAGCATTGGGCTATCTCACTAAATAGGCACCCTTACCTCCACAACACGAGGTAGGCGGAGCTACCGTCGCTCCTTATTCTTCCTGGCATCCTCCACCATTGGGTTGGTTTTGGACTCCCTTTGTTCCCTATTGCCCACACCCACCCCACCATGTTGGCTGGTCCTTTGCCTCTGTTACACCCATCCCCTCTTACATGTTACATTGCTTATAATATACTCTCTTGTCAATTGCTAATGTAACTCGCATTTCAGCTAATCTTCCATTTGTAAAGTACCAATGAGATTGCTGCTGTCACTCTTATTGCATACACAATGGTTTTGTTCAAAATGCTTTCTCCTATCATGATTAAAACGTAAAATACAAAGATCTCCAACAAATGTCCATGCATGGGTTAGGGATACTAACAGAGCCTGCACCCATGTTGCATGTCCAATCTCCTGAAAGATAACTCTCCATTATGAATATTTCTTTCTAGCTCCCACAGAAAGTTGATTCTAGGCAAATCTAAACCGAGATATGGTGGTCATAGACCACAAGAAAGATGTGCTCAGTGGTGGAACAGACAACCCGAAGAAGTGAACTATGTAGAAAAGATCTGTGGGGGTTCAAAAATATTGTTTCAAAGATTGGGGCTGGCTAAGTAAGGCTATCTAGCTAAGAGGTCTTTCATTTTCCATCTTTCACTGCTGACCTGCTGGTAGATCAGTCTACCGGTGTATTCTACTGTTAAGCAAGTGTGTTACAGTGCAGAATTTGCCTTATTGTATAGGTTAATTTTTATCCAATGCCTACAATCGCTGGTTTTAGTCAAGCTATAAGCTTGTATTTTAAACCATTGTTTGTTGGTGTGAATTGTTTAGTTTGATGACTTAACTATGGCTTACATTTCCTCCCCAGTGCGGTGGACAAAATTATAGCTGATGCCCAAGATTGTCGACTTTCACGTCCACAGGAATAAAGGCGGCTAAACAGGATGTGGATGCCACATTCCCAGCATCTAAAAGGTTACACTTGGAGTCAGAGTTCAATATCCCACATAGACTAAAAATAAGCTTTGCAATCATTTCATCAAAACAGTTAATACTATATAGGAAGTAAATACCTCCATCATTGGGGTAGAACTGTGTGCCAGCTCAATCGTCACTCCTATATCAAATGTTCTCAGATAATTCTTCATTTATAATGTCCACATTCAAGGTTGAAACTACATCTTAACAGAATAAGGAGTCATGTTGACACACAGTCTTAGACCTTCCACAACCCTAAAGTGATTATTATTAATACCTGCTATTACTTCTGAGTCACCCATGAGTTTGCCACTTTTCATACTCCTATTTAATACAAGGGACTGCACCCATAAAGTACCCTTCCAAGCCTCAGCATGAGCCACTAAGACAAGAGAAGAAGCAGCCAACCCAACGCAACTCTGTGACCCAGGATACTGGCCACTAGGACTACAGATCATTCCAAAGGCTTGGCTGGGGTTCCTTTGCCCCACAGCGACAAGGCAAGAATTCCACTCCTATGTTTTGGCAACACGCTTAGTACCGGATCCGAAACTGTGTTCCTCTGTGTTCTCTTGCTTCCTAGATAAACGTATTGCCACTGAGCTATCCTCCTACACCTCCCACTTGGGATTGCTCCACTCCCAGAAATATATTAGATAGGAGATCTAATTGCAAATACACCATTAAGAGACCTCTAAAGCCCTTCCGAGATTCTTTGAATGTGCTGGAACCTTCAATACCCAGAGGCTGTTTCATCCTGATCGTTTTGGGTGCTCTTTTGTTCCCCATTTCACGATATCTGGTCTATGCTTGGTTACATTTTTCTAGTGAGTCATCAATTCAATCGACTATTAAATGTGAAATTGGTGCTCTTGTGATTTCGGATCATCCCCATGCTCGTTTGGGAAATACTTGATTACAGTTAAGGCTTCCCCTTTTATTGTATCTATTTTTTCACATTTCCGCCTGTATTTGTCCATATTCATTTTTTTGTAATGTTATTTGTATTCATCCACATTTATATTTGCTCTGTTAAAACATAATTTGCAACCAGTGCTTTTCCTCATTAACTTCAATTAAAAATGTATTGTGTTTATGTCTGTAATGGGATGCTCATGGAGATAGGTCCTTGCACATCAAGTCAATGGGCCTCATTAGGAGGCTGGCGGCCACGGAATGAACAGTGCCGCAAAGGGACCGGCACCGTTCATTCCGGGCCACCACATTACGAGGTATGCAGCGTGTCCCGCTGAGGATGTCTGGTCAGACCAGGCGTCCTTAGCGGGACCCGCCAGCAGACCAGGATGCTAACAATGGGCCCGTCATTAACGGGCCTGTTGTTAGCATCCTCCCCATTCCCATTGAGCCCTATAAGGGCTCAAATGGGAATGGGGATGTACCGGGTCCGAGTCCCGCGAAAGGAAATCAACGGGCCCTCCAAGGTCGGAATGGCCCAGTAAGTTCCCTTTTGTGGGACGCGACCCGAGTTTGGAGGCCCAATATCCTTTTCACGTTAAATACAAACCGCTGCTCCTTATGCTGATATGATAAATATCTCTGTATCTCTGTATTAATAAATCACTTTTTGTAGAGTCTCAATTGTGTTTCAATGCTTGATGGACAACCTGAAAGACACATACGTTTCCGCTTTTTTTAGTTTTTTACAAATAAATACAGAACGGAAACAGAGTGATTTCCTGCTGTGTTTATGTGAAAAATCAGTAAATATAAAAGTCTGGGCGCCCTAATTATAGTTCCGCCAGATGGAGACTGGATTCTACTTTACTACCAGAAAATAACATTAATAAATCTCTTATAGAGTTTTATTTTTAATTTTTTTTGTATTAACGAGTCACATATGCTGCATTTATCCACAATTTTGGATACAACAGAGAGACTGAGGAGGGTTTATGCTCACAGGATCCTATAACAGTTTAGCAAGTAATAGAGTCAGAAACCTGGGGGGTATTAACTGGAAAGATTAAATACCATAAGAGGGAACTGAAAGAGTGAATTATGCTACAAAGAGAGCCAGCCCGTGCTGGGCGATGGGCAGAGGTTGAGGACGAATAAAGGAGGTTGCAAAGTGTACAGGCGTCCATTTTGAAGGCAGGGGAAAAAATAAAGTGGTGGTGCCTTTGAGAGGCTGAATCAGTAGTCAAGGCTGCTGAGCCCTGGAGTGGACACAAGACTTTCAACAGAATGCTTTAATAGCACTCAATTAATAGGAAATGGTGTATGATATGATATCATATGGCATTTGTAACGTGCCTATACACAAGTGTTTCAAGGCGCGACGAGGTAAGGAAGGGGAAACAGAGGGAGGACAGAGACAGCGATCTTACTAGGACAAGTGAAAATGAGATTGCGCAAGTACAGGGGAGGGGGGAGGGGGAATGTGCCAGGGGAAAGTGGAGTGACAGTGCTGTACATGGGATCAAAACAATAACAAGATGTGCAGCAAGCAGGTGGCAGGGGCAAGGCTAAGTGCAGACAGCAGGTGTCCAAAAGTGCAGGTAGGGGGACTGTACGGTTACAAATACAGACCCAAGTGCAAGGGTTTCCGGGAGACAGTGTGGGTGTGCAATTGTGCGGGCAGGGACCTGGGCCCGAAATCAGAGGGTAGCCAGGTGACCAGTGCAGTATCAGACAGGAAATCAGCAGGGGAGAGGAAGAGAGAAGGTAGAAGCAAAGAGGCAGGTCTTGAGGTGATTCCGGAACCGGAGATGGTTCTCCTCAAGTTTCAGAGAGGCAGGGAGGCTGTTCCAGAGGGAGGCCCCAGCCAAAGAAAGAGATCTACCACCAACTCGTTGCTTGGAGAAGCGACTGATCCCGAGGGAGTTGGAGGTGGAGGAGCAAAGAGCTTGAGTAGGAAGGTATTTACAAAGAGAGAGATGGAGATATTGAGGATCCAGGACCCAGAAGGCCTTGTGGACAATGCAGAGGGTCTTGAACTTAATCCTTGCAGCCACAGGGAGCCAATGCAGAGATTTCAGTGCTGGAGAGATACGATCCCTGGGCTTAAGTCCAAGGACAAGTCTCGCAGTCCTGTTCTGGATGAGATGCAGAGGGCAGATAGTAGAAGCAGGCAGATTTAGAAAGAGTCTGTTGCAGTAGTCCAGCCTAGAGAGAACCAGAGCTCAAGAGACATTGAGCTTCTGGGGGAAGGAGAGGAAAGGAAGAATACCTCTGAGGGGGTGCAGTTGGTAGTTTGACTTTTAAGAGACGTCAGAGATGTGAGGAGAAAAGAAGAGTGTGAAGTTGAAGATGACCTCCAAGTGAGATAGATCAAGTTATCCTGGACAGCTAGAGCCTATTGGGGGGAAATGCTTAAAGATGCAGCATTAACAGGCACTCCAATGTCTCACACAGGTTTTCAGAGGGGATTAGGGAATTGCCAAGGTTAATTTCTCCTCTGAAAGAAAACCAAGTCAAAGAAAACTCTGAATCAAAGAGCACCTCTCCACCAGATGAAGCCAAGGGGGCTGTTATCACTCACCTTTATGCCACATGGTTGAAAAAAACGTATAGTAAAAAAACATCTTCTGGTGCAGTTCTCAACCTAGTTGTGAATGGAGAAACTCATTCTAATAAGAATACAGCAGGCAGCCAAAAGCAACAGAGCTTAATTAGGAATGTGCAGTACTATCTACATACAGAAGATGGAGCGCAGAGAATGGAAAAGGTGGCCCTACCTTCTGGTGGGTCAATAGAATGGTAACTTCTAGGCCTGCGTAAACAGAAAACGGCAACTCCAACTGGTACTGAGTCCCATGGCAGGCCAGAATCCCAGAGTCTTAAGAAGGACCAAAGAACTTTGAATATAGACCGCCGTGGGAAGATCTTTAATAACCACAGAATCGAAAGCCTAGCCAGTACTCCTGGTAGAAAGTGCAGGCCCCAAATGACATTAAAGTCTGAGGCACATAATAGTACACCTAAGCCTTTCAACATCTCTATGGTGGTAGGAAACGATTCTTGGCAACAAATGAGGCAGTAGTCGGTCCATCTATTATGAGGTGACTAAGCAGGAAAACATGGAGAGGGAGGTACACCTACATACCATTCACAGATATGTGATGATTGGAGAACCCTTCCATTGTTTATTATATGCTCTACCCTCAACCAATCATCATGCCAAGTCTCAGGGGAGTTCACATGTTCCTTTTCTTCTCACCATGCAGAGACGCTTAAGCAGGCTTCCTGCTCCGCTGCCCAAATATCCCTCATCAATGTAGTTTAAACACTGTGTACAAAATTCTGACATGATGAGTGAATTGGTCCTCTTCAAAGAGGATTGGACATTCTTTTTTTATAACATCCTGATGAGAGAAACAGCCACTGCTAGTGGTAGCAGTGACTACCCAGTCTGGGTGGACCTCTGGTCCTATCCAACTCTAAGATGACTGGATGTTCCTGCAGTGTCTAAGGCAAGAAAACGCAAATGAACACTGACATTATGCCAGTATGCACCAGTGCTTCTTATGAAGCAACTGACCCCAAGTTCAAGCTCCTGTGCAAAAAAAACGTCTATGAGGAATAAAGAAAAGGAAGACAATGGAATTGCTATTGTTCTATCTTCAGGCATAATTTCTTGTGACTATATAATAGTTAAGCATACCTTTCAACCACTTGAATCTCCAAGGAGGATGAAGTCAAATGTGAATAAGGGTGAAGCCATTGAGGTAAATGGGATTACATTTTTTGGGGGGAGGTTGATACAGGTCTGCGCGAAGAGTGATCCCATTGAAGTTTATAGGAGGCATTGAGCTGGTTAAGTGGATGGAATTAGTCCAAGGCGGTCAGAATACTGACTCTGCCTGACACAAGCATAGGTAGGAGGAGGAGTGAAGGGCATGTCCTGACCCTCTTCCTCCAATGTGATGACAACGTTGGAGGAATAAGAAGAAAGCCAGAGCCTTACAGAGAAGATCACTGCCACGCCCTTTTCAGGTAATATTTGAGAAAAAATACTGTGTCTGTATGTGTGTGTGTGGGGGGGATATGAGGGAGATAATGTATTTTCAAAGTGTGGGTGTGAGTGGCAGAGTGCATTAGCATGAATTAAGTTTTCTGGTGAGTGACATGTGTATGATTGAGTATGGGTGGATGACTGCTTGTGGTGCAGTTTTCAACCTAGTTGTGAATGTAGAAACTCGTTCTAATAAGGATACAGAAGGCAGCCAAAAGGAACAGAGTCTAGTTTGGATTGCGTAGTGCTGTCTACATACAAAAGATGGAGCGCAGATAATGGAAAAGGTGGCCCTACACCAAGCCCCTGAGATATCTTCTGGTGGGTCAATAGAATGGTAACTTCTAGGCCTGTATAAACAGAAAACGTCAACTCCAACTCGTACTGCGTGTATCTGCGTAAACAAATGGTTCTGGTGGGTATCGGGTATAATTGAGAAATTCTGTATGGGTGTGTTACTGCTTGTGTTCAGGTATCTATAATATGAATGTGTGTGTATATGTGTGAGTGAATTGTTCTGCTAGTTGCTGTATGAACGAATCAGTCACACTGCATCCATCGGAAAACACTTACTCAGGGAGATGCACTTATTCATATATCAATGCATACAAGCAGTCACACCCCCATACAGCTTCTCTCAATCATTAGGAAATTGAGAAAGGCTGCATGGGGGTGTGACTGCTTGTGCGCATGTTGTGAGAAACCTGAGGGTACTCTCACTCCTAACCCCATTGGATCCTCTGCGCAGGTGGCTAGGGAAAGGCCATCACTATTGGATCCCGACCCTGGGGGTGGAGAAGCGAGCGAGGATCACCTGGGTGAAGCATCCTTGGGAATGGGGAGTGGGGGGCCCTTAGGTGAGACATGGTATCCTCCTTTTCCTAATAACATCCCACCCATTCCTTCTCCAACATTTATGGGTTATTATAAACCTGATTTCCGTGTTTTATCTCAGTAATGCCATTCGAGCACTGGGACGAGGAAGATAAGGCTAGGAGTCATGCACACCAACATGCAAGCACACCACTCTGGTACTGAGATGAGGAAGAGAGCCTCAAAGGAATACCCCTACAAAGGCCAGGTATGTCTCGCTAATAGGCCTAACTAACTATGGCTTAACTATAGTCAGGGAATTGAAAGAGAGGACTCACACCTGCAGCTCATTCCCGAAGCAGAGAAGTAAAATAAAAAAAAGTGGGAAACCAAAAGAGCATGCAGAGGGTGGGAAAGGCAAGACACTGCTGGGAGCCATTGGATGCAGAGCTGCTGTGTGACAATTATCTTAATACAAGGGACTGCAGAAGCTGGCAGTCCGAACTAGGATGGCGTGAGAATAGGAGTTCTCTGGCGCAACTGCAAGTCAAGAGAAGGCAGCATACTGAAGGGCCAGCCTTCTAACCAAGAAGCATTGGGCTTGTTCCCCCATGGCATTCCGAGAATGCAGCAGTGTCTCTGGGGCAGAGGAGGGAACCCTGGAGGCAATCAAGTTGAAGCGGGTCCAGCACGATATACGGGAAGCCTGCAGATAAAGCCGGTGAGTTTCAGAGATCAGGAACCCCGGTGTGAAACTGACCACGAGCACTGTGAAGAAAACAGTGATTGTGAAAGTAAACATTGTAACAGAGTGGTTGTGTGCGTCTGAAAGGAGCGGAAAACATTCTCGAAAGTTTCCATCTAATTAACAATCACGTAAAATCATAACTGCACACCTTAAGAAAAGAGAAGAAGCAGTTGTGAAAGGTTACAATTTGCGTAATAGACATTTCAATAGTGTCCACAAGAAGAAATCTCTATCGCTCAACTTTATAAAATATCTAAATCTATTTAAACATTGTTCACACTTGGGGAAGGGGGGTTGAAAACAAGGTTTGAGCTTTTAACTGTAGGTTAAACACTTTTTTCTTTTGATTGCTGATATCCCTACACATTGTATATAATTAGTTGTGAGGGCAAGTATAGTTTTTGGACACAGACAGATTCTTCAGTTGAACTCTTTGACTCAGATGTCCCTTACTATTCTTTAGGTAGAGAAATCCCACCTCAGCATAGGGCAAGTTTGGCCTAACACCATCCTGACATTTAAGTTAATACATATTGTTTGTTTGAGCTTAAGTCTGTTGTCTGTGTCCTTCTTCATGATGCCTTCACAATGTATATATGAATGTGTGTATCTGCCTGAGTAAGTGTTCTGGTGAGTGCCATGTGTATGTCTGAGAGAGACTGTATGGGTACCTGACTGCTTGTGTGTATTTGTCTACATGAATGAGTGCATCAGGGTGATTGAAGTGCTCTGCGGAGTGACATGTGAACCAATCATTCACAAAGCACCTACTAGACCACTTCCTCAGGCAGAAACCCATATTCATATATACCTACCCATCTGTATCTGCCTGAGTAAATGTTCTGGTGAATGCTGTGTGTATGACTGGGAGAGGCTGTATGGGTGCCTGACTGATTGTGTGTGTGCTGTGAGAAACCTGAAGGTGTCTCACTTATTATTCCCCAGGGATCTATCATCCAGGTGGCCAGGACACAGCCATCGCTATTGGATCCAGTTCCTGGGGGTGGACCAGTGGGGGAGTATCACCTGGATGAGGGGTATTTGGGGAGTGGAAGTGGGGCACCAACGGGCGAGGCGCAGTACTCCCTTCCTTGTAACACCTTTTCCCCATCATACCCTGTAGGATATTTAGATGCTCCCCCCCCCCTTTCCGACACAAACACTTTCTTACACCGTAACAGACAACGTAATAACACCAGAGCCGTTAACCTGACATGCCCCAACACACAGGTCAGGCAGAGTCACGCAATTGACAATAACCACGCACACTTGACGGCCCTTTACCTTCCACACAGGGATAGAAGGAGGAAGACGAGAGCACACTACGAGCAAGGCCAAACGCACGAGGACACAGCTATACTGGACAAATAGAGGAGAAAGGCAGTGAGACCTGGGGGGACGACGAAGGGGCGACTGCCCTGGCCCTTTTCAACTCGTGAAGCCACTGGAAGGGATATCATAAGACCGGGAGTTACAGCTGGCATGTGGAGGAACAATTTCAATGGTGCACGGGGGCCTCCCACATTGATAGCATAGGAGGAGAGGCACGCTGACTACGATGGTACCGTCCTTGACCGCAGAAGCAAGACAAGCCAACGGGTGGAACACAGCAGGTGAGTCAGACGAAGCAGATAGCAAACTGAACTGTGTTGAGCCCAAGGTTGGAAGTGGCAACATTATATGAATGCAAGGAACTTAAGAAGAAAGAACTTGTGTGTGTGTTTGAACTTTTGGGAAAGCCCAGACAAGGTCCAGCTGCGAAGTGGTCAGGTGCCGCAGGAGTGCTCATTCAAAGGAGTCTCGCTGGCCCCTTTTGTTTTGTGTTGAAACTGCAAGTACCAGAAGGCCCTAGGAAAGGGCAGCGTGAGATGTCAGAGTGGTCCTACAAGGGTCACGTCAAATCCCTTGTACAATCGAAAGTCTCTGACCCACTGCTGAGAGAAAGCTAGGGGAAAGGAACCCTGCTTTCTGATAAGATTGTGAACTGTGGAATAAGGGAAGCTGATAGAGGGATACCGATAGAGGGATACCGAAAGAAGGCTAGGAGAAGGAAACCCACGCTTGCTGATGAAAATGAGCAAATCAAGAACTGTGTTAGAAATTCATGAACTGTGCTAAAGATGGTTATGTGAACCCGACAGAGGGATGCCAAGGGGAAAGCTACTGAGAGTGAATCCTGCGTTGAGATAAAGCAGAGTGAACTGTATATTTGGCAAACGTGAACCCGGCTGAGGGATGCCTGCGAGTCGGGGTGAAGAGTAATACACCTGTGAAAATGGTGTCAACAAGAGTAAACCCGGCTGAGGGTTGTCCACAGTAATGGTTGTTTAAAAAGAGCCAACATGAAGGAATCATGAGGGAACAGATGCTGTAGAGGGATTTATCCCACTAATACAGCGCAGACCGCACAACAAGACACAAGATTGATGAAAACCAAACATGCCCAGATTTGAAAAAGGCACTCAACCGAAAAACGTGTAATCAGAAGGGCACGGGAAAATTAAATGGTGTGATCTTACAATTGAACATTGGCGCCTGTCTTTAATGAGTATATGTATAATGATTGTTTAAAAAGACATTAAGGCTCTTGAATGTTGCCAGCTGTATTTGAAGGGGCGCCGTGAACCCGACGGAGGGAGGCCCATTTTCGCAAAGAGGACCCAAGCCCGGCAAAGGGCGATCCTAGGGGCGAAGAGCAATCGCCCAAGGTGCAAGACCACCGAAGGACATTTTGTTTGTTTGTTTGTTGTTTTGATACAGCAGGCCTTCCAAGGAAAGAGACTTTGAGGAAAGAGACTTGGCACTTGAAGGTTCTGGTATTGTTAAATAGACTTGTGAACCTCGTGCTGCAGAGGCTCAGGAGTGTGCTGTGCTCAGGAGTCCTGCCTTGTTCCGTGCTAAAAACGTGGGGAAGGGAGACCCTGCCTTACCATCCTGACTTATCATTTTGTGAACACTTCTTTCTTTTATGGTGAACATTATCATACACTCTTTTTGTAACTTAGTGGTAAGGATTGGCAATCGTTTTTTTTTAGTATAGGCCCTTTTTTATTTGACAAGACACATTTAGGACTATTAAGATGCCTTATTCTTACTTGATGGTTGTAGCTTGCTCCCATTTTAGCTTTAGGTTTAGATTAGGCGTTTTTCTCACCCATGCATACAATTTAATAAACACCCTTGAACTGTGATCACTTGTGTCTGTCTTTACTGTTGCCACCATGAGTTCCTTACAGTGCCTATTGGAATGTGTGTATCTGCATGAGTGAAGTGTTCTTCTAGGTGCTGTGTGAATAAAATCATTTACATGGCACCCGCCATAACACTTACCAAGGCAGATGCGCATATTCATATATACAAGCACTCAAGCAATCACACCCCATACAGCTTCACTCAATCATTAAAGGGGAAGTGCGCGCAGGCATGTGTTTTTAAGCATACTGTGATAGATCGTAAAAAATGTTATTATGCATCTTACCTTAGTTTTCCTTACTTTTATACATGCAAAAACAACGGGTTGGGCGCGGCCATCTTGTGCTAAGCTTATCCGTTGCTGCATTGCCCTAAGTTCAAGTGTCCTCGCGGCACTAAATCATATCACCGGCCCCTGAAGCTGACATCACTAGATGCTTATGCCCCTTTTCACAACACCAATGCGCGTCTCGTGTCAAGGTTATCTGTGCTCAAGCTGTTGACGTGTCTCCATGGAAATGGCTGGACGCCTCTTTCCTCAATAAGTATAAGCAGACACCTTCTCAGCAGCCAACATCAGAGTTGCTTTTTCAATCGTTTCACTGCCTTTTTTTTGGATTGCCTGTGGCTCATTTCTTCTCTGTTCAGCTATCTTCATTGCACGAAGACCCTGCGAATAGATACTTACACTAGCATTACTAATGATTTCAATCGTTACTTGCGTTTTATTTAAAAATGTGTCGTATAATGGCAACAATACAGCCCTACCAGTACGAGCCTTCCGAGGAGGAAATAATTGAAAGAGAAAGAGAAAGAGAAAGAGAAAGATGCGGAAACGATGGGGAATCGAACGATAGTTGGGAATATGTATTACTGGAGCATGAGCCTGATCCTAGTCGCATGGAAGACGTTTCAACTGGTATACATGCAATCGTTGCGAGGTCATGCCAACCGAGGTGGAGAACTGCTGCTGCCAAGAAAACTCTGCATGCTTGGCCTACATATCAGAAGGAGACATACCACCGCTATGCGTTACCAAGCTGCCCAGTGGACGGAAACTGAAAGGAATGTCACTGGTGATCCGTGCAAAGTGTCCATGGACCCTCCATGGACCATTGCTACCATGTGACAACTCGACAAGATGAAACTGAATACAATGAAGATGCATTGCAATTCCTCGCAGACCTGTCCACCACAGTCGAGTCACAAAACACATAATGCCGGATGATTGGCTATTAAAGGAGCAAAAATACATTGTATTCAACAGCTGCCTGCTAGGGATTGTACAGATGCTGAGATGTGTTCATAAATTGAGGAGGAACATATGCAGGGAGCCATTGGTGAATGTGTATTGTGTATTACAAGGCACTAACCTGAAAATCCAAGCCAGCTGTGTCCACCTCCATCATACATTTTCATGATTCGCTCAACTGATGCTGTGCAAAGTGCAAGCTGGAAGTCTACTATGTTCAGCAGCTTACTTTTCAACAGGTCGACTTTCGGTAAGATTTTCAGTTTCTGTCAATTTGTTGGAGTCGAGTTCCTTGCTAAAACCCAGTATTCTTATTTCCTGCTATTGGTCAAGCCTGGAAAATTTAACAGATGTCAAGCGAAAGTATGTTCTCTGGCAAGCGTTTCTGGATAGCTAGCGACGGACAGTGTGACAACTCCGGATTTTCAACAAAGTACTGCACATACCACTTTCACGACATGGAAAGTAAAGAAATTGTGAATTCCGAGATCGTGCAGGTGTCCGAATGTACATCTTCTGTGGCCATGGAGAAACATGGTTTCATCAAATCCCTCGAACATCTTCAATCCAGGAGAATGCAAATAGACCTGATAGCCACTGACAGGCATGTTTCAATAGCCAAGGTCACGCAAGAGCAGTTTGCACACATTCGTCATCAATTTGATGCCAAACCAGTCAATAAACAAATTACAGTTGCTGGTAAAAAAAGGGTTCGGAAAATATTTTAAAGTGGTCTATCAGCAACCATCTTTGGTGGAGCTCCAAAACTTGTGATTGGTCTGTAAAAATTCTACTTGAAAAATGGCGTTCATTGGTGCACCATTGTTCCAACATACACTCATGGACAGAAAACCAACATTGTCATGAATGTGCACATGGACCTTAATGGAAGGAGCAGGAAAGCAGGAAGAAGTTGTTGGTCCCATGTTCACCTCCACACAAAGCTCTTGAGAAGATTGTGTACGATAGAACGCTTTTAAGAGACCTGAAGGGAATCGCAGAATTCTGTCATCCCGGAGATTTGGGGGTGTTCCATAATATGTGCCCAAAGTACAGGCCCAATAGGTTGCATTTCAGCATAGACGGTATGGAGGCCAGAACAAGACTAGCCGTACTTGCGCACAACAAGAACATTGGGAAGGAACAAGCGAAAACTGCAGAAAACTTCGGGGTGCTTCGTTACCTTATGGTCTTTACAAGACGAGGCAAACAATGGGTGGCCAAGTCAATATTCCAGGAAATGGAATTCGAATTTGTGAAAGATTTGACAGTGAATGTGTTGGCCATGCATACTCATGGAATCGATCCAGATTTTGTTCCTAGGACACATGCAATGCCACAGAACATTGCAAACGAGCCATGTCCACCTAAAGCGGAACTTGTTGAAAAGTTGACTTCCAGATTTAAATGATTTGTAGCTGTCTTCATAATCTGCTCACAATAACATTTTCGATATGTACCCCAATGTTTGGGCATTGTACATCAACAATCGAATGCTATTACACTCAATTTCAATGCTATAAAAAGTATTAAAAAGTATTTAATTATGCAGATTTAATCGGGTGTATGATTCATTAATGTATATCTTTTACCTTCCCTTTGTTTATATTACTGGTCCTCGATCGATAAGACACATGTCTGTGGTTGCTATTGGTGATATATTTCAGAATAGAATTGCCCTAGCACATCAGTGCTGCACTGCACATTTGGGTTGGTGAAATACTGGATATTTGTCATCAGTCAAAGGTACACTGAGGCTTGGTGTCTGTCAAACCCTCTGCTAGACCCAAACCACATGATTTTCATAGCAATGATCAATTGCCTGGCCCGCGTCAACCCCATAACTTCCAGAACATGTTGCTTTAGTGGTGTATTATTTTTTCAAACACCTCAGGGAGTGGGCACCTTTTTACACACTCACAGAGTATTTTAGTATTTTGATGTGTGTGATTTTTTTGGGTCTACATAGCTCACCATAGCGTCCAAATTGTCTTTTCAAATGTATCCTCTTTGGCAACATTTTGGCAATAAGTGCCTGTTGTTGCTAGATTACCCTAGGTGCACCACTTTTAACGTTCCATGCCTAACATTGGCAGAACTACAGTTTTTTGAAGGGTAGAATGTATCCTTTGTTCCCTTTTGGTGACAGTTTAGTTACCTTTGAAATGTTATGCTATTCTCGTAAGTATATATAAGGTTATTTTGTTCACCTATGATTTGGTTGTGCCGCCTCCACAAAAGTAATGTTGTTGTTTTGATTTTATCATTCCGGTAAGATTAACTGTATTACTGGGTTTTGCTTCCCCTGACATGCTTTTAGCCTGTGCAGATAAAGCCTGCCTTAGGTTTTGCCGACATCATTGTGGATCAATCATACAGTGTAACACTGGGTTATGCTTTGCATGGTCTGTTTTAGACAGACACAAAGGGAATCTTAGGTTACACCGGCCTTTCAGTGGCCTGTAGTATCGATTTTACTTACCTTGAGTGTAACTGTTATCCAAAACTAAGTTGAAGTAATTGCTTCCCCTACTCTGTGAACCGAAAAGCAACTGTATTGACTATTACACCCCAAGGTCCAACTCCCCTAGAATGACAGTTATCCAGATTACAATTCTTAAGTTTATACCGTGCCTAATATAAGAGTATCAGAAGATCAGAAAAAATGTATCGTCCAGTTTATTACACTATGTGATTTCTTGCTGAACGTCAGGGTACACCAGATAGGGTCTACTAAAGGAATTCGATATTGGCTGCGTTAGCCTGCGCTCACCAGCTATTTTCACCTTTTGAAAACTGATCTGCCGCCAAGGGCAGATCCTACTCGAATAGTGGGAACCAATTCTTCCACGCCTCAGGCCCCTTCCTGACTTGCTACGGCCGTCCCAAGAAGAACCGCTTTTTGCTTTACCGTTGTAATTATGCGCTTTTGCACACTACTTCAATGGTGAGCACAAGGCTACCGACTTCTCAGGCCCGCATTAGAAAGTTAGGGAATGACTAAAAAAAGTGTCTAATGCTCATCTTCGCTTACCCTACGCACTTGCACAGCTGATTGACACAAGGCCTAGTCGGATCATGATGCAACTAACTTGGTATGGGCAAGCAATGTAACCGGTCTCGCTTGAACGTAGACAGGGCTGCCTCAGGTGGGATAGATAGTCTGAATGCACATGCATAAATTATAGAAGATGGCGTGCAATTGAAGACTGTCTTCTGTTACGCTCACAACATAATGAATACAACCCTCTTGGGAAAGAAGCCAAGAGATAGCTTGTGGGGTTTACCAAGGTTAACTGTTACCGAAATGTTTAAAATTAATCAAAGGTGTCTGCTCTTCGAGGACATTGAGAGTCCACAATGAATGATTTTTTCTATTGAAAGGCCACAGCATCATGAATGACATCACATATAGGTTCATAACCCACACTAGTGATGGGTAAGACAGTATTCATGATTGTGCGGCATAGGTGGATGCCAGCCTACAATTTGTTTATTTTTCAGGCGTATTTCGAATGCCACGTGGGTCAGCTGGGCTCATCGCTCCACGGTGTGAAGGTCACTTCATGGGCTGATGCTTGTGAGAATAGAATAAATTAATCAGTTCACACTGACGTGTATTGTCCGGTATGTTTTATTATTGTGGCATTCTTTCACAAAAATAAAACCTACCACCCATACAGGCTGAAAACAAGCTTCAATTGTTATTTGACCTTCAAAGAAAGGGAGCGATTGCTAGGCTAGAAGGACAGTAGGTGTCGAATACTGACAAAAATGATAACATTTACTACATTGAAAGTGGACAGTGGAACATTTTGTTTCAATTTATGCAAACTGTTGTTCTGAGTGGACACTCTGCTTTATGCCAGGAGAATGGAACTACCAAACGTAATGTAAGTTCAACTATCCATAATACCTTTGCGATTAAAAATGGCATTTGTGCTGTATGCATATGGAACAACTCAGCAACGTGTGAAAATGCCATTTCACAAAAATAGTGGACACAATACGTTGTTCTGTTGATTACATTTATACTGTGCCATTTTTAAAAAACAAAGTGCGTAACTTGCGGATTAAGTCTACTAATAATTGTTATTTGTGTATAGTTTAAAGAGGAGTGAGAAAAGGTTTGATTTTTTGGCTGGTATTGTTTACTGACATTGTTATATGTTGTTATTTGGAGCATATTGTGATGATTATTCATCGATGACCCACAACCTGTATGCAGGCTAGTGATATCTAAACTACGAATATCAGGTAGTGCTATCAACGTTGCATTATTGTGCACCTTAAAGTAGGTGTTGGGTGGATGTGCCGGGGGCAGAACATTTTCGATAGATCATATTCCCAGTTCCGTTATAATGCCATCTGTCTGTTGTTCCATTTCTCCATCAGTTTCTCCATCCCATTGGGAGTTATGCCTCATTCACAGCGCTAACCTTTCATGCACATCGTATTCTCAAATGTTCCCCCATGTTGTATGTGTGTGTTCATTATGTGTGGTTTGTGTTCGTTATTAGGTTTCATCCGGTGCAGAATTAGAGGGTATATGAATTTGAATAAAGAACGGCTACTAAAATATATTTTATTCTGTTATCTACACAGATATATTGTACTGTTCTGCGAATGCCATAGTTTCCAGCTACTGTGGGATGGATTCTTCAATCAACAATGGCAGATACGCCTAAACGGATCATTTAGCATCACTGCCATGTGGGATGACAAAAAGGGACCGATATTGCCTTTGGCGGTACCAGCGACAAGGAGCAACCTGTCATCGTTTACGATGTTGCAAGCAGCTGATGCCAAAGCCTTGCGATTGAAGGTGCGTTGAATCCGCATCTTCTCCCGAAAGGAACACCATGTACGTCATTATATAGTTTTGCTGCTCTAACCTAAGGACACACAGCAATTGGTCGTTGATCGCAATCAGCAGATCATGATAAAGTGGTTTTTGGAGCGTTCTTTGTTAAATAAAAGCACTTGCTACTTTGCAGATTAATTATGTTTTCTTTAAAAATATTGTTTGCAAATCCAATTTGGGACGCGCTCTGAGAGGATGTGTGTGTTGATCTTCCGGGTTCTGCATTAACTGACATTATGGCGTGGGTGATGACTGGGCACATTTGGCTTCGCTGACTACTAACGTCATGAAAATAGGTGGAGCATATAGTTTGGAATAGTGATGTCAGCTTCAGGGGCGGGTGATATGATTTAGTGCAGTGAGGGCACTTGAACTTAGGGCGATGCACCAACGGATGAGATTAGCACAAGATGGCTGCACCCAACCTATTGAGTTCCCATGTGTAAAAGTGAGGAAAGGTAAGGTAAGATGCATAAGATTTTTTTTTACAATCGATCACAGTATGCTTAAAAACACATTCCCGAATGCTCGGGACAATTACATTTTTTAGCACACTTCCCCTTTAAGAGATTGTGAAAAGCTGTATGGGGGAGTAACTGCTTGTGTGCATGTATATATGAATGTGCGTAGCTCTGTGGGTGAGGTGTTCTGGTGGGTGTCATGTCAATGATAAAGACAGGCTGCATAGGTGCTTGACTTCTTGTGTGCAGGTGCATTTGTGTGTGTGTGTGTGTGTGTGTGTGTGCGTGTGTGTGTGTGTGTGTGTGTGTGTGTGTGTGGGTGCGCTTGTGTACGCGCTTGGGTTTGGAGGGGTATTGGTGGAGGGCAATACAGAGGTAAGAAAACATGTTCTTGCTGACTGAGTGCACTGCCTGCACCAATGTCCCCACTGAGCCCATGCCTACACATGTTCATGCACATGCACACAAACAGTAACACACCCATACAGCTTTCTCAATCATTCACACGACACCCACCAGAATACTTGACTCAGAGATCCACACAATCATATATCTGCGTGAGTGAAGTGTTCTTGTGGGTGTCATGTAAATGATTGAGAAAGACTGTATGGGTGTGTGACTGCTTGTGTACATGTGTATATGAATGTGTGTGTGGTGGGGCTCAGACTCGGAGGAGGTATTATTGAAGGGCAATATCAAGGTAAGAAAACATGTTCTTGCTTGCTGCATGCATGCTGCACGCAGTCAGCAAGAACATATTTTCTAACTATAGCATGCCATTTTTTACTGGACATCTATGATAAAGTCAGCTTGATGAGTGCTATTACATGGCTAGACTGGCACATTTTGGTGCATCCAATCTTGCTATGATTTCTGACTGTGGTACAGCAATTTTTACTGAGCATCAATGGCAAAGCAAGCACTGTAGATGTTATGTGCCTAGATTGGCTTACATTGTTGAAGCCAATTTGCACTTTAAAAAAAAGTATATTTTGGCATGGCATGTTTAATGGCAAGCTAACAGGAGTATGTTCTTACAAGGGGATACTGTCATTATTCAAAAAGCAATACTGTCATTAGGTGCAAAGCAAACATGTATATTCTTTTAGGGTCATATTGACATATATTGGTGCAGCGGGCATGGAAATGTAGCAGTGTGAAAATGTTTTTTATACTGGCATATCATCACAATCTTTATTCAAATTGTTTGAAACAATTCATAAACGTACATGTTATAATTTAACAATTGTATATATAAAAAGCATAAAAGGAAGTCAGATAAAAATTACATATACATCTATATCGAGGCATCAGCAAACATTTGACGTGATCGATTTGCTTTTCTCAATAAATGATTTACCGCTGTAGAGATCCAAGGTTCCTTACATAAAATTCGGTCATTAAAAGCTAGAGCACACTGTCTTAATAATTCAAAAACCGGAATCAAATATATTATGTGCAGATTTGCATATTTCGGACACAGCAATACAAAATGGAGGCTTGTCTCTCTTTCAGCAGGGCAAAAGGGACAAGCATTACATGGATTTACAATATTCTTCCAAGAGGCCAACCAAGTATTAATTAAAATGGAATCGAGTAACCACCCATCAGTCGTGCAAGTTTAAGGATATTTGTAGGTGTGGCTGTTGACCCATTGTGGACAGGGTTTGACAATTCCAATATCCTGTCCTCCCTTAGAGCTATATCCGTATTGTTTTCCCCTTAAATCGAGCCGAAGATCATCATTACTTCTTTTATGTGTGTTTTATTTATATGAAAACTAGAGGCCCACATATTGTGCATATTCTAGGCAGTCTTTTGAGCACATGGTTATATCAAGGTATCGTCTTACTGCCTAGTCTGACAGTAAAATAATCCAGTAAATTATTAGTAAGAACTGCCTTATTGTTTAAACGGCTTGATAACCATAACTATAGTGGGGCACACTCCCACAACTCCGATATAGGCAGAATTTTAATATCTATATACAATTTATATCCAGGCCAGCATATGTCAGATTTTCCAGAGTTGCGTGAAGGTCAATATGATTTCTCAGAAGTCAGGATGCTATGCCACTCCTTCCCCAATCAACAGGCCCAACAGACTAAACTAGAATCTGTGGGACGCATGGATCAGCAGGGGCGTAGCCAGTCACACAATTCTGGCGGGGCTGGATGGCAGTTTTGAAAGATGGTAGTTAGTGGGGTCATTAAACCTATTTCTCTTTTGATCCCCACCTGGAGCTCAATAGGCTGAGTAGATCTTGCGCCTTCCTTTGGCCCGTTAGATGCATCACACCAGCAGCATATCAAGGATTGTGTAGCAAGTGGGGCCTTGAGCTAATGTAGTAGGGCTCACCCTGAGGGGTGCCCCAAGAGGAAACTGGGCTTGTTCTGCCCCCGACCGAAACTGTAGGAGCTACCAAGTGTAGGGAGAGGGAGCGAACCAACCCAGGTGGGTTCAGAGGGATTCTCTCCCAGATAAAAATGTTTAAATAATGGTTAGAAATTGTGAAGTTTAGAGTACACTTTCTGTGATGCATTAGGTAAAAAGTCACACAGTTTACAATTGGTTTTGTAGTCCATTAGATGCCAAGTCATCAACAATGCACAGGAGCATTGTCAAACACATTTTCAAAATGCATTGGCCCACTGTATTACAGTACCCGGCAAGTGTAAAAAAAACGATTTTCATACTGATGATGCCCAAACACATCTATTCTGGTGCTCCATATGAATGCCACCATTCCCACATCAGAAATACTCATGTTTGCTTTGCCCATGATGCCAGCAATGATACTATAACGAAACATGTTCATGCTGGCCCTGTCAATATATAATATATGCTGTATCCCCACATAAGAACATGATCTTGTTGGCTTTGCCTTATTGCCAGTTAAAAATAAAATGTGGACGAGGGCAGGAGTGCTACTTGACAGCCCCCAACCGGATTAGATGAAAGGATCAGGAGCTGTAGTAGAGACACAAGGATATGTTATGGGAGGTGTCAATACACAGTTTGAGTACAAGATATCTCAAATGCAACAATTTAGTCATATTCTTACCCAATAGTGGATGACTCCTAGCCGTTATCCAGTCATTTTATCGAAAACAAAACAAAGTGGTACATAACCGAGTGGACAATAACACCAAAAAACACAGAAAAGTTTAAATAAATATATAAATGGCAGCGGGGTAAGGGGTTAAAATGGGTCGGGATGGGGCTGGAGTGGCTTTAAAGGGGTGGAAAAAAGAGGGGTTTGGGAGGGGACCCCCAGAGGTTTCACCCAGGTGCCCCCCATTCCCGCACACAGGTGTTGCCTGTTTTGCTTGATTCTTCTACCCTGCTCCCCCCTCACCCCACTCAAGCCTACTTCTGCAGGAGTCTGTCCTGATACATTCTGGTTTCACCATCACCGTCTTGTGGACAATGCTGGATTTGACTTTTATGGACTTCATTCATTCATGATGCGTCACCCTTTCTCAACTCTCATGGTGAACTTCTTTTGCATCTTGTACTCATGGTGGCCCTGAATCATGCTGTTCCCATCTTCATCTTTTATCCTGGCTTGCAACATTATGTGTTACTACTGACTTCTGCAATTGTATTCACTCTTGCCTCTTGCTCCTCCACTCTTTTGACTGCTAACTCTCTGTTCTCTCCTCCTTTCCCTTCTTCCTTTTCCTATCTCCTCCCCTTACTTTTTTCTATGCACTTACTCTATCAGAATTGTCCCTGGACCTAGTATGATAGCAACCTCGTCTGTAACCTCCTCCCTCCCCTTACTGGTTTTTTCCTTCCCACGCCCCCTCCAGCACTATCTGAAATGTCGTCAGGCCTAATATGATAGTCGCTTGTTTTGTTCCTCCCCTACCTTTCTGCACCCCTCTCCCTCACCTCTTGTTTTTTTTCCGGCTCTACCAAAAATGTCGTCAGGCCTAGTATGGTAGTCGCCTGTCTGTTTCCATTTCCTTCCCACTGTCTTAGCTCTTGCACTATCTGAAATGTCGTCAGGCCGAGTACGATAGTTAATTTCACATCCTTACTGTTCATGGCTTCTAAGAATGTAATTGTTTTTTCCCTCCCTCCCTTGCCTTGAAGCGCTTTGAAACACATTGTGTATAGGCGCTATATAAATAAACTATCATATCATATCATATGGGTAAGGAAGGGCGGGTGGTCATAGGTATACCACCCCAGCAAGCTCCAAGACACGCTAGGCGATTGTGTCCAGGATCTTGACCTACAATGTAAGGGGTCTTAACACCATGCATAAGAGGGGGAGGCTGCTAGGTGAGCTCAAGCCACTGCATGTTGATGTGGTATGTCTTCAGGAGACACATCTTGTAAGGAAAAATACTTGCAGCTTGAAGTCAAAGCCGTAACCGCATCAATTATTTTCGACATCAAAGAGCAAGGGCAAAGAGGTGGGTATCCTAGTAAGCAGGAATGTCCAATTCACCGTAGTGCAGACTAAGACAGATAAGGAAGGGAGATATCTGTTTGTAGAAGGATGGTTCAATGGTGTATTGTTAACAGTCGTGTCAGTGTACAACCCGAACAGTGGCCAAAACAAATTATGTTGTGTGATCCTGCTGGAGTTCATAGAATTCGCAAGGGGGGATATGATAGTTGCTGGAGACCTCACATCACATTTGACCCTACTTAGGATGTGTCCAGAGGTATATAGAGGGGTACGACTCAACCATTGAAACATGTATTAAAGGGGCTGTATGAAGCAGGGCCTGTGGATGCATGATGGCATGCCAATCCTGCAGTGATGAATTTCTCATTCTACTCCCACATGCACAGAATATACTCCAGACTAGATTACATACTGGTGGGTGGTGGAATTATGTTGGGTCTGGAAACAGCTACAATAGCACGATCACCCTCTAGGACCTCGCTCCTGTACATTTCTCATGGGACTTGCGCTTCTGGGAACATAGACCCTCCTATTGCAGACTTAGCCTGTCTCTTTTACATGATCCCTTTTGCTGGGAAGAAATCAGTGAAAGTATAGAGCACTACTTCACGGTGAATGCCCAGGGGTTGTCGAGCAAGAGGACACGCTGAGACGCCTTTACGGACAACGTAAGGGGGGTTACAATCTCGAAGGGGGTGTGGCTACATCGAACGCAGCGGTTGGAAATTGAGCACTTATTAGCACAGCTGAAGGAATTAGAGGGGCAGTACTGCGGCTCCCGAAAAGGTTTATAGGATGCTCTAGGCGACCCGAGGCCAGAGAAATATAATGGAGGGAAACAGGGTAGAGTATGCCCTAATGAAAGTCAAGCAGCATTACTACGAGCAGTGAAACAGAGCTGGTAAGCTATTGCTGTGGAAGCTCAAGGCAAGGGGTGATACAAGCCTCCACAGGCAGTTGAAACAGGAAGCCTTCGACCGAGACCTTTACTCCACAGACTCTCCCCAGCAAGCACCTCTTTAGAGGCCTGCGAGCAGCGAAAGGCGACTGAGACTTAGAGACGAGTGCTGGGAGAGGATATAACTAACAAAGAAATTTTGAAAGCCATTGCATCCCTAAAGATAAACAAAGTAACAGGTTTGGATGGGTTTTCCCCAGAATTCTACAAGGTCTATGCAGGCAGGCTACTGAACTCGCTACATACCCTGTTCAACACAATCTGGAGGGAGGGTTCGGTCCCGAGCACGATGGAGGAAGCAAGGGTGTCAGTCATTCACAAGGAGGGCAATGACCCGGGACTTTGTTTGTCATACTGCCCCATCGTGGTACTGAATATAGACAGGAAACTGTATGCCAAAACCCTAGCGGAGCGCTTGGACTGGGTACTCCCGTATTTGGTAACAGAGGACCAATCAGGTTTTGTGATGGAGAGACAAGCTGCAGACTACACCAGGTGTGTAATAGACCTCATTGACATTGCGCACAAGCTAATACTGCCGACGATGGTGGTGACCTTAGATGCAGAGATGGCCTTCGACAGCGAAGACTTGGTCTACTTGAGAGAGGACTTAGGCAAGTTTGATTTGACTGAGAAGTTCATAAGAGGGGTGTTTGCCTTCTACGGGAATCCCACAGGCAGAGTGGCAGTCAATGGCCAGTTATTGCTGGGTTTTTGCCTCTATAAAGGGACAAGACAGAGATGCCCCCTTTGATCGCTACTCTTTGCATTATCCGTAGAACCACTCGCTGAGTGTATAAGAGCCAATACTGACATAAGGGGCATTAGTTACGGGGGTGGTCTCTCATAAAATAGTGTTGGAGTTTGAGTAGGAGTATTGGAGGCCATCTCATTCAGTTTTCCAGCCAAGAAGGCAGAACCTGAGTATGTTTGAATATACAAATTCCTTTTTTCGCCCTGTTATTTATTCAAAGTTACAGCCAATTTCCTTTATTTGGACCTGGGTGCTGTAAATTGTTTTGCCCTGATATTACCCACCATAGCGGCCCTCCTGGATTGTACAATTAGAGCATTGGGGATAGCTTGTTTATGAGGGGTTGCTAAAGTACAAGATTGTAATCCCAGGTCCCTTTTCGCAATCATATCTACCAGCCCTAAATTGACTTTTCCACCTCTGCAAAGACGTTGCTTACTACGTTGGTCAATTTGTCCAGAGCTCTTTAAAGGGCTAGGCCTGAAATCACTGACATATAAATTATTTATTTATCGGAGCATCTAGTACAGAGACATGTGTGATTACTTGCAAGGTCATTTTCTGTTTCTGTTGCCATATTCACTTTTGTTTTATGAGTATCATGGTTTGCCTTAGTTGGCACGGGGCCTTCTATGTTTCCCAAGATCGATAACCTTTATTTCTTAGGCTCTACTCTACTCTTATTCTTGAATCTACCAGGGATAGGGCCATGGCCGTTTCTTATAGGTTCTTTTCAATTTTGTCTTCCAATATATCCTTGTGTGGGCCCCTTGTTTTTAGGGCAACATTCCCCTCAGTGCCGTCTGACATATATTGTGGGGAAGGCATCAAAGATAAGTGTTGGGGAATTCTCCCATGCACTGGGTTGTGCATTTAAGAATCAGCCTCTATACGGGAAATCGGAGAAGGGATACTTCTCGACTTGAATTCTGACTGGTTGTCTCTATATATATCAGCCTCTGAAGGATATCAAAGGGAACCCTAAACCTGCACCACAGACCTCCAAGGAAATGGCTCGAGAGGAAATAGCTCAAAGTCAAACGCAGACAAGATGGCTTCCTCGCGAAGAAGCAATTTACAATAATCTCAAATGCTTTTTGATGATCCATTAACAAAAGAAAAAAAGAAGAATCGGGAGGGCGCTTTGAAGTTGAGAGACATCCCAAAGACTTGGCGTACGAGATTAGAGATGGTCTATACCTGGTCAAGGGTAGACTCTACCTACCCACGCCTACCTTTCGCAAGATGGCTTTGAACTGGTGTCACGACTCAAAACTTGCTGGCCATCGGGGCGGAACAGGTACTCTGGAATTCCTTCGTCGTCACTTCTACTGGCTTAGAATGAACGAGGACGTGGATCGTTACGTTCAATCTTGTATTATCTGCCTCCGAAGTAAATCCCCTCGTCAACGACCTATTGGATTACTCGAACCATGTGCTGTGCCTGACGGCCCCTGGAGCACAATCTCTACTGATTTCATTGTGGATCTACCCATCTCACAGGGGTGCACATGTATAATGGTGGTGTTTCATTCGTTTACTAAGATGGCTCACTTTTCCCCTTTGCCCGGAGTTCCCACTGCAGCTAACATGGCAGAAGTATTTCTCCAAGACGTCTTTAGATTGCACGGTATGCCCTCTAAGATCATCTCTGACAGGGGAAGTCAGTACACCTCTCATTTTTGGAAGGCTCTCTGCGAGCGGCTGGGGATTGAAAGAGCTCTCACATCGGGTTTTCACCCCCAGTCCAATGGACAAACTGAACGGCTAAATGGAACTCTTGAACAATACTTAAGGTGTTTTACTAACTCCCAACAAGACAACTGGCACTCGTTATTGGCTCTGGCTGAATTCTCCTACAACAATTCTGTGCACTCAGCTCTAGGGGTCAGTCCATTTTTCTGTAATTATGGCTACCATCCTCGGTCTATTCTTCCTGTCTCCTGTCTTTCTACCGATTTACCATCTGTAGATTCCTCACTCACCCTCCTTAGAGAGATACACAAGAAGGCTAGGGAAAGCCTTCAGTCAGCGCAGGAACGCTATAGGTCCCAAGCTAACAAACATCTTCCAAGCTAACAAACATCGTCAACCCGTACCAGGTTGGGAGGTTGGTTCTAGAGTAATGCTTTCTACGAGGTACTTACCTCGTTGGGCCCATCCATCCAAGCTATCCCCGAAGTTTTTAGGGGCTTATAAGATTGTACAAAGGATCAACCCTGTGGCCTTCCATCTTAAACTCCCTGCCAGCCTGAACAGAGTCCATCCTGTCTTCCATGCTTCTCAGCTTAAGCCCTTTCATGTTGATACCTGGAGGCGTCAAGCAGAGAGAGTCACTGTTCCTCAGGATTCCACTCCGGAAGAATATGAGGTAGCTCAAATATGCGACTCTAGGTATCGTAAAGGCAAACTAGAATATCTTGTACGATGAAAAGGCTTCCCCTCCTCTGAGAATTCCTGGGAACCCATCTCCCATATTTCTGCCCCTATCCTGTTGCGCATGTTTCACTTTTACCATCCAGACAAACCAGGGGGAGGACCCCTTGGGAGGGGGCATACTGTCATGCCGCGCAGCACTTGGCACCTGTGGAACCGCTGGCGGCGCGGACATTATTCCGCCGCACACGCTGGTAGCCCGTCACGCCCACCTGCAGCACTGCCCGTGCGTATGCGTGCTGATGCGGCCTGGAGTTTAAATACAGCAGCTTCCGGGTTGCGTACGCGTTGCAACGCTTCCGGTTTCCTCCGTTAGTGCTGTCTGCCTTTTGCCTGCTGTTCCCTCTCTCGCCCTTGTTGCAGTTTTCCTGATCTCTATCGAGTCCCGGTCCTCTTCTCCTTGTTTTCCTTCTGCCCTTCTTCTTCTGCTACTTTCCTTCCTCCCCTCTCTCTACCCTTCTTTCTCCCTGCTCTTCTCTGTTTCCCGTGCTTTTACCTTATTTCCCCTTCCTGTTTTCCTTCTGCCTGCCTCTTTGTGTACCAGTCCTCGGCCTGTTTTCTTGGATTGCTGAGTCTACTGTTCGGATACTTTCCCCTGTGACTTCCCATGTACCGGATCCTGGCCTGTATTTGGACTGCCTTATCTCTTTGTGCTACACCTATGGACTTAATTCCCCTTGTGGTATTCCTTACTACGTACTGACTACCTTCCTCCGGAGCACCTACCTATCTACCACGGAGTTCAGCTTCAGCCGACTGCATTCTCCCAGCATACCAGCTAATTCGATAGGAGAGTCACGCAGGTCGCTCAGGGGTTTTTTGTGCCACTTGGCTTTTTCCCCTTCCCGGCGTTCCCGGGAGGAGGCACCGGGTAACCTTCTTGGGTGTCACGGTGGCTTCCTTCCGTGGGCGCCCTTACCTACACAAAAAAAAGGAGCGACCAAGAAGTAAAGGAAAGAAGAGATGAAGGTGAGGAGTTAGGGGAGGGTGGAGAATCGGATTCTACGTTCTCTGACGAGGATATCACCGATCCCGGTGACAGTGTGGTCTTGCTTCCAAGACAAACGCGTTGCCCCTGAGCTATCCGTCCTCCCTTACGTACGCATATAAGATAGAAAGGAGAAATCTGTGAAATAAGATTCCCAGAATATAGGAGGCTGATACTAATGGTATGTGTAAATTTACCCACCCCTCATTAAATTAAGAGGGTCTGCAGGAGGAAGCACAAAGTGTGACTGCAAAATAGCAGTCGGTGAAGATTTGGTTAATTTTCTGTTAATTTGTCATAGTTTGTCTGTTTTGCATAAGCGTAGACCTGCATTGAAGCCATTTTAAATAACTAATTATAATGATCAGGGTTTTATATGTAGCTTGTTTAAATATGTTAAATCTGCTTTTTTATTTTGAGCTTGTTCTATATGAATTTTATGAAATGGGCATGCTTTTAAATGTTGCACACTTCATGGAGAAATATGATTAAATAAATATTGATTGAATAATACTGGTCATTGCATGGTAGGCTTTAAAGATCAATTCACTGGGGGCTTTGGGGGTTACCTGTTAAGAATTATGTTGGCATGTAATGGCAAATAGTGCAAATAGTGCAAAACTCCCGAGGCCTGTTACATTGGTGAAAAAGTGGTTAGAAATAAAAATATTTTTCTGAAGGATTTGGAGCATCTTTTCTCTACCCAAAATTGATTTTACACAAGATTTAGTGGCAAACATTTGGCAAAACTTTGAGCATTCGATGACCACTTCATAGAGGGGTGTGGTGTTAAGTATTTGGATTAATTAATTGGCACGTTAATTTAAACTTATTAGCAGCAACTTACATATGAAAAATGTTGCATGCATTTACCTTATCTGCCTATTATCCACGTGGCGGATGGTCAGAGTAGCAAACAACGACCACTGCGCCACTAGGGAACTATGTATTAATGAATATAGGTGACACCAACATTATTTTTTCCGATAAATATAATGCATGATGGCATCAAACACAATCCTCACTTGTACAAAAAGCAGCGCAAGAAAATTATTTAATAAAGCAAAGTCAGGTATGCATGCCACTTATTTGTCCTATTAGCTGTACATAGGAACACAATATGACAATTTTCTGCAGGACACAAACAAGTTTCAATTATTTTACCCATTAATACTTTTGTCAGCTGGGGAAAGTATCTGAATATGACAGGGTTTTAACAATGGCAAAACAAGAGGTGATAGCTGGAAGGTTTTGAAATAATTTTAACCTCTGCCATTGCTTTGGGTAACCCTCCAGACCATTGTTCTTTGCCTGCTAAGCCATTACAAAAGTGGAAAGACCATATGCAACCTTGGACCCACCCCAAAAGGGGCATTCCAGCCCAAACTGCTTGGCCACATCCCTTCTGCACAAGACCACAAGCATCCACAGACATGTTTTGGCTTAACAATGACACTGCTATAATAAGTAAAGATATTTACAGAAAAATAATGTGCATGGTGGCAACAAACACAAATCTTGCATGCATAAAATAAGATAGCTGGAATCGCAGCAGGATCATTGGCCAACATTCTTGCACTGCCCAGGACTCTGTCCTGGCTATATTACTACTGAGGACTCATCCCCTCAGCACCTCCTTCTAGGCCTCCACACCATGGCCCAGAGCAACTGGCGAGCAACAATTTAGGGTGCCGCAAGCAACATGTTGCTCCCGAGCTACACGTTGTGGATCACTGGCCTAAATGGTCAAGAGATTTCATATAATTATGGGCAAAAGGATCTGATGTATCTGCTGCATGTGACTGTAGAGATGGGTGCCTTTACCTGGTAACCAAACACATTTGATGTCTAGTAAAGCTCAACAATTGGCACTATGTCACATACATTCCTTTCGGCAAATGTAGTGTTTTTAAGTTGATTGCATTTTTTTATTTTACATATGATTAATGATGGTATCTTAAAGATGTATTGGTCATATCAGTATTCTGGATATGCCAACACTGGTGTACGTGCTTGTGTTTCACCTCCAAAAGGATTCCTCAAGGTTAGTACAATCTCATGTAAATTATTTCGTCTTCAAAGACAGTTGCCTGAAAATGTGAGTAGCTCAATGTGTCATGACCACTCTCGGCAGGGGACCATGAGCATGGTCGTTATGGCAACGTTGGTGACGCATTTCATGCCTTTTCTCAAGTTCCACTAACATGGATGTCACGATGAGGAGCAATGGTCTAGTTGTGCAAACCAGGAAGTCCCAGGTGACTCTGCCCCCAGCCACGGAGAATGGATTTCCTTCTGCAGATTCCCCGACGCAGTGCGTTGCTACTGCTTTCAGAGGCCACACTAACGAGACTCTTCTCCTGTCCCGAACACTATTTGTGTTCTCCCGCAACACCCGCCAACAGGAAACACTATCTCTTCAAAATCCAGTACGTATTGAATTCCTCTTCCCATATTCCGCACACACTTTCCAATTACTGAACCGCTACCATATTTAACCTTTCCCATCTCCTTCTACATCCCCCAGCTTCTTTTCCGGACTACATTTCCCAATAAGCCTAGCAAGCACAACAGAGTACTTTCAGGGTGCTGTACTACTCCGGTTGTTTTCTACCAAATCTATTTCACTTACCTGTCACAACTCTTCCTTTACAACAATTAACTTTCCAATCCTTCATTCATAACCAGCAGATAACTTTGGAATCAGCGGTATCATTTTCCACCCAGACCCAAGACCTACAGATCTAAAGGTATACAGAAGCGTAGAAGATTTAACCATTGTAACCCCTCTATTTTCTTTGTTTAGGAAAAATCCGAGATAGGGATTTCAACATTCCCGAGGCTGCAGACATCGGACTAATCTCCCGGGATTGAAGTCTTCCACACAGCAGTTCCTCCACTCCTAGGCACGACAGGGTTTTATTCCCCAAGAGGGTTTCCCTGACTTCTTCTCATTGTGCCAGTTCTCAGGCAGGGTGAGAGGAGGATAGGTGAGCCTTACAATCTTCTATAGAAGACCAAGAGTACAGGTTAGTGCCCTCTTGTTGTTATTTTGAGTTCTGCAAATTGTGACTGTGAATCAGACATCCATAAAGTTGGCATGTTTAATTATATAAATAACAGATAGCAATGCCTGGAAAATAAAAGGCTTGGAAGGGTTTTTAAGCCTCACAGTCATTATTGGTAGACCCAGAAGATAACAGTTCCACTATTATGGAACAACAAATCCAGCAACTGGTGGCAACAGTACAGTCTCTGTCCACCGAAGTCCAACAACTGAAACATGAGAATGCTAATTTGAGACAACAGGTAGGACGAACAGCCCATGGCTCAGAAGTACCGCCTGGCCCATTACCATCAGGGCGTTTTGATGGTAATCCTCATTCGGTAAAGGAATTCCTTGAATCCTGCTCTGTTCAGTTTGCCTTTAAGGCAGCCTTTTTTCCAACAGACCGAGACAAGGTGGGACACATGATCGCCCAAATGACGGGAGCGGCTTTAGCATGGGCAACTCCTTTAGTTACCAATAACAATCCCATTCTTGACTCATACTCCGCATTTTGTAACAGCGTAAAGAGCATGTTCGGGAGACAAGAGGTTACTATAGCCTCCCAAGAACGACTGTTGGATTGTAAGCAAGGTAGTCAGGATATCCTTACTTACATTACCCGTTTCAAACAACTAGCATCAGAGACCGCATGGGCCGACGATGCGTTGATGACTATCTTTAGACGAGGGCTCTCAGAAGAATTAAAGGACGAGGTGTCCAGAGTCCCACGTCCCCACAATATGGCGGAATATATAGCTTTGGTCATGCAGTTAGACTATAGATTGCAGGAAAGGCATAGAGAAAGAAAAAAGGGAAAGTACTCTAAACTTAACCCCGAAGGCTTGGTTTCTCATAATAGACCTATTCCAACCGAAGAGCCGATGCAAATAGGTAGTGCCGGGGGTCCGTTATACGCAGAAGAACGTACAAGAAGATGGATTCTAGGGCTCTGTATGTATTGTGGGGATAGTACCCATACTGTTAAGGAATGTCCTCATACTCCTCCTAGGAAGGCGGGAAATGCCAGAACCCGGCCGCAAAGGGAACAACGGTGCAGGGTTCCAGAATAACTAGTTCCCTTCAGAATACTTCCACATTTCAGCAAACCCAGTCTTCCGAAACTCACATGATAATTCTTGGAGTTACATTAGCCTGGGATAACATGAGATTAGAGAATGTGCCAGCTCTGATTGACAGTGTAGCGGCAAGAAACTTTGTAGATGACACATGGGCTAGAAACCATGGAATTCCTAGAGTACCCAAGACAATGCTTATTCCTGTGGAAAGTGTAGACGGAAGCCCTCTTACTTCAGGTCCCATAAAAGATCACACATCTCCTCTTATCATGACTATAGCTGCTCATCAAGAGACCCTGGAACTAGACCTCATTAAAACTGTACATTTTCCAGTAATCTTAGGTTTACTGTGGTTAAAGGTTCATAATCCTTACATTAACTGGACAGCATGAACTCTTTTTTTGGGTTCTGAACATTGTGTTCGTTGTTGCCATGCCCTAGCGATCTCTGCACCTAGGAAAAATCCACACTCACGAATCACTTTGCACCACAAACACTATGCTCAACTAAGTGACGGCACTTCCTCAGGAATACCACGGATACCACAAGGTCTTTACTAAGACAGAATATACAGAATTACCACCTCATCGCAAAGATGGTTGCGCTATAGACCTGCTTCCGGACAGCCCTCTTCCCTTTGGGCATATGTATATATTATCCACCAAAGAAAAAGAAGCACTGAAAGAGTATCTCAAGACACATTTGGAAAATGGTTTGATAACCGAATCCACTTCCCCTACAGTAGATTCTCTTTTCTTTATTCCAAAAAAAAACCACTACTGAGTTGCACCCATGTATCGATTTCAGAGGAATGAATAAGATCACCATCCCGGACAAATACCCCATGCCTCTTATCCCAGACATCTTGGAGGCACTTAGAGGAGCAAAGATCTACACCAAATTAGACCTACGTGGTGTGTATCATCTCATCCGTATCCGTGCTGGAGGCAAATGGAAGACTGCGTTCAGGACACCTTTTGGTCACTTCCAATATAGTGTTATGCCCTTTGGGCTAGCTAACGCACCTCCCATATTCCAAAGGTTTATGGATCACATCTTTGAGATATTGCATTACACTTTGTCATTATATACTTAGATGACATCTTAGTGTTTTCATCATCCCTTTCGGATCACATCACCCATGTAAAAGAAGTTTTACGCAGACTGCAAGAGAACCATCTTTATTGTAAATTAGAGAAATGTGAGTTTCATAAAGACCAAGTGGCTTATCTGGGTTATATCCTTTCAGCTCAAGGTATCTCAATGGATCAATCTAAAGTTTCAGCCATTCTAGACTGGCCTTCACCCAAATCCATCAAGGACATACAGCGCTTTCTTGGCTTTGCAAATTTTTACAGACGGTTCATTCCCCATTTTCCCACTCTTACACAGCCAATCACACATCTCCTTAAAAAAGGGGTAGCCTTCTCGTGGACGGACGAAACTCAAAATTCATTTCAATAATTGAAAGCTCTGTTCTCTCGAGCTCCCATTTTGGCAATGCCTGATCAACACCGTAGGTTCATAGTGGAATCGGACGCTTCTGATCATTGTATAGGAGCAGTTCTTTTACAACCGGATGAGAACAATTTTGAAAGACCCATCGCTTACCTATTAAAGATTCTGTCTCCCACGGAAATCAACGACATTTTCTTGGAGAAAGAATTGTTAGCAATTAAAAGGGCTTTCGAAGAATGGCGTCATTTACTTTTGGGTGCTTTATTTCCCATTGAAATCAGGACGGATCACCACAACCTTAGAGCTCTTCAATATGCCCAGACATGTAACATCAGACAGGCAAGATGGGCTCACTTCTTTTCTCCATTTCGGTTAACCTTTATCTTCATTCCTGGCAGATCCAATCTCAGGCAGATGCGTTATCCAGAAGAAATCCTCGAGAAGGCTCTCCATTCCAGCTGGAACCTATGTTTCCTAAAATGGTAGCTGTGCAGGTGATCCGCTCATTTCTACAAAATATAGAAGACAAGACGGGAATCTTGGAATCGACACAACCAGATGCACTTCTCAAACTAGGTCTTACCCAGAGCCAGGGACTTCTTTTTAAGGAGGATAGGATGTTTGTTCACGACAACGAATTGCAATTAGAGGTGCTTCGGGTGTGTCATGATTCAAAGGCAGCGGGACATCGAGGGATTCTCAATACCACAGAACAAATACTAAGATACTTCTGGTGGCCTACACTTCGGAAAGATGTACAGGACTATGTCACTTCATGTCCTGTCTGTCTGCAAACCAAGATCCCAAGAATTCCACCTGTAGGAAAACTGGTTTTGACACAAATACCTACTAAACCTTGGCAAATAATATCGACTGACTTTATCGTTGATCTACCAATCTCGAAGGAATGTAACACCATAATGGTAACGATAGATTCCTTGACTAAGTTGGCGCATTTTGTCCCTCTACCCTCAATACCATCAGCACCTCTCATGGCAAGAATTTTCGTGGATCACATAGTTTCGCTCCACGGACTACCAGAAATCATTATATGTGACCCTGGACCACACTTACTTCCACATATTGGAAGCATATTTGTCACATATTAGGGATATCAAGGGCCCTAATTTCAGGATATCACCCTCAGACGAATGGCCAAACGGAGCGTCTGAACCAAACCCTGGAAGCCTATCTGAGATGTTATATCTCGGCTACACAAGTCAATTGGAAGGACCTTTTATCAATAGTGGAATTTGCGTATAATAATGCTATCCATTCGACCATTCATGTTAGCCCATTTTTTTGTACTTATGGCTTTCATCCTTCAGTGTTCCCATCCACTGTTCCTACAGCCACTCCCTACCCAGATCTTGATGGGTTGATCGATTCCATTCAACAGGGTCATCGTACCGCCCGTGAAGCCCTGATGGATGCACAGGCACGCAGTAAAGTGCAGGCGGACAAGCACCGGAGTCCTATCCCTTCCATTCAAGTGGGAGACAGAGTCTGGTTAGCTAGCAAATATCTCCCTAGAAGACCGATTCCTTCCAAGTTGTCTCCGAGATACTTTGGGCCCTTCTCCATCTTGGCTAAAAAAGGATAGGCTGCATTTAAACTACAGCTTCCTTTTTCATGGAGACGTATTCATCCTACTTTCCATGTCTCCCAGCTAAAGCAGAATGTGCATTCTCGATTTCATCCTCCGAAAAGGGGGACTCCCCCTCCGCTATTGACAGATGGAGAACCAGAGTATGAAGTCTCCTCTATTTGCGATTCCAGATATCGGAGAGGGGTACTTCAGTATCTTATAGACTGGAAAGGTTATTCCCAGGCGGAACGGTTGTGGGAACATGCCTCAGCTGTACATACACCCCGTTTGATCCGCAGGTTTTACCGTCTTCACCCGGGTAAACCCGGTTTTGCCTCTCTTCGGAGGGGGCATACTGTCACGACCACTCCCGGCAGGGGAGCACGAGCATGGTCGTTATGGCAACGTTGGCGATGCATTTCATGCCTTTTCCCCAGTTCCACTAACATGGATGCCGCGATGAGGAGCAACGCTCTAGTTGTGCAAACCAGGAAGTCCCAGGTGACTCCGCCCCCAGCCACGGAGAATGGATTTCCTTCTGCAGATTCCTCGATGCAGCGCGTTGCTATTGCTTTCAGAGGCCACTCTAACGAGACTCTTCTCCTGCCCGAACACTATCCGTGTTCTCCCCTAACACCCGCCAACAGGAAACACTAGCTCTTCAAAATCCAGTAGGTATTGAATTCCTCTTCCCATATTCCGCACACACTTTCCAATTACTGAACCGCTACCATAGTTAACCTTTCCCGTATCCTCCTAGATCCCCCAGCTTCTTTTCCGGACTACATTTCCCAATAAGTCTAGCAAGCACAACAGAGTACTTTCAGCGTGCCGTACTACTCCGGTGGGTTTCTAGCAAATCTATTTCACTTACCTGTCACAACACTCCCTTTCCAACAATTAACTTTACAATCCTTTATTCATAACCAGCAGATAACTTTGGAATCAGCAGTATCATTTTCCACCCAGACCGGAGACCTACAGATCTAAAGGTATACGGCAGCGTAGAAGATTTATCCGTTTACTCTCAAACCCTTGTAACCCCTCTATTTTCTTTGTTTAGGAAAAATCAGAGATAGGGATTTTGACATTCCCGAAGCTGCAGACATCGGATTAATCTCCCGGGATTGAAGTCTTCCACACAGCAGTTCCTCCACTCCTAGGCACGACAGGGTTTTATTCCCCAAGAGGGTTTCCCTGACTTCTTCTCATTGTGCCGGTTCTCAGGCAGGGTGAGAGGAGGATAGGTGAGCCTTACAATCTTCTATAGAAGACCAAGAGTACAGGTTAGTGCCCTCTTGTTGTTATTTTGAGTTCTGCAAATTGTGACTGTGAATCAGACATCCATAAAGTTGGTGTGTTTAATTATATAAATAACACAAAGTGTTGCTTGTTTTTTACCAACTTCAATCATACAAGTGGCGTGTCTCTTGTCGTGGTATTACGATGATCATCCAGCTCTGGTAGTTTCTTCTGAATTCCAGTGTCGGTCTCTCTCGGTAGATTGTTGCTAGGTTTCTTATATTGGGTTAAAGTTCTCTTTTAATAAATACATGTTTGTTAATTATAATGGTCTATTGTAAGAGGGTGGTCTGGGGCCTTTGGGCACATGGCGCAGTTTACTTTAAAAAAATCATAAATAAATACATTCGTCCATAAGTGCTTTCTTCAATGGCAGCGGCGATACCGCATATTCTTTCTGCCCCTCAACTCTCTTGCCTGTTAAAGTTATACTAATCCTGCTGTACAGCGCTCTGCTGCTTCCCAGCTAGGTTCACACTAAAGACATATAATATAAATAAATATAAATATTTCAAATGTGAGCCATATGGGCTCATACGGTTCACGCTTGAACTAATATTCTTCGCTTCTGAAATGAAATGAAATGCAAATCAACTTATTTTCCAGAAGATTTTATACTCCCACATAAAGTCCTCTTTTGGGAATCTGGCCACGTGACTCGTGCATTGGCTGAGTTGTGGTAAGAAAGATATTAGGTAACTAACACCAGAGAGCATATGAGATGTTCAAAAATGGCATAACACTGTTTTACGTGTCACTTAGACTAGAGGCGAATAGTCCTCTAAAATATGGTCAACTGCTGCAGCCGCTATAACCAGTGCTACTGTAACGTCAGGACTGCTGTGTGGGGAAGTGTTACTCTGCCTCCATTTTATGAAAAAAAAATAAAAAATTAAGGAAACCAAAATGACATCCGCTGAACCAGAATGCACTACTATGGTGGGCAAACACAGGACCTAACATCAGCAAACTGGTGAAATGAAGACTTCCCCAGTCACCTCACGCAGTGCAGTCACTGAAAAATACTCAAGAATGGGCCTCATTACAAGGTTGGCGGTAACCCGCTGGTGCTGCCGGCGGGTTGCCGCCAACCCGGTAGCACCGTTTCCGCCACCTGATATTCCGGTCCCACTGCGATATCACAAGTTGCAGCGGAACAGTAAATTCGACTCCATGGGAATGTGGACCCTGAAGCACTGGCACCGTTGCTAACGGTGCCCGCTGCTTCAGTGAGAGACATGCCGGTAGGGGCCTGAAAACCTGGCAGGTCAGGCCTGCCAGGGGATCCGTGCCCGTACCAGCATTCTCGTAGTATGGCGGTCTGGAAAGGGTGCCGGTACGTTGCTACCGTTATACTTATTTCCGGGCTGCCATACTTGGAATGAGGCCCAATTACCTGTATTCTGGCATTCCATAAATACCGAACATTGAAAGAAATGTTCTGGGGAACAGTAATCGCCGACTGAGCTGAATGTCTAGTGTTAGGGTTCGGCAAGCATCTCTGGTATGTTTCCCAAGCATCGAACCTTCAAAAGCAAGCACCAGTCACCACTCCACCTGGCCACTTGTCTGGCAAAGGTGCCAGGGACAAATCTTTCAACTTTCAACATGCCTCAATAACCCTCTTTTGCACTGCAGTGCAGGAATCTCCATAAGCGAGGAACTGTAGGTGATGTGGCTCACCACCGCTCCACATGTCCTATGGGATACAGAAAACATGGACCTCCACATCCTATCGTCAATGGCTAATGATGCGCGCCCACAATGCAGAACAACTCCTGTCACTGTTAATCAGTTCACCTACGAAAGATGCTGACTACATTACATTCACATTCCTTCTTAGGAGGTAACATACTGAGTGGCTGGAACAGAATACTAAAAAAAGCACAATAGGACACAGCGAACCCATTTTCAGGTGCTTACTAGTCGTAGGGTAGTGGAAGGCCAATTAAACATCAACCAGTTGTATCTCAGAAAGTGGGACCATGCAAAGGTTGACATTGCATACTAGCACAACAGAAACACACAGCGCTCTGCACTGGGGCACAGCTGTTAAAAGTTGTACTTTGGAATACGTGTGTTTACAGTAAGGAATGGGAAATATGATCACGTGGACAATGATGCCACTTTAGGTCACACAGGCGCCTTCTTGATATAAAAGGTGGATTTGTGGGTAGACCATGAAACGTCAAGTATTGCTTATATTTTTTATTTTCGTTTCTGAGGGAGTGCTCTCTGAGATAGGAATAGTGACATTGAGGAGACTTTGAGATTGTGGGGTGTGAGAAGAGCTGCAGCAGGATATGCAGCTAACAGGGGTAGGGGGACAATCAGTAGACTGGTTTCTAGAGTGGACTAAGGAGCAAAGATTTGTATGTATGTATTTATTTACATACAAGGAAGAACAATGCACTTTTGATCGCAGAAGAATGTACACTAGATAAGATATCAGATTTGTTTTTATTTTTTTTATTAAGCATTTGGTTTTACAATTATAAACACCGTAAGCTTACACAGAGATTTAAAAAGAAAAACATGTGAAGCAAAAAGTAAACAAAGAAAAAGAAAAAAAAGATTTCACATCATCATCTTCATCCTTAGCCCACTATAAGACATTTCTTTATAGTTCATTTGGTAATGAAGCAGATCCAATAAATGAAGACATCCACAGAACGAATTAAGGAAAAAGAGAGAAAAAGAAAAGGTAATCGAACCAGATCTTCTAGTTCACCACAGGATATTCATTACATGTCTAAGGGGGCTCATCAGCCTAATCTATGTTTGAAAGGATTTCTTTCAAAAATTCAAGTACTGATAGAACCAACACAGTATTTCCACCTTCTAAAATATCAGGCCACCAGTGGCCCGATGATCTTGTTGCAAATTTCCCAACAAGTCTACCCATCCATTTGTTTCTCTTTTTAATGAGACCTGGGCATTGCATGATCAAATAGTGCAAGGTCTCCTTTTTCTCATCGCACCACCTGCAGGTAAAATCCCTCATAGTCCTAATTTTCCTAACTTCCAAGATTTCTTTCGTCGGCATTAAATTCATTCTGAGTCTCATAAATTCCATTCTCCGTCATCTGCAGGGACATTTTTTAAAGTATTGTCGGTGTTTCCTCTATTACTAGGTGCTGTATTTTTATGTCCATACAATTTGAGGGTGCTTACATTTTCCCTTGTGTATATCCAGTCCAGGTCTAAGAATTTACGTTTGACTCCGGTAGGATTCGTTTTTAATACATCTACTGAAACATTTACTTCAGCTAAGATGGCTAGACAATTCTTTTTCCAGGTGATCAAGTTATGTTCAGATTCTTCACATAAAGCTTGATATAGTAAATGAAAGCCTCCTTTTGAGTTGTTTAAAAGACATTTCCGGAAGAAGGCAAGAGTTTTCCATTGTACTATCGCAAGAAGAGAGGTCAAGCCCAACTCTTCACATAGAAGGTCAAAAGAGATGCATGGAGGGAGAACCAATAACTTTCACCAATATACCCCTCTAGCTTAGGCCAAAGATCCTTAGATATTGGGAGAGTAGAGTCTGAACCATAACTTATAATGGGGATGACCTTGATGTTGTAAAAGTCTATTATTGGCTGCAATGTAAACTTACAGTGTTTTCTAAGGATGATTCTCCCCTGCGAAGTTACATTTCTAATTTTTGATCTAGGGCTAAGTTCCTGCTGCGCCTCTGTTTTACTATTTCTGATCGTGATACCCAGGTAGACAATGCTTGTGACTTCGGGTATGATTTCTCCCTTGAAAAAACATTTTTCTTTGCCCAATGTTTTTTTTGCTGTTTTCCCTGCAAAGGTAAGAATTCTTGACTTGGAGACGTTCACCAAGATATCAGATTTGACGGGAAGCGGTCAGCTTCTTACAAAGGGGTGAAGTTGAGTGACATTCTCAATGGTATGCACTGATTACATCGATTATACAATAATTAATGAAATTACAACGAATACAAAAACAACGAAAACGAAAATAACTAATTTGGGAAAAACTAGAAATGGGGTTGGGAGTGAGAATACTGGTTTTGAGGGTGTGGGAAAAGTATTAGTAAAAAAGGGGGCTTTAGGGAGGGATTCCCCTAAAACAACGGAAAAGAAATGTGTTATTTTGGTATTCGTTATTTTATATTAGTTGAAATGTTATTAGTTGTTTTGCGATTAAATGAAATCACACAAAACCATTCTGACCAGGTTGTGGTGGGGAGTCAATGGAACAGTCACCAGGGACAATGCATAGGTGCATCGGTGGATTTACATAGATTAAGTACAATCAACATGAGACATGTTGCAGGCAGGCGGCACTGCGAGGAGAGGGATCAGTTTTAAATGAAGGGCCAGCTCATGCTGAAGGGGTGGGTGAATGCAGAGGAAGCTTGTAGAACATGCAGGTGGAAGAAACTCAGTACTTTCTGAAGGGGGGGGTAGAGGAGTAGAGGGAGAGTTCCACATGGGGGGTGGAGCAGTAGTCAAGGCCCAAGGGAACAGAGTAGAGATCTCAGTTTTAGCATAGTGAAAGATGAGGTTGGGGTGAATTTTGTTGATCATTTGCAGGTAGAGCCAGGCTGTCCTGGATGTTTGTGTGATAAATATTCGTAGTTGAAGGCCACTCTCAAAGAGAAACCCCAGGTTCTGAGTCTTGTTGAGTAGATAGGTCTGGTGGAAAAGGGGTAGGAGAGGGAAAGACAGAAAGGACAATGGAAGCTGGAAAGATGACATGCCTTATGTAAGAGTTCACAATGAGGAATCTGCGATCCAGCCAGTGACAGATGGTAGAGAGCAAGTTAAAGATATGAGTGGCTCTCTCCAGAGTGAACAAGAGAAAAGGATTGGCAGATAGGCTGTAGGAGAAGCCAAATCCGGATAGGATTTTGTTCAGAGAGAAAGTTCAGAGTGTGAAGAGCCCTGTAACCTGTGGGAAGCGAGGGTACTGAGCAGACAAGGCTGGTCAGCAGCGCTGAAGTCAGCAGACAGAACACGGGAGATGATGGTGGAAGCGAGTGTGGAGTGGTGAGCGCTAGTAGGGGAATAGAAGACCCGGGTACGTGCAATTTCAGTGGCATTCTCACTGTGGAATACAAGTTTGAAGGACAGGGGTTGGCGGTGAGGGAGGGAAACTGGCTGATAATCGGCTGGATGAATAGGGTCTTGGGAGGGTTTGTTTCGGATGGGTAAGATGGCCACCACCTTGAAAGAGGTGGGAAAGGTGCCAGGGCCAAGTGAAAGGTTTACAAGGTAAGGGCAAGAAGGAGGAAGAAAGGGGCCCAACGGCCCTGATCCTTTGTTGCATACATGGATGTTTATGAGCCTAGAATGGATTGGCAGCTTGGAGGAGGGGTGGCAATACTGGGGTGGTGAGAGGAAAGGCCCGTAGAGGTGAGAGGGAGGGAGTTGTGGATGGTGGAGAGAATGAGGAAAGAGGAGGGGGGTTAGGAAAGCAGGGGGGTCTATGACTTGGGTTATTGGTGAGTAAAAGAAGAGGCTAACGTATTCAGCAGAGAGAGAGGGTGGCGTGCAGCAGGGGTTGGGCAGTAGCATGGATGAGGGGAATAGTTTGTGAGGATGAGAGCAGAGAAGCGAGATAAGTGTGGTGTAGTCGCTGGACTTGTCTGATTTAAGAGCAGAGCAGAGAGCGCTGGAAAATGCTTAAACAGGGACCCAAAGAGAGGAACGGCGAAGCATCAGCAATTCACCTCAGCTGTCAGATCAGTGGGGAAGCCCGATGTGGAGGCAGGGGAGGGAGGGAAGGAGGCAGGGAAGGGACAAGTGAGCTGGGAGTGTTCGAAGTGGGGGGGACTATTGTAGTCACAAAGACTTTCTCAATGGAAATGTGTCGGGTGGAGCAAGAGAGTCATTTTTGGATTTGTATTAGAAGATGGGTGATGTGGGGGAGGAGGGTGATGAGGGAGGCTGGAGAAGGAGAAATGCTGGACTCAGGGAGCGGTTGGATAGAGATGGTTCAATGTCAGGGAGCTGGGAGAGGAAGAAAGGAAGATGAAGTAGAGTGAACTATCGTGTTGTTCAATCGTGGTCGGCCACGGTACAGTCAAGCTGAAGACAGTGGTCACTGGACACGATTTTGGAGGTGATAGTCACCCATGAGCACAATGCAGGCCTCTGAGTGGAGGGAATCTAGGAGAAGAGGGGTCTGCAACCTTTGGCTCTCCAGATGTTTAAGACTACAACTCGCATCAGCCCTAGCCAGTCTAGGCAATGGTTAGGGTATCTAGGGAGGTGTCGTACAAAGCATCTGGAGAGGCACAGGTTGCAGATCCCTGTAGTATAAGTACAAGAACAGAAAAGGAGGAGTTCAGATTGTGGTGGGAGGGGCGATAAATGAGGATAATGGTGAAAGGGATAGGTTAAAGGAGGGAAATGGCCGTGAGTTCAAAGGAGGAGGCCAGAAAGTGAGGGGTGGGTGTCGATGGTGAGGCCTTTTCCACCATGAATAAGATGGATAAATGGGGGTTCAAGAAATTGAAAAAGTCACTGGAAAAGAAGGTTTTGTTACAGACTGATTGGCCGTTCCGGAGCGCAAGCGTGAGTTCAGTAGGAGGGCAGGAGGACGTGTTCGGTTGGATTGTGCTGTCAGCAGTTAGTGGAAAACGGATTAGTGCTTTCATGGGTGGCCACTATGTGGGCAGAAATTCCCCCACCCCATCCTGATTATGAGGAAGCAAACCAATCCAACCCATCCTACGGCTGAACAGTGCATTTCACAGCACCTATGTTTTTTTTTATTTTTTATTTTTTTAGTTGTATAACAACTTTTCAAATATTTTGTGCATACAAACATAAAATTAATTTCATTACAATATGTTTCGTTTATAATCAACCCATCAATTAAAATTGACAATTAAAATTCACTATTAAACTTAAAATTATACTGTATTTCGAGATCAACCGAGAACACTTCAGACATCTCTTATTATTGCATTACAATAAATTTGAATCATCATCACCCACTTTCCAGGTTTCTGCTCTTACTGTGGTCGGGACTGTGATTTCTAAAAAGTGAACAATTGCCACTGTTACCGCTATTCTCGGGCAGGAGAAAATTAATTGCCAAATTTCCTGATGGTTCAGTTGTACTGTAAAATCAAAGACATTTTGGAAATATTGTGTGCGATTTGCAGTAAGAGCAGGACATAGCACTAATAAGTGTTTCAATGTTTCCGGCTCACATTCGTTTAGACAATGCCAGCAATACATAACATTTTTAGAGATTACTTTCCTTCTCACTATTATTTCACGCGTGTGCCACAAATTGAGCCTGAAAGGCATATATTGACATTGGATGCGCGGCGAGGGACATTTGGTCAGATATTCAGCCATTTGCCTACATCTTTTCATCCCAAACAATGCTATATCGAAATCTTTGTACCGAGCACAGGCCTCCAAGTTCTGTATCCAATCAGATTGGAAAAGTTTCATTTTGGCTTGCCCAGGATTGTTCATTAACAAGTCTACATCAATGGATGCCTCTGCCATCGCATTGAATGTGATTTTACACCAAGTTTTCGACAATGTGTTGGAGTTTGACAAAAGATGTTTAGCAACAATGCTTAGGACATTATGCATTTGTGTACCCAGTAAACATTTATGCAATAAAGAACACATTTTCCACAAAATTTGAGAATACAAAGAAAGAGACCCTAGTTCATATCGGATCATAGGCAACGGGGTGCAGTTAGGTAGACACAATACTTTTTTCCAAAAGCTGGACTCTAATTTATTCCACTCCTCTTTTTTCACAATGCAAAAGGCTTCCATACCGTATATCAGGATTGGCGTTACTTTCATCTGATAAAAGGATAGGACATGCGATAGAACATGCTTGAGTGAAAATTTCCCAAACCTACGTGCTAATATTTTTGCTTGTGATGTTAAAGCTCGTAATTTGGATTCTAGTTCCAGCCTGTGATGGTCCTGATTGTTTGTATTTGAAAACATAATACCTAGGTATTTATAATGGTCAACAACAGTCAAGCTTATGTTTTGTATTCTCCAACAACATTGTTGTTTTCTTTTTGGGATTTTACTGTTCTTGCGCACTACCAGTTGTGATTTATTGATGTTCATAATCATATTATTCTTTTTGGTGCATGCATCTAAGGTTTGTAACCTACTTTGAAGCCCACTAGGAGTTTGAGACAGGATTACCAAATCATCGGCATATAGCAGGTGTCCTTATTTTCTGGTTGCCTAACTTCGGCGCATCACAGATTATGATAGTAAATATGTCACCCATGTCAAGTATAACAAAGTTGAACAGAAATGATGCAAGTGAGCATCCTTGCTTCAGACCCCTCTTGGTGACTATTGATGCTGACAGGAAGCCCTCATATGTTAGTCGTACTTGCATCGTAGTGTTTGTATGGAGTAACATGACTAGGGTTAATATGGATGGTGGACACTAATGTTTTTTCAATTTATTGTGTAGCATTACTCTATCAATTGAGTCAAATGCTGCCTGGAAGTCGATGAACGCCAGATATAATGGTTGGCCCTTTTCAGCATATTGCTGCTTTAGCAAGTTTAGACATAAGATATTTAGAACAGTTCCCAAACCGGACACAAATCCCGCATGGAATGGATTTTTTAAATGATGGTCTGTGACCCATTGATTGAGTTCTTTCAGCAATAGCCTCCCATAGATTTTTCCAGGGACATCTAGCAATGAAATGGGTCGGTAACTGTTCAGCAATTGGCGGTCTCCCTTTTTAAATATGGGCACTGTTATGGCATGTGTCCAACTTTTTGGTATAGCTTGCTCTTGATTTATAGCTGAGAATATCTTATGTAATATAGAGGCCCAAAGCTCTGGCTGTGATTTCAACTGATAATTTGATAACCCGTCCGGGCCCGACGCCTTTGAATTGCTTGCTGTTTTAATCAAATGAAATATGTCGCCTTGATCAAATTCCAGATGGAATTTTTGCATAAACTTATTAACCTCTAGGCATTCACTACCTCGTGGAACGGCATAAAGATCTGTAAAATGTTGAACCCATTTTCGTTCATCAACTGCATTAGCTTGAATCGCAATCTGTGAGCCTGATGCAACCTGATTAATTATCGACCACATTCTTGCTGTGTTTTTAGTGGCAAGAATCCTCAGCATATTGGCACCATCATTTTGATACAATTGGGCTCGATGGTGTCTTACCCAACTTACATAACGATTTCTAATCTTCCTTAGTTGAATCGCCTTCAGATCAGGGGGATTAAGAGCTACGCCGCTCACTTCGGCTCGATATAATCTTTTCCTCAGTTTCAGAGCCAGATCGAATAAATGGAGGTGTGGTTTAGCTATTGGTTTAGCGTATGTTGTTTTGGGCTGCTGGAAAAGTTGCATTGTATTGCTGTATTCTATTCCCAGGTAGCCCCTGCTCCCAGTTTTCTCAGTGTACGAGTTTGTCAAGAAATTGTTGAAGTGTTGTAAACCCTCCTCAGACCATCGAAGGCGATTCAAGCTAGGATTGACACATAGGTGGTTTCCCTGCTGCGTGTTGTCACATGATAAACTCTGATGTTCATTCTCCCAGGTCATTGCCAGACTATTGTGGTCGCTTTTTTCTGAGTCCTGCACCTCAAATCCCAGCACAGCTGGAAGTAAGTTATCATTTACATATATGTAGTCGATTACAGAGTGGTTACTCCCTCGTTTCCATGTCGCGTGAGGCGGTATGTCGGTTTTAAATGGAGGCTTCAATGTTTTATAAACAGGTTACATCTGTGTATTCTCAATTTGTCTCCTTCAGTTTTACTTTCACAACAATTGATGTTAAGGTCACCTGCCATTACTAAAAGGGACACCGTTGTATCAATCTCTACTAGGTCTAAGAGCATCGTCAGGTCCTGATAGAATTTGGCCTCTGCTATTGCAATGCTATTCCAATATTTGTTCAGGATTGCATAGCCCACTTTTCCAATAACTACCTTCACCATGAGCATATGATTGTTTGGCATTGCCCATAATTCCGAAGATGTTACCTTCGTTGTTTTGATGGCAATTAAAAGCCCTGAGGATGGTCTTCCGGAATTGTGTTTGTGTGCAGGATTTAAATAGAGTCATGATTATCCCATACCGGGACTGACGTTAGCCATGTCTCTTGTAGTAATATGATATCATTGGCTCCCAAATTACTACTGTTGTTAGTAAGTAGGTGGGTGAAGCCTCTTGTATTCCAACTCAAGAGTGTGGCTATGTTTTTTTTACTTGATCTGTCTAGGTATCGTGACTTAGTTGCTTATTTGCATTGGCAGGTGTTGAAGTTTTGTTGTGTGACTTTTTCCCTCATCTCTTGAGCTAAACTCACCCTGTGTTCATTCTCCTGAACCTGTTCTGCTCTTTACTTTGAGTCAGCAGTTAATTTAGGATTTAGCTCAAATCCCAAGTCATATAATGCCTTTTTCGATGACCAAATTACATTTTGAACGACTCAGGAGTTAAGCTTTCCATCCGTAGTAAACTCCACACAATCTATATCTAAATATGTTATGTCCTCCAACTGTGTTATCCCGGAGAAAATAGCCATTACCGACCTCCTGTTTAAATCATATTGTACACAAGGAGGTGGGTGGCAAGCTAATGTCAAAGAATATATTCCCAGGCGTTTTTGTTCTAGTTTAGAAGTGAGGTTTGATTTTTCATTTTTTTTTTCCTCCAGGTGTGGCTGGCTCACGATTGGGGGTTTATGACTGGCTTCAATGGATCTTATTACTGTATCTATTCGATGTAACACTTCTGCTGTCATGTTTGGGCTACTGGCTACACAATCATTGTTCCCTGGCTTAGCTACCTGTTGAGTGTTTAGCTCTGTTGCCGGGGCTATGAACAGGCTTCGAGGGGTTGGAAATACTTCACCGCTATGTGTGGTAAGCCGGGGCTCCCCTTCTCCCTCGCTAACCCTGCTTGCGTCCGTCATAGTGCCAAGCTTACCTCGCGAGGCGGTCGACTTCAACACCTCCCTCGCTTCACCCACCTCAATGAATTCTGGGACTCTATGGCCAGCCATGTAAGCATCCACGGCTTTTCGTATCTCTTGTCTGTATTGATTGGTTGCTTCTAGGTCTAGAGATTGCGCTAATGCTATCGCCCCCGCTCTAGGGCAATCAGGTGTCAGAATTTTTTTCGTTTGTTTATTTGTTTTCAAATGGTACTCTGAGTTGCCCTTGTCAATATGCTGTAACAAATCATCTAAGGGAGAATATGTTAGTTGGTTAACACTAACATTTGTCTGACTTTTATTCTTTTTCACTAATGCTTGCTGTGCAGTGGTTGCGCTTTTCTAAGGTATGTTGATAACCCTGAAGAACTGCTTGGTGCCCGTTGTCACCCCCTCCTTTCCTTCTTTGAATTTTTAACTGGCTTATTTTGGGCATTATCCGTGGGTAGCCCCTTTTTTCCTGCATTGAAAATGGTGTAGTCCATTTTTGGAGCTATGGCCTGAATTGTACTAGAGATAACTTCCACTGCGGGCTCTTTGTTTGACGGAGCCTGAGTCGGCTCTGTTATATCATGTATTACTTTTTCAATGCACGGTAATGGTGCAATTGCCTTTTTGAACTTGCCTAGAACTTGTAGTTCACTAACCTTCAATGTTTGACACGCAACTGCTACCCCAGTTGCATTTAGTTTTTTGGGGGGACTAAAAGACAAGAGTCTGGCAGTAAGTTGTTGTTCAAAAGTGTCCTGCCAAATTTGCATGTCTTTCATATTAGTTGACTGCTTTGAGAGTTTGGAGTCAATGGACTCATACAATTTACCTAACACTTGGATAGCCATATTCATGGCATGAAGTGTTACTTCAAGTAGCTTCCCATTGTGCGTTCCACTATTCTGGTCCGTACCATTTGAATGTAAATTCTGTGCTCTCCTGGGTTTTGGCTGCATAAATGAGACGCTCAATAAAGCTACTGTTCTCATCCTCTGGGGAGTCAAACATCATCAGTGATCTGGACAGATTATCTGGGAGAATTTGTATGGAAAATGCCGTTCCCTCCAGATCTAAATCAATAATTGCAGCATCGGCACTAGGGCGATTTTTTGTTTTGGCTAGCGGCGATTTCGCCGTTGGTGGTATTGCCTTTAAAAGGATGCTGTCTGAGATCGATGTTCCTTCTGTGATAAAAATCGGATGGGCCTGTGGCTCAGGAATTGTGAGTGTTGTGGCGACAGGGGCCAGTTGGTTTGTCTCCCGTGTTTCCTATGCTGTGCTTGTTGTTATGGAGGAGAACCGGACGCTTGCGGCCACTTGTTCTAATTGAGACCGCCCGCCCCCACATCAGCTATAGATCTTTCTCTGGCCTCTTTCCAAAAAATACATATATCCTTACAATTTCCAAGATTCGGCGAGGCCATGCCTCTTTTGTTCGCCTTCCCCGAACGTGGGGTAGAACATGTCATACTCGCCGCACGTTGACTCGGCACAGGAGTCAATAGAATTCTTTCGCCTCTGACTGCCTGAGAACCTATCACTAGAGGCATGTCGGTTTTTAAAGTGCGAGGCTGCATCTTACTTTCTGCTATGTGAGGGAAGTACCGTGAGTCCCCCAGACCTCTCGACACCGAGACAAAGAGGTCAAGAGGTACTTCACAGGTACTTGCGCTTGGTGCGTGTGCGCTGGTGCACGAACACGGATGTTTATATAGGCTTGTGCCAAAAAAAAGGCAGTGTGCCCTCTGACGATACGCTGTCTTGCAGCTTTTTTAAAGATGTTATTTTGCTAGTAGCAAGTTCTAAAGGTAAATAAAATAAAATTAGGACAGGGTACGAGTAGGTAATCAGAAAGTCTCTAATTAAGCTTGACAAAAGCTTCGCCACAACGTACTTTTAAGATTGTCCAATTTGAACGTGGTCAGTCTCTCTTCAATCCGGCAGCCTGCGAGGTCAAGAGGTACTTCACAGGTACTTTGGCCTGGTGCGCACGCTGGTGCGCGCACACGGATGTTTATATAGGCGTGTGCCAAAAAAGTGGGTGTGGCCTCTGACGATACGCTGTCTTGCAGCTTTTCTAAAGATGTTATTCCGCTAGTAGCAAGTTTTTCAAGATTGTCAAATTTGAACACGGTCAGTCTCTCTGCAATATGGCAGAATTGCATATGGAATTGCAAAAAGTCATGAGATTTACAGGCAGCTTTACACATATAACATCTCAGTAACATTCACTCAACTTGCTGAGCTACCTTGCTAGCTTTTTACTTTAAGACGTGTCACTCTACCTTCAAAAATTAAACATTAGATATGGATCCTTGTTCTACTCAGAATCACTGCATTACCAACAGTGCAGTTTATGTACATGACTTTAAAACATAGTGTTTCATCGCCAGCCACACTGACACTGCACACAGTCTCATTTAGTATGTACAGCCAGAAACTGAAAACTGGTAACATCTCTATGGGCAAAGAGTGAGTTTCCTGTCCCCATTGTTGTAGAACTAAGGCCCAACTGTACTCAACGCCTTTGGGTGATATTTCATCTGTTAAATACACTCTTTCACTACCTGTCATTTGAAACTGATCTAAGAGTGATATCTTTTCTGTTAAACTGATTGTTTTTGACTGCATAATATTTGATAATGTCTGTTTTAGTTAAAAGCACGCATTTTCTTGCTGAGTGCATATTAGTAGGCGGTTAAACTATGAGTAATGGTTTCTCATTAAAAGTATGCTGTCTCTTGCTTGCATGCAAATGGTACATAACAACAAGCTGCATGCTGTTATCAAACAGTGACTATCACATGTATATTCCAGCAGGTAAACTAAAGACTTCTCAATTTAGAGCATATCAGGTGTGTGATGCTAAACAAGTTCTCAACATCATTAATTATATTCTGGTACTTATAAACCTGGATTTGTAGTCTGAAACTAACACTACAATTGCTGGTCAAGAATACCAAATGAAGTGTGTGGAAAGCAAGGCCCTGAACAGGGTACTAATCAATGATATGGTATGATAAGTCATTTATAACGCACCTGTACACAAGTGTTTCTAGGCGTGACTTTCTTTCTGCGTGATATTATATCACGTAAAGAAGCAGCCGTAGGTTAGTCCTCTGCCCTCGTAGCCATTCCTCCAGACTGTTGGTATATTTCCAGGACTAAAAAGGGGCCGGAAGAAAACTACATGTCTTAGTGACATGTAGTTATGTGATCACTAAAGTCGACTGCCTTCGTCTCCCTGCTGTCGAACAACTGCAAACACTTAAGGGTAGTGTGCGGGTAGAAGTGCCCAGCTAACAAAAGATAATATCCATTGCTGCACGGGCAGGATTATTGCACATACACCCCCATCCCCTGCAAGAGAGATAATGAGGCTTAGTGCAGCAAAGGGCACCGAAAAGGCAGTGAAACTGCAGCAAGCTACCCCTAAGCCTACACCTTAACCTTCTAACCCTCTGTCGCCCCTCCACTCCCCCTGAGCTTACTTACCTCACCCACCTCTGGCTGAGGTAAGTAAGGTCAGGTGAAGGGGGTAATATAAGTAATTTTTTCCATGTATCTAACCAACGTAACCCAAGACAGCCAGAGTAATTTTCCCTTCCAAGGTGGACCCCAGAATTCTCTGTGAGTTAGTTAAGCATAAGGTTTTAAAGCTGACCCCTCATTGTTTATCTGGGCCTAGTATAGGTGTTGCCATGCAAAGGAACCTGGGTAAATAAAGGATTTTGTGTTGCATGATTTCAGACTAATTAAGCGTTCATCTCTGACATCCGTGTGCAACCTGAAGTCACACATTTAAATTCTGCCAGAGTCCACTTGGCTCTTCATCCTTCAGAAGTTGATGAATTGAGTACCTTCAAGATTCTCCTTCTCTGTCCTATCAAACAACCTGTGGAACTCAATGCCCAGGCGACCGCCGCACAGATGACAATCACCTAGTCTTCAGAAAATCTCTCAAAACCTGTCTGTTCACCAGGTCGTAACAGACAAACAAACATGCCGCCCTCTGTAGGCAGTATTAGGCAGAATTTTCAACCTCCATCCATGCCAGGTTACAGCAGTAAGGCTAACCAGAACCACGCAGGTGAACGAGAATGGTTGCACAACTCCCAAGGGATGGACCACTCACATTTTAACAACATAGTAGCCATCACAATCTGGACACAAAAACTGATCAGAGAACTTGTGGACTCACATACAGCGTTTAGCGCCGAAAGCGAGTTGCAGCGCTTTACAATGAAGACTATCCCTCACGATGACTACATCACTGAGAAAAAGGATGTTACCCCCATGAACCTCCCTAGATCCGTTTTGCTGGCCGAGGCACCCACCAGTGACTCAGAGAAGCCTACACCGAATAATGATTGTCTGGCAGACAGCCTATCATGCCCCAACTTCCAGAGCCGACAGGCACAACGAAAGAAGGCACTGAAGTAAGGCTGCTTGTCAGAGCCTGTCTGGACCTGGAGACCCGAACACTAAACGTTACTCCATGCGACCGTGCTGTGTTACTGCTTTCCAGAACTCTCCTACCATGTGGCGTCAGACTACGGTCCCCGACACAGGTAAGTGCTGTAGAGCCCTATATAGGCATACCTCTAGCAACCATGATTGTGCTGCACCCAGCGCACCTAGTCTCCTCGCCTCACCCTAAAGAGTCTTCCTGGCCCGACTACCTCACTTGCTGAGCTCACTCGATCCCACACATTGTGCCACACTGCAGCAACGTCCCCTGCTCTTCCTCCAACCTGCCCTCAATATGTTTCGATTGGAGGCGTTACATTCGCCCGTAGGAGTACATCAAGCCTCATCCAAAGAAATCAAACCCAATCCCACCCAGCTCATGCGTAACCAACCCTCTTTACCCCCACTCCACTTGCCAGACACCCCACCCCACTGCCTGGGGACAAACTGCTCAACCTCTCACTCCAATGTAGTGAATGTTCTACCTGGCAATAGTGGACACCCAAGAAGGAGTTAACCAGGAATTTGCAGAGTATTACAGACGCTTGTATGGAGATGATGAGGAAAGTGATTGTAAAGAAATGGTAGAAACACTGGAGGACATAGGACTGCCTCAGATCAGTGCTGAAGAGCGAGAGGAGCTGGACGCTCCGATTACTTTAGAGGAATTGGAAGAGGTAGTGAGGTAGTTTCCCACCAGCAAGACTTCGGGGACTGACAGACTCCCAAGCAAATTTTATAAAACATATAAGGATGAGGTGCTTCCCCCGCTTTTGGAAATGCTGAATGAAGCATATGGAGTGGGAAGGCTGCCAGAGTCCCTCAGGGAAGCGATAATTATACCGCTACCAAAACCTAATAAGCCTGGTCACAACTGCGGCTCATACAGACCCCTATCAATGCTAAATCAGGACAGTAAAATATTGACAACTGTCTTGGCAAACAGAATGAGGAGGGTTATTGGTAATCTAATACATCCCGACCAGACTGGCTATGTCCCAAACAGGAACATATCCAACAATCTTAGGTGACTCCATCGTGTCGTTGAGCACGCAAATGAGGACGAAAGTGAACTGGCAACTGTATCGTTAGACGCAATAAAGGCCTTCGATTCAGTCAAATGGCCGTGGCTGATGGCGGTCTTGGCTGGCTGTGGGATAGGGCCCGGGTACCTACAGTGGGGTAAAATGTTATATAGCGCGCTGCTGGCCAGAGTTAAAACAGGAGCAGTGATATCAGAGAGGTGGCAACTTCGTAGAGGCACTAGGCAGGGATGCCCGTGGTCTCCTATGCTGTATATTCTAGCCCTAGAACCCCGGCCATATACCTGAGGCAACAGTACGACCCGAAAGGCATCGCTGTAGGACGGGAACCGCATTTAATCTCTTTGTACGCGGATGACATGTTGTTGTATTTACGGCACCCGGAAGAAAACCTCCAGTACATTCTGGAAGTGATGGAGAGATATGCAAGGCTGCCTGGTATAGCTGTGAACCCCCAAAAATCCTGAATATTCCCACTGGGCAGGTATAAAGGGATTCCGTTAGAACAGCTACAGATACCATGGGAGGTTAGCACGTTTCGATATCTTGGGATAGATATATACCATACGGTGGAAGAGGAACACCAGTATAATACAGAGGAAGCGATCAAGAAAATTGAAAATAGCATGAATTTCTGGGCGAAGCTCCCCTTGGCGATGATGGGGCGAGGGGCAATGTTGAAAATGGTGGTCCTACCAAGACTCTCATTATTTTGGGAACCTCCCATACCTCATAGCAAGGCGGTTCTTTGTTAGGATAGATGGCATGTGCAGGGATTTCCTTTGACATGGGAGAAGGAATATATATATATATATGACACCCCACAGAATAGCCAAATTCAAAAACGCAGGATGACAAGCATGTCCCAAACGTGATGAGGAAAATGCCGGAATGGTGCATATGTTCTGGTCATGCCCAGTCATTGAGCTATTTTGGGGTGAAGTGGCACACAGGCTAGCCGTAAAAGGAATCAAGATTGTGGTGGACACTGTGTGGGCCTGCTTTATAGGAGGGTTTCCGAGACCACGTAAACTCAAGCATGTGAGTAAACTAAAGGACCTAGCGTATGCACTTGCAAAGAGGAGAATTGCTATGGGGTGGAAGGCATGCCATAGACCACGAATAGAAGTATGGTGGAAAGATCTACAGGAATGAGCTGAAGCAGAAACTGCAGTAGGGCAAGAAGCAAGTAATGTCGGGGGGAGGAGGAGGCTGAGACCCTGATAGCCTGGAAACAACTAATAGCAGAGTTATTTAGGCTAATGCGAGACCCAACGGAAACCATGGAAGAGGAATCCCTATTACAAGGCGCATGAATTAGAACAGGAAAGGGAGTAGGCTCAAAAGGGGGCAGGGGGAGAAGCAGTGGACATGATGAAGCGATGTATATTTAAAATGTTATTATATGCACTGCAAGTTTGGTTTGTATTGTTTGTTGAAATAAAAATTATTTAAAAAAAATGTTCTACCTGGCATATGTGTCTAGTGTTAGGGAGAATTCTCAGAAATGTGCTTATTCCCTTCATTTTAGAGACCCCCAGCAACTTTGCTGGATTTTGAGGACTTTGTTTTTTTTCACTGGTGGGAGTGTGAGCCTTTTTTCCCACTCATGTATTTTGATATGTGTTTTACTCTTGTGTTCTTTGACTATGGAGTTTTAGATAACTCCATAGGCATCATCTTTTCATTGTTGTGTCACCTTCAATGCAGTGGCACAGGGATGCCCTTTGGGCTTCCCCAGGTTTAAATACCTTCTCTGGGATGAACTACTGTTCCCCAGAGAATGTAAAGTTAAATTTACTTTACTCGTCTTTTTAAATTCATTGACCCAGCACACACTATCTTCCTATAGAGTGCTGTAGAGTGCTGGAGGCGTTACTTAGTATCCCATAGTTCTAAACACTCTTGTAGTCGTCAAAAGCTACCCTTTGCTATTGATATGGCTGGTGGCAGTGGTTTGAAAACGAACTACCATGATTTTTCCCGACTGCGAACCCCGGTAGCTAAACATCGGGGCCACCATGTTTTTCAATATGGCGCCCAAGACCCCTCTGTAAAAACAGACGCTGCTCATCTTTTTTCGCCGTTTCTTTGTGGAAGGCTCCTTCTGGTGTTTAACTCTGCGCGCCAAACCAGGTTTGGTCCCTTTGTTCGTGACCAAGTCTGATGTCTGCCCCTGGCGTCTGAGTGTCTGGGGTGGGCACGAAGTGAGGGAGGTGCCCGAAACTCCCTGTGCTTGGTCTCCTAGGAGACCCAAATGCACTCTGGCATGATTGGCTGGCTGACAGTCTGGCAAGGACAGCCATCCTGCTGGGGGAGTGACAGCTAGGCTGGATTGAATCGGAGAAAACTGTGTAAAAGGCGAGTCTCCAGGACCGGAAGGCAGAGTCGACCACTGGAACAAAAGAACTCGAAGACGAGCTGGAAGAGGACAGCTGCTGCAACCACTGGACCGTTGGTTTGCCCGGTGAAGCCCTGCTGCACCTCCGAATCGTCAGATCTCCATTCGACAGAAAAGCTCCTTCAAGGACGGCTTCTTCCTTTGAGTTGGTGGGACCAATCAGCTCAGAAGGAAGAAACCTGGATACCATTCTCAATGCTGGTTAAGGTTTAGCCAGGGAGAGGGAAACCAGTTTGTGTCTTGAAGCAACGGCTACTAAACCAAAGTGACTCAATTTTGTTTGCTCCGACGACGATCCTGCGCAGTGCAGGAGTCCCCCGACGTCCTCCCTCTTGTCCCAATGACTGAGGCTCAGGAACAGCGAGATCTGCAGGAACTGCCAGGAACTAACGTCTTCAGCTGCATCTTTTTTGCTTCACATTAAGGTACTGTGCCATCCGGTTGAGAGATCCTAACTCTCGCAGTGAAAATTCGTGACACTTTCCCAACTTGCAGGCCTAATCAGCTTGTGACCCAGCATATCATTTGTTTTCATATAAACTACTTCTATAAACGTTTACAAAGACTTCTCCATCTGTACCAGAACTGTCCTGTCCTATCCAAGAACACTAGACTATTGACTTTGGCCTGGCCTATTGAATTGAACTCACCCTCCTGGTTCACCAAACCTTTGCTTTGACTAAAATAAGTCTTTTCTTATCCATTGTACAAACTTATGTCTTTCTACTCCTATTGAAAGTAATTGAAGTACCATTTGGCTCCTTTTTCAGGGGAGCTCAAACTGTCCCTACAACTTACAGTTTGTTACTGTAGTGCATTGGTGTTTAATATTGAGTTGATTTCTACTAGTGAATGTTTTCTAAATGATTATGTAAAGAAATGTTTAAGTATTTTTTACCAAGAAACCTTGAGTGTGAGTGTCTACTTGAACCACTGTGATTGTGATACTTCTGTGAAACTTCTGCTCACATTCCCTCTTGAGATAAGCCTGGCTGCTCAGCTCGCTACCAAAAAGTGTGTGGTACAGACTTATACCAAAGGTTGGTTTTTGCTTACACCTGTAGTCCTAATTGTGTGTAGTGTTCCCAGAGGCCACTGCATGCAATTCTGCCTAACACCTGGCCGCACTTACTCACCTCCTACATGGCTCAAACACCCCCACATCCCACCTTCCACCCTCTCACCTCCAGCCACGACCCCAATGCACTCTACCCACTCCTTCAGGACATTGCCACCCATCTCCCAACCATTCTTCCTATTTCACCTAGAAGCATTCTTTCAGACCCACGCATCAGGCCATCGCCCTTCTTCCCCCGAGCAAATACTGTCTCACTGACTAATACTGTGCACATCTCCACCTCCCTTGTACAACCTGTCACAACCACCCCCTGCCCAATCTAAGAAACACAGTCCCACTAATTCATACTGGTGCCCTGCCATCTGCGCTACCCAAGCCCACGAGTGCCTTGCCACCTGTGCTACCCAAGCCCACAAATGCACTTCCATCTGCACTAACCAAGCCCCTGAGTGGCTTGCCACCTGCCCTACGTAAGTCCACAAGTGCTTTGCCATCTGCACTGCCTAAGCCCATGAGTGCCCCAGCCATCATTTATAATCAAGCCCCCACCTACCTGAACCACTCTATCACAAAGAAACAGCGTGGTCGCCTACTCCGCTCCTCCAATCAACTAATCTTAGAAGTCCCTCGCTATAAACTTGCCAGAGCAAGGGGGTTGAGTTTCAGCTCTACGGCCCCTACCCTGTGGAACTCCCTGCCTCCTCATTTAAGAAAGAAGCCCTCCCACCCAGCATTCAAGAAACTGTTGAAAACGTGGTTATTCAATAATTATGACTAACACCTTAACTATGAACTGTCTAATATGCATTGACTTATCAACATAATGACTTGTCTCTCTTGTATATGTTACTAAACTGTACGAACGCGGTGATACCTGTGGGTATGGGCGTTACACACATGTTAAAATAAATAAACAGGACGTAATAGAGGATGACCCAGCCTCATTGACATGTGCAACAACACTTAAATCTCGAACACCTTGTAGATTGGAACCAGGGTCAGTCTTCCCAACTTTATTTCCATATCACACATACGCACTGATACCACCCCATAATCATCATAAAATAGAGCCCAGAACAGTAACAACCCCTCATCAAGGTAGACAACAGTGTAGCTTGAACTCTACAGATTCTGTATTACCCTAAACTTCAAATAGTACTCCTCATGAGCCCAACATTGTAATCCACTATCACTTTTAAACTACACAGAAGGATTATACCACATACAGAAGATGTATGACTGCTAGCACTGTTTCAATCAAAGGAACCTTCAAGAGCAGCTCAAAGCTCATGGCACGCCCTGCTATATCTTTAGCTTTATCACATACTGTTCTCTGCTAGGGGCTCTCCCAGTGTCCCAGTGCTGCCATCTAATAGATCTTGAATGTGTCAAAGCCACAAACCACATAGAACCATAACAGCGCTGAGGACCTTAGGACTTAAGCCTACACTCATCAATGCCACATGTTTCGTACCTGCCTCTCCTTTATAACCACCCCCTCTTTGTTTTGGCAAGACCACATGCCAGAGCATCCAACACAGGTTTTAGTGATGCTCTATGCAGGATCAATTTACCTTATATGACATTGTCATTAATGTGGGTAATAATACTTATTATAGCACTTAGAAGAGGGGAGTATCTGCCATGGGCACTAACTAAATAATGGCCTTGGATTAGATGGAACCTTGTTATGGGTTATCTGTTTAAAACACTGAGTGGCCCTTTAAGTAAGACAATTGAACTGTTATGTTGAAGTTGTAATATGAAAGTTTGGCTTGATGACGTTTGGGGTGCTGTCGGTTGGTCCTTGAAGGTGCCAGATGAAAGGGGACGGTGGGGGAGATTGTAGACTATTAATTTCTTCTGTTATGCAATTTTTCCTTATTTGTTTCCACATAATTATGAATTGTGTTCAATGTGAATCAGATAGTGAAACACTTGTAAGACTAAATGCATTTGAAAGTATTTTTATGGTGCATATTAACTTGGTGCAAACATTCTATTGTCTTAATTATTTTATTTAAATGCTTTAAATGCTATGGTTTACATCGAAACCTTTTTGAATATATTATAAAACATCTCATGAAACAACAAGAACATATCGTTAACAATATCCAATCAAGTACAAAGATTAGAAATATCATATTAAAACGTCCATTCCAATTCATTCCAATTCAAGCTGTGCTCATTACGGCTCATCAGTGACCCAACCAGTTCTTGAATGATGAACGTTTTTCAACCTGATTCCATACATTGTAAGCTGCTTGGCTGATGACCCTAGATAACATGAGTGAGCTTCCTTGTGGCCTCAAGTGAATGCATGAAAACCTATAACCCCTTTGATATACTTCCTCCAGTTTAGGGCATTGTGTATGTAAGTGCTTTATAGACTCCAGTTCCACTCCACATACTCTACAAATACGTTTTGTTCTGGGTGTACGCATCCTAGCTCCTGTCGCACCCAGGGCGGGCAAACTTTTGAATCTTAACCACAGTCCAAAGTATTGCAAACTTTTATCATTGAACAGTATCAGTTAAGGAAAGGGGGGCAAATACGAGAAAGGTTGCTTATCATACATTTTTAAGGATACTTTCCCCTCCAGATACTCTATGTTTTGGGGCCTGTCCCACTCGGAGTCCTTCTTTTTTTAGGCCTTCTTCACAACTGTTATATTTCAGACAGGTCAATTTTCCAATCAATCACAGCGTGGAAATCTTTACATGCCTTGGGGGATTTGACACTTTTCCCCATACCAACCGTTCTGTGTTTCAGCCTGATCGATTAAAATCTCAAATAGTAACAAACTTTGCTTCACCTTAATAGAAGTCTCTGGTGACACCAAACACAACTCCATCCAGATAGCTTCCATGAGTAAACACTGGGGCACGCCTAATGTGCTCCTCCACGACTTACCCTCCAATACTTTCAACCATTTCAATTCTTTGTCGGTATATATTTCAAGGCTATATAGTATGCTAGGTATTGTGCTTATATTATAGGCTTGACGCATACCACCACAGAATATCCCTCGCTTGTGCAAACAAAACTCTTAATCAATCCGAACTTACTTGTTGGTTTTGAAAATGTGTACTTTTTCATTTGATCCGCTAAGCAAGTATAGGTCAGTAACGCCGCCCGATAGACATGATTTGAAACCACCACAATATCTTAATTTAAAATATTCCATTTAAAATTATCATACGCATATTTGTTTCCCACTATCATAATTTGTGTTTTCAATTTTCTCATCTCAAGACCATTTTCCTTTGGATACTTATACAATGCAGTCAATGATCACTGCAAGCCTATTGGTGTTCTATCCAGTAACACTGTATAATCCCCATACATCAGCCATTAGACTGCATGGGTACCAACCCTTGGGGGGCTGTATTTTGTATAGCAGTTCTCAAATCGGCCATTTACAAATTAAAAAGCATGGGCAGGATTCCAAGATGGCGGCTGGTAGAAGGTAGACGTACCAGTCGCGCGCTCCGGCTCCTCGAAGAGAAATTTGTGCGGTCCACCACGAATCGGATTTACCGCAGGCTTGGAGGAGACCCCTGGGCGCGTTTGCGGGAGGAAGCATCCAGACGATTGCCGGGAGGAGGTCTGATCTGCGGCGCGACGTGAGCCCCTGGGTGGGTCTGGCCTGCGCTGTTGCTGAGAAGCCCGCCTTTTGTGGAGCAGAGCCAGAGGAGGGGCGCCCAACGGGCGGCGGGCGCTCCCGGCTGGGTGTCGCCTGGTTGGGGGGGTTCGGGGCCCGGGGGCCGCGTTGGAGCGAAGTGCGGAGACCAACAGCTACAGCACCAGTGAGCGGAGGGCGCTGCGGCTCCGGCCGGGCGTCCCTGCACTGGCAGAAGCAGGAGGGAGAGGAGGGACTGGCCGAGTCCCCGCCTGCAGGACAGGCTTGGCTGCCGGCTCTCAGAGGAAGACGCATTCCCGAGAGTCGGGGTCCCCCCGGGGGGAGGCCCGAGGCGGGACAAGCAGATCCCTGGCCACCTGGGAGAGGACTGAGACGGGAGAGAGTGGAGGGAGCCACCCCGGCCGCCCCCCCCGGAGAATTGGGGATCGGGGCAGGAGCAGAGACAAAAGGGGCGGTGTGGCCCAGATTCCCCCCTTTCTGGTTTTGGCCCGGTGTACCCCTAGAGGAGTCATCTATGGGGGTAGTTTGAAGCTCTCCTCCAGTGCTAGGAGTGGCAACTGAGGATTATTCCTAGCAGGGGGGCCCCTCCCCGCATTGTTTGTGTGGCAGGAGCCAGAGACTACCTTTTGCCTCGCCTCCTTCACTGTGGCCCCCCGGAGGTGTCACACGGGTGGTCCGCTGAAGTGAGGGCCCTCAGAGCACGGAAATTGCTGTGAACACACATAAAGGCCCTGGTGGAGAAAGCCTTGAGGGGGAGGCTTCTGGAGTATCGCCGGCTTCACTGGGAGGCGAGCGGACAGGCGTTCCCTTGTGAAGATATCAGGGGGAGAGGCAGTCGCATTAAGAGGAGAAGGACTGAAGGAGAGGGGGGCGCTGGGCTGGACCCCACTTGGTGAAGGTCTGAGGGGGAAACAGGGCCGGATACCACTCGGGTGCGAATAATTGAAGTGATGGCAGCACGGAGCAAAGGGAAAGGTGGCAAACCGTCCCAGGACCCGCGGGACCCGCAGAATACCCTCCGCTCCTTGTGGTCTGTGCAAGAGAGAGGTGACGGCTCGGAGAGTAGCATCGAAGGGCTGGAGGGGGGGGGACACGCGGGGGAGGCGCGGGCCTTATCCCCGGTCAACAGGCAGGACTTGGTGGGTGAGATCCAGGCCCTTGTAATAAGTTCAAGACTAACCTGTTTTGTGCAGCAATCAACAAGGCACTTGGGGAGTCCCCTGAGGACCCTGACACCTCCCCTCCCCTTAAAAAGGAAAGAAGGGGTGATGCGAGGGATCCCAGGGAAACCCTCCTGGGGAATAAAACCCTGCAGGAACGGATGTGTATCAGGATGGATCAATTCTTCCCTTGTATGCTGTTCGTCAATACGGGAAGGAACTCCCAGGTTCTAGTCACGGGATCCCGAAAACGTCAGGACTCTAAATAAACAAACAGGATATGAGCCGAGGGACAGACAAGTAGGTAGATCTGAAGAAAACAAGAGGTGGAGAAGTACCCTGTGAGTCAGAAGGAAGAGCCTAACAAAGGTTCTTGAAGAGTCTTGGATGACGGGCGTAAATAGCAGGATAAATGCGCAAGGCTGAGAGAAGGAATAGAAGGAAATGGTTAGTAGAAGCAAGGATGTAGGTAACATGCACCCTAGCTGCGAACTCACGTAGCGTCTGGGGAGAGAAGCGACGCACTGAGCTTTGGATCCGCTGGGCCATATCCGGAATCCCCGGAACAACGTGATGACGTCAGAGGGCGTCTGACTTCCAAACGCGGAAACGCTGCACTGCTACCCCAAGTAAGAGGAGCCATGTTGGAAGAAGGAAAAATAGATAATGCTCGCAACCTCCAGCGTTGCCACAGAGAGCGGCGGTGCCAACGAGCCATGACAGTATGCCCCACCCCTGAGGGTAACACCGCCCGGCTTAGTCGGGTGACACCTGTGAAACCGGCGAACAAGCAAAGGTGCGTGGACGGCGGAGGCCGGTTCCCACGAACGGTCGGCCACCGTGGATCCCTTGGAATGGATCAAATATTGAAGCCGACGTGATGAAATCGAGAATCACAAATACCAGAGACTTGGAATTTGGGACCATCATTCGTAGACACTGGCGGAGGGCAGGCTTTAGAACGACCAAACCGATCTGGTACATGCAGTTTGAGTTGGGATACATGGAATACTGGGTGGATTCTGGACCATGACGGTGGAAGCTGTAATTCAAAGGCCAAAGGACCCTTCATTCCCAATACCTTGAAAGGCCCAAAAAACTTTGGAGACAGTTTAGATGGAACCAAGTGTCTTGGAAGAAATTTTGCAGAGAGGCAGACCAAATCCCCCGGAGCAATCTCAGGAGTAGGTGAGCGATGCTGATCTGCAAAGCGTTTAGAACGTTCTTGAGCTTCCAGTAATGCAGTCCTGGCCAAAAGATGTCCCTGTTGAATGTTGCCCATAAGGGTGTCGGCATCTGGAAATGTTGAAGACTTGAGAAGTGAAGAAGGACAACAGGAGGGATCATACCCATAAGTACAATGAAATGGACTAGTCTTGATAGATGCATGGGGAGCATTGTTATAGGCAAACTCTGCCAAGGGTAACAGTTCCTTCCAGTTATCCTGTGCAGCAGACACAAAGCAACGCAGATATGTTTCCAAAGTTTGATTTAAGCGTTCGTCTGCCCGTTCGTCTGAGGATGATATCCTGAACTTAAGGCCCTTTTAATGCCTAAAGCGGAGCAGACCTGCTTCCAATATCGGGAGATGTATTGAGAACCTCGATCTGACACTATGCTGTCCGAAAGGCCGTGCTGGGAGAAAATGGAATTTATAAAATGTCTTGCCATCTGTGGAGGTGTCGGTATCGAGGGCAGTGCCAGGAAATGGGCCAATTTGGTGAAATAATCGACGGTTACCGTGATGGTGGTGTGTTTTTTAGATTCTGGTAAGTCAACAATGAAATCTGTGGAAATCAGTTGCCAAGGACGGGTAGGTATTTGGACTAGAGCCAACTTCCCTAATGGTTTGCTGCAAGGAGTCTTGGTTTGGAGGCATACCACGCATGATGAAACGTATTCAGTCACGTCCTTCCTTAGGGTTTTCCACCAGAAGTGTCTCAATATGAGCTCCTGAGTGTTAGCTATCCCGCGATGTCCGGCCGTGATGGAATCATGACACATATGCATAACTTCTGTGCGGAGCCGGAGAATAGGGATGTATACTCGGTGATCTTGGTAAAAGCATCCATCTTCGAAAGATAGACCCCATTTATCCGCTTGAAGTCTGATAGAGTCCTTTAAAACACTAGTTTGGGCTGAAATTGAGTGAAGGAAATCCTGAAACACTGCTATAAAAGTAGCATGAGGAAATAGTCTTTCGGTCTGAAAACCAGGCTTGCAAGTCAGATCTCTTTGTGATAAAGCGTCAGCTTGTAGATTACTTTTACCTGGAATAATGGTGAAAGTGATGTTGTAGGGAGAGAAGAAATGTGCCCATCTAGCTTGCCGGCTGTTGCGTGTTTTGGCGTATTGCAGACTCTTGAGGTTTTGATGATCTGTGCGGACCTCGATGGGGTGTTGGAAACCCAAAAGGAGATGTCTCCACTCTTGAAACGCTCGTTTTATTGCCAATAGTTCTTTTTCTAGGACCGTGTAGTTGATTTCGGAGGGAGAAAAGGTCTTAGAAAGATAAGCCACCGGGTGCTCTGGTCCCTGTGCAAGAGCTTGTTTCAGCAGAGCTCCCAAAGCAAAGTGAGAGGCATCCGTCTCTACTATAAAGGGTAGACTCTGGTCTGGGGTCTGCAAAAGTGGAGCCGAAGTAAAAAGGGCTTTCAAAGTTTCAAAGGCTGATTGGGCTTCTACTGTCCATTCAAAGGTCTTTCCCTTCTTTAGTAATCTTGTTAGTGTCAGAACAATGGAGGAAAACCCTGCTATAAACTTCCTGTAAAAGTTCGAAAACCCCAGAAAGCTTTGGAGTTCTTTGATGGTACGAGGAGGAGACCACTTTAGAATCGCAGTGACTTTGCGTGGATCCATGGTAATCCCGGTAGAGGACAGGACGAACCCCAAGTAAGTAACAGTAGTCTGATGGAATTTGCATTTCTCTGGTTTACAGTACAGGTGGTTGCTCCGTAATCGGTGTAATACCTGGCATACATGTTGGTGATGTTCTTCAGGATCTTTAGAATACACTAGGATATCATCAAGGTATACCACTATTGTATGGAGAAGGGGATCTGAAAAGATATGGTCAATAAATCTCTGAAAAACTGCAGGGGCATTCGAGAGGCCGAAGGGCATCACCCGATATTCGAAATGCCCAAAGGGGGTATGAAATGCCGTTTTCCACTCATCCCCCTCCATAATCCTGATGAGGTGATAGGCTCGTCTGAGATCCAGTTTCGTGTAGATTGTTGCCCCCTTAACTGCCTCCAGGATATCAGGGATTAGTGGCATCGGATAACGATTGGGAATGGTGATTTTATTAAGACCCCGATAATCGATGCAGGGTCTTAATTCAACTGAGTCCTTTTTAGATATGAAGAATGACGAGGCTCCTGCAGGAGAGGTTGATTCAGTTATCAGCCCGTTTTTAAGATTGGTATCCAGATACTGTCGTAAAGGCTATCTTTTCTTTCTCTGAAAGGATGTACATCTTCCCAAAGGGAATTGGCTGTGAAGACTCGAGACGAATGGAACAATTGTCTCTTCGATGAGGCGGCAGCTCAGAGAACTGAGAAGAGGAGAAAATGTCCTGGAATTCTTCATACTCTGGAGGCAGAAGGCTGGTTTGGTCCACTATCTTTCGGGAGTTATCAGGATTCAAAGGAGGAGTACAGAACCCTACTGAACTTTCGGCAAGACAGTGTTGCACACAATGCTCCGATCCTAAAAAGATTGAACCGGCTGCCCAGTTTATGAAAGGGTTATGTTGCCTTAACCATGGCAGGCCTAAGATTACGGGATAGTGAGCGGCTTTTATAATATCGAATACAATTTCTTCCCTGTGAGAACCGATTGACATTTTGAAGGCGAACGTCTGCTCTCTAATGGGTCCCGAAACTAGAGGCGTTCCATCCACACCTTCTACAGGTATCGCTATTGCTTTGGAAGATCGAGGTAAATTCTGTGATTTCGCCCATAGATCGTCTATGAACAGACCAGCTGCCCCACAGTCGACCAATGCGGGTACTGTTACAATAGTCTTGTCTGGCAGAGAAAGAGTAACCCGCAGGACTACCATGTCCAGTGATGGAGGTAATAATGTAGGAGAGTGGGAACCAGTACCTGTTACCCCGACCGTAGTTCCCTTTACGGCTGAGGCCTGGCGTTTCCCGAACGAAACGGTCTTCTGAGAGGAGCTATCAGGCATTCGTGAACCGCATGGACGGAAGAACCGCAATACATGCATAGCCCCTGATTCTTCCTGCGGGCTCGTTCCCCGGGAGTGAGAGGACCTCGAGTGATTCCCACCTGCATGGGTTCATCCGGAGTAGAAGTTTTGGGAGAAGATATGAATTCAGGCCCAGAGCGATGACTTCTCCCTTTTTTTCTTTCAGCTTGTCTCTCTTGTAGCCGATAGTCCAGTTGCATGGTTAGGGAGATTAAATCTGCAAGCGTGGTGGGCCTAGGAACCCGCGCAAGTTCATCTTTCAAATCGTCATGTAGCCCTCTTTTAAATAAAGTTATAAGAGCATCATCGGCCCATGACGTACCTAAAGCCATTTGTTTGAATCGAGTGATAAACTCTAAAATACCTAGAGACCCTTGCTTGAAATCTAAGAGTTTCTCTTGGGTGGAAACATTGTACTCCTTTCTTGAAAACATTGCTTTTAGGCTTGCTGTAAAAGCAGGGACAGAATCGAGTACGGCATTATTAGAAGTGACTAAAGGCATAGCCCAAGCAAGAGCAGGTCCTGTTAGATGGGTAATCATGTAACCCACTCTGTCCCTATCTGATGGAAAAAAGGATGTTTTAAATGCAAATTACATGGTACATGCATCCAGGAACTCCCTTAGAGATTGAGGATTTCCATCGTATTTCCCACCTGGTAACGGTCCTGGAGGAATCTCAGAGCTTGTTGGGGGCTTAATCAACATCTGCTGTTTTAGATATGCATTTTCATGCTTCAAGGCTTGTACTTCATGGGACAATCCTTGCACTGCTGTCGTTAATTGCTGCACCTGATCTAACGCTGCTTGCAGCGTTGTCATATTGAAATATACGTATGGGCGTCGCTTGCTGTAATAAGTTCAAGACTAACCTGTTTTGTGCAGCAATCAACGAGGCACTTGGGGAGTCCCCTGAGGACCCTGACACCTCCCCTCCCCTTAAAAAGGAAAGAAGGGGTGATGCGAGGGATCCCAGGGAAACCCTCCTGGGGAATAAAACCCTGCAGGAACGGATGTGTATCAGGATGGATCAATTCTTCCCTTGTATGCCGTTCGTCAATACAGGAAGGAACTCCCAGGTTCTAGTCGCGGGATCCCGAAAACGTCAGGACTCTAAATAAACAAACAGGATATGAGCCGAGGGACAGACAAGTAGGTAGAGAAACAAGAGGTCGAGAAGTACCCTGTGAGTCGGAAGGAAGAGCCTAACAAAGGTTCTTGAGGAGTCTTGGATGATGGGTGTAAATGGCAGGATAAAGGCACAATGCTGAGGGAAGGAATAGAAGGAAATGGTTAGTAGAAGCAAGGATGTAGGTAACATGCACCCTAGCTGCAAACTCACGTAGCATCTGGGGAGAGAAGCGACGCACTGAGCTTTGGATCCGCTGGGCCATATCCGGAATCCCCGGAACAACGTGATGACGTCAGAGGACGTCTGACTTCCAAACGCGGAAACGCTGCACTGCTACCCCGAGTAAGAGGAGCCATGTTGGAAGAAGGAAAAATAGATAATGCTCGCAACCTCCAGCGTTGCCACAGAGAGCGGCGGCGCCAACGAGCCATGACAGCCCTCCACTCCATCTTGGCTAAGACATTCCAGGAGCAGTTCCAGCTCATGCGGGCAGATTTAAACGAAGCTCTGGGGGAAATCGAGCGAGACCTAAGGCAACTAGGGGAAAGTACTGACCTTCTGGAAAAGGGGCTTCAGGATGCGGAAAAGGATACTACTGCTAATAGCAAAGCCATAGAGCGCTTAGACGTGGCTACCCACAACCTGGAGGTACAAATGGAGGACATGGAGAACAGATCCCGAAGGATTAACATACGGGTGAAGTCACTCCCGGAGTCGGTATTGGACATGGACCTCAAACTAGAAATACCGAACCTCTTCGCAAAAATCCTGGGGGAGGCTGCCCCGAGCAGCATTGAGTTGGACCGTGTTCACAGAGTGCGATATAAGTGGACTTTTCCATTTGGCCTCGTCTTTGACTGGGAGAGTCACCAGAAACGGATAACATCTGTTCAGGAGGGGGCTGATGTGTTGCAGATCGACCTGGAGGGGGGGTCCTCCAGCACCGAGGGTTCGGTGGCAAGTAGCAGGCTGAGGCAGAAGGTGTGGGAATGCTTCAACGGTGGGGGCCAACAGGCGGAAGGGAGCGCGAGGGAATGGTAGATTGTCTAGGGAGGGCGAGAAGGTTCCTGGGTAGAGTGGGTAATGCTGGCAAGGGGAGTGTCATGTGTAACAACCAGAGGGGCAAAGGTTGGTGGACCCGTAAAGGTGACAATTGGGCATGGGGATTGGGGGTGCAACAGATTGGGATCAGGAAGGGCGATGAGGCCCGATAGGGGGGAGGGGAAGGAGCAGGGGAAGCGGCTGCTCTGGGGAGTTGGTGAGTGGGATGGGGGTGGTGGGAGGGGATTCTCACCCTAAGTTGGGGATTCGAGGTGGGAGTACAGAGGGGGCAATGGGGTGGGGGTCGTAGCGATCAGTGGGTAGGTTCGGATCTCAAGGGAGTAAGACGCAGAGACAAGGGGCATGGGGGTATTGGAGGCTCTCAAGTTACTGACGAGGGGGAGGACAGGTGGGGCGTACGATGGGACCTGGTGTGACCGGTAGGGCTTGAGCAGGATGTGCGCGTGAATCACCAACTCAGCATTCAAGTGGTTAAGGCATAATGTTAGGGGCTTGAATTCCCCTCTTAAGCGTACAAAACTAGAGCAGTTCACCAGGACTCAGAAACCAGATGTTCTGGCGATTCAGGAGACCCGTCTGCTGCGGAAGGATCAGCATCGCCTGAGGTTGAGAGGCTACTCGCAAATATTGTTTGCATCGGGTCCCACGAAGAAAGGGGGGGGTGGCCTTGGCATTCGGGAGGGGGATGGACTTTCGTGTGAACGATACCCTCTGGGACAAGAATGGCAGGTTTATCATGGTTAGGGGTGAGTACATGGGCACTCCGTACACGATAGCCTCGGTGTATGGCCCAAATGCGGGCCAGGATCAATTTCTCCAAGAGACCTTGGGTATTCTGCAGGGATTTGCTAGAGGGCAGGTGGTTCTGATGGGTGATCTCAACCTGGCTTGGGACAGGAGGGGGGACCGCACGCAGCGGGGGAGTGGTAGAGGAGGAGCAGTGACTTCACCTCACTTAAAAGGACGGTGGGAGGAAGCGGGCTTGCGAGATGTGTGGAGCGCCCTATGGGGAGAAGAGGAGGGATTTATCTTTATCTCAGAAGTACATAGCACTCAGTCACGAATTGATTACATCTGGGTGTCGGGAAGCCTGGTCAGATGGGTGGAGTCAGTAGAGGTAGGCCCCATGGGGATCGCTGATCACAAAGTTGTTCTAATGGAACTCCGATTGGGGGGGCGTAGACAGGGGATGTGGAGCTGGAAATTCCCAGAGACGCTCCTGAGGGATCAGGTGATGAGGGAGGAGATTGATGGTAAGATTCGGGATTTCTTTGTGCGGAACAATAGCGTGTACACGAGCTTAAAGACTAGGTGGGATGCTTTCAAAGCGACTTTGAGGGGGGAACTGATCGCCCTTCAGGCGGAAAGAAATAGGTTATTAAGGGGGTTAGAGATGCAGTTGGAAGGCGAAATTGAGGCTGCCAGAGCACTTCTAGAGGAGAACCCCACTAGAAAAGTGTTCAAGGAGTATAGGGCAGCGGAGGGTCAGCTGAGAATACTAAGGACTAAGAAGGCGGAGGCGGCTATTCTAAGGGATAGACAAAAATTCTATGCAAAGGCCAATAGGGCGGACTTACTCCTGGCACGTTTACTGAGGGGGAATAGGGAGTGGAATGTTATTGTGGCCTTGAAGGATAAGAGGGGGGTAAGGCTCACCCGGACGGAAGGGATTAAGAGGAGGTTGGCGGAGTTCTATGAAGAACTATACTCTTCGCAAAATACGGCGCCAGGTCAACAGAGGGACTTACTTGGGGGTCTTCCGCTTCCACGTCTATCCAGGGACGAGAGGTGCGAGTTAGGCAAAGGCATCACTGAGGACGAGGTCAGAGCCACTATAGCAGCCCTCCCCCGGGGGAAAGCTCCGGGCCCAGACGGCTACCCTGCATCGTTTTATAAGGCTTACTCCCACTTGCTGGTCCCACACTTAACAGAATTATTCAACTCATTTGGGCTTAGAGGCGGGATAACACCATCGATGGAGGAGGCCAAAATAACACTCATACACAAGACAGGGAAAGACCCTGAGGAGTGTACATCTTATCGGCCCATTGCCCTCATAAATACGGAGGCAAAAATATATACTAAAATATTAGTCAGCTGGCTGGAAAAGTACCTGCCCTCGCTGATACATCAAGACCAGACAGGGTTCGTGGCTGGGAGGCAGACGGCTGATAACATTAGAAGGGTAGCCCACATTGTCGAGAAAGCACGGAAGACGACCACTCCGGCGATCCTATTGGCGCTCGACGCCGAAAAAGCGTTCGATCGGGTGGAGTGGTCGTTCCTGTTTTTGGTTATGGAAACAATGGGCCTTGGATCAGAATTCATCAATATGGTTGCGGCAAACTATAAAAACCCTAGCTCACGGATCTTAGTTAACGGGGAGATGTCGCATTCAATTAGCCTTCGACGGGGTACAAAACAGGGGTTCTTTTGTCCCCCCTGCTTTATGCTATTTATCTAGAACCCCTGTTAATAGCTATAAGAGGGGCAGATAGGATTCAGGGTGTACCCTTTGGGGAACACCAGCATAAGGTAGCTTCCTTCGCGGACGATATGCTTCTTATGTTGACGCATCCAAAGGAATCTGTTAGGGAATGCATAGATGTGTTGACAGAATTTGGGGGGGTTTCGGGCTTGCGGAGGTTGAGGCTAATGCACTGAAGGCACTCTCCCCATTCAAGTGGAGCCAGGGCGGGTTGCGATATTTGGGGGTTCGGGTGACCCCTTCCCTTGGCGGCTGGTATGGTGCGAATTACCCCACCCATTTTAAAGGCGATCAAAAAGGACTTGAATAGGTGGAGCAACCTTGGGATCTCGTGGCTCGGGAAGGGGGCAGTATTGAAAATGGTGATCCTTCCCCGCATACTTTATCTGTTTCAGGCAATCCCTCTGTCTGTCCCCATGGGCTTCTTTAAGGAACTGGACCGGGTAATCAAGCAGTTTGTTTGGAACGGGAAGAAGCCACGCCTCTCTTGGCGTCTTCTCACGGCGTCTAGGGGACGCGGGATTTTAGGCAATATCATGAGGCTCTGCTTCTCCAGGTGATCAGGGAATGGTTTGCAGCAAGCTATGACAAGCACTGGGTGAAAATGGATAGGGCAGTTGCCCAACACCACCTGGGTGAAGTATTATGGCTCCCCCGAAGGCAGAGGCCACCACATATATATTTGAGCAATATCACGAAGGGTATGGTAGACACATGGGACAGGGCAGTCGAGAGACGAGGGACCTCATCTTTCCCATCTCCGTTCACGCCGATCTTTAACAACGGGGGCTTCACGCCAGGGCTGGAGAGAGGAGCGTTCTGGAGCTGGGAGGAAGGAGGATGTAGGACCCTTAGAGATATGTTTTCCACACAGGGAGTGAAAACATTTGAGGAATATAAGTTACAATTTGGGGTAGGGGAGGGGGAAAGGCTCAGATACTTCCAAATTAGACACTGGGTCATGTCAACGGAAGTCAGGGAAGCAGCAACACGCGATCTGACACAATTCAAGCGTTTTCTCACAACCCATGATGGTTCCAGAGGTCTTATATCAGATTTATATAAGCTGTTGGAGAGCATGACCCCGAGGGTTACCTGGCCGTATATGAAGAGGTGGGAGCAACGGGGGGGGTGGTGATGGAATGGGGAGACTGGGAAGCTTTGTGGAGATTAATCCCAAAAGTTGCTAGGGCTTCTCAACTGCAGGAAGCTTGGTATAAGTATATCTTTGGTTGGCACTATACCCCTGCCCGGTTGCGAGCAATGTACCCAACAGCCTCAAATGCATGCTGGAGGGGTTGTGGTGAGGTGGGCACAGCAGCACATATATGGTGGGACTGCCCACGTATTAGGCCTTTTTGGTGGACATGGCGCATGCCCAATCTACAGCCTTGGGGTCGGGGTATAGACAAGACCCTCGGGAGATTTTGCTAGGGAAGAATGTTATGGAAGGTGAGGGGCGGAATCGGGGGAACCGCAAGGCAAGAGTGGTTTCCACCCTCGCGGCAATGGGTCTTATTGCTCGAAACTGGAAGAGCCCGGTGACCCCCGTGGAGCAGGACTGGATCAAGAAAATGTGGGAAATTGTTTCGCTGGAATGGACAGCATATGCAGGGGAGGGGAAGTTGGCAAGTTTCGCAGCCGATTGGGGCGAGACACTGGACTATTTGAAGGGGGAGTTTAGGGAACAATGGTGCCCCCAAAGACTGAAGCTGCTGGACTTCCATTTTTGAAGAGGGTGTTAAGGGTCTTCGAACTATAGAGTCTACTTATGCTACGACCGGTGTTGGGAGGGGGGAGGGGAGGGAAATTTTGTTGGTTTTTGTTTCTTTGTATTGAATTTGTTATGTTTTGTATACTGAAATCAATAAAGAGATGTTTAATAAAAATAAAAAAAGCATGGGCAGGGGTACCCAACCCTGCTTCAACCCTTTTATAGAGTGAACAAATTTCGATAGTACGCCAGATTGGTTAAGCCTAACCGCAACTGAAGTGCCTTCGTAGAATTAAATGAAGTATCCCTGGATCAAGTCCCCATGCAGACAATTTCTGCCATAGCTGATTGCGATCTAGGCAGTTGAATGCTTTTGTATACATTATAAAAGGAATATATAAATTAGTGGTTTTCGACAGCAAAGTGTGTCAAATTAAATATGGTAGCACCCAAAAGTTACTATATGTACTCGTACCTTTTCGAAATCCAGTTTATTGAACTGATAGGATCTGATTCTTTACCAGCCATCTGTCGTAGTTCCTTTCAGGAGAAATGTACAGAATATCTTGACTAGGGAATCAAGCATGGCTAAAAGCCTATAATTCTCTGGACACCCCCCCTTTCTCAAAAAAATAGAATAAGGAGTGATTATTTTCAAGTGGAAGGAATAAGGCCCCAACTATGATTTTACGATATAAATCCCACTGTATATTAGACCACGCTCAAAATCTGTTCCACAGGTGTAATGGCCCGGAAATATCATCCTGGTGTACAGATGTACAGCCATAAAGCTCTGTAATAAAACATTCCCACTTACACTCTGGGATAGGGTTAATTTCCTTGGATCTATTCGAATAGAGAAAGCTTTTTGTAAACCACCAGAAACGTTTACCATCATTAGTCCTCAATAGATTAGCCATAATCTGCCCATTTGCCCGGCTGGCCGTATTTTTATACATAGTAAACCCAGTGCTTTTGCTTGGTACGGATGTTTTTAATAAACTGTTTACTACGAGATGAGGGTACCCTTCTTTTTCAGTTTTCCATAATACTGAACATTACTGGTTACCATTCTTTTCTTAGCCTCAATAGTCACATCATAGAACTTCCCCAGGTGGAGTTATCTATATTAAATTTGACAGAGGCTGCTCCCATTCGATAAACCGATAAGCATAGGAGGTTTATTGTTTTACCTACTCTGAACTGTCATAATGTCTATGTTTAATCCAGCTTGGTCAAATGCGTTTGCTTAAGGTAGTTTGGTCTATTGGCCCTTATTTGGTGTGCCCCTAGCCTACCCTCCTTGTTTTATTTGTGCCCACGGGCTTCTTCCACTGTAATATTGATTTCTAGCGACAACGCTGGTAAATGTGCATATCATGACCATTCTGGAAGGATAGTCCCTTTGAGGCAGGAAGAAGACAGAAAACGAGCTGCAGGATTCTGGTGATGGAGAGCCCCCTGATATCATACCTGGAGGACTCGGCTGGACAGGCTATAAAAAGGTATAGGGGCTCCAATCCGAGATACAAAGCAGGATGTTCATCTCTGAAAGGCAGTGCTAAGGGACATCATTCCTGTTCACTAGTGCAGCATATTCTTTTTTAATATGGGGGAGTTTCCGCCAATCGTGTGGCTTGTCGTTTTCTAGCCTTCTGCCATATCCTGAGGCAATGGGCCATCTATTTGTTTTTAAAGACCATTTTATTTTAAATATTTCCATTTATAGTGTGACTTTTTTAAAGTTATCTTACCCTTACCTTCAATATTGGGTGGTCCCACATACCCCCACACCTTTCAAAGAGCATTGCTGGAAATGGAAAATAAATACTTGGGGAACCCTCAACTCTTTGGGGGGAAAGGAGGCAGTGGGCGAGGAGCATGGACCCAGATGAGGTCACGCAACTCAGGATATTGTCTTGGAACCCAACCTGGGCGATTTGCATACAAGAAAAGAGCCTTTGGGAACATAGGAATAACCACAATTTTAAATTTCAAACATGTCTGTAATAGTGATTCAGAAAGAAACTCTTTTAACTGAGTAATGTAAGTTGGACTCTTCTCTTTTTTTGTGGTCAAAAATACTCACCCTAACAAAAAAAGTATTTAAATTGCAAGACATATATATCATGTATTCTGCTTCTGAACAGGCCAGGAGGTTTTTGTCTGTTTCTGCCTTTGTGTTGGGTGCATCCGAGTCGCTTGGGAACATATCCGGGAGTTTCTTGGCAAACCTCTGGGCCTCAGAGTTTTGGCAGCGCTCTGGCAAGACAGACTTTGCTGGAACTCTGCTCTGTCTTGTTCCGGCCCAATTCTCTGTTGATGGCACTGGTCCTCCCTCAATCCAGGCAAACAGAGTTTCAGCAGCCTGTCAGTCCACTACACTAGAATCTTTGGTACACTAACGGTGGCAGATCCAACATTAATATTCTCCCCTATTGCTGGCAGTTACAGAAGTTGCTTGGGCCATGCAGAATACTACCCCACACTCGCACAGGCGAATGAGTGAAACTCTTTTCTATGACTTGTTATGCAATTTTAGAGAATCTTTTATATCACATCTGCTGGCATTTTCTCACTTTATAGGAGCTTCAGGAACTGCAAGCAGTGGGGCAGAGGACTAATGCAGTAAAAGGGGACCAGGGCAAGATTTCTTTGTCACAATGTTGATGTGTGCAGATATAAATGCGCAGCACTATGCTATGTACATTTTATATATTTTGTGAGCTGTCTGGAGCAGTAGTTCATCTGCACTTCAGGTTGCTAAGATGCTTGTTTGTGTGGTTGTCTGTGGGTCGGTCAGAGTGGTGCTTAAGGAGTGTGTTTTCAGATGGTGTATGTTCCATTGTGTAACCTGTGGTATTTTGTGTACAGGTTGTGTGCCACAATGTATTTTCCGTAAGGGTGGTAGGTAGAGGGTTTTTGAAGTGGCTAGTTTTGCAATATCTTTCTCAAATCAACGGTGAACTTGATTGCATTGCTACACCATGCAGGAGTGGCAGGGGAGTTGCTAGGTCTGGAAAAGACCCGGGGCTAAGCTGATGTCGGAACTGTTGGGACTGGGGGCTAGCTAGTCTTTTGGCTGTAGCTCCTGAGATTCTATCCGGGGCTACAACCAAAAGATCAGGGGCTATAGACCCCTTAGCCACCCCCCTAGCAACGCCCCTGAGGAGTGGCAATGTGAGGCTTTCAAAGTGCAGTTTAATGTTCTATGTCATTCCATCCCCAGTTATTTTTCGTTGAGATTTTTGCCACTGATTCTTTTTTTGTGGGGGGTGTCCCCCAATACCCTGTACCAGCTGTTTACAACCTATTCCCCACACCCCCTACCTTACATCCCTTTACACCCCACCCCATATTTTTCTATGAGTTTTTGCTGCAAAATATTGGTGGCAAAGAAATGGTGGATGTATGAACATCGTACCGCAATTTAAATAGCAACAGCACACAGAAAATGCAAGGCTTTTGTTTCAGTTTGTTTTTAACAGTGACTCAGCAGGGAATTAAGGACCAGACAAGGGGTGGACAAGAAGAGCAGCTCCCAAGGAAGCCAAGAAGAGTGACTCACCAGAACAGCCAAGGGCCAGAGGGCCGCTGACCAGAGGCACACCTAACCACAGTGGTTTTCTTGTACCATACTTTTCAAAGCAATCAAGCAGTGCGTCAACCCGCTACCCAACCCTGCCATACCACACTCCACCGAAAAATCCACTGCTATCAACACCTTCTTCATTGACAAAATCAACAAGATTCACCAGCACATTTAAATCAGCTCTGCATCGACAGGCCCACCTCACGTCCCTCCTCACAAAATCTCCACACCCTGGACAACATTTAAGACACTCTCGACAGAGGACCTGGTAGAGCCCCTGGCTGCCCTCCAAGCCACATTGTATACAGATTCCATCCTCCCATCATCCATCCTCAAGACCCTCTCCGCAGAAGCTCTCATTCCCTGGAGATCATCAACAGCTCCTTAACTCAAGGCACCTTTCCATTGACCCTAAAAACAGGACAAATCCCCCCTCTACTAAAGATACCCACTCTGGATCCCGACAACTGGGGTAACTTTCGCCCCATCATCCATCTTCCCTTCCTAGGTAAGATTATCGAGAAAGCGGTAGTCACACAACCGCAGCAACACATTGACACCAACAATCTCCTCCAACCTACCAATCCAGATTCAGACCAAGATGCAGCACAAATACAGCAACCATACAGGTGGTCGGCAACATCTTCAACATCCTTGACGACAGCTACCCCTGCCTCCTAGTTCTACTCAACCTCTTAGACGCTTTCGCCACAGTAGACCACCAGGCGCTTACGTGCTCCCTACATTGGCGCATGGGAATCGCACAACCTACACTGATTCAAGTCCTACTTCTCCATCCGCAAGCGGTTTGTTCAGATGGACTCCTATAGATCGCCAATGCTACACATCACATGTGGAGTCCCGCAGGGTTCCATCCTATCCCCATGATCTTCAATCTATACATGGAGCGGCTAGGAGCTCTCCTAGCCACACATAACATCCACATTCACCAATACACTGACAGCACACAGCTATATCTCAAGATCATCTCCATCAAGGACATCCATAGGCTCAAAACCTGCCCCTCGTTGATCCAGCCTTGGATGTTGTGAGAAACCAGAAGGTGTCTCACCCACTAGTCCCCAGAGATCTGTCATAGAGGTGGCTAAGAAACGGCCATCGTTTTGGATCTAGTTCCTGGGCTAGACCAGTGTTGTAGGATCACCAGGGTGAGGGGTCTTTGGGGAGTGGCAATGGGACACCAGACGCTGAGATGCAGTATCCCCTTCCCTATAACACCTTTACCCCATCCTACCCAGTAGGATATTTAAAAACTCTACCCCCCATCCTTTTACAACATGAACACTTTCTCACTGACAGCCCGTTCTAAGGGAAAACAGACTATCACCTGTGCCGTGTACATGACGTGTCCCAATACAATGGTCAGGCGTGGTCAGGTAGTTACTGATCATCACACACACCTGATTTCTATTACACTTTCCAATCGGATAAAAGGCGGAGCACGAGAGCACACTCTGAGCGCGGCAAAGCACACGAGGAAACACCAGTTCCAAGATGACAGTTTAACGAGAGAAGAAAGACTGCAAAACAGAAGGGAGTCGCAAGGAGGAAAGATCCCTTGACTTTTTGACACGGAACCGTTACTTTCACAAGACCTTGAGAGAAAGCGTAAGACCAGGAATCCATGCTAAAGAATACTCCATTGTGTGTTGGAGGTACCCGGGGCCCTCCTGTGTCAGTAATCAGGGCAGGGAGAATCTCCAGCCACTGTGTACTGTCCTTGGCTCCAAGAACAAAGCCACTTCAGTGAAAGCAACACAGCCAGTGAGTTGGGGAGATCGATACAATACCGGTCTGTGTTAACGTCAAGGTTGCAAGCAGCAACATTGTACGGCGAGCGCTGGAACGAACATTGTTAAAACGCGTGTGATAAGAGACGCGATTGAAGTTAAACTACTGATGAGTGATTGAACTTTAAAGCAAACTACAATACCTTTGACAGAGTGGTACGGCACTGTGTGGATGCTCAATCAAAGGTCTCTGTAAGGTAGCCAGCTAAGAAGTGAGAAAAGAAAATAAAGTTAGTCCGGGCCCGGTGGAGGGAGATCAATTGAGAGAGAACGAATAAATGTGAATCAAAGTGGTCCTGCGACGGGTCAAGTCAAATCCTGCGCACAGTCAAAAGTCTTTGATTTCGATGAAGTAGATACAAGTTTGGAAAACTACATGGATTTGGTTTGACCCCGACAGAGGGAGATGAAGTGAAATCTTTGTGTTAAAGTGGGTATGAGCCTGGTGGAGGGGGGCCGAGGTGAGTCGAGAATCACCCAAGAAGCTGTACATGAGAATCCTAAGGAGAAAGGACATTTTGAATGTTTGTTTGTCCCATCAGGCCCTCAGAGACTTTGAATGGCAAAGAGACTTTGACATAGAAGACCCTGGTAGTGAGATCTGAACTGCATCCTCCTGCTAAAGAAGCCAAAGACTGTGCTAAGCTTGTGTGTTCCGCCTTGTCCCGTGCTGAAAACGTGGTGAAGGGAGACCAACGACTTCAACATCCTGACATATCATTTCTTGAACACTTTTCTTTTTGCATAACATTGTTTCCCACACTATTTGTATTTCGAACTGAAGATTGGCAATAGGTGTATTAGCATAGGCCCTTTTATTTTGACAGACTCAACAAGGACTATGTTATTAATATTTGATGGTCGTAGCTTGCTCCCATCTTTAGATGTAGGATTAGATAGGAGTTTTTCAAACCCCATTGAAGTTCAATAAACCCCCTTGAACTGTAGTCACTTGTGGCTGTTTTACTGTTTGATACCATGCCTTCCTCACAATGTCCAATGCATACTTGAAGCTCAACCCCTCCAAGACCGAATTACTTCTCCTTACCAACAACACTGAACACCCAGACATACAGACCTGGTTATCAACTATGAACTCTGAGGACTTCCCACCTGAGCTCACCACCTGCGCCTAGTATGTTGGGTTCCACATCAACAAACACCTCTCCTTCAAGACCCACATAGCTAAGAAAATTCAGACAGCTTGGTATCAGCACTCCCTCGTGCGGAAAGTCAAACCCTTCCTCCCTCCGGACGGCTTTAGATCCACCATTCAAGCAGTTGTCCTATCCCACCTGGCTGGGGCAATGCACTCATTGAAGGCCTTCCGTCATCCTCACTTGTGCCCCTGAGAAGTGTCCTACACATGACCGCACCTCTCATCAAGGGTCTACGCAGATACAACCACATCACCCTGGCCCTCATCGACCTTCACTGGCTCCCACGAATCACCTTCAAGTATGGCTGCATCATCTATAAGGCAGTCACCCACAAGTCACCCAGATACCTCACAGAGAAACTCTGCATCTCCGGCAGACAGCACACCGCCAGAACAAGAGCAGATGTGAAATCCGCCGTTCAAAAAGGAAAGGACCAGAAAACAAGCCTTCTCTGCCTATGCCCCAAGACTATGGAACCTCCTTCCCATTGGCATCAGACACGCGCCCACACTCCTACAATTCAGAAAAGAACTCAAGACCTACCTCTCCAAGGAGTCTCTGCTCCTCAACACCTAGGCCATCACATTGCCCCTCGTGCCACCTGACTCACTAGACACGGCCTGCATCTCTCTTCCCTGCCCCCATAAAGCTGTACCCCACCTGTCTTCCCCTCTGTATCCTAGCCTCTGCTGTATATCTGTTCTGTTGTTACCAGTGAAAAGCGCTCTGTTATGCATCTGTAATGTTGTACACCTCTGTAAAGCGCTACATTATGTACATGTATTGGTGTATACCTCTGTAAAGCGCTCTGTTGCTTCTGGAAGCTGCTCCATGCTCAATAAATAAAATAATAATAACAATAACCATACTTTTACTTAAGTCCATTTTTTTGTTTTAGCTATTAGGTGGTACTTGTAAGCCACAAGTATTGCACTGGGGTAAAGCTAGGAAGGAGAGGACATGTGATGAGGGACACACAATCTGCGGGTTCAGTTTAGTTATTTACCAACCCATTGACTGCCCATGGTCAGTTTAATTGCCATTCCCACCCACTAGCAGCTCCTACCCCACTACCAAAAACACATCCTCCTGGGATAGCTTTGCGCTAGCTCTATCAGGCATCAATATCAAACTTGGCCATTCAGTGTTATTTCTAAGTGGCCTACTGAGAGTTAATGAATGGCTCAATTTCAGCTGCAAATTTGCTATAGATTTCATAAAAATGTCTTAAACAAGTGTGCCTTCAACCACTTGATTCATATATGTTCCTCGAACTGGGGTCATTTCTAAACAAACATTGACAAAGTCAGTCGTTATGGCTTGTTTATAGCTTTTAGATAGGCATATGCCAGACACTCATATGTCTAGATAATCGCACCATGTTCCATCTTATGTTCAGGTAGTACCATTATGACAGTACCTAGAAAATGCCTACACAAAAGCCAATTCTGATGTCTTTGCCAATGTTTGGATTCAATTGAAGTGATGATTACTGGCAACTACAAAGTGTATCGAGATTAAGGTACAGGTATAAGCTTGCTAAAAGTACCGAATTTCTGTATTAATCAATGCAAATAAAAGTATTAGGGCAAAATATACAGTAATTAAAAATGAACACTAAACTGAACTGTCCCCTATCAAAGCTGGATTAACTTCCTGTTCTATTCATGTAGGAAATGTACATTTCTGCCTACTGACAATATATAGAGCCCTTCACAGGTCAAATTGTATTGTCAATCAAAATATGTTTAAAATATATGCCTAAGTGTGTGTTTTAGTGTAAATGTTGATTCACAGATCACAATAAACATGTTCTAAAAAGATGTGTGTCAAATAGTATCTTGTATAATTTGTATGTGCAGTTGAATCACAGTTTTCAATGTATGAATATATTGTTTTTATATTTCTGTCAGGGACGAATCTAGTGCCATTAGTTTATTATTCCAGCCCATGTCCAGTCTGGCCACATTGCAAAAAGAACCACTGAGCATTGCAAACCAAAGGTCAAGCCCAACCTGCCCTGCCCATCCCCCAACATCCCCTCCACCCCCCATCTATCCCGCCATCACACTCCCTGCTTTTTGTATGAAGCCAGAGTACCACCAGTTCCTTTTTTTCACTTCTGCCACTGTTTCAAAAGAATTTAAATATGAGATCAGAGGCAAGTGGAGAAAAGATGGTGGCATGGATGAGCGTTGCAAACCACTAGACATAATTGATGAGCTGCCAAAACGGGAACGTGTAGCCGAACAGCGTTTTGTGTGTGTGATTTGGAGGCCGCAGAAGCGTTGCTGCGGGTGGGGAGCTGACGGTGCTATAGGCCGGGTCTTTTAGTTATAGCCCCGGATAGAAGCGGGCTCATACAATCACTGCACCAAGTGTTTACTGCACCCATTTACAAGCATGGATATGTGGCGGATGGGGTACATTAAATAATTAATGTTGGAGGTAGATGAGGGTTTGCGGGGGTCTCTCCCACATATATATGCTGTGAGAAATTAGTCAGGGAAAACATTTTGGCATTTTTGGCCAGCGCAGTAAACCGGGCGCAGTAATCACATAGATCCATAGAAGCTCAGGGGCTACAATCGAAAGGCTTTCTAGCCCTGAGTCCAGGCAGCAGTGCCTTAAGTGAGCCGGGGCCAGCCTTGGCTGGGCCCTGGCAGTCTCCTAAAAGTGGGGTTGAGCTGGGGCCCTACCGGGGCCCCCCGGTGCCACCACAATGTTGGCCGGACACATTATCCTGCTGCGGCTGCAGCTGCGACAGGAGATGCGCCCGCCATTAAGTCAGACAAGCAGACAGAAGTGCCAGCCAGCCGCAGCCATGCTGCGGCTGGCTGGCACTTCTGTCAGTCACTGTAAATTCCTCTGGTGACCCCTTGCGCAAGGGATCACCAGAGGAAGTTACTGTCCCTTTGTTTCCCCAGATCGCTGAGGCGTCTTTAACCCTCAGCGAACCTGGGGACTCCTCGACATATTTCGAGGTTTATAAAAGTTGGCTTGAAAAGTACACAATTCAAGCCATCTTTTATAAAGTTTTGCCAACGGACAAAGAAGCCTCAGGCTTTGTCCGTTGGCAAAACTTTATAAAAGATGGATTGAATTGTGTACTTTTCAAGCCATGTTTTATAAACATATAAATATTATAAAAAGATGGCTTAAAAAGTACGCAAACCATAAGGTATGCACACAAATAAATAAATGTTATATATTTGTGTTTCCACCTTACTATGGTTTGTGTACTTTTCAGGCTATCTTAAAGTAGACAAACCATAGTAAGGCACGCTAACAAATATATAAATGAAAGCATTTATATATTTATGTGCGTACCTTACTATGTGCGTACCTTACTATGGTTTGTGTATATGTTACATATTTCTAGGTTTATAAAAGACAGCTTGCATATTACACAAACCATAGTAAGGTACGCATACACATATATAAATGCTGACCTACATTTACATATTTGTTTGTGTATCTTACTATGGTGTGTGTACTTTTTTAGGCTCCGCCCATCCCACAAGCCACGCCCCCAGACCTAGCAACACCCCTGGGTGGCCGTATCTTGCGATGGCGCCATTGAAAGACTGCGCGCCTGTGTTTCTTGCTCTGCATTGATCTAAGTTGTAGTCTTACTTCCAGAAGCAGCTCCATCAAGCTGCGCTCCGATGGTCATTTGTGAAGAACAGCACCATCTAATGCTTGTGTTATATATACATCAGGATTTAGTGAATGTTGGCAACAATATTTAATAAAGTGTATACACATTTTTTTAAAAAAACGTCTTCAGTTGCTGGTTTATTTTGACCTTTGCTGTTGTTTAATACTATCCCCTTGGCATTAGTTACTATCTTTGCAGCCATCAACCTGCTAAGGACCTCCTTCCGATTAACCATCTCTCTCTATAAAACCGTGTAACACTCCGTTACATTTTTTATTTATTTAATTTACATTTTTAAAGCGCTCACACAGCCTGCGGGCATGAGGCGCTGTTACAAGAATTTGTTGGGTTTTAGTTGCGTAATTGTTTTTTTTTATCTTAGTTGAGTATTTATAACGCGCTTAAACACCCAGATGTTTCTAAGCGCGGACCCAGGGATAGAACCTGCATTGCCCTGAGCTATCCTCCCAGGACATGGATACCAGCATTCTGTGACAAATGCCGCCATGTCACCAAACTCCTAGGGGTAGGAGAAGGGGAATGACTAGACCGTGGGCATCTCTGGCCCGGATAAAAGGCACTTGTTTATGTTGAAACACTCTTCATTGAAAAGTTGAGTCTGCAGCAGTTAAATTCGACAACAGGCCCAGACCGCCATCTACACAGAAACCAGCGACACCGAGAGGTGCGTCTTATGCCACATTCGAGCCACTGTGTGAAACATGGTGACGTCACTAGAGAAGGACGGAGTGTTCGGCCATCCGCAGAGTGCCCATTATGGGATAGAAGAAGGAGGCCGGGTGCTGGCTGGCTGGCTGGGTGCGCACTAAATATATATGGCTTAACTAGCCTTGCCTTCCTGCCTCTATGCCCAAGTAGATGCTTACAGTACTTTAACAGATCAGTAGTCACATGTGTTGAATAATAGATGTTGCAACGGGTTTGACACGAGTTGCAAGGCGCAAAATGTGGTAGCCATTTTTACCTCTAGCTACTGCAGGAAGACGCCCAAGGTTTGGACTTATTCAGGGAGTACTGAGACCCTTGACGGCAAACCTGCTACCAGCGAGGCTCATCTGACCCCAATTCTTTCTACTCACGGGCCAGTGACAGGTTACCAGTTTAGAGAACGCATTCGTTAAATTCTGACTGTCCTCATGATTGAGGTCACTCCCGGACCACTTCTGCTCTGGCTACTTGTTACCAGCTCTGTCCATGCAGCATACAGGACTTCACAATGCATAGCCTAATCTTAATGTCCCTGAAGGGTGCGATTGGTGGCGTCTGAGAGTCACGCAACACTCTATCTTAAATGTAGCTCGGAAAGAATGCTATGGGTATAGCTTATAAAACCAGTTTGGATACAAGTTTGCTACGCTTTGTTTGCCGGCTATAGTAATGGTGTGAGGAGAAAACATGAGGATGTCCTAAAATGGATGCTGTGCAAATGGATCCAGACTGCTTCATTTGTGCCGGTGTTTGCCGGTGGGGAACACCAGCACTCTTTTTTGGGCACCGGAACTCATTTTGGTCCTCAAACGCTGCTGCCTGCCTGCGCCTGGCAGCACATGGTCACTAGCGTATTTTTTATCTTCTGGCCTGCAGTGCCGACGTGTAGCCTGCAGGTCCGGTCATAGCTCGGGTCCTTCGGCCACTGGCCAAATCATATTTGACTCGTGTTGACTGGTCTGATAAGACATAAGATGGACCGCCGAAATAAAACTCTATAACTTACACTGTCTGCTGCACGTCACGTCCATGATGTTTGTGTGTGTGTGTAGTATAACTTTCAACAACTTTTTCTTTTCAATTTGCAGCTCTGATCGATCTATAAAGGCAGCATTTAACTTTCAACTTGGGCCCCGGGCACGGCACGCACAGAGGCGGGAAGTTGGGGAACAACTTGTTACATTATAACACTTAGTTGTTTTAACTGAATTTCCACCAATCACAGCAGGCCTCGGCTACCAAGTGCCAGTGCTGGCCTTGCTGTTTCCCGCCAGCGTGGCACCACAGGCAACTGCCCTGCCCGAACATTTGTGCTAATTAATTAGACACGTGATATTGCCTGGGGCGCTGCCTTTGGCTTCTGGCTGTCTAGTTCTGTTTCTCTACCCATGCGTTTTTCTGCCTGGTTGTGCGCAACTCCGATGGAGGAGGAAACAGCAAAAAGTGGCAACTCTCCACCAGTTCGACCCCTTTTCCCCTCTTCCAGAAACCACGGCTAGGTGAGGACTGAGAGAATGCCTCTTGACCTGCTCCTTCACCACGTTGCCCCTGCCCTGCTGCTGCACTTCCACAGTAATAGGAGTCGGGTAAGAGCCTCCCTGAGAGGATGGGGCGAGCGGCACCGCCTGCGGATAGGATGCAGCCTACCACTCTGGATGAGTACATGGGACACAGGGCAAAATACTGGGGGCAAACATGCTGGTGTGGAGCCTGCTCGAATCTAACGAGGTGCCCTCTGTTGCATGGCACCCCTGTGAGGGGCCATGGTACATTCCACGGAGTTGTGTGGTCACATGGTTACCCATGTGACCAACCTAATAAAAGGTCCGAGCCGCTTCTGGCTCGGCAGTCACGAGTGAACCTGACTCCGCGTGTGTGTGTTGTGTTGGTGCCGGGGGGGTGCCTCGCCACGTGTGCTGGGCCCAAGGTCGGGGCCCAGCTTGAGGACCGTGCCCCTGCCGGGCAATGCCGTCCGGACGGTGCCCCTGCCGGGCAACGCCGTCCCTGTGGGTCCCCCAGCCATGTGAGGCGGGTTGGGGATGCGACCCCGGCCTGGGTGCCCCCAGAGCCGGGGCCGCGGTGAGCCGGTTGCCAGCCGGCCCTGTGGGGAGCTCCGGTGTCCCGGAGCGGGTGGGATGAACCCCCACCCTACATCCCGCGGCGTGATCGCCGCACTTCACCGTGTGGTGTCGGGTGCCACCCGACCCGAACACGGGGCTGCCCGGTGACCCGGAGCAGCCCCCAACAATGGCGACGAGGCGAGGGGCCCCGCGTGCCCCGAAGAAGATATGGTGCGGGCCCATCTCCATCTGGGCCCGCGATGTGGAGGAGCGGAGACGACTTTCCCCCCTATCCCCGTGGGGGAGAGAAGTTTCTGCGGCGTCGGCCGCGAGAGGGGGGAGAAGTGTGCGGCCCGCGCCACGGTGAAGAACGGGGGGGCTGCCGCTTTCCCCGTCGGGAGGGAGGGTGCCCCGGCGTCGGCCGCAACGAGGAGCGGCTAACATCGCCGCAGGAGGGAGGATGCCGGTTCCCCTCCCCAAGGAGCGCTGGTGCGGCTGACATCGCCGCGGGAAAAGAGAAGGAGGCGGGCCCAACACCAGCTGGGCCCGCAAGGAAAACATGGTGGGCGAGCGGCCCGCCCGTCCCCCGAGGGAGACGGAAGAAGCCCGCGGCATCGGCCGCGTGGGTGGCTGCGCCCCTCCCCCATCGTGGACCTCTCCCCGGCATCAGAGAGGAGGGAGAGGTAGCCGCGTTCATGACCACCATGAGTTGAGCGGCGTCGGCCTCATATGGAGTGAGCCTGCCCCCCCCATAAGAATTGGCTGCGGCGATGGGCGCCGCAAAGGAAAGAAAAGAGGTGTGGGGGGCCACCGCACAGCTGAGGTGGCCCCGGTCCAGGAGAGGGGCGGGTACCGCCCACCAAGTGGGTTGCCTCTCTCTCAAGAGGGGTGGTGGCGGCTGCGGATGCAACAACGCGAAGGAAGCGGGTTCTGCCATCCGGCCATGAGGTTTGCCCCCATACAAGTGGAACTTGGCCGATGTGGCCCCTGGGCCTCCCCAGGTGCGGCTTTGCCGGTGTTTTGGGTGATCGTGTTGTAACTGTCCTAAATGAACGCTGGTGAGGATGAAAGCTGTTTTCCGGCGACTCCATAAGGAAGATGGACATCATGAGTAACATTCCCCGGAAGACTGTGAGCCGGCAGACACGGACTTGCTTAAAATGGCCCGGTTAGTGGGTAATGTTATGTGGTGCCAGTAGCCCTCACTGGTGCCGTTCAGGGACATGAGAGCCACTCACCCAGGTTAATAAAGGGTGTGTAAAGTAGTAGAGTGGCTCCAGTAGTAGTAGTGGTAGTTATGGTTGGATTTTGGAGTTTTGCATTTTGTTATGAAAAAGGAGGAGTGTTGCATGGCACCCCTGTGAGGGGCCATGGTACATTCCACGGAGTTGTGTGGTCACATGGTTACCCATGTGACCAACCTAATAAAAGGTCCGAGCCGCTTCTGGCTCGGCAGTCACGAGTGAACCTGACTCCGCGTGTGTGTGTTGTGTTGGTGCCGGGGGGGTGCCTCGCCACGTGTGCTGGGCCCAAGGTCGGGGCCCAGCTTGAGGACGGTGCCCCTGCCGGGCAACGCCGTCCGGACGGTGCCCCTGCCGGGCAACGCCGTCCCTGTGGGTCCCCCAGCCATGTGAGGCGGGTTGGGGATGCGACCCCGGCCTGGGTGCCCCCAGAGCCGGGGCCGCGGTGAGCCGGTTGCCAGCCGGCCCTGTGGGGAGCTCCGGTGTCCCGGAGCGGGTGGGATGAACCCCCACCCTACATCCCGCGGCGTGATCGCCGCACTTCACCGTGTGGTGTCGGGTGCCACCCGACCCGAACACGGGGCTGCCCGGTGACCCGGAGCAGCCCCCAACACCCTCCATCACCCCGTGGGGACCACTGTGTACCGTTGTTGCGGCATGGTGAGTGCCGTTTGCAATAGATAGCACTGCAATCTGACCACTCACAGGGAAAATACAGAACAGATTAGATCAGTAACCACTCCTTAAAGAACCCCTTTGTTTACATTTGAGCTCCAGCAAGGCCTAAACCCAAGTGAACCTGGCGATGCTCCCGCCATCCCCTCTGAATGAAACAATCAGGAGCCAGAATGGGCGCTATTCATTTGTTTGCATGTCTGGCCACTTCGTTTGGCTTTGGGGACAGGGCTGCGGGTGGTTGTGGAATACTTGCTCGTGGAGCAGGTCCAGCTCTGCCCAGGTGCGTGTTAATTCAGCAACGAGTAGGCATCTGCTGCCATGCCTCTGTGTAGCAGAGCAGTCTTCTGGTTATTGTTTATTGTTCAGACATTTTCTGAAAAGGACACCAGCAGAGTGTGGTTCAGAGGTTCAGCATGCATGGAGCACAGCAGTAGTAGCAGAGGACATTTGCCACTAGGCAGAATCCCTTTGCAGGGAGAGAACACAGAGAGTTGTTTCTTACAGTGGAGCGGACACGAAGGGTGCACCCGTTTAGGTGCTATCGGACACGAAGAGTGCATCCGATTAGGTGCTATTTCAGCTAACAGAGCAGGACATCGTTTAAAGAGGGAGTTTATACTGGAAGGCCAGATTTCCCATAGGGTACTTTGGTGAAGAAAACATGGCATGAGTGTTTTATGGGAGACCTGTGGTGTGACTAAAATGCGTGCAGCAAACTCATGACGACAAGTGTCATTATTATCTCTTTTGCAGGAGAGAGGTTCCCGCACAGATAGCATGGGCGTGTACAGGAGGGCAGAGCGACCTCTGACGGGCCCATGGGATCAGAGCTCAACCTCGAGTACCTGTAATACAAGATAGCTGCACCATGTGAGGGATGGGGTGCAGGATTCTCTTACTCCAACACCAATCAATAAGGAAAACTCAAATGGTTTGGCAAAGGGAAGTCCGTTTAATGAAAAGGCCAAAAAACGGGGAAACATTAGGAAATCATAAGTGATGCGATTGCCCGTCTCGCTTCAACTTCCAAAATCTTCATTCAAACAGCAGTTTTTATAGGCAATATTCATCACCATTGACGTGTAACACTCAAAGTTTGTCATGCAAGTCTATTGGTTGGAAAAGGTAACTTAAGTATAGGTACTATAACTGTATATGGTAACGGGGTGTGAGGATTGGATAACTCTTATCGGGTGGGCGTCTACGCCCATCCCTCTACATCACTCGTACTAGACGTCACTACAAGTACGACGTCTCATTGGTTCTACTAGCTATAGGACCCTAGATTACTTGGTCCATTGTAATTGGGTCGGTTACACCCCTAGGCATAAATCTCCACTTTAATTAGCAGCATGCAGAATGGTTACCCTGATGCGGCATGCCCCAAGATTCGCCCTGCCTCCCTTCCATCAATCAGTACTTTAGGGCTATGTGTCAATTAGTTGGCTGAGGATGGCCTCGAAACTGTAGATTCTTATCAGGAAAAGTTATGGCATCCTCGGGTTCTGGGTGACATCAGAGGTTGGTACCTCGTCGCGCTTGACTGGTCACGTGTCAGTACACCGTGAAGCTGCTTCATTTTCCTTCTTTTTGTGTATTTGATTCCCCTTCGGCCTCGCCACCTGCCTGGGCCTCCTTATCTCGACCTTCATGGGCAGGCTGCTATGCTCTTAAGTTTTGATTCTTCAGAGTTGGCGCTCTCCTCCCTTCCTTGCGTTGACCTCGAATTCCTAGGCATGAGCTGCTTCTTGCTCAGTTTCGATTCTGCTCTTCCGTCCGGCTTTGTGCTGGAATATGAATCCTGGCCTGTTAGGCCCCTACCATCCTAGGCTTAATTCTGCTTTCATGTAAACTGGACTGCACTTATATAATGTGCTTCATTGAGGTAAATATATATATATGTATCTGTGATATCTTTACCATAGTGTTTCGTCTTAGTGTGTCATCTTGTGGTTGTTGTTCATTCATCTGTACATCTTTCCGGGCCCTCGTGACGTCACCATTTGCCTTCAATTAAGGCCCTTTAGGTCTCTTCTGGGACAGTCTGAAAGTAGTCTTCATGTCGTGTCAGCTGTTGGTACGGTTGTCTCAATGGGTACCGTGCTGACCATGATTGTCTGGTTATTGGCACTTCAACAGGTATTGCTCTTCTGATGGGCACTGGGCAGAGCCCCAGTGTGGCTCTCTGTTGGTTTATTTGCTCCTCATGTGTCAGATATCTCAGCGAGTATGTTCCTGGTATTTCAAAATGGATGGAGTGGATGGAGTGCAGGTCATATCTGGGACCTCCTTTACACTCTTCCCCTCTGGTCGGTTCATCAACCACTTCTGCTTCCTCCTTTGGGTTCACCTTACTTGGTTCTTCTGTATTCATTTCTTCCTCATCTTCTGGGTTTGTACATGATGGTGTGAAGGAGTGTCTCTTTGGAGTCCAAATTTCTATTGCTCCTTTCAAACTTCCTGCTGTTTTTACATGTTCGTCTTTGTTCCAGGTCATGAGCTGGCACTGTCCATTTGGGCTACAATAGATCCATTTTCGTTCATACTTTCTTCGTTTTCTGGAATACACAAACTTTGTTCCTTCTGGCACACATTATCTGTCCTTCACAAAGTCTCTTATTTCTTCACTAGCCAGGTCTCTGGGCTTCCATCCTGGTTTGACATCGATCATGATCTTCATCCCTATGGCTTTCTTCGCAGTTTTCTGGCACTGTGAGATAATTATCTTGATAACACAAAATCCTAATAGTATCATCAGTATCCGGGCTCCCAGGAACATCAATATGGCTGCCATCCATTGTGGGACCCATGAGAAAAGTGTTCCAAACCAGCTGTGGTCATCAACTTCGTCAGTTTCATCGATCATCTGGTTCTGTAGCTTTGTTAACATCTCTATGGCTTCTGTCAAGGTTCCATTTTCTTCGTCATGAGAAGATATAAATGTGCAACATGATTCTCTGATTTTTGCACAAACTCCTCCATCCATCGCTGTGATCATGTCAAGCACATATCTGTTCTGTAGAGTCATCCGTCAGATTGCTCTTAACTCTTCCTTGATTGCGTTGAATCCCTTTATTGTCGAGTTGATGGTTTGCAGTAGTTCCCATCTGGTGATTTGTAACCACTTCGTATTTGCTCCAACCTAAAATCTTGGCATGATGATCGTTGTGAACACAGATGAGGTGAGGCTGAAGAGCCTGTGCTCATACTGGATTGCATGGAATGCTTCTTTTGATTTGGCAGAAAAGTAATTTTATCTCTTCCTTCGGGATACCAGTTCCACAGATCTCCTTTTCCTCAGATGAGCATCTGCTTTCGGGAAACTGTCAATATTTAGGTCACTTTTCAGGATCACTAGGGCAGGAACGTGGACGTTCACTATTGTGCATATGCCTCCCAAGCTTTTCGGCAGTCTTATGTATGCTTTGGATCCTGACGCCCAGAAATGATCCATAATTACTGCGGTTCCATGCATCATTCCTGGAGCCTCAAAAATGTGTCTGCAGTTCTTATTCTCTCCCATCTTCCTCATGCCATTGTTCCTGAAGCACAATTTTGGGCTTTCCAGTGGCACTATCTGCAGGGGTCCTCCTCTGTCTTCAACCCATGTCAGTAATCTTGTGAGTTTCAGCCATAGAGGTTTGCACAACCTCTGTGATTTCTCTATTGCTTCCTTATAGGCTCCCTAGACCTTCCATGCTCGGCACATCACCACTCCTTCTTCCCATCTGTTTGGTGAAAGCACTGTTCCCCAAATCTGCATTTGGCCTCTGTTCTTCCAGTTTTTTGCCTCTTCTTGAGTTTTTCCTTGGACATTTAGCTTTGGGTTTACTTCCAATCTGATTGCTGTTCTTTAACTCCAGGCTTCTCGTACCTGATCACATGGTTCCTTGTATGGGCTCTGTTTCTCGTCTTAATATCCTGTATATAATCATCTTCATCAGGGTAATTCATCTCGGTTGCCCATATCAATGAGGCGTCCCTTCCCATAAACTGTCCTCTGGTGTTGCACATTGCTACGTGTGAAAGACAGTGAGCTGTCGGGACATCAATTTCTACAGCCACGAAGATCTTGGATTTCCCCATGCTGTACGGTAGGAGTGCACAAACAAAGCATTCTCCTTCTGATTTACTTCTTCCAACTTCCTTCATGTTCTGGTACCAAATGTTGTTTCCTAGATGTGCTGTCCAGTTCACTGTTATCTTCATGCAGGCTCCTATTGATCCTAGTGTCTTCCTGTAGTTCGCTATAACTACATCTCTAAACGCGTCTGTGTGGCTTTTCTTTGCTGGGGGACTCTTGGGCATTCTGGTCGATGGAGCAGGTTTCCTTATCTGCATTGATGTGGTAGGTGGAGGTTTTGCAATTCTCTCCTTCTCTTCTTGCATTCTTTTCCTGCCCTCTATATGTGCCTTTATTAGCCACCAGCCTGTCACCGGCCCAGTGTATGGCTGCATCGTGGGCCTGGTACTTGTTCCTTGTGTTGGAACTTGTGTGATTGTCAGTACAGTCTCTGAGGTTTTATTTTTCAGTTCCTCATGCAGTTTCTTCACTCTAGCTATAAACGGGAATAAATGATCTATTAACATTTGTGTCTTTGCAGTGAATTCTCCTACAGCTGCTTCTGTCTTTTTAAAGGTTTGTGTTAAGTCTTCTTTCGTTGGCTCTTGATTCTTCTTGGTTTCTCTCATTGTTTTCTGGGGCTGATTGTTCGGTAGGCAGTCTCATGCTCTCGATTGCCTTCACTTGAGGTCCTGTGGCCATTGACTCATGCCCTGGTTCGTGTGCATTCAGTGTGTGGGTGCGCGTAGTTGTCAGTGCTATGTTTTAATTCATTCAGTGCTGACGCTGTCTCCAGCTCTTTTTTTCATTTGTTACCTCAAGTGTGTATGTGTCACTGTTAATTACATTAATTTTTCGTTCATTTCCTTTACCATCGGATTTTCTTGGGACTGGAATAACTATATAGGGTCTGGGTGCTTTTGTGGGACTCGTGCGTACATCATCAGGTGGGTGCACTGAAATTGGAACGCTTTGTGCACCAAGAAAAAATGCAGCTCTGATTGTTAATGACAGCAAAATAATGATAAACACAATGCATAAATACATGATGGTAAGGTATGTGAGGCGGCAGCATTTCCTTCCAGAGAAACAAGGGTGCCCCTCTGCTTGTGGGAGGACCAGGTTACTGTTCTGGGACCCATCATGCTCATAACAAATGTCAATGTTTATTCTTTTTCCCCCAATTCACTTGTTTTCAAACAGTTTGTATCATAAAGTGTCTGGTGCTTCACACGTGTCCCACCTCTTGCGGGTGACGATTGTCTCTTGATTCAGGATGCAATAGCCTTGCTAGACTATGGCAAATAGATTAGACTAACACTTCAATAAGTCACCTTTACTGTGTAAATTCCCCAAATCTGCTTCAGCCCTGAGGACATGCTGGACACGGTTCAATGTGAAGAAATGGGAAAAATGGCAATTAAAACAAATAAAGGTGAAGTTCTTGTCTCTGTTCCCTCAATCTGTCCTTCGGCGGAAGGTTTCACTGGAATATCCTCATGTACTCTCTCTGAAAGTTGGACAGCTCCACTTGAAGCATGATGCATTGGAGGAGCGTTCCCATCTGTGCGACGTTAGCTGGATCTCTGATGAAGGTGAGGACGTCAACCTCAACAGGTCTCCCCACCATTTCTGCAAAGTCAGTTACTAGGCAGAAGAGGATGTTGTGAGCCAGTCGGCTGTCCTCAGGCGACAGGGACATTTGTCCTGCCTTGCTGGGTTCAGGATTATAGGTTCTTCCCTTGACGTGAACAGTCCTTGCACTTTCCTGCTGCGTGAATTGCAACCAGATAACTTAGCTTGGTCCACAGCTGGCTCGAGTTCAGAGTTTGCTGGATCTCAGATAAATGCAAGGGTGTCAGTGGTTCTCCCGACAATTGCCGGGCACTCCTCTATGATGCGAAAGAAAAGGGTATTGACGAGTTCATCTATAGTTGCCTGTGGTGGAAGCATTTGTGTCCTTATCACTGTATTCAGGCAGTCCATTGAAGGCTTCCGCGATGACGGTAAGTAGCTGGCACATTATCTTCTTGTTTGCAGGATCTTGGATAAAGTCTGTGATGCTAGTAACCCTCCCTCCTAGTGATGGATAGGATTCCAATACTAACTGAAAGTAGGTTAGCACATCCCTTGTGATATTTCTGCTGGGAGATACCATAAGTGCTGCACAACAAAGTCTTGATATTTGATTTGTTTGTTTTATTCGTATTTATATAGCGCACAACAGCCCGAGGACATCGTGGCACTTGTTACAGTACAAAGCTTAGTTACTTAGGATACTGTGTTTAGCTCTTAAGGTAAACGTCCTTGATCAATGTCTGTTAGAGTCTTGTTTCTCAACAATGCTGGAGTGTGGGTTAATTCACAAGTTCGTGTCAACAAAATGTGTTGTGGCTTAAATGCGCAATTCTCTTCTTCACCCTGCAACTAGGTTGCACAGAGTGTCCGTTTTATGTCCTTATCCCTCTTTTTTTGCTTAGAGGAAATGTCCAATTTAAGCCAGAATTTGCTCAAGAGTTCTTTGTCTTGGCTTTTCTGTTCATGCGTCCTTCTTCTTCATCATGGATCTCGTCTGCACGTGCTGAGGTTCTTCCCCGATGTCTCTAGTTTCTTCGCGGTGGGGTGCAGCTAGAGGACTTTCTCCGATATAGGGCTTAATGTCATTGAGAAAAATCCATGCTCTCCTGCCTTGCCAGCAGTTTCACAGGTGAAGGAGTGCAGTCCTCTACGATGAAAGGGCCATTGAATCTTGGCTCGTCCCACCTCTTCCTCGTGTGTTTTTTTACTACCACCACATCTCTAGGAAAGACGAGTGGAACACGTAGACCTTGAACTGCATCTGTTTCAGTGTCTCCTGCTGTGTTTTGTGCTGCGCTGCACCCTTTTCGTCGTTGCTTCAGTTGGTCTGAAATTACCATAAGACTGGATGTCATGCAGTTCTGATATTCTTGTATTTTGGATCCCATGACCTCTCGGGTTGGCTGGGCATCACATCTATCTGTCTTGACGGGTTAGGGGAGTATTCATTCTCCTTCCTGTGACTATCTTGTGCAGCGTAAGATGATGGTCGGAGCCTGGTTGGTTCCGTAGAGCATACAATGCCAGTGGAAGGCAGTGCAACCATCCCCTCTTTAGAGTAAGCTTCAACTTGGCTATCCTTTCTTTTAACAAGCCGTTGAGCCTCTCACAGATACCATTACCTTCCAGATGATACGCCGATGAGAACTTGCGCTTTATACCAAGCAACAAGCTAATCTGCTCAAAGACTGAATTTACAAAGTGAGCGACATTATCTGACCTCATTACTTCACACACACCCCACCTAGGGAACACTTCCCTCACTAGGAATTTGGCCGCACAGGTAGAGTCTAGGTGTGTACATGGACCTGCTTCTATCCATCTAGAGAATAGACACACCACTACAATTAAGTACCTGTACCCGTTACACACTTGAATCAGGTCGACGTAGTCGATATGTAAGTGCTTAAAAGGCCCATTTGGCCGGGGAATGACTCCTCTCACTACTTTTAATGTGTGCCCAGCGGTGAATTACTGGCAGATTATGCAGTTCACCATAAAAAATGCAACATGCTCAGTTAAATTCGGTATAAACCAGTCTTCCGCGAGCGTTGCTGCCAGATTCTCCTTTGACATATGTTTGGGGTAATGTAATTGCTCCAATGCTATTTTTAGTAGGGCTACAGGCATTACTGGTTTACCAGTGCTGTCTTGCCACCACAATCCATCAGAGGGGTTTAAAGAACACCCTTGACGTTTCCATAGGTTCTTTTCATCCTGTGGTGCCTCCCCTTGAAGCTCAATTAGTTGCGTCTGCCCCATATTACTATAGGGTACGGGTGTGGTTCGTGCCACCATCATTCTCTCATGGGTACATGCCACTTCTACTTCCATGATCGTCTCACTTTTGGATGCCATACGCTTGGCTTCCGCGTCTCCTGCATGGTTTCCGCGTGACACAAAATCTGTCCCTTTAGTGTGGGCGGTGCATTTCACGACCACTATGTCCACTGGGAGCTGTAGTGCCTTAATAAGCCTGTCTAATAAGGCTGCATGCTGCACTGGTGTGCCGTCTGCTCGTAAGTAGCCCCTCCTTTTCCAGCGTGCTAGTCCTGCGTGCACTGTGGACGTCACATAGGCGGAGTCACTGTACACCGTCACTTCCTGGTCTGCGTGGTTCTCATATCAACGCCAATAATTCTGCAGCCTGTGCCGAATAATGCGATGGAATTCGTGCACTGACGAGCACCCAAATTCTCCGTTTGCTATGTGTTTCATTACGGCAACGCCTGTATATCTTTGTCCGTCTTCTTGGTCGATTCTCGAAGAGCCGTCAATGAAAACGATCTCTCCTCCCGCCAGGGCATTTTCTCTCACCCTCGGGATTTCATCATAGAATTCTTCATAGTTTGCACAGTCATGTATCGGCTCTCCTTCAGTGACTGGCTCTGCTATGAATGTAGCTGGGTTCACTGTTTTACATTGAACTATTTTGATCGATGGATTAGATATGATCACTTCATATGCAGAAGCTCTCTGAGACATCAACGTGCCTTTAGGTTTCTCTAAAATAACGTCATGGAACATCCCATCACAATAGTGGTTGCCTTTTCTATGGCGAACGCTGCGGCAGCTAAATTTTGTTTGCATGGGAAGTGGCCTCTCATTACTGGGTCCAGGATCCCACTGTAATATGCCACGGGCTTGTAACTCAACGAAGTATTTTGAGCGAGCACTGCCGTCATAACGTTGCCATCTGTGTGCGAAAACAGGTAGAATTCCTCTGCATAATTAGGAATTCCGAGAACTGGAGCTGTACAAATCGCTCTCTTGAGTTCAGCAAACCCTTTTTCCATTGCCTCAGACCATTCAATCTTTTCCTTTGTCACCTGGGCCTTCTTTAGTGCCTGGAGCAAGGGTTTGGTATACGTGCTGTAATCGAAGACCCATGCTCTAACATAATTGCACAGGCCTAAAAAGCTCTGCATTTGCTTTATCGTGAGTGGCTTTGCCGTGCTAATGATAGCTTCCGCCTTTTCTGGGGTCACCTTTTTTCCCTCATGCGAGATGAGTTGGCCTATGTACAGCACTTCCTGTTGACAATACTGTAGCTTTCCTTGTCAAACTTATATCCTTTCTCAGTCAGTATGGTCAGTAGCTGAATAGAATCGTGTCTGCATTGTTCTTACGTGGAGCTGCAGATCAAGATGTCGTCCACATATTGCAAGATGACACTTTCTAATGCAATGTTGCTTAGGTCCATCTGTAGGACTCTATTGAAAATGGACGGGGACTCACAGTACCCCTGTGGCAACCTCGTGCTTTTCAGATGCATTTGTCTGAATGTAAATGACATCAGATCTTGAGAGTCACGGAGCAACGGGATTGAGAAAAGGGCATTTGTCAAGTCAATCACTGTGAAATATTTTGCCTCAATGGGTATGTTACATAAGATTGTAGATGGATTAGGGACTAGAGGGAACTAGGCTTCTACAATATTGTTTATTGCTCTGAAATCTTGTATTAAACGCCAAGACCCTCCCTTTGATTTCTTTCCTGGATAAATCACCGTATTACACGGTTACTCTGACGTCACCAAGATGCCCTGGTCCATCATGGTGGAAATTGTCTTCGCACTCCCCTCATTCACCTCTCTGGACATGGGGTACTGTCGCGCTCTCGGTAAAATTGCTCCTGGTTTCAGTTTAATTTTCACTTCTCCCGCCACCTTCAGGGGGCCTACGTCATAAGGTCCTGTAGTCCATACTGAGACAGGCACTTGGGCCATATCATCATCAAAGTATTCCGGACGTATCAGTGCCAATATCATTCTCTGGGGCACTTCTCTTTTGATCATTTTTACCCAAAATATGAGACTCACTTCTACCCTTGTTTCTTCTGAGTCTGGTTGTTGTTCAAACTGATCATCATCGGTGACGTCAGTCACTCGACACCCTTCATCAATGGAGATAATTGCACACCATTGTCTGTCTTCATCGTCGCAGCCTTCAACCAATGCTATTTTCCCTCGCACAGCTGCAGTATGTATCATTAAGGGAAATACTTGTCCCTCCTCTTTATGCATAGGTATTCTTGGTTTGAATAAAAATGCATCAGGGGTTCTCATAGTTCTATCTGCGAGGCCTGGCAACCCTGCCATAAGCACATGCATGCCATATGCAAAGACTTCTGTCTTTAGCGGTATAGCTCTCATGGTTATATGCCCTGAGTATGCCCATATCATTTCGAACACGTTTGAATAATGCATTCCTGGAGTGGAGCATACTATAACCTCCTCCGTGAACGAGATCGTCATGTTCAACTTTGTCATTAAATCTCAACCCAAAATGTTTACTGGGGTCTGATGTGAATACAACAAAGGTACATTCATTTCACACTCTCCTACGGAGACTGGGAGTGCTTCTGTAAAGGGAACTCTACTGTGAGCTCCTGTAAAACACTGAGTATCTATGGCCTCGCCGGACAAGGAAAATATGCCTTTATGTACGCACGAGCATGTTGCACCCGTGTCAACTAAGAAGGAATATTCTTTACCCCGTACGATGACATTCACGTAGGTTCCCTTTTAGGGTCTAGTGTCACTGATAGGATAGAGCACATCAGGGTTCCCAGTGAGCTGTACTAGTTTATATATAAGTTCGGTCCACTGTACACTTGTGGATTCCCTCCACTCCCTGGGCTGCCTCCCCTTCCGGAGTTTGTGCCCTGAGACGATTGCGGTGGTGCCTGTTGAAATTGCCTTTGTGGCAAATTCCCCATGTTCGGGGGTTGAACCCCTTGTTGCGCACCTTGCTGCACGCCTTGTGCTTGCTGCTGCACTGTGTGATTCTGTGCATTGCCCTGTTGTGAGACTGCAGGTGTCTTCACCGTGCCTGCTCCCATTCCTTGGCTACTCTGCCACACGTCTTGACTTCTGCTTGTGCGCACCAGATGCCCTGTCATTCCACACAGCCAACATACTGGCGGTCGTCGGATTTTCTGTCCGTTTGACATATCTGGGTTGCCCATTTGCACATTTTGAAAGCCTCCTTGATTACTTTGGAAACCTCCCTGATTACTCTGCCATCCTCTTCCTCTAAATCCCCTTCCCCTCGGATACAATCCTATGTTACCCTGGTTGTTCTGCTGTGGGTTAGCCACCTGTTGTATGTTCTGTTCAGCTGGGCTAGTTAGCATGGCTCCTTCAAGAGCATACTTTGATCATTTCTTTTGCACCAGCTTTGCTTCGTCACCCTTTTGAGCTGCCTCCTTTTTTAAAATTCTTTTCTTGCAGCAATCTACAGTAATGTGCGATAGTTAACTGTATTTCTGCCCAAGGTTTAGCTTCAACCCCTGCCAATTTCTTGAGCTGTTTCTGCACTGGTTCTGGCAACCCTTGGCACAATATGTGGTAAAACACTGGTATAGATTTCGTCCAAGATTCATGCGTTTCGAGCACCCACGTGTCTTGGAAATTCTGGATATAAATCAATGGATCTTCTGACTCCTTCAATTTGCAAGTCATTATAGCTCCCATATTCACAGTGTCTGGGTACAGCACTCGTAGCGCTTTCCATACTGCTGCTCTGCAATTATTAAATGGTGCTCCATCGTGAGCAGTGTTAATTATGGTTACACCAGGGTTCCCTGCCCGTGTCCACGTCTGCTCTCTCACCAACTATCGCGATCAGGAGACCCTTAATGTCCCCTATTGTGAGCAGTACGTCCATTACAAGGAGATTATGCATTGTTGAGAAGTCCCGCCTAAAACCGCACTGGAATGTACTGAGGATTTGCTTATCATTCACCCATTTTTGCATTTCACTTAGCAGAAGTGAGGCAAAGAGTTTCCCAGTGACGTCCAACATGGATAGGAGTCTGTAATTATTTGGATCTGTGCGATTGCCTTTTTTAAACACCGGGATCAAAATAGCAGTTTGCCAAGTTCGAGGAATATCCCCCGATGCAAAGACCTTATTGAACAGTATGGAGAGTAACTCTGCCCAGAAGGGCGGGTTGCTTTTTATCACCACATTGGCTAGCCCATTGGGGCCCGGGGCTCTTGACGACTTAAGGATAGCAATTTTGTTGAGAATAGCCCCCGGGGAAACATCAAAAGGTTGTAAAATAGGGGGCTTCCCCATGGTACAGCTTGTAGATCCATCCTCTTCCATATTGCGATTTAGGAGGAATAGTTCCCAGATTTTCTCATTGATAGGATTGACAATAGTGCCTTTGCCCTTGGTAAAGAGATACCAAAATTAAGTGTCGGAAGCGGCCTCAGGAGAGACGTGACGAGTGTGAGGTGCGGCTTGACACGGTACGAGCCATCAGTGCGTGATTAGCAAGCGCCGGCAGGTCCTTTCCTCTAGCACGGGACCCGAGAGCTAGAGGCGAGTGGAGCTAGCGGCAGCAGTGCCCGCGCAGGGCGAGGTGCTGTTTGGAGTTAACCAGATACCGGAGCCCCCCGCTGGTGTGACACGGAGGTGCCTGGGGAAGGCGAGACAGCAGTGCAAGGAAAGCTGTGCTTCCCCCCAATATTTATTATACCTGTGGCGTGCGTGTCTGTGCTGTGATCGCCTCCGTGTGCACCAGAGTAGCCGGAGGGGCTAGGACGGCAGCTCCAAGGCGGCTCCTCGACTGTGGACAAGTAAGTGGAGGGGCCAAGGGGGCCGTTGGGCTTTGGCTGTGCCCTAGGGTTTCACCAAGGTTGGCCTGGGATGAATTCCAGTGTCTGACTTGCCCAGGGTGCCTGTTGACTTTCTGTGTCTGTGTGGCCCGGGGTACTTTGTCTGCGCACAGACTGTGGGCCCTACGGAGTTGGTTAAGTGATTTGTAGGAGCCCTTGAACCCTACCTAGCTTAGTAAGGCGGCAGTAGTGTAGAGATGCAGCGGGGGAAGAGAGCCCCGCACTCTATATACAACCTGAGGAACAACAAGCCGCAAGCTGCGAAAGAGCAAAAGGAGTCCAACAGAAAGGGGATTAAACGTAGGAAAAACGCCAAACACGTTCTCCCCGTAGTACAAGGTGCCATTACCAAGTTTTTTCCGGTGAACCCTCCTCCCGAGATTAACTCCACCATAATCGATGAAGGGCCAGAAGGGTCAGTACAAGCACCCAGGGATTGCCAATCCATCATTTCTTCCAACTATGAGGACATCGATAACAACTCCCTTCTGGACCTGTGCCTGTCAATAAAGAGAGGAATGCAGCCGGATACCTTACAACCCACTGTAAGTGGTTTACCGATCCAGAAAGATAACAACCTGAATGATGTAGTTGAGGAGCATATTGCGGCAGGATACCGCGATCGTCTCTCTGCATCTCCAAATCTGGTAATGGTTTCGATGGAGGACGAGCCGGATCAGGAGATAAACGGGGGCACGGGATCAGTAGCTAGCTCCACTCAATTGGCAGAGTTACAAACATCTGTCGGAGCTCTACAATTTGCTCTAAAAATATTGCTTCAGATGACAGGGCGTATCCTGGCAAATTCCAATGCCATTGCACTAGCACTGGATATGAAGAACACACTGCAAGAGGAGACGGAAGAAAACTTATCAGATGCACTCCGAATTGCCAAAGAGATGGAAGAAAAGGCAGCCGAGAGGGAGGAGAGCGGGGCCCAAGAGGTACGGGAGACCAACATCTCGATTCTAGAGGCTCCCATCGAGGAAGTAGACCTTGAGTTGAATCTCAGGCCGCGGAGCCCCTGCACACGGAAGCAGAGGAGACGGGCGAAAAAGGCTCTTAAAAACATACCTCCAAAAACGGGCCCCCTACCGTCCTCTATAGGAAGTGGCCCCGCTATTGAAACCCGTTCAAAAAAAGCCCGGAAAAGGATGATGAGAGCAGCAGCCCGGGCGGCAGGAAAAAAAGGCCCTCTTACCGGATGGCTGATGCCTAAAGAAAAGGAAAGCGAGGTGGACCTGGACTCCAATAAGGGGGAGGTTTCGGAATCAGAGGGTGAATTAAGCCTGCTTATCCCGACAGAGCCTGTATATGAGGGACACCCATTGAGTGACCTTTCGGTGCTGCTATTACCAGAGAGAACGAGGGATGCACAGGAAAATCATACTAACCGCATCTGTTTCATAAAAAACCTATATACTAGGGATAACCATTCCTGGCTGGTACGCTCAGAGCTATTGACCAGGCTCTATCATATCCCGCAACTCCGAGTGCTAAAATCAGATGACTTTCTGTTTCTTGAGCCACTATCGGGGCCAAACCCGAATGTATCTGCGTTACACTGTGTGTTTTTGAACACAGCACAATTACTAAGAGACCATAAAGAAGAGCTGAGAGCAGTGGATATCGCCATTGATGTGGATTTGCAAGAAATTGACCTTTCAACAATCCCCGAGGCCCCAGAGATTACACCGGACTTGGAAATTGAAAACAAGTCAGTTTTAGGGGAGAATCCCCTACTGTGTGAAGTGCAACAGGCAATCAAATCCCTACTGGAGTCCCTTCCCCATTTGATACCGAAGCATTGAAGCTTATCATTATTATCCTGGAATTGCAGAGGCTTCTCCCATCTTCTGAGAGAGGAGGGCTCGGCTGATCTTTTACTCCAGCAGAATTGTTTCTGTCTACAAGAGACTTGGGCATTGGACCCTCTTTTTATGGATGGCTATGTTGTACACCAGTCTCCGGCACGACGTGGACCCAAAGGACGCCCATTTGGCGGCCTTCTTACGGGGATCGACAATTCCCTGATGTCGCGTAAAATTCAATGTGGAGCTGAGGACCTACTACTGGCAGTAGAAGTTGCTTACCCCCAAGATCAGGGAAATACTAAGTTTCTTCTTATTAACCTATATAACCCCCCTGGAGCAATTGCAAGAGATTCTCTCCAAGAGGCTTTACAGAATTTATTATCTTCCTGGTCATTGGGATCTAGTAATACTGCAGCTGTGGTTGTCGGAGATTTTAACTGTCACATGACCGACGAAACCTCTATTTCCTCCAATCCGGGCCTCAGTACCAGTTGTACGATGACACATAAAAAGAGAGAGAAGGAAGGGCTGGGGTGGCTGCAACTGTTTGAATCATGGGACTTGGCAATGATCAACGGCCGAACTCTGGGTGATAGGCCGGGGAAACATACCTGGTCCAATGGATCGTCTCGGAGCACATTGGACTATATATTCATGTGCCCCTTGATGCGAACTAGAGTGGAGGACCTGTGGGTCAAGCATAACAGCTGGAGTGACCATGCGGCAGTCATATGCTCACTCCTGACCTTATTACCTGACATTCCGAAGTTGAACATTGGAAATATTTCAACTAATTGCCCAGGAACTAGAATAGTTTGGTCGGAGAAGAATGTTAGAGCTGCCGCAGAAGCTCTTAAACTGGATACAGTAGAGGGCGGTAATGATTTTCTGGCTATGACTGCCAATGAAATAGAAGAGTGGATATTGGGATTCTCAGGTCACCATGCAGCTATAAAAAAGGGATATCTCATAAAAGACGGAACCGTCCCTCCTCGATATAACGGGCAAATCCGGGATGCCAAGAGAGGACTTAGAAAAGGGATACGCAGCCTAAAATACCAGAATTTCACAGGAGCTTTATATCTTGAGAAATTAAGAATGATTAAAAGTCGTTATAGAGCAGAGGTGAAGAGCATCAGGAGAACTGAGAAGAACAATTGTTACCAGCGACTTGTCAAAACTATCTGCTCTAAAAACTCGCGTAGCATTTGGGTACTCTTAAATGAGAATAGAACCAAGGGCAAAGGCACTATTGTCAATCCTATCAATGAGAAAATCTGGGAACTATTCCTCCTAAATCGCAATATGGAAGAGGATGGATCTACAAGCTGTACCATGGGGAAGCCCCCTATTTTACAACCTTTTGATGTTTCCCCGGGGGCTATTCTCAACAAAATTGCTATCCTTAAGTCGTCAAGAGCCCCGGGCCCCAATGGGCTAGCCAATGTGGTGATAAAAAGCAACCCGCCCTTCTGGGCAGAGTTACTCTCCATACTGTTCAATAAGGTCTTTGCATCGGGGGATATTCCTCGAACTTGGCAAACTGCTATTTTGATCCCGGTGTTTAAAAAAGGCAATCGCACAGATCCAAATAATTACAGACTCCTATCCATGTTGGAAGTCACTGGGAAACTCTTTGCCTCACTTCTGCTAAGTGAAATGCAAAAATGGGTGAATGATAAGCAAATCCTCAGTACATTCCAGTGCGGTTTTAGGCGGGACTTCTCAACAATGCATAATCTCCTTGTAATGGACGTACTGCGTACGAGGGCACTTAGTAGGGATCAGCCCCCTCTTTATTCACTATTTATTGACTTTAAGGCCGCATTTGACTCGATCCCAAGAGCAAGGCTTTGGAACAAGCTTGAAGCATTGGGGTGCCCCCCGGGTTTGCTGTATTACCTCAGACTTTTGCACTGTGATACCTCAGTGCGCCTTCGTCTTAATCAGGAGGGCCAATCGACTCAAAATATACTACAAAATAGAGGGGTAAAGCAGGGCTGCGTTACAGCGCCTCTCATCTATAACCTGTATGTACACGACATCCCGGCGACTCTAGCGGAGGTTAACAACTGTCCTCCAAAAATAGGGGATATGTTATGTGCGGTCTTGGCGTATGCAGACGACCTAGTAGTCCTTGATAACACCATCGGTGGCCTCAGGCGTTCTGCCCATGCCGTCTGGGAATATGCAAAGACCAACGGCCTGACCATTAACCTAGAGAAAACTTATGTCCTGCGTTTCACCAGGAAAAGGGTGACCCGTGTGAATCTAACAGTACTCAAACACATAATTATGTACGTTCCGTCCTATCGCTACCTAGGAGTGGAAATAGAGCCCCTAGGTGATTATGAACTATGTAAACAGGGCCGTACCACCAGGGCCCTCCAAGTGATCTCACTTATTGCATCTTTCACTAGCAAACAAGGGGGTTTCACTCTGTGGGGAACACGTCATCTTTACATGCAAGTCTTTGCACCAATGGTCATCTATTGACTAGAATCTCTGTTGACGATGAACCTGGCATGGCTCCAAGTGCTAGAGGGAAAGTTTTGGCGACGCATTTTGGGGCTTCCCCCGGGGGTGCCGATGGCCCTGATAAGATTAGAATTGGGCCTGCCATCATTGAAGGCCATGGTATTGAAAAGAAGAACTGGGCTCTACCTGAAAATGACAAGTGGATCGGTCAATCCTCTCTTAGCAGTCTTACATCAGGAATTTAGTAAAAAATGTACTTCCTCATCTCTGTACAAAGACATGGGAAAATTCCTTAATGAAATTGGCTGGATTCACAAAGGGTCTACGGTGACCAAGGAAATGCTAAATGCCCTAGGGAAAAAGGTGGACCTATGGGATTGGCTGGAGAATTTCGCCCATCTGGATACTCTTAAATCTTATCGTTTTGTGAACCATAGAATATTCAAGTTCATGAAACCGCAGGACTACCTTTTTCTCTGTCCCACCAGAAGACTCCGCCGATTCATTATTCTATTCCGTCTAGGTCAACTACCTACCCTGTCGACCACAGGAGCTAGGGAAAACATTCCTACTGCAGAGCGAACCTGTCGCATGTGTAAATCTCCCTTGTGCCCTGAAACTGCCAGACACGTTCTAACTCAATGCACTGCACTTAAGATGATTATTGTTAAGTTCTTGGCTGAATTCGTGCATGATCCTTGTACTATACCTAAATTTTCATTTTGGCTGTATTGTACAAATACATCCAATATGCACCTATTCATAGCCCTTTATAACGTCTGGCAACAGATAGAACCTGGATTGGGAATTTTAGCTTACCCCATTATCAATTAGCATAAAGTGGCGTAGGTTCATTGGCTAACTAGTGAAAGTAGTTGTAAATATCAGTAAAGAAGGAAGTTAGTTAGTTTCTTCGAACTTAGATTGTGTATTTTGTATTAGATGCTATTTTAGTGACTAATGCTTGATGATCTTATGAGTTTTTACTTTTATGTATGATTTTATATGTATAACTTTTTGATTTTTGATATATGTGTAAAGTTTGAATTTATTTTCTTACTATATCACATTAAAGAATTATTATTGTGAGCGTGACACCCCCTGTCATTTTTTCTAACTCATGTATCCACTTCCCGGCTCCCGATGTCAGCATTGGAAGCTTATTTTTCAGGTTTTCTCAATCCATGTGTGGCCATGGAATATATTGCGGTCTTGCTCCCCATTTTCTAGTAGCGGAAATTGGAATGTGCAGCCTTCCTTCTCTTCTCTCAAAGCTCTCCTGTCTACCGATGGGGTAATATTCCCACATCGCCTTCTGCCTGGCAATGTCCTCAATCTGTCTACATAGGCGGGTGCTGACACCCCCTTCTGACCAGGGGGTGTTCTATCATGCCGGTCCGACTGTGTGGCAGACTCTGATGTTCTCGGTGCGGACTCACTAGCATCTGACCATCATACCCCTTTGTCCCTTGGGAGCCACTTTTCACGCTGTCCCCCTTCTTCATTTGTCTCGCGCTCCATTTTCTCTCCGGATTCAGACATTGATTGTTCCCAATTCACGCAACTCCTTGTATCATCATCATTTTTACTAATTTCTACTCTGTCCAGGGACAGTCTCTTGCTCCCACTACTTTGGGTGATATCCTCAGTGTCATACAGCTGAGTGCTCTCCAGGCGCTCGTCTTCCCTTTCCCCTTGGGATACTTGTTCTAACCCCATTTTGTCATATATCTTATCGATCGTTTCCCCGATGCTTCTGTGTCGAAGTCATCTTCAATATTTGCCCTGGTCGTGCCCGGTACTGAGTCATACGCAGGGAAGAATTCTTCAATGTCTTCCCATTCGACAACAGGGTTGGGTTTTTGAACTTCCCTCTCCAGATATTCTAGATCGCGTGACCTCTGTCTCTGCTTACGTTCTATCACATCATCACATTCTTTGCGCCTCCTCGCCTCTTCTCTGACCTTATCTTCTTCTCTTCTCCTTTCATTTCTACGTTCATTTTCCCTTCAAACTTCCTCATCCCTTCGTCTCCTTTTCTTGTCACATACTCTTTGCTCTTCTTCTAAACCTTGCTGTTTCTGTCTGTCCAAGGCATAGATTGCTATCGGTTTGCGATCGAGCTGTTTCTCTTGCTCTTTGTGATATAGCTGTTCACTCCTCAGTCTATCCTTCCATCTTATCCTTTCATCCCTTAACTCCTTGTCTTTCTCCTTTCTCTGCACTTCATCTAACTTCTCCATAGGTCTCATGTCATCACTTCCTTTTCCATCGAGTTTCAACAGTATCTGTCCTCCCATCCATTCATCTTTTGCGAATGCTATCTCATCAGTTCTGCTTTCACCTTCTTTCCCTTTCTCTCCTTATCGAGAGATGCACTCATCTGTGCCTGATCCTTCCTCTCATCATCACGTCTCTCCTTGTCCCTCAGGACTGCAGAGGTAAGAATCTTGTCCTGATCCTTCCCACGGTTTTTGTCACTACTGTAAGTAGGTGACTCATATGTGGGGTTGCTGTACCCTGTGGCTGCTTTAAGCTCTCTTAATGGGTAGAGTCCCTCAGGCTTACTTCCCTCGGTTTCGGTTTCAGGTGGGGCAGGTGGCGCGGTAGGCGTCTCACCCCCCTCCGTGCATACATTTAATATCCAGTCTGCAGGTGGCTCTTCCTCCTTCTACTGTTCGAACATTTTACAAAGTTCTAGAACAGCAAGGCGTTTTTCTAGTTTTTTTCCCTGTATACGTGGCATGCAAGTAAGTTGTCATGTGCTGTAAGACGGCTTTAGATAAAGACCCATTTTGTGGCCACGGCATAAACGTCTTGTGGGCGGTGCCCTTAACCCACTCTGTGCTATATTTCTTAAGCTTGGGTGCATGTTTCGGCAGTTGCTTACATAATTGTGCTAATGGTGTAATTTCTTCCATGCTTAAATCTGTTCTACTTTCCTCTTAAACACCACTTTTCAATGCTTCCATGCAATTTTAACACTGTCAATAATATGAGCAAGCACCAAACACTGCAAGCTCTAATTCAATCCTTTCCCGCCAAAACTTTTTATCACCAATTTACTCAAGAACATCAATCCATGTGCGATTCCCTCTCAACTATAGAATCGCATAAAAACCCTATTTGATTTCAACCAATACAAGACAAAACTTCTTACATGTGACATACAACAGAACAGGTACAACAGACATTTGACGGACTAGAGAGACACCAGTTGGACACAAATATCTCTGCCTTCTAATCAATACCCTGACATGGAGTCTAAACAAACTCCTTTTACGACGTCTTCAACCGTCGTAGTAACCTATTCGTTCCCTATTATGTGGGACTATGAGTTCACGTTAGTTCTGACCGCTATGTTAAAGCGCAGGAAAAAGGCAAATCCTTTCTCTCCTCAGGTGTCTACCCCGGTATTCTTTAATATCTCAGGTGTCCACCCTGGTATTCTTTACTATCTCAGGTGTCCACCCTGGTATTCTTTACTATCTCAGGTGTCTACCCCGGTATTCTTTAATATCTCAATTATTCTCGAGTCATTATACCCTTATATATATATACAGTCTTCTCTACCTCTGACTATTTTGTCTTTTCCACCTCCCTCCGTTACCTTTCCCTTACTTGTTGTAATGCCTATAACATTTGCCAAAGCATTACATTTTTTGTTTCACTCACCACTCGCATCGTTCCTCTCTGGATCCTTGGGATCACCGCCTCCGTTATCGCCTCTTTTAGTCTTTCGTCTCATCCACTGCGCGTAGGAATGGAAGGATTTCTGTTCATAAGACGGGTTCCTTCAGACCCACTGCAGATTTAGATAGATGTATACTATCATTGTCTACGGGAAGCTTCACAGTCTACTCGGCCAAATGGCGAAGGGCTTGTGATATTGCCAAAGACCTAGAGTTACTTTGTGTCGATGGTCAATAGGTGTCTTATCAATAATCAACAATCAATAGTTGATGGTCAAAACCATCCTCTGCTACCAAGTGTACAGGAGGGCGGAGCGACCTCCGACGGGCCGATGGGATCAGAGCTCACCCTCAAGTACTTTAAGACGAGATAGCTGCAGCTTGAGGAGGATGAGGTGCAGGATTCTCTTATTCCAACACCAATCAATAAAGACAACTCAAATGGTTTGGCAAAGGGAAGTCTGTTTAATGACAAGTACAAAAAACAGGGAAACATTAGGAAATCATCAGTGATGCGATCGCCCGTCTTGCTTCAACTTCCAAAATCTTAATTCAAACAGCAGTTTTTATAGGCAGTATTCATCATCATTGATGTGTAACACTCAAAGTTTGTCATGCAAGTCTATTGGTTGGAAAAGATAACTTAAGTATAGGTACTATAACTGTATATGGTAACAGGGTGTGAGGATTGGATAACTCTTATCGGGTAGGCGTCTACGCCCATCCCTCTACATCACTCGTGCTAGACGTCACTAAAAGTACAACGTCTCATTGGTTCTACTAGCTATAGGACCCTAGATTACTTGGTCCATTGTGATTGGGTCGGTACACCCCTAGGCATAAATCTCCACTTTAATAAGCAGCATGCAGAATGGTTACCCTGATGCGGCATGCCCCAAGATTCACCCTGCCTTCCTTCCATCAATCAGTACTTTAGGGCTATGTGTCAATTGGTTGGCTGAGGATGGCCTCGAAACTGTAGCTTCTTATCAGGAAAAGTTATGGCATCCTCGGGTTCTGGGTGACATCAGACATTGGTACCTCTTCACCCTTGGCTGGTCACGTGTCAGTACACCGTGAAGCTGCTTAATTTTCCTTCTTTTTGTGTATTTGATTCCCCTTCGGCCTCGCCACCTGCCTGGGCCTCCTTATCTCGACCTTCACCGGCAAGCTGCTATGCTCTTAGGTTTCGATTCTTCAGAGTTGGCGCTCTCCTCCCTTCCTTGGGTTGACCTCGAATCCCTAGGCATGAGCTGCTTCTTGCTCAGTTTCGATTCGCCTCTTCCGTCCAGCTTTGTGCTACAATATGAATCCTGGCCTGTTAGGTCCCTACCATCCTGGGCTTAATTCTTCTTCCATGTAAAGTGGACTACACTTATATAATGTGCTTCATTGAGGTAGGTATATATATATATGTATATAGTTGGTGCTTGCCGCTCTAGTCTTCTACTAAGCATAGCAAGCCGTACTGTTTTCTTAGCTTCTTGCGTTACAAGCCTATGTACAGGCGTTAGCTGGTTGCATATTTTCATCCTGCTTTATGGTTACGTTTCTTTATATTTCGACATCGTCTCTTCTTCTATGTCTGTGATATCTTTATCCATGGTTTTTCGTCTTAGTGTGTCATCTTTTGGTTGTTGTTCGTTCATCTGTACGTCTGTCCGGGCCCTCGTGACGTCACAATTCGCCTTCAATTAAGGCCCTTTGGGTCTCTTCTGGGACAGTCCGAAAGTAGTCTTCATGTCGTTTCAGCTGTTGGTAAGGTTGTCTCAATGGGTAACGTGCTGCTTATGGTTGTCTGGTTATTGGCACTTCAACAGGTATCGTTCTTCTGATGGGCACTGGGCAGAGCCCCAGTGTGGCTCTCTGTTGGTTTATTTTCTCCTCATGTGTCACATATCTCGGCGAGTATGTTCCTGGTATTTCAAAATGGGTGGTTGGAGTGCAGGTCATATCTGGGACCTCCTCTACAGGTGTTACCCCCATTGAGCCCCATGCAGGTTAAGTTTTTCGCCTACAAGAGTTTGAAACCTCCAAACCTCTCACAAATAAATAATGATCTATCCCATTCCCGGCCATCCCCCACACAAAATGCCATGTGCTGCGGCAGTTGCCTGCTCTGGATGAATTACGTGCAACTTCAGAGCCCATAATAAAAATCCACTTCCATGCCAGGAAACCTGCATAATTCCTTGTGCTTCAAGTGGCTCTGCTGCCCCTAGCAAGAGTGTGTATTTCTTTACGTCTTTTATGTTCTGACCTACTACCGACAAGGTGAGCTACCCGATGATATATGAGATGTAGGGTACGTTTTTTAAAGTTGATGATTTGCTGTAGGTAGCCTGGACATCATGTGTGCACCCCTATTGATTTTCTCATTATAACATACATGATGTATAATGTGAGTTGAAAAACTACAAATCCCAGAATGCAATGAAAAAACACGGAATGAAAATATCACAAGTGACATAGGGCATTTTTGCAAATAGGTTATAAAGAAGACTAAGTGACCCAGAAAGTAAATTTAAACAAGCATTGGCAATGCCAACAGTTTGGGCCTTTGTCTTGGCATGAGAAAGGCACTTGCAAGGCACATCTGTAGTGGTATTAACTGGCCATTGATGGGAGCAGGTGCAAAATGGTGTGAGTACCTGGGAATCTAATAGCAGTGGCTGGCAGTGCCTGCCTAGTACTTATCCACAAGCCAAAACGGTTTTAACAGGACTTAAGTGAAGGACCCGCAGAGTGCTTATAAATTGAGTGGCTGAAGGAAGACCTGGTAAGACATTTTTAGTATACCAGTAGCGGCTTTACAACTCCAGTTAAGTCATTAATTCTCAGAAGACTACTTTGAAAAAGCACTGGCAGGTCCTTTGAGTGTAAAGTTTGATGGTAAGGTTCGAGTAAAGTGAGCTCAAAGAGTTGTATTGAGGAGGTGTTTTGAGCAGGGAGGAACAGGAATTTTCTGGGAATGGCCAAGGCATTAGCATGGACATTAGCAGTCAATGTGTAGGCACATAAGAGGGCAGGGCAAGGCCCAGGAGCCGGGCAAGTGTACGCTTCTATCACAGATGAGTGCAGATACATTGCGTCACATGCACCAAACGTTTAGGAAAAATGCATGATTCCTGACATGAGTTCCAGAGCATAGCGTATGGGCTGTGATGGAGACCAGATGACATGCTAAGGATGTGGGACGTTTAGTTTGGACTCTACTGGATGACATACTGTACTGTAGGCTTAATGTATTTTTACTTCCTTAACCCATGTGTGCTCCTTCCCCATCCATCCCACTACTAGACCGTGCCAGCAGTTGCTGCAGCACCAAACATGTGACATGGAGCAGCAGCAGTGTGATTGGCTGGTGGTGGGCTCATCTAGCACTGAGCGGCCCGGGTGGCCGCATCACGGGCAGCGCCCGCCGGGGCCGGCGTTAGGGGGCCAAGATTTTGTGGGCCTTGGCACTTATTTATTTACAAATTAAGCATAATCCAGTACGTCATTTGTGGGGGTGTTTTCCAGGGCTGAACCCTGGGCCTTATTTTTGGGCACCATAACTTACTGTCTCACACAGTTTGATTAAGCTGTGTCCCCATCTGCTGTCATAGTTATCCATTTTTGGAATAGCAATGAATCTGAAAATGACAGCACCGGGTGCTTGAGATTGCCATGCCTACACACTGGCACTGTTGCAATCAGCCTGTATGACATTATTACCGCTGCACTACTGTATTATTCTGTATCACTACCGCAACAGGTTGGGTGGCATGTACAGCTCTGCTGCGCCACTGCACATGGGGGCACTCAGCGGGCACATGCAAGGCATCCTTAAGCTGTGAACCTCTCATAGCCCTTTTGGTGCGCAGCCAGCATGAGGTCCGCAGATACACAGGCATGTCCCAGCCCGCCGACGCGCTGAGACTTAAAACATGCTGAAACATGATTGCGAGCAGCGCAGCACAGTCGCCAGTGCCATTAGTGGGGTAATGGGTCACCGAGCAGAGAGAGGAAAACGCCAGGACAGGTACCAGCCAGCAGCTCCACCATAGGGGCAAGGCTAGGAAAAAGGCCACTTTGAGGAGCAGTGTCTTTGCTGAGGGCGGCTGGCCTATGAAAGATCTTGCCACAGGTTTCCATAGTCAAGTTAACTAATAAGTTCAGTAATGATTTTGCCTGCATTTGCCCACCACTTCAATAGCTGAAAAAAAAATATTTTCACTATGGTTTTTAGTGGATAGGTGGTCACAATGCTCCACTTGACACCTATAGAATCAGGAGAAATTGATATCAAGGAGGATGTGTTTAAAGAAGCACTTGGTGTTTTATTTCAAGGCACAACTATTATGTTGTTGTGTCATGTTGATTGAGGAACTTGATCTATTGATGACCATTTTCTGGGCCCACATATACGCATTGAACGTATTTGAAGTTCTAGTATAATAGTTTTGATGGATAGCGCACTTAATTCAAGGGTCTACTGACAGAATTTCCTGATTGACCCAATTTTCTGTTATATAGTTTCCATAAAGCCCATTTACAATATCATATCCCATTATGACCTATTATGTCTACATTTATGCACATTAACAAATCAAATCCATGTTCCCTTTTTCTTAGGAAACACTTCTATTTAGTTTCCATTGTGCCCTGCTAGCACATTATTTCCAGTTTACTTAATGCTCAATTAGCATGTCAGCTATTTTACATCATGACCTTTTCGCACTGTATTATCAGTTTATATTAAGGTAATTTAGCAAAGCCTGGCAGATTCTATGCTACCCAGTTAGCACATCATAGTCGGAATCCATCTTACCCAGTTAGCACTTCATTGCCAGTATCTTCTGCACTCCTGAGGTACTACTACATTTGTCACGAAATTTGCCTTTTGTCAATGTGTGGTACATTTATTTGCTGCCTGAGACTAATTGTTGTCACACTCCTATGTTGCCACTCGGAAATGTTTTTGCTGAGACAAAATACAGTGCATATCTCTGTAAACGGTTTATTGAGAGGCCACCCCCAACACAGGGAGTTCCTTTCCTTCCCAATCCAGGTGTCACACAATAACATGTTTAATGTCAGGTCTTTAGTGAACCATATTTCCGATTCATCTCATGCCCCTTGGATCCCTCCCCTTGAGCTACCAATGAGCCAAGAACCAGGCCGGTATATAGAAAAAATATGAGTATTTATTTGAATGATAGCTAATTGAGATCACTGTAAAACGCCACATGCCACCTTCTTTGTGGCTTGTAATTGAATTTCTTACACAAATGAATCACACAAGTTGGTTGGAAAAAACACACATTACAATACTTTATTTTATCCCAATTTCAGCCATTAAATAATCAACAATGGTCAATGAACAAAATCAATTTACATATGTAGTGCTGTGAAATTTTCGATTTTCCTTCACGCTCAAAAATGCTAGCAGTTTGCTCTACAGGTTTGTACAAATGCATATGGCAATTATTATGTCACCCACATTTTTGCTTTCAAATAAACACAGGGTGATTTAGCAGTTTGATTTGCATACCCCCCTCTACTCTGGTATCGGGGAAGTTGGACTGAAAAATGTAAATGATTTGGGAATTTTTAATTGCAGACCTCCTCCCCCCTCCACTTAAAGGTCTGTGTTGGGGAAGCTTGACAGAAATATTGGGATGATTTTGGAATTTGTGATGTCAGACACCCCCAACCACCTACCTCCACGTAAAGGCCTGTGTTTAGGAAGCTGGACAGAAAAACTGGGATGGTTTTTAGGAATTTAGATTTCAGGCCCCACCTCCACTTAAAGGACCGTGTTGCGGAAGCTAGGCCCATAGGATTACCCAATTAAATTACAGTCTATAGTTTTCAGCACACACTGGGAATGAGGTTTGTTAATTTTGAATTTTAACAAAAATCACCCTGTGGTGTTCTGCCAAGGGGAGTTAATTAACTCAATATTTTAGTTAAATAGGCTGAGGTTCTACACAGTTCCTCCCCCCTTTTCCACCCAGTATAAAGGGAAAGGATGTAAGGCAAGCAGAATCCCCCACATTTTGGTTTCAAATGGCTCAATTGTACTTACATTGAAAACCTCAGTTTAAAGTTGAAGAAAGCCAGCTGTATTTGAGAACCCTCTTGGAGGGCAGAGGTTTGGTCACTCCACTCTCAAGGAATGTCCCCAGCTTTACACATAAGGCCCAGTCAGCTTCCAGGCCTCCCCAGAAATAGACAGCTCCACCCAGAGACAATTTCAGCAAATCTCCTCTGGTGTTTCCTTGCGGCTGTGAGATGGTATTTTTTAGCAGCCCCCCCCCCCGTCTCTAATAGTGCATCCACTTTATATACCAGTGATGAAACAATCAAGAGTTCAATATTGGACAGTGCCCTGCAAGAATTCTCGTAACCAGGATTGGACAGTTACCCTTCTCTCTCTCTCTCTCCCCAAGTCCAGCCTCTCTCTAAGGATTGGTTTAGGAGTCTAGAGCAGAAATCTGGCAACTCCCATTAGAAATCCCCTTTTTTTCATGTAAACTTTTTGGCCAAAAGTAGTTATGTGGCAAAACTACATTAGTTGGTAGTAACTTCCATAATATATATATATATATTTTAAAAAAAAACATTACCCGATCCGGAATGGAAACAGGATGAGATAAGCGGAATGCACTCCCAAAGAAAACGAATAGAGAAGGCCTTAATGACTCTCTATACTTAAAAAAAAAAACACCCAAGTTGGTCCAGACTGACATGCCTTTATTTTAAAGTCAGCATGGATGAGAAAAAGCACAAAACACAACGCGTTTCACGGTACACAGACCGCTTGATCATGTAGAACAGTGTAAACATAGACAAGGTGACTATATATGGACTCATATATCTCTATTCCCTGTTCGCAATGTAGAATGTCTCCAAGACAATTGACTGCTGTCTCAATCCTAACATGGCAGACATCTTAACACTTACAAAACATTGCACGATTCCCATAATAAATACATATCAGACTCATTCCCAGCACTTTGCATGTTTTTGTTGTAGTTTCTGTTTGCGTAAAATAATTGCAGAACCAAATGCTCACAAGTGCGTAATGAAATGCTAAATTCAAAACATTTCTCAACATTCGTAAATTACAAACCATTTGTCGAGCATTGATAATTAGTGCAGGCAGTGGAACTCTAAAAGCTGATGTACAGAAATGCTACTCTAGAGCGATATGATTCAAGATGCCACTTGCGCCAAACAACTCATAATGTCAAGAAAATCATGACAACATGTAAAGTATGGGAACCATAACATAATAGCCCCAAAATAGATGCTGGCTATGAAGTCACTTGCCATTATCACTTGGTACTAAACAAATGGGTAACCAATGGAAAAACCTCTATTACTGGCATCAATAAATAAAATGCCTAATACTTAGCTGGATGATGGTATCTGCCAGCATAAACCAGTCTATTGCTAATAAAGTGCATAGTGCATGTTACAGCAATTTTTTAAATGTACCCTATGTAGGAAAATAAAAAATGCGAATGCCTGGATGTGCGAATTTGCAATAACCAGCCCCTATGGTCAGACTGCCATTAGCAATTTGGCAACTAGTGATGTGTCCTACATAGAGGTATTTAAAGTGCTCAGTGCATTCAATACCTAAATATTGAATCCGTGCAAATATGCAAAGCAACCTAGTCTTAGATGTGATGCTAGAGTTAGATGTAATAAAGTGCATAGTGCATTTGCATGATAAAGTGCATGGTGCATGTAAACATCTAGTTAGCATCTAGTAACTGATCTGTACAAAAAAGCAAAAAAGATATTTTTATACATATGATGCCTGTTATTTCCATTGTGCCCAATACTGCTTGAAAAATATTAACCCAGGACAGCCTGAACAGCAAAGCCACATGGACCCACAAGATCAAACATAAGCATATGCAAAAAAAGCCTATAAATGGAATAGAATCTAAAAGAAAAGATTATCAAATAGTCTGGGAAGGACAGGGGAAAGAGAGAAGAAAATCTCAAAAGAAGGTATACACCTAAAAATGTATGAGCCCAAATACACTTGTTCAAGGAACAGAAAAATTAAATAGATGTTTAAGATAGGACATGCGGACGTATGTCCTAATTTAAAAAAAAAACCCTCCTTAGCTTCATATTTTCCTCTGTTATGTAAAGGGGATGACAACAAATATGCCATGAGCAATGGACCAACCTAAAATGTAAAAGAGAAGGTACCCCATTACATAAACAGTGCGATCACTTATGAACCCTCCAGTTACAAAGAACCTAAACGGCCCAGGACTAGGAGACACATAACCCAACTCGGAGAGAACAGACTGAATGTACAGACTGCAATAATAACCCAACATCATGGTTTACAAACCTCTTCAACCAACATTTGAACCAGAGTTAGAGTGCGTAACTGAATTACAACTTATACATAATAGTACAATGATAAACAACCTGAAAAGTTGTCCTGCAAAAAATTCTACAAGGGATCCCCTGCAAAAAATCACCTGCAAAGAATCACCTACAAAAAATCCTACAAAAAATCACCTACAAAAAATCAATCAAAAGGTGGAACAAGAGAAAAATAATTTGCTGATCTAGTAGTTCTTACAGTAGCATGAGAAAAATGCATCAACAAAATGGTGTCATATGTAATCAAGGAAACATGCATAAAAATCATAATTAAGTTCCTAAAAAAGTATAAAGTTCTTCATCCAAATTGTGGCCTCTTGGTTTTTTAGTTTCTAGGTCCAAAATGCATTTGGTTTCCAATTGTCTCAATGCCAGTTCTCTGTTGCCCCCTCTCGGATGTTTAGCTATGGTATGAATGCCAAAGAATGTAAAACCATCCAATTTGCTGTTATGTACTTCTTGAAAATGCATTGCCATGGGGTAAGTAACATCCACATTTTTGATCGCCCTGATATGCTGTAACATTCTTAGCTTGAGTCTGCCTATAGTACTGCCTACGTACCACTTGTCACAAGGACACCTGAGCACATAAACCACATACTCAGTGTCACAAGTGATACGTGTCATAATAGAAATATTCTTAGCCAAAATCGGATGTTCATAATTGGAGACATCTGTTGCATATTTGCAGGCCTTACATTTCCTGCACTTACGGAAGCCTGTAGTTGGTGTATTTAGCCAAGTAGAGCCTATGGATGGAGTGGTAGGGCTCATAAAGCTAGAGACAAGGTTGTCCTTAAGTGAGACAGAGCGTCGAAATGTAATGTTCATCTTGTCGCCCAAGATCGTTCCTAAATGTTCATCCAGTTCTAGGATATGCCAGTGTTTCCGCATAATCCGTCGTATTTGCTGGGAATTTGTACCATAAGTGAGTATGAGTCGTGTCTCACTTGTTTGGTCATTTAATGGTAACTGCACTGTAGTAGTTAACAGTGAGGAACGGTCTTGGTCCCTAGCTTTGTGAAAGGCTCTTTCAAGTATGCGTTTGGGATACCCCCGTTGTTTAAATTTAAGAGCCATGTATGCACATTCTGCATCAAACGTCTCCAGTTTGGAACAATTCCTTCTTATGCGAATAAATTCGCCATATGGTATTGACCATTTGAGGGAGGTAGAGTGATTACTTTTCGCATGTAGTGGTATGTTTGAGCTTGTCGGTTTGCGATAAAGTTCTGTAGTAAGTTCTTCCTGAGCCACCTTAACAAGAATATCGAGATATACGATAGCAGTCTTGTGGTGGCTTTCCGTAAACTGGAGATTTAGTTCATTAATGTTCAACCTCTGGACAAATTCTAACCACTCTGAGCTAGTACCATCCCAAATGATGAATAAGTCATCTATGTACCGCAACCAGAGTATTATTTTGGCTGTATACTCATTATTCTCTGTACCCCAAACAACAAACTTCTCCCACCATCCCATAAACAAATTGGCATAGGACAGAGCAAATGTGGTCCCCATGGCAGTTCCCTGAAGTTGCACATAATATTCTTTGTTAAATAAGAAACAATTGTTTGTCAAACAGAGATGAGTCATGTCCAATATCATACGGCTGTGTGACAAAAAGTTCATAGACCTTGTATGAAGAAAGTATTCGCATGCTCGTAGACCATCTGCATGTTTGATGGAGGTGTATAGGGATACTACATCTAAGGTGGTGAGTAGATATGTGGGTTCCCAAGTAATTCCATCTATTTTGTTCAAAAAATCCTTGGTGTCTCTCAAGTACGATGGTAATGTAGTAACAAAAGACACCAAAGTCTCGTCCACAAATTTGGAGATATTCTCATATAAAGCCCCACAGAGTGTCACAATGGGACGTCCTGGGGGTTTGCTCATGCTCTTGTGTACTTTGGGCAAGAAATAGATTGTAGGCATAACAGGGAATCTTGGTTGTAAAAATTTGCACATATCGTCCTCAAGTAGCCCATTCTCCCTATATATGTTTAGCAAATCAAAGAGTTTCATGGTCATACCTGCTGTGGGGTCTGTGTCCAATTTTGCATAACAGGAACGATCGTTCAATTGTCTAGAAGCCTCCTTGATGTAATCGGCACGGTTCATCACTACAATATTAGTGCCCTTATCCGAGGGTTTAATAATACAGTTAGACAGGGTACTGAGATCTTTCAAAACATTTTGTTCATGATGGGTGAGATTTCCTTTGTGATTCCATTTGGTCTGCCTGATCCTTTTCAGATCATTTATTACTAGGTCCTGGAATGCCTCAATGTGTCCTCCTGGATTAAACATTGGATTAAATCTGGATTTGCACCTTAATAGACTGGTCCCTGGCCAATCTGTATGTATATTCATGGAATCCCAGTCTATATCACTGACGTCCTCAGATGGTGTGCACTCAGATCCCAGGCTGATAAGGTTACCAAATGTTGCCATATCCTCAATGGTAACAGGAGTATACCCTCCTGGTGTTTCTTGAGCTGATTGTTTGGACGGATTCATTGCAAAAAACTTTTTTAGCCGTACTTTGCGCATGTATTTATCAAAATCTATGCGCGTCTCGGCATAGTTATAATAACTTGTAGGGCAAAAGTTGAGTCCCAGTCGTAATACTTTTTGATGGTCTGTGGAGAGTGTATGCGAGGAGAGGTTGATTATAGACAAATCTTGTTGCTCCATATTGGTTTCTATAAGTTCTTGGTTCCAGAGCGAGTCTTCCGTGCTGCCTGATCCTTGTCTCCGGGTTCCGAATCTGTTACCTCTCCTCGTTTTCTTCCTCCTCTTTGTGCCATTGATTTTCCCCGGCCTTTGCCTCTTAGTTTTTTGTTGCTGTTCCGCACGTCCATCCCCAGCAGCTGCATCTCCTCTAAAAAATTCAATTTACCTGTAGGTTGTTCGCTTTCACTTTCTGTGGTGTCCACTTCAGAGGATGAGCAGGCGGCCAGTGGCTCTGGCACTGTAGGTTGTGGACCTGTGGGTAATTTGAGTCTCGGGGTATCGAAACGTTTGGCGAAGGTGAATACTCTTCCTTTTTCATAATCATCTTTATCTCGTATAAATTTGCGTTGTTTGCGCAACTTGATGTCATCCTCAAACGTTTTAAAGCCCTTTTCCATGTTGGTTCTTATGGCTTTACCCTCTGCACTAGGGTTAATGGATTTCAACTGATCCTCCACTTCCTCGATTCTTGACAGGATCTTCTTTCTGTCCATTCCCGCATATTTAATAAGAATCTTCAGGAAGGTGACGGAGCATAAGCCACTTGCCTCTCCCCACTCTTGCAGCATTTCGGGATCCTGCTCTTCAAAAGTAGGTGTGGTGAGGATACGTAGACCTCTGGGAACTCGTCCTACATCTATATAATTTTGCAATGAAAACTCCTCCCACCACTTTGAGATTTCCCGTCGCTGTAGTTTCTCCAGTTCTCTCAGTAGTTTTACCTCGATGTTGGGCGGTGCCTCCGCCTGCGGTCCCTTCGGTTTCCCCGCACTGGAAGTCACTTGTTTCTCGCAAAACAGGGAAGCTGCCTGTTCCTTTCTGGCAATTTCCTTATCCATCTGTGACGTCATTTTCAGTAGTTTATGAGGGTAGTCTGGCTGTGGTGCATGCCTCACCTAGAAAAAAAGTTTCGCTTCTTGCTGCTGCAGTCCGTAAATCTCACAGGTGCAGACAGATGCCTAGAACGGATTTCCCAAATGCCGTGTAGCTTCAGAGTAAAGAAAGCGATGGTAGCAGGAATGGGCACGCACGCTATGCAATGTCTCACCTTGCACCAATCTGTTGCTGCACAACACCGTGTGGTCTTGAAAAATCCGGAGCGCCCTGCACAGTGACACAATTGAAAAAAGAATGTACACCGTGCTGCGCTTCCAATGCAAGGCGGGTGCAAAATCCAACGCCGTTTTTCCTGCGGCGTGAAAGATACTTAAAAAAAACCCATTACCCGATCCGGAATGGAAACGGGATGAGATAAGCGGAATGCACTCCCAAAGAAAACAAATAGAGAAGGCCTTAATGACTCTCTATACTTAAAAAAAAAAACACCCAAGTTGGTCCAGACTGACATGCCTTTATTTTAAAGTCAGCATGGATGAGAAAAAGCACAAAACACAACGCGTTTCACGGTACACAGACCGCTTGATCACGTAGAACAGTGTAAACATAGACAAGGTGACTATATATGGACTCATATATCTCTATTCCCTGTTCGCAATGTAGAATGTCTCCAAGACAATTGACTGCTGTCTCAATCCTAACATGGCAGACATCTTAACACTTACAAAACATTGCACGATTCCCATAATAAATACATATCAGACTCATTCCCAGCACTTTGCATGTTTTTGTTGTAGTTTCTGTTTGCGTAAAATAATTGCAGAACCAAATGCTCACAAGTGCGTAATGAAATGCTAAATTCAAAACATTTCTCAACATTCGTAAATTACAAACCATTTGTCGAGCACTGATAATTAGTGCAGGCAGTGGAACTCTAAAAGCTGATGTACAGAAATGCTACTCTAGAGCGATATGATTCAAGATGCCACTTGCGCCAAACAACTCATAATGTCAAGAAAATCATGACAACATGTAAAGTATGGGAACCATAACATAATAGCCCCAAAATAGATGCTGGCTATGAAGTCACTTGCCATTATCACTTGGTACTAAACAAATGGGTAACCAATGGAAAAACCTCTATTACTGGCATCAATAAATAAAATGCCTAATACTTAGCTGGATGATGGTATCTGCCAGCATAAACCAGTCTATTGCTAATAAAGTGCATAGTGCATGTTACAGCAATTTTTTAAATGTACCCTATGTAGGAAAATAAAAAATGCGAATGCCTGGATGTGCGAATTTGCAATAACCAGCCCCTATGGTCAGACTGCCATTAGCAATTTGGCAACTAGTGATGTGTCCTACATAGAGGTATTTAAAGTGCTCAGTGCATTCAATACCTAAATATTGAATCCGTGCAAATATGCAAAGCAACCTAGTCTTAGATGTGATGCTAGAGTTAGATGTAATAAAGTGCATAGTGCATTTGCATGATAAAGTGCATGGTGCATGTAAACATCTAGTTAGCATCTAGTAACTGATCTGTACAAAAAAGCAAAAAAGATATTTTTATACATATGATGCCTGTTATTTCCATTGTGCCCAATACTGCTTGAAAAATATTAACCCAGGACAGCCTGAACAGCAAAGCCACATGGTCCCACAAGATCAAACATAAGCATATGCAAAAAAAGCCTATAAATGGAATAGAATCTAAAAGAAAAGATTATCAAATAGTCTGGGAAGGACAGGGGAAAGAGAGAAGAAAATCTCAAAAGAAGGTATACACCTAAAAATGTATGAGCCCAAATACACTTGTTCAAGGAACAGAAAAATTAAATAGATGTTTAAGATAGGACATGCGGACGTATGTCCTAATTTTAAAAAAAAACCCTCCTTAGCTTCATATTTTCCTCTGTTATGTAAAGGGGATGACAACAAATATGCCATGAGCAATGGACCAACCTAAAATGTAAAAGAGAAGGTACCCCATTACATAAACAGTGCGATCACTTATGAACCCTCCAGTTACAAAGAACCTAAACGGCCCAGGACTAGGAGACACATAACCCAACTCGGAGAGAACAGACTGAATGTACAGACTGCAATAATAACCCAACATCATGGTTTACAAACCTCTTCAACCAACATTTGAACCAGAGTTAGAGTGCGTAACTGAATTACAACTTATACATAATAGTACAATGATAAACAACCTGAAAAGTTGTCCTGCAAAAAATTCTACAAGGGATCCCCTGCAAAAAATCACCTGCAAAGAATCACCTACAAAAAATCCTACAAAAAATCACCTACAAAAAATCAATCAAAAGGTGGAACAAGAGAAAAATAATTTGCTGATCTAGTAGTTCTTACAGTAGCATGAGAAAAATGCATCAACAAAATGGTGTCATATGTAATCAAGGAAACATGCATAAAAATCATAATTAAGTTCCTAAAAAAGTATAAAGTTCTTCATCCAAATTGTGGCCTCTTGGTTTTTTAGTTTCTAGGTCCAAAATGCATTTGGTTTCCAATTGTCTCAATGCCAGTTCTCTGTTGCCACCTCTCGGATGTTTAGCTATGGTATGAATGCCAAAGAATGTAAAACCATCCAATTTGCTGTTATGTACTTCTTGAAAATGCATTGCCATGGGGTAAGTAACATCCACATTTTTGATCGCCCTGATATGCTGTAACATTCTTAGCTTGAGTCTGCCTATAGTACTGCCTACGTACCACTTGTCACAAGGACACCTGAGCACATAAACCACATACTCAGTGTCACAAGTGATACGTGTCATAATAGAAATATTCTTAGCCAAAATCGGATAATGGATAATGATGGGGAATTCAATAAAATTACAGCCGTGTTCACACCATGTTTCATGGCCGTGTGGCAATTTTCCACCCTTTATACAAAAAGCAGAATAGTTAGGAACATGTGATTTACTATTCATATATCCAATTTTACCTTCCACCAGGCCTCCAACTCTAAAATTCGGGGCATGTTCAAAGCAACCAGGAACACATTTTAGCTTGCCATTACAATTCCCTAAGTCACAGATGGATGAATTTTATTTCAACAAATCGCCTGGGATTTATTTGAAAAATTACACATAAATGAATGCAGTACGACTTGGGGTTGCTGAGAAAAATGCCTAAGTTATGATAGAACCTTTAAACTTATGGGAAATCTTCATGTTATGCAAATGTTAGCTCCCCTTCCTCCAGGCCATTTGCCATTCATGACAAACATGTGACCAGACCTTGCTGGACTGTGTTTTCATTAGCCTCTTTGTTGTTTAAAGTTGGCAGGCTACCAGTCGTAAACTTGGGAGGCATCAACTAATGTTCAGCTTCTCTTGATAGCAGCTCCTCCCACATTCCAATCATGCACTGGCTATGCCCTTTGCCATTCTAGGAAATTAGCCTTCAGAGATAACTGGTCTGGGGAAAGTGTGTTTTCCATGCCCTTAACAGGCCATACTTTAGTGCAGTTGTAAATAGCTGAGGGGATGCAAGAGCCAGGCTTGAAGTGGGGGAGTCCTTTGTGAAGTCTGCCCAACAACAAGCAAAAGGGTCTGTCTTGGGCCTAAATTAGATTTTCATGGAACCCATGAAACCAAAGTGGCCTTTTCTTTTCAATTGGGGAACATTTTTCTCATGTCTTGCTTTTAAACTGCAAACGCACAAGCAAAGCCATTTTGGAGTCAATGTTTGCAAATCCTGCTTTTCATGTGAAAGGGGTCTTTGAATTGCTTCTGTCACTGTGATTTAAAAGGCTGTTTTTCCTTTTGTAAAGACAGATAGGCCTTTTTCACGTAGCACTTCCTTGTGTTAGTTTGTTGGGGCATTGGTTTAAACCCCACATCTCCAAATCAGAGTATACCAACAAACAGCCGAGAACTAAACTTAAATGTACAGGCCTTTGCAACTGATTGAATCGTTTCCTTCTATAACACGTTCAAATATTCTGTTTTAAGTACAAAAAACATGATGCAGAACAACATCACCGCTCAGTCACGCCAGAAGGACAACTCTAGAATCAGACCTTTTATGCAGGTCCCTGTGGCCATTCCGTAAATATATTTAAGAGGGGAGCATGATGGATGTTGCCTTTAAGCTGCAGACCCATGCATGGTGCTCAGCTTGTCCAATAAGCTTATCGAGGTGGGCCCAGTACCACAGTGAAGCTACTGACACCAGCAAGTTGTGTGTTTTTCTTTGAAGTTTGTAGGGAGGCAGAGAGGCCCTATAGAGGGAACAAAATGCTCAAACCCCATTCAAACAATGCAATGAATGACCAAAAAAATCATGTATACAATAACATATGCTCGCTGTGCACGCTAACCTTTAATGGCACTTGACCTCTGATGACAGCCATTTTATATACCCCGTATTTTCTCCCCTCTCGCAGTCTTATCTGACTCCTCTGTAAGTATCCGATGCCTTCCACTTTATGCTGGTGTTTCATTCAGTTCACAATCCTCTGCTTGTCAGGCTGTGCTCTGCGATATAACCTGCGCTGCCTTCACGTCTTCTCTCGTGCCGTCTTCACTGCACGTGCGTTGGATGTGGCTGCTGCGCACGTTTGCACAGCTACTCTTCTACTCTCGACATGCACCATACCACTCAGCAACATTTGCATTGGGTGCCAACACAGTGCGATCCGCAGACATTCGATAAACTGAGTGAGGCGCTTGCTGTCTAGGAATGTGCCACAGGCAACTGGTCAATATTTCTGTTTATCTTCCGTATTTTTTCCAACTAACAAACAAGTTCTTGTCTGCAATTAAACATGTCTGTAGATGTGTGCGCAAATGCATACCTGCCCACATGCTCCACGCCACTCGGGAGAGGCTAGTCCAGTCCTGGTTTTAAATTTGCCTTCTTGGACTTTATGACCTCATGTTAAAACCAGGATTGGGCTGTCATCTCCCGAATGGAATGGACAACGTTGGCATGCATGGAAATGTATCACATGGTGATGCCTGCCCTGCCCCGATTGTTAAAGCAGCTGCACACGATCTGGCGCCTTTCATCACCAATCTCATCAATGCCTCTTTCAAATCTGGAATAGTTCCTGACAACCTTAAAGACGCTTGGGTCATTCCACTCCTCAAAAAACCTACGCTCGACCCAGCCAACCCGTCTAATTACAGACCAATAACGACTGTACCGTTCCTATTAAAAATACTGGACAGAGCAGCCTACCTACAAATACAAATAAAAACCTGATTCGGGAAGATATCTCGCGCTCACACCTATACTTTATCAAAATTTCTAATCAATTTTGGTCCAATAATATTAATGTAATACAACAAAATCAATTTAAAGAGTCCATCAATGCAATGATTCCCAACAAAAAATGTTTTTTAATTTGTCAAAGAAAAAACAGCCGACACGTGTTTCGACCTTGGGTCGTTCTCAAGGCTGTGTGGAATTATACAGTCAAATAGTATATAACAATTAAGAAAAATTATAAAAAAGAAAAGAAAACCATACCATATAGTTCCACATGTCAGGTCAGGATGAGAAAGTTTTTTTGCCATAATCAAATATTTGAATTGATATGAAAGAAAAAACACAAATACAAAAGCCACAAATTAGTTCCTCTATCATAGAAGTCTCTAAAATGGAGACATTACCCCCATAAAAAACTCACTTTTTATAACGACTCCAGATTTAACTAAATTTAGAAGAAATAATGTTTAAAATTTCAAGATGTTTGTTACATGCATAGTTAGTTTTTAAACACAAAATCCTAATATTTTCACCTTGTGAAACCATTCTAGCTAGACCAAAATATAAATTTTCAAAGTTAAAATTGAAAAAAATTTTTGGTGAATTTGTAAATATGACTGTATTCCCCTGTTAGTACTTGATCATGCAATATTACTGTAACTAAGGCTTACCTCATATATATATCACTAGAATTCACAAGTTTGAAGTATACAGGAATACTCAGTTTACTTGGTCTTGAGTTGTCAATTCAATTTTCAGATCTGTATAAGAGATTCCTTTTTATTTTAATTTATTAATTCAAATTACTAAACTGACTAGTATAATGAAATAATAATAAATGCTCACCAGCTTTTAACGATTAAGTTTCTTGAAAAAAAATGTTTATGTAGCTGGATGCTATCACATTCCAATCATTTTAACACATAAATTGTGTAGTCTGGAAACAAAGTTCACCTACAAAAATAATAAAAGGCTCATTCGTATATATCACTGTGATTCAATCTCCTCCATTAAAGCATTGATCTTAGATTACCTTAAGACTCACCATTTAAAGGGTTAGATCCCACGTCTCTTATTTTCTAAAGGGATCCTGCACCCATCACAGAATCTTATATACATTTTGCCCGCGAAAAACCGCGGGCCGTGTTTACAGTGACGTCACGCGCACACGGACGCGATGACGTCATGCGTTGAATGTCGTGATGACGTCACGCGTACGGGCGCGCGATATCGTCATCGAATGTATTCAGCAAACGCGGGCGTGTAACTTATCATTTACCATTCTCGCATCAAATGTCTATTCTTTATCGGAGTTTAAATTCTCACAAAGTGACTTAGCACCCCTCAAATGGACTTCGAAACATTAACAATAGATTTAGACTATATAAATAAAATAAAATTATAAAAAGTACAAAAAATATATATTTATGTTACCTTATGGAATGTGCGAATTAGGCTTGATGTGCATTATTGATTTTAGTATATGATAGAATGGCTTCACAAATGATGAATATATCATAAATATTCATAAAAGAAATATTTCCATTTTATAGAAACACATGCATCTCATGATCATGATTGAGACCATATAAGGTACTCCTAAAATAACAAATTAGCTTGCATTCTTCTTGCCTTAATTTGAGCCTAAGATTACCACCTCGTTTCCCCATTTTAATCTGTATTAGTCCAATATATCTAATATTGTCTTGATTATCTAACTGATGACATTGCTGCCAATGAATTGCAAGAGGTGACTTCGGGTCGATACTTCTTAGACTGGCCAAATGTTCCCTTATTCGAAATCTCAATTGTCGAATAGTACTACCAATATATAGTTTACCACATGTACAGATGATAGCATAAATAACATAACTAGTTTTGCAATTAATAAATTCCTTAATCTTAATTGTCATTCCATTAGCATCAGAAAAAACATCACAATTTACATGTGCATACTTGCACTGATTGCAATTACCACATTTGAAAAAACCCTTCTTTCCTTTTAACCAAGTCTCCTTAATATTTTCCTCTTTGATGTTCAAAAAAGACGGACTCAATTTTTGTTTTATAGTATGTGCTCTCTTGAAAGTGAACTTAGGTTTTTCCGTCAGGAAAGGTAGCAGATCCTTATCAAGTCTCAAAATGTCCCAATGTTTGGACACCATTTTGTAAAGATATTATGAATCCTGAGAAAATTGTGTTATTATGGAAATATGTTCACCTGGTTGCTTCTTTACATGTTCGCATAAAAGTTCCACTTGACTACATTCTTTGTACTTTTCAGCCGCTTTCTTTATGCATCTCAAATTATAACCCCTATCTCTAAATCTGTTCATAAGCAATTTAGTTTCTTCATGGTAATCCATATCCCGACTGCAGTTTCTCCTGGCTCGATACAATTCCCCCACTGGGATATTCTCTATTGTAGATCTTTAGTGACTACTTTGTGCACAAAGTACAGAGTTTACCTCTGTTGGCTTACGGTATGTTTTAGTCTCAAAATGCCCATTGTTAACAAAAATATGTAAGTCTAGAAAATCAATGCTTTCCGAACTAGCTGAACCAGTAAAACTGATACCAAATTTGTTGTTGTTGGTATGTGCCACAAAAGTTTCAAATGATTCAGGTGATCCTTTCCATACAATTAATACATCATCTATAAATCTCCTCCATACTATTAAGTTGGTTCTAAACATTTCTTGTTCATAGATATGTGTTTCCTCATATTGGGCCATAAACAGGTTGGCCAGGGACGGAGCAAATTTTGCACCCATGGCCACCCTTTTGGCCTGTACATAGTATTGCTCGTTAAAGATGAATATATTGTTATCTAATGTGAATCTCAAAAAACTCTTGAGCATATCTATATGTTGTATATAAGAGGCGGACGAATTTCCAAAGGTGTAGTCTAATGTCTGAATTGCCAAATCATGATCTATGCTAGTATAGAGACTGAGACATCCAGCGTAGCTAAAAGATAATCTGGTTCCCATTTCAGATTTTTGAGAAATTGTAAAACATGTCCACTATCCCTAATGTAGGATTTCATTTTGAGAACATAAGGTTTTAGGGCTTCATCCAAGTACTGTGACATGCCTTCTGTTACCCACCCTATACCACTCATGATAGGTCTGACTGATGGTAAAGTTTCGTAAACCTTATGTATCTTAGGCAAAAAATATAGGGTGGGCATAGTCGGTTCCGTATTGGTCAAAAAAGCCTTTTCATCATCTGATAAAAAGCCCTTGTCATACCATAACTGTATTAGTTTCAAATGTTCAGTTACAATTTTCTTTGTAGGGTTAGATTTCAAAGCGGTGTAACATTGTGAAGTATCTAAATGTAACATGGCCATTGTAATATAATCATTGGTATTCATCACTACAATGTTACCCCCCTTGTCCGCTTCTTTAATAGTTATCATTTTGTCATTCATTAAAGCCACTAAGGCTTCCGTTTCCACCATCGAGAGTAAGTTCATTTAATTCTACACCTGCCAGCTCAGATCCAGATTCAGAGGAAGATGTCATAGACAATACGGAACTCTCTGATAACACCAAAGAAGTTATGGATACCACACCTAGTGGAGGAAAAAGTTTTTTAGAACAGATACGGAGACACAAAAAGGGAAATATCAGATTTATAAATCAAAAACAAGTCAGATTCACAACACCACCAGCAGCATTTATACCAACACCAGGTTCCACACAAGGGGCAGGAGAGGGGGTAAGCGGAAGCGGGAGTGGAAGCTCCGACGAAGATCAGGGTCGTCCTGGAATTCTGACCAGGTCCAGTACCAAGAAACGACAGGGGAACCAATGAAATGTGATCTGGTTATCAATTTGTCGGATAAATGCCTCTCAGAGGTGGAAATTGCTGTGTTGAATAAAGGTTTTTCCTTTGCACCAAGTGTAAAAACAGATTTTGTGAATTTTCAGATAGACATTTTCAAATTTATAAGAAAATTTAAATTAAAGAAATTCTTTGCAACTCAGGTAAAAGTGTTTCAGCCTAAGACCACCTTGAACCCGCTGAGTTTGTATACTATCTCTGATATTCACAACATTACTACTCTAACGAATTTAAATCAAGATATTATAGTGGATACAGAGTCAATTTGTCAAACATTGGGTGTCAGTACCAGACATCTTGATTTAAAAGAATTAAAGCCGAAATCGAAATTTACTCCACAATTGGGTACAGAAAATGTAATTGAAACTTTCCACAAGGCAATCATTAAGGATATCCATAGACATATGGACAGTGGAACCTATAAGAGAAAGAGATGCAGATCCAATTTAAGTAAAGAGGAAACGGAAGCCTTAGTGGCTTTAATGAATGACAAAATGATAACTATTAAAGAAGCGGACAAGGGGGGTAACATTGTAGTGATGAATACCAATGATTATATTACAATGGCCATGTTACATTTAGATACTTCACAATGTTACACCGCTTTGAAATCTAACCCTACAAAGAAAATTGTAACTGAACATTTGAAACTAATACAGTTATGGTATGACAAGGGCTTTTTATCAGATGATGAAAAGGCTTTTTTGACCAATACGGAACCGACTATGCCCACCCTATATTTTTTGCCTAAGATACATAAGGTTTACGAAACTTTACCATCAGTCAGACCTATCATGAGTGGTATACGGTGGGTAACAGAAGGCATGTCACAGTACTTGGATGAAGCCCTAAAACCTTATGTTCTCAAAATGAAATCCTACATTAGGGATAGTGGACATGTTTTACAATTTCTCAAAAATCTGAAATGGGAACCAGATTATCTTTTAGCTACGCTGGATGTCTCAGCACTCTATACTAGCATAGATCATGATTTGGCAATTCAGACATTAGACTACACCTTTGGAAATTTGTCCACCTCTTATATACAACATATAGATATGCTCAAGAGTTTTTTGAGATTCACATTAGATAACAATATATTCATCTTTAACGAGCAATACTATGTACAGGCCAAAGGGGTGGCCATGGGTGCAAAATTTGCTCCGTCCCTGGCCAACCTGTTTATGGCCCAATATGAGGAAACACATATCTATGAACAAGAAATGTTTAGAACCAACTTAATAGTATGGAGGAGATTTATAGATGATGTATTAATTGTATGGAAAGGATCGCCTGAATCATTTGAAACTTTTGTGGCACATACCAACAACAACAAATTTGGTATCAGTTTTACTGGTTCAGCTAGTTCGGAAAGCATTGATTTTCTAGACTTACATATTTTTGTTAACAATGGGCATTTTGAGACTAAAACATACCGTAAGCCAACAGAGGTAAACTCTGTACTTTGTGCACAAAGTAGTCACCAAAGATCTACAATAGAGAATATCCCAGTGGGGGAATTTTATCGAGCCAGGAGAAACTGCAGTCGGGATATGGATTACCATGAAGAAACTAAATTGCTTATGAACAGATTTAGAGATAGGGGTTATAATTTGAGATGCATAAAGAAAGCGGCTGAAAAGTACAAAGAATGTAGTCAAGTGGAACTTTTATGCGAACATGTAAAGAAGCAACCAGGTGAACATATTTCCATAATAACACAATTTTCTCAGGATTCATCATATCTTTACAAAATGGTGTCCAAACATTGGGACATTTTGAGACTTGATAAGGATCTGCTACCTTTCCTGACGGAAAAACCTAAGTTCACTTTCAAGAGAGCACATACTATAAAACAAAAATTGAGTCCGTCTTTTTTGAACATCAAAGAGGAAAATATTAAGGAGACTTGGTTAAAAGGAAAGAAGGGTTTTTTCAAATGTGGTAATTGCAATCAGTGCAAGTATGCACATGTAAATTGTGATGTTTTTTCTGATGCTAATGGAATGACAATTAAGATTAAGGAATTTATTAATTGCAAAACTAGTTATGTTATTTATGCTATCATCTGTACATGTGGTAAACTCTATATTGGTAGTACTATTCGACAATTGAGATTTCGAATAAGGGAACATTTGGCCAGTCTAAGAAGTATTGACCCGAAGTCACCTCTTGCAATTCATTGGCAGCAATGTCATCAGTTAGATAATCAAGACAATATTAGATATATTGGACTAATACAGATTAAAATGGGGAAACGAGGTGGTAATCTTAGGCTCAAATTAAGGCAAGAAGAATGCAAGCTAATTTGTTATTTTAGGAGTACCTTATATGGTCTCAATCATGATCATGAGATGCATGTGTTTCTATAAAATGGAAATATTTCTTTTATGAATATTTATGATATATTCATCATTTGTGAAGCCATTCTATCATATACTAAAATCAATAATGCACATCAAGCCTAATTCGCACATTCCATAAGGTAACATAAATATATATTTTTTGTACTTTTTATAATTTTATTTTATTTATATAGTCTAAATCTATTGTTAATGTTTCGAAGTCCATTTGAGGGGTGCTAAGTCACTTTGTGAGAATTTAAACTCCGATAAAGAATAGACATTTGATGCGAGAATGATAAATGATAAGTTACACGCCCGCGTTTGCTGAATACATTCGATGACGATATCGCGCGCCCGTACGCGTGACGTCATCACGACATTCAACGCATGACGTCATCGCGTCGGTGTGCGCGTGACGTCACTGTAAACACGGCCCGCGGTTTTTCACGGGCAAAATGTATATAAGATTCTGTGATTGGTGCAGGATCCCTTTAGAAAATAAGAGACGTGGGATCTAACCCTTTAAATGGTGAGTCTTAAGATAATCTAAGATCAATGCTTTAATGGAGGAGATTGAAACACAGTGATATATACGAATGAGCCTTTTATTATTTTTGTAGGTGAACTTTGTTTCCAGACTACACAATTTATGTGTTAAAATGATTGGAATGTGATAGCATCCAGCTACATAAAAAAATTTTTTCAAGAAACTTAATCGTTAAAAGCTGGTGAGCATTTATTATTATTTCATTATACTAGTCAGTTTAGTAATTTGAATTAATAAATTAAAATAAAAAGGAATCTCTTATACAGATCTGAAAATTGAATTGACAACTCAAGACCAATTAAACTGAGTATTCCTGTATACTTCAAACTTGTGAATTCTAGTGATATATATATGAGGTAAGCCTTAGTTACAGTAATATTGCATGATCAAGTACTAACAGGGGAATACAGTCATATTTACAAATTCACCAAAAAATATTTTCAATTTTAACTTTGAAAATTTATATTTTGGTCTAGCTAGAATGGTTTCACAAGGTGAAAATATTAGGATTTTGTGTTTAAAAACTAACTATGCATGTAACAAGCATCTTGAAATTTTAAATATTATTTCTTCTAAATTTAGTTAAATCTGGAGTCGTTATAAAGAGTGAGTTTTTTATGGGGTAATGTCTCCATTTTAGAGACTTCTATGATAGAGGAACTAATTTGTGGCTTTTGTATTTGTGTTTTTTCTTTCATATCAATTCAAATATTTGATTATGGCAAAAAAACTTTCTCATCCTGACCTGACACGTGGAACTATATGGTATGGTTTTCTTTTCTTTTTTATAATTTTTCTTAATTGTTATATACTATTTGACTGTATAATTCCACACAGCCTTGAGAACGACCCAAGGTCGAAACACGTGTCGGCTGTTTTTTTTTTGACAAATTAAAAAACATTTTTTGTTGGGAATCATTGCATTGATGGACTCTTTAAATTGATTTTGTTGTATTACATTAATATTATTGGACCAAAATTGATTAGAAATTTTGATAAAGTATAGGTGTGAGCGCGAGATATCTTCCCGAATCAGGTTTTTATTTGTATTATTGTTACAAACTTTGTGGGAAGTTTGAGGGTAAGATATCACTTGCTGCCGACCAATTTTTAGGATTTTCTTGGTGGTAAATAGCGCACATAACCCAATAGCGATCCCACAAGTGTTGGATACCTACAAATACAGGCTTATCTAGAAGCTAATAATCTCCTAGGGCTCAGGCAATCAGGCTTCCGACCGAGACACGGTACGGAAACTGCACTAATTGACCTTACCACCCAGATCCAAACCTTGAAAGACCATGGCAAACTTGCACTCCTTTTGTTGCTTGACCTGTCAGCAGCGTTTGATCTGGTTAACCATCAAACACTCTGTCAACACCTGAAATCTACAGCCCACTTTTCAGATGCAGCCACGGCATGGATCAGCTCCTTCCTGGCGAACAGAACTATGAGGGTCTTCTCTCCCACAGATTCCGCCGAGCCGGCCCCAGTACCTTGTGGTGTCCCGCAAGGCTCATGCGTGTCCCCGACACCTTATAATATATTCACGAAACCCCTATTCGATATATTAGACTATCTGGGTGTTACGTATACCAACTATGCGGACGACACCCAGATACTCTTTCCTATCACGGGTGACTACGAAATAGACAGCATGACCCTCAATGAAATCTACTCCGTTATACAAGCATGGATGGCACACCATGGCTTGTGTCTCAATGATGATAAAACCGAGCTGATCACCTTGGGCACTCATGCCAAACTTAAAAATCTCAATCCGTCATTCAAAGCCTTTACCATAGATGGCAATCTCATCTCAGTCTCTAATAACACTAAAACTCTTGGTATCTACATCGATGCTACCTTATCCCTCTCTAAACAAACTAACGCAGTAGCGTCATCAGCTGCTTACACTTGCAAGCTTATCACTGCATGCAGACCATTCATCTCTGCACCCAACTGTATCACTCTCGCGAGAGCACTAGTCCTCTCCAAAATAGACTACTGCAACGCCCTCTACTTGGGCACTAGCCACAAAAATATGAATAAATTACAAGTAGTCCAAAACAATGCAATCAGAGCTGCCCTTAACATCCCCAAAAAAGCACACATATCTGAGACCAGACGTAACCTACGCTGGCTCCCTGTCAAGCATAGAATATCCCTGAAAACGCTTGCCCTCACACACAAAGTTAGGGCTAACCTTGCTCCAGCATACCTCACTAACCATTTCACACCACACTCCGCCTTGAGACCTCTTAGAGTAGCCCAAACTAACACCTTGACCATACCGAGATTTAAACTCCACAACTCGGGCGGAGCTAGCTTCCCAGTACAAGCATCCAAACTATGGAACACCATCCCCCCACATCTACGTGCAGAACCTTCATTCAACCGGTTCAAACATAGCACGAAGTGTTGGCTCCATAACACGGACTCCTGACAGCCTAACCTTAACCTAACGGACATTAGCCAATCACTTGGAATTAATATCTATGCGTATGCACTTGCTTATGATGCCAGTTCCTTCCTGTAACTATTATGGAACTTGGCTGACTGTATTGCTTTGTTTGCACATTTATGTAACTGTAACCTTCCTGTAACTGTAACGTAACTCTGCTTAACTGCTCCCCTGTAACCAGCTCTACCTTACGCGCCCTTATGCCCCCGGGCCTGGCTGCGCTTTATAAATAAAATAAACAAACAAAACAAACAAACATAGATGTGTAAATACATTTGTCAGGGCGTGGCTTGCATTGCTGCTTGGGAAAGGCACGTGGAGTGTGACTCCACAATACCCTGGTGCATTCTTGCTGAAAGGGCGCCTCCCCGTGGTAAGAAATGGTGTGAAGCGATCTTACTCTAATGATCAACGAGCCGCAACGGAGGCGTGCGTCTGATGCCTGGCATTTCTGCCAAAGACAGGGTGAGGGTGCCCTTCAACTGCGAATGCAGGTACACGTTTTGCACTATGTGTCCCAAGATCCCTCACCATTGATTATTCTAGCTAGGGTTGATGGTAGTTGTAGTCCACAACACATCTGGCGAGCCAACTGTTTCAGATCCCTGCAGAAGACAGTGCCTCTGATTTCTCAGGGGTAACTCATTAATATTGTATTTATTGTGTATTTATTTATTACCGCCTTAGCCCACTGGCATCAGGGCGCACAAATCACAGAAGGAGTAACACCAAGTACGGGACGAATAACCTCATGCACGAAAGTTATTTAGATAGAAAATGTACTAGGAAGTGTACAGTGGATTTAATGCAATCAAAAGGAAACTCCATGACAAAAGGGATAACGTGTGTTTTTAATGGAGCCAAGTTGAGACTGGACTTCATTCTAGCAACGGCAGGACATTATTTCACAACCCTGCTGACGCACAGTCTTACGTGGACGTGGGCCCCTTGGCAGGAAGGCAGGCGCATTCTGGCACACACTAGGATGCATGGGCTATTTGCAGTAATGTGGGCGGCTTTCAACTTGCGGCATGCGTGTTGTTCACTGCGAAGAACGTATACACTTTACTTGCTTAACCCCTTGAGGCCCGGCAAAAGGGGGTCACCTAGAACTCTGCCTGGTTTGAGCTCACTGTTAGGGGGTTTGGTGATACTCGTGGGATTGGGGGTCACGGTCCTTCTAACAAGGCTTTGGGGGCTGGGTGGGTTCGGGTTGGGAAATGCAGAGGATGCAGGTGGGCAACTGTTGTCTGGGGATAGGGCGATTTGATCTCTAACTACAACGTCCTTGATGACTATTGCAAATGTGTGGCTGAGTTGAAACGTGTGTCCCTTAACGCGAGGGGTGCCATTGTCCACGCCTGGATAGAATGGTCCTAACAAGGGTCACGCTCCAAGTAGCACGATCCAAGTAGCGTACATGCCGGTATCACGCCTTCCAACCGGAGAACGGGGGAGCTAGATCATAAGTGAGGATGCCAGATGTGTTGCACAATGTGGGCGTCCAGCTCTTGAGCGGGTGGCTTAATTCCAAGATGGAGACCCACTGGCTATGGAGCCTTTCTATTCTGATGATCAAGGATGTTGCGGGGAGTTTGAATGAATGGACGTGTAAGTCCTTTGTCTTTATGTGTGCGCCGATACCCGAGAGCTTTCGGCGCATTATAAACAAATAAATAAATAAATAACTCACGTTGTTTCCTCCTCATTTTGGTATTGAGCTGATATTTGTCTATTCTGACAAGAGGAGGCTGATATGTATTGATCCCGCCCAAAGGAGGCTGTGTCCCCCTAGTTGGTGTTTTCCTCGTCTCAGTATAAAAATGGTATTTCTGAGGACCTTTCTGAAAGGAGGAAAAGGGAAAAAGGTGACAGTGACCTACAAAGGCTGTTTGGACAGAAGGTTCTTTGTGAAATGGGAATGGGGATACCATGTCTCACCCAAGGACGTTCTCTCCCCATTCCCCAAGTTCCCTCCACCCAGGTGATCCTCCCTTGCATATCCACCTCCAGGGTCAGGATCGAAAAGCGATGGTCTTTCCCTGGCCACCTGAGCAGTGGATGCTGGGGGAAAAGAAGTAAGGACACCCTCAGGTTCCGTAAAAACAGGTACAAGTTAAGTAGTGACCGAGAATGTACAGGACCTCTCAGAACATTGATTCTCGAATCTAGCTGTCCGAGTGCCCCACCGCATGTTACATCGCCTCTGCCTGCTAATGTGCGGCGTGCAATACTCAGCCTGTTATTTTCAGTGGTGTGTTGCATGGTCGCCATCAAACTTCATTTGATAGTGTTGTGCATCTTGGTCACTAACTTACCACTATAATTGTGTTGTACCTTAGGGACGCTATCAGACTACTTTGATTGTATTGTGCCATATGGTCACTAACTGACCACATTGATTGTGTTGCGCCTTATGGTCACTAACAGACCACTATAATTGTGTTGTGCCTTATGGTCGCTAATAGACTACTTTGATTGTATTGTGCCTTATGGCCGCTATTAGACCACTTTAACTGTATTGTGCCTTACGGTCGCCAACAGTCAACATCTGATTGTGCCACGAACAAGCCTAAACCTCGGTAGTGCTTTAACTCTGAATCTAGTGTTACCGCCTGTAAACCCCAGGGCTTACACGCATTAGCGTAGCCAATAACCTCCACCATCCCCACAGTAGCCCACCTGAATCCATATCTGAATTATGCCAGCCTGGCTAGTACTCATCATGCTACCCTTCTGCATCATGCCTGATTGCACGCCTTGTAGCAGAAATAGTTATATCTCTTCTAGCAATAGACTCGCCAAGCTTGGCTGTCCCAGACACTACCCCGTGCCATGCCCCACACCCTTCCTGCCCTCCCTACCTCCCTTCCCCTATAGAGCACACACAGTCCACAGTACTAAAATCAGTATTACCCGAGGTAACTCTCCACCTAACCTCATCACAGATGACCATTCTGACAATATCCAGAACCCACCTAATACACTAGATAAGCGTCCTACAGCCCACCCTAACCTCATGACCCGCAACGACAGACTAGGCTATAGACTTCCCACGCTACTTAACAAAATGACCAACAACCCTACAACCAAAGTCCCTAACAAAAATATCTCTGCAAATACTATGCCTCTCAAAGGTGCCCTACTTAATGTTAGATCTCTTGTGGCACACCCCATAGAAATTGCCGACATTATTCGTTCAGCAAACTTGGATTTCCTTGCCACTACTGAAACCTGGATTCATGCCGCAGCAGGTCCCTCTCTAACCCTTGCGGTTCCAGACAACTACTCCATCCTCAGGGCCGACAGACCTAATGCCCGTGGAGGAGTTGTAGCACTCATATTCAAATCCTCGCTTGACATTAGATCCGTTACGTCCCTTCCTCTAAACTCATGTGAACACCTATCCGTTAAAATTCAAACCACTCCTAAAAATACCATTTCCTTGGATCTAATATATAGACCCCCTAGTCCCATAGGTTCCTTCGAGGAAGATATAACCTCCCTCATAGCGGAAAAATCTAAACCCTTATCACAGAATATTATTCTAGGTGATTTTAACTTAGGATACAACGACCCTCACGACATTCCAGCATCCTCCCTTGCTAATGCCCTTTGCGAACAGACCTACATTCAACGTAACTCTCTACCCACACATCCGAAAGGCAGAACCTTAGACTGGCTCGCTGCCCATAACTGCAACATTATCTGCAAGGACCCCCAACCACTCATTTGGACCGATCACCTCCTACTCTCATTTGACATTAGCACTAAGAACCCTCTCCATATACAGTGCCCACCTGCACCAGCATGTCTGACGAGAAATAAGCGGAAAATCACCGCGGAAGCCCTCATCCCACTGGTTCTACCCACGCTAAATATGATCCCCAATTCATCAGACCCTAACTTATTAGTAGACATCTACAATGACGCCATGACCAAAGCTATCGACCTTGTTGCCCCTCTAAAACTACGTACAGGTAAACCGAAAGCTCACCTTAACGCCTGGTACACACTAGAACTTAAAATACTAAGAAATCAAAAGTCCAAATTGGAAGCCATCTGGAAAATGAACCCGACAGAGGAACACAAAACTAATCTTACCAATGCAGCCTCCTATTATAAAAAAGAAATAATCCGCACAAAAAAGGAAGCCTACAATATAAGAATAAGTAATGCAAGTTCCAGCACCAAAGAATTATTCACCATCCTGAAAGAGCTAGAAAATCCCAATCCACCCACGGACATGTCTGTGAAGGACCAACGCTGGTGCACTAACATCCAAGATGCCCTTGTGAACAAAATTACCGGCCTCCAAACAAAAATTGAAAATAAGAGACTACAACTCTCCAACAGCAGCCCCACACATAACCTCCCTAATCTCAGCCTACCCATCACCCCCAACACTAACCATGGCTTCACCTTCAAAAAAGTAACCGCATTAGAAGTGCAAAAAATCATAACCTCCCTCAAACCCTCAAACTGCAAAGGGGACAGCTGCCCTGCACAGATCATAAAAGATGCAGCTAGAGACCTCACCCCCTTCATTTCTAAGCTCATAAATGTGTAATTCTTTACTAACTCGGTACCCACTAATCTAAAACAGTCATGGGGCCTCCCGCTATTAAAAAAACTAACTTTGGACCCAGCCATCCCTACAAATTACAGCCCTAACACAACTGTTCCCTTTCTGTTAAAAATCCTCGACAGATTGGCTCATCTGCAAATTCAGCATTACCTAGAGTCCAACCAATTACTCGGACTACGTCAGTCTGGCTTCCGGCCTCAACATGGAACAGAAACTGCCCTTGTTGAGCTTAAAAGTCAGATTGACGAAATTAAAGACAAGGGCAAGGCTGCCATCTTACTCCTCTTAGATCTCTCAGCAGCCTTCGACCTGGTCGACCATAAAATACTCTGTAACCACCTCTCTTCTGCCGCCCACTTCTCACCTTCTGCTGTCTCGTGGATACAGTCCTTCCTTGCCAACAGAACCATGAGAGTCTTCTCTCCAGTGGCAGCAGCAGACCCTATCCCTATCACTTGCGGTGTCCCACAAGGCTCATGTGTTTTACCGACACTATACAACATATTTACAAAGCCCCTCTTTGATAAATTGGACCGCCTGGGTGTCACCTACACAAACAACGTGGATGACGCCCAGATACTCCTCACGATCTCGGGCAACTACAATTCTGATGTAGCCAGGATTAATGAAATCTTCTCTGTCATTCAGGCATGGAGGGCCACACACGGCCTCTGCCTGAATGACGAGAAGACTGAACTGCTCATTGTTGGCGCACCAAACAACCTACAAAAACTAAGCCCTAACTACTCCAATATAATAATTGATGGCAATGCAATCCTGATCGCCAAAAGTGTGAAAACACTTGGCTTCTATCTCGATGCCAATATGAACCTCTCTAAACAAGTCAACTTGATCGCCTCAACCACTGCATATACAGGAAAACTAATCAGAACCTGCAGACCATTTCTTTCCCCTAACAGTTGCCTCACGCTAGCCAGAGCTCTTATACAATCTAAGCTAGACTACTGCAATAGCCTCTATTTAGGTGCCAACCAAGCGATAATCAGCAAACTCCAAGTCATTCAAAATAATGCGCTACGAGCAGCGTTAAACATTCCTAGGCATGAGCATATCTCTGCCACCAGAACTACATGCAAATGGCTCACGATCCAACATAAAATCGATCTAAAATCCCTCTGCCTCACCTACAAAGCTCTCAACCATCTAGCCCCCCCTTACCTTACTAACACATTCACCATCAGAACATCCATTAGAACCACGAGATCGTCCAATACCCTATGTCTTACAGTACCCAGATTTGCCTCTAAAAGAGCCGGTGGCTCAAGCTTTACTGTCCTCGCCGCCCAACTCTGGAATACCCTGCCTCTGAATATTAAGGCGTCCAAATCCTTCCAGTCGTTCAGGAAACATGCCATGGGGTGGCTCCTGACAAAAAGTCAACCTTAAGTTAGACCCAGCTATAAACTGTACATATTGCACATGTCTTATTTTGTCATCATGGGTGGCCATCACATCCATTGTCTGTATATGTTGTATATACTTGCTGCCGTACTATTACTGTGATTCTATGCCTGTAACCTGTACTAAGCGCCCCTATACTCTTGGGTCTGGAGCGCTATAGAAATAATAAACATAAACAAAACTTTGCTCTTTTGAAATCTGACTTGTGGACAGTTTCCTCTTGCTTGTACATTGATTGTGGGAGTCTTGTTGCCGTTGGTGGTTGTCTGCTGAAAGGAGGTGTGTCAACATAATTAGGAATTCTTTCACCCTTTTACATTACAATGCCTACTTGATATGGCGTCTATTGGGTCAATTTCCATGGTCAGAACATAATCTGAAAATATAGACAGGTATACATATACAGTTGCTACTGTCTAAACCCCTACTCTGCCTGGTCTGGCTGACTGAGGGATTCCGGTCACATAGAGTGTGGATCATCGACTTGCACTTTATATCTGAGACAGAAGCTTATTTGTCAGGCACTTGTGACACTGCAGATGGTGGGATGTATGAGTGGCAGACTTATTGGGTAGATCGGGAGGGAGATGATGATTATACTGGGGTATGCAGAAGTCAAAACTCTAGCAGGAATTTAATACACTAGGGTATGCAACCTCTGCCTCTACAGATGTTTTGGACTACAAGTCCAATGATCCCTCACCATTGACTATGCATACTGGACTCGAATGCTAGGAGTTGTAACCCAAAACATCTGGAGTGACGAATCACAGGCATTCGTTCCTTCTTCCCAATGGGGAGCCACACCTGTGAGAGTAAGAAGGTGAGCCCACTCCACAGCACCCTCCCAATGGGTTGATGTTAGTGGGGCCTCACCGTAAAGGACTCCCCTTTGGGGACAAACACTCTTGTTACTGTGAGGAAATTCCTATTAAACATCCCAACAATACCTCTTTGAACATCTCCTATGGGAACATGTATGAAGGAGAAAACAATATCTGCTACTATCACCCAGAAACTGTAAATATTCCTTTAAAGGAAAAACCCCATTTAACTGGGACGAGGAGGATGACATACGGAAGAGGAGAAGAACCACGCGAGAGAGAAAGAAGGCGGCCCATATGTACACCAGGGAAGTTCCAAGGCTACGCCACGCACAAGAAGGTAGGAGACTGGCCAAGAGAAGAGCCTGCAAGTTACAAAACAGGAGGACTGCCTGATGTAGAGAGAGAGCTGGACGCACAGTGTCCTATGGCCGGAAAGGAATGCAAAGCAGAATTAGATGCACTGCGTCTTACCTGGAGGAAAGCAAAGGTAGTGAAGTCGGGAGCAGAGTATCCTGGAGTCCTGAGAGAGCGAGAGAGCGAGAGAGAGAGAAAGATAGAGAAGGTGGTGGTGTGACCAGAAAAGACTTGTGGTGGTCCAGGAGTCCTCTAAACAATGCCGAAACCGCCTTGCAAATGGAGGCGCAGAACATAGCAGTATTTGAAATAGCATCCCATTCTTCTTCATATTCTCAAAAAACGACCTCTGACAATTATACCACCAATTCCAGCTGCACTTCAGCACTCTTTTTGCTTGGGCTCTATTCCTGTTCCATTGAAACACGCACTTTGGAAGAAGCCTCAGCTCGATCCTTCCCTACCCTTCAACTATGACCCCATCTCACTTCTGCCTGTGCTTATGAAGCTTATGCAGGTAATTTTTACTCCTCGGATTTCACGTTTCTTGGAACAGAACAGGCTTCTACACCCCTTTCAGTCAGGATTCAGACCAAAGATGGGTACAGGATCCATCATGGGCTCGCTGCTGGATGATTGTGCGCTGCTTCAGTATACACAGGGGTCGGGTGTTGATTCTCCTTGACCTCTCCACGGCTTTTGATACAGCCAGTCAGTCAGTAAAGCTTTATTCAGCACATTTGCCTTTAGCACACACAAAAGGAGGAAATACATTAATTACATACACAGAAATAGACAATTCATAATAGATAAAAAAAAATATTCAATTTGCCAATAAAACTTAGTGTATAATAACCCAGTGCAATTAATTAAACACTTAAGAATGTCGTCCTAAGAGACCAAGCTCGGTAGATAAATGTAGCTACACATCATTCAGTCAAACAGTGGATTTGCAAAGGTTAATAGCTTCTACAGTAGTATTCACACGTGCTTTTCTGAACAGTGGCCTCAAATACATTTTCCTCAAATCACCATAGCACAAACAAAGTAACAGGAAATGAGTAACAGACTCGCGATCCAAGCTACACATCGGGCAGGTTTCGGAATTGCTACCCCTCCAGCCGTGCGTAAATGTTGCAACCTTCAGTGTACCAACCCTAAACTCCAGGAATAAGGTATACGCATGGGCTGGGGTTATTAGATCCAGGTACCTCTCTTCACCTAGTGATGTTTTCAGAGATAGATATGCCAGTCCCACTTTCAATTGTAAACATGAGATTATAAGGCGTTCTTGCGTATCATATTTGGCAAACAACTTGACATCACTTTTTAGACTACACAGCAAATTATGCGGATTCCACCATAATTCATTCAAGCCAGCCGATTTGAGTTGATGTTTAACGTGAACCAGCCCTTGGAGGGAACATCCACACGGGTAGTTCATCAAATCAAAGAGTGCTTCTTGATACTTTTCCAGCTCAAGCGACCTCCAGAGCCTGATCCAATAAAATACAGGTTTCCAGACCAACTGGTCAATAATAGGGTGAAGCCCACATTCCATTAAAAGTGGGGCACTTTTAATGCTACACAGTAGTGTGAGTAGCTTTTTCAAGGACTTATTCTCCGCTACTCCCAGGTTCAAGCAATGAGGGTGGCCCCAAATCTCAGCTCCATACAGTGCCGCTGGTATGGTCTGGATAGTATAGATATCTTAGGTGGGGGACACAGCTTGCTCTCCATGGGAGACAAAGAATTTCTTGAGGCCTCCACTGTTTCTTTCCATAATGGTCTGTGACCTAGTGGCCTATGCTACCCATGAACCAGTGTCTGCGAACCTCACTCCCAAGTATAGTAGGTAACCTGTTCCAAATGAGTATCATCAATCTCCAGACAAAGAGCCACAGGCTTGGATCCCCTTGGCCTGAACACTAGCGCCTTGCTCTTGCTCCTATTTAGGGTCAAACCTAGCTGAGAACACTTACAAATAAAGCACTCCAAACCATGCCTGATCCCCATGGGTGATGTAGCCAACACAACTGAGTCATCAGCAAACAATAAAGCCGGGTAAACATCTGTACCAATTTTAGGGGGGTGCAGCCCTCCCCCAGTGCATCCTGCCACCAGATATAGAGACAAAAGAGGCACGGGGTAAGGACGCAGCCTTGCTGCACACCTCTATCAACTGGAAATTGCCTGGTAGATTCCCCTCCCGGGACCCACCTCACAACCGCTGTGTTATTAGAGTAAAGATCAGCTGTTACAGAAACCAACTGAACCGGCACCCCAGGTTTCAGAAGTACCTGCCAAAGCTTTGTCCTGGGTACACTGTCAAAGTCAGTCTGTAAATCAATAAACACAGCGTAGACCCACATACGTTTTACTATAGTATATTTCTGAAGGATGGTACGCAAGTGGAAGCACTGGTCCACTGTGCTCAGCTCTTGCTGAAACCCAGCCTGCAAATGGGAAATAAGGTCATTGCTGGTCACCCAATGCTGCAATTGTTGGAGGAGCACCTTGTCAAATAGTTTCCCCATGGTTTCAAGCAATGAGATAGGCCTGTAATTGGCCGGCTTTACTCTTCCCCCCCTTTTAAATATAGGGATAATCTCTGGGAAATGCCATGATTCAGGGATATGCTCACAATTGGCCACTACTGGAAGTAGTCTTGCTAGTAATAGCACCCAAATATCCGGCTCATCCTTTAAAAGGTTGACTGGAATATTATCAGGGCCTGGGGCCTTTTGCCCCTTAGCGTTCGATAAGGCTATTCTTATAGCCACCACAGTGATAATGATAGGTGACCTGGCATGGTCGGTCAGCATCAATCCTGTCTCCACTGTTTCGTTATGTCAGAACCTTCAGGGCAAGCCTCAGTTTTATAAAGGCCACAAAATAGATACAGTTGACCATGTGATTGTGTTACAAGCCTGGAGGAGGCTGGCATTTCTGTTACTCATTTAGCATGGTTTGCCTACTTCCTCTCTCGTTACGCCAATCCGTGTCCTTGGGACGCTGCTCTTCTGCCTCTATTTTACCTTGTGGCGTCCCCCAGGGGTCCTGCCTCTCCCACTTCCTTTAACATGTATCTCTGTCCTCCAGCAGACCTTATCGCCCACCATGTAGTGCATTTTTACACTTATGCGCACAACAGACAACTGGTTTTCCATCTTGATTCCCTGGTACAGGACCCCCCTGGGCAAGCTCAAATCCTGTCTTTCTGCAACAGGTGAATGGATGAGGCAAAACTGGTTGAAACGGAACAGTGATAAAACTGAGATTCTACTGATTGGCTTCCCGAACCCCAACTCCAATTGGAGTCTTGAGTTCTGCCCCGAAACCCTGGGTCCAAACCCCACCCGAGCATCTCAGTTAAATGCTTGGGAGTGAAACATTTACCATCCATCTTGAAAGATGCTCACATCACTGCAGTCTACAATGCCGGCTATGCTAAATTGAGAGTTATTAAGAAGATTCTTCCTTTTCTTCCTCAGGAACATTGAGCTCAAGTCCTCTATTATGGGAGCACCTGACTAGTGCAATGAGGTGTATCTGAGACAGCCTCTGTTTCTGATTCAACGGCTACAAGTCTTGCAGAACTAGATGGCCCGGCTAGCACTTGATGCCCCACGCTTATCTGCTTCTCAGGCTTTGCTGGGCCAGCTCCACTGACTCCCTGTCAGCTCCCATATTAAATTTAAGATGCTGTGCATGACACACCACCCTATACCCAATGTTGGTGCCTCATGCGTGCAGGAGAAAGTATCATGCTACCAACCAGGCATGCCTTTACGGTCTTCCTCTCAGAACCTGCTGAAGACCCCCCCACTACCAAAGAGTGTGCCTTGGTGGGCGTCTTTTTCTATTTGTCACCTACCTTATGGAACGCTTTACCGGAAACCCTACGGGGAACAACTGATCATGCCCGGTTCCGTAAGGGTTTAAAAACATGTTTGTTTTCATTGTTATCACTGGCTTGTCTCTCTCTTCTGTTCTTGTGGCCTTTTCCGGTCCTCCTGCAGTTCCGCCTGGTGTCTTGATTCTTCCGGCCGCAGCTACCATCGTATAAAAACCATATACTTACATACATTCATACGACCATCCTAGACGACGGTACGAGAGACCAGGCATTACAGGAACATGATAAGTCATGCTGACGAAAGAGAGAACAGACACCGAGCAAGTAGATGCTCTGGTGACGTTATCCCTAAGAGCACCAAGTAGCAGGGAGAATGGGAGACCCGGAGGGGAACGCAGAATCATTATGAAACCAATCATACTCTTCCCAGTCAAAGTAAAGAGACTGTGATACTTAAACCCAAAGTGGGGAATGAGAACCGTTATGGGACCAATCATACTCGTCCCAGTGAAGATAAAGAAATCAGAATAGTGAACCCTAAAGAAGTAAATGAGAATCTATATTGGAATATTCACACTCGTATCAGTAAAGGTCAAGAAAGTAGAATAAAAAGAGACAATTGGCAAAAGAAAATTCCGAAGAGAAACCTGAATCAGAATATATGTCCAGAGGCAGACGTCAGAAAGGGATCAAATATTATGAACCACATGAAAAGAAAAAGAACATAAAAGGAGAGATTTTTAGACATTGGATAATTTTACCATGGGAAGAGCGAAGAACAACTCTCTGTAGAGAGAAATCAAGAGGAGAATAATAAAACCATGAAGAGTAACAATCAGGGAGAGAGGAAACAAAAGCACAGAAACGTGTTGAATGAATTTTATGAACTGATTAAAAGAGTTACCAGAAACGATCTGAAAATCAGCTATTGAAACAGAACTTTGCAAGAAGCAAAAACCCCAAGAGGAGAATCATTCTCCTGTCTTTATTTTTATTTTTTATTTATTTATTTACATTTGTAAAGCGTATAATCGGCCCTTAGGCATTGTGGTGCTGTTGCCATAAACTTGCTTAGTTGCGAGGGTATTACAGAGAAATGACAGTGAGGACATTTGAATACAAGACTGATACAGTATACAGTATAGCTACAGGTTGGAGAACAGGGTATCTAATATGTCCTGTGGTTACATTGGAACAGAGTAGAAGTTTGGCATATTTATATAATTGCAGGTTAATTAAACAGTTTAGTTTTAAGAACTGGAAAATTGTGTATGGAGCTTCGTTTCTGAGAGCTGTGGGCAAGGCATTGCAGTGTTTGGGCGCTAGATGTTGGAAGCTGGCCCCTCCCACTTTAGTTCTTTTGAAGGAGGGGACAAACATCATGTTGGAGTGGTGTGAGCGGATGGGCCTGGACGATGTGAGAGGGATGATCTTTTCTGCTAAGTAGGGAGGGGCAGTGTGGGAGATGCATTTATATGTGATAGCCATGGTTTTGAATAGAATGCGTTCCTTGACTGGTAGCCAATGTGCATCCCTCCTTGTTTGCGAGAGATGTTCCCTGTTTTGTCCCCATTTAGACATAAACCATTTGCTGACATCCAGGTCTGAATGGCTGCGTAAATGTTGTCCAAGGCGGCAGCATCTTGTACATAGGAGCCGGTGAGAGGGAGTAGGACTTGGGTGATGTCGGCATAGTTAGTTTTAATAGTTAGTGTAGGCTATGCCCCGATCATCCATGTCCTTGAAGAGAGGAAGGGTGAAGATATTGTATGCGTAGGGGCTGTGCAAGATCCTTGTTGGACACCACAGAGTAAGGTGGTGGGTGCTGCGCGTGCCTGGTCTGAGAAGACCCTCATGAGTCTCCTCGGGACTACGACGAGAGGTACCCAGCTCTAACATACAAGCCGCGGGCGATAGCAAACGCCCTAGCGGCCGAGCACCTAGACCAGGCGCCGAGAGACGAGGAGCGGGAGATGGGTCGAGACTGAATCTCTGAGAGAGCGGGGTGGAGGGATGACCGAGGGAATAGTGACCCAAGTCACAGCTATGTATTGTTTGTTATAATGTACGTTCTCCAGTGTATCATCAAAATAAACACGTTTAAAAAAAAAGAAAGTAGGTGATCCAGGCTGTGGCTTTGGTGGAGAAGTGAGCAGTATTAGTAAGAGGTTTTCACAGGCTGTCGTGGTCCACGAGATTAAAGGCAGCCATCAAATCTAGTAGGAGAAGTGCCGGTTGGCCCTCGTCCAGTAAGTTCCTTAGTTGGATCTTGAGATCCATTAAGGCAGACACACTGCCGTGGCCTGGGCGGAAACCCGATTGCCTCTTGCCTAGGATGTTGTCAGCTTCCAAAAACGGTTGAATTTGAGGGTGGGCAACTTTGTCCAAAATTATTAGAAGGAAAGGGACTGTGGTGATAGGTCTGTAATTGTTAGGTTATTCAGGGTCTAGCCTAGGCTTTTTTAGTAATGGGCGAACCCATGCTTCTTTAAGGCAGGTTAAAGACTGTGTCAGTCTTGAAAGACGCATTAATGAAGGAAAGAATGGTGCTAAGGAATCTGCACAGTCTTTGAGTAAAGAGGCTGGCCAGGCATCACCTTTACAGTTTGAGGGTTTGATTTTCTGGATGATGTCAAGGACTTCTGATTTCGTTACTTCCCTGAAGGAGAACAGCGTTTTATCTCCAAGGACTGTGTTGGAGGCAGAGCAGGCAGTCTTCTGTACTTTGGAGAGGTAGTTGTGGTGTTCATTGATCTTCTTTTGCAGGAGTCCAATTTTGGTTATCATTGCTTTTTGTACATTGGTGCACCGAGACTCGTCTTTAATGACTGCTTGTGTGTTGGTGACCGGGGTGAACAAATCTTTAAATATGGAGAACAACTCCTTAGATTTGGAGGTAGCATTGGAGATCCTTGCATTGTAGGATGCTGACTTAGCTAGAATAATAGCTTTTTTATAGTGATTTACCAGTGTTTTGTAGATGACTAGAGTGGGTGCCTGTGGTGACTTTTGCCATTTGCTCAATGCTGAGCGTTTCCGGGCACGTAGTTCCTTGAGTTCGGCAGAGAACCAGGAGTTGGAGTGTTTTATTTTGTTCGCTTTTTTGATCTGAAGCGAGGCAATGGCGTCCACAGCTTTGCTGAGAGTGGTGTTGTATATTTCCGCTAGCACAGTGCGGTCGGCGGAGAGTGGGAGCTGTAAGGCTGGGATGTCTAGGTATGGGAGGATCCTTTCTTTGGTTAGGTTGCGAGAGCTTCTAGCCAAGACAGGTGGGACAGGCGGCAGAATTGTTTTGGCTTTATCGTAGGTAGGAATGAAGAAGTGGATAAGGTGGTGGTCAGTCCATGGGGACAGAGTATTTGAGTTAATGTCCGCACCACAGTTATGGTCTGCAACCCAGTCTAGGGTGCGCCCTTTACAGTGGGTGGGATTGTCAATATTTTGCTAGAAGCCCAGTTCAAGTAAGCCTTTGGCTAAGGCCTTGGCATTTTTATCTTTTGGATCATTAAGGCCCAGATTGAAGTCCCCTAGAAGGATAGCTTTAGTGGAGGTTTTTAGGTTACCACCCAGGAGGTGGATTATATTGTCATGAAAGTCTGCTAGTGGGCCTGGTGGCCGGTAGGCTATATGAATATCAATGGTTGGGTTGGGGGAGATAGAGATCTTCACTGAGAGGGAGTCCACATTCTCACCTAACAGAGAAGAGGTTTGTCTGGCTGCTAGATTATCTTTGATGATAAGGGCTACTCCGCCACCTTTGGCAGAAGGTCTGTCTTTTTGGAACAATGAATACCCTGGTGGAAGAGTGAGGGAGATTACGTCCACTTGCTGTGACAGTCCTCTTCACTCGATAAAGCGGTTAGACCTTTGTGTTCTACTTTCTGCTTCTGATACTAGGTCTTTGCAGGCTTGTTCGAGGAGAGGATCAGTCTGCTGGCCTTCAACAAATTCGAAAGAGGCCAAGCCGAGTGTTCTGGGTGGTACGTCTATTTCTTCCTGTGCCTTTGTCATTTGTATCCAGCATCAGCACTCTCAGTTTCTGCTAAATTAGCAACTTCTAACATTTCTGGTATAAGGATCAAATTAGGATCAAATTGGTTGTGACACAGGGTGTCCAGGGAGGAACGTTGTTGGAGTGGTTCCTATATTAAATAGCGCTACCTTTAGTACACCTCGGTAGTCCCTATCAACAACTCCGGCTCGACATTTAGAGCATTTTTACACTGAGGCCAGATTTCAACGCAAGTTGACCATAGGTCCTTTCTGGAAGTCCCAATTTTAGGCCTGTTCATACCACAGCCCTCTTCTGTGCTGGGATGGTCACTTCCTTGTCAGCATATGTATCGCACCCCATGGCCTGCCCTGTAACTCTCATGGGAATATGGCCGGTCCTGGTAAGACATACTACTTTCATGCTTTTAGAGGTTGGGTCTGACCCTTGCTTGAGGACATGCCAATCACACTTCTGACATCACAATGACAGGGAGTATGCCACAAATAACCATGCTAACACTATCTGACAGTTCAATGATGTTTATTGAACTCAATACAGTCAAAATATCTGCGGTTTCATATTAAAAGGTTTTTCTCGGTCTACTGGGTTCTTCAGGGAAGGGGGTGCTAGGGCTGTCCCCCTTGATCTACTTCCCTCGGTTTACCCACTGTGAGAAACCTGAGGGTATTCCCACTCCTGTTCCCCATGAATCCTCTGTGCAGGTGGCATGGGAAAGGCCATTGCTCTTGGATCCTGACCCTGTGGTGGACAAGCGAGGGAGAATCACCAGGGTGGAGGGTCTTTGAGGACTAGGAGTGGGGTACCCTTTGGAGTAACATGGTATTCCCCTTTTCCCACTACCAACCAACGTGACCCTATCCCGAACTTAATGGGCTATTGTAACCCCGTTCACTTCACTTTCCCATAAATGTAACATATAACATTACTGATATGAGGATGAGGAGACTAGGAGGATTGAACACTACCCATTTTTACCAGTTAGGTACTGGGACAAGAAGCTGCATCACAAGCATTGGGACGGTCAGGCATGTCTTCCTAATTGTAGTCAGGGAGATCCAATTGACCAGGCACACCTGCAACCTGTTACCTGCAAGTATATAAAAGTAGAAACTGGAAACAACCAAAGAGAAGCACCGGAGAGAAGCAGGGAGGCCATCATGGCAGAGACCAGCAGAGAACCCGCTCGTTGAGGAGGCCACTGTGGTGGGACTGGAAGCTGAACCAGGATGCCGGCAGACCAAGATTAAAGAGGACACTGACCCGTGTCCATAGCAACTCAGAAGAAGGACCCGAGCGAAACAAGAAGCATCCGGCCTGCGAGCAACGCTCACGACAGCAGCATTTCCCAGCTCTAGAAGCAGAGGGAAAACAACGGAAGCCACCAAGAAAAGGAGCAGACTGCTGGTGAGTGTCGGAAGGACTCTTAGAGACTGGGGAGCTCAGAGGAGAAGGAGCTGATCGCTGGTGAGTGTCAGAGAGGCACTGAGACACCGGTGAGGTACGAAAGGGACCGCAGGCAAATACTGATACATGCATTTTGAACACCGAACTGATAACCAACTTGCCTTTAACTACAAAAGTGCATTTTGAATATTGAACTGAGTGCAAACTTACATTTAACCAAAGAAGGACATTTGAATATCGAACTGAGAACAAACTTTCATTTAACTACAAGAATGCAATTTTGAATGAAAAATTGAAAGTAAACATATCTATGAACTTCCAGAATGCATTTCAATTAACAAGAGTGGTTTTTCAGATGGAAAACTTCAACCTTAACGCAATACAAATATCTATTGACATGAGAGCCACTCACCTTTAAGGCATATTAAAACCATTAAGTAATTAACCTGAGAAGCTCAAAAGGAATTAAAGTACAACCATAAGTGGCTAACCAGGAGAAGCCAAAAGAGTGGAATTTTGTGCATTAGGCCAAGAGGACCATCGAAAGACATTACACAGAATTACCTTGGCACCCAGGAGCAGGTGCCAAGGAAATCCCTGCTACACAGGAGCAAGTGCCAAGGAACCAAATAGGGGTTGAAGAGCCCAGGGATCCTGGTTGCGCAACCTGTAATGGGTGGACCGTGCGGTCTGACAACTGCGCCTAGACCAGTGAGCCCTGAATACTGAAGATCCAGAACTGGCAAACCGAATTAAGACAAATACAAAAGGTGAAATTGAAGTCTTGGGGAAGGGAACCATGAGACTGAAAACCCTGTTCATGTTGTCTTGAGAGAAAGGTCTCAAGATCCTCTTTATTTTTGTTTGAAACTGTGTTACATGAGACTTGGGGAAGGGTACCCCGAGAATTATCTTGAACTATGTTGCCTGGAACTCGAGAGAGGTAATCTTGAGACTTTTGTGGAACTATTTTATACTTGGTGAAGAGAGATGAGAGCTGCAAGAAGTACTAAACGTTGAGCTGAACACTGCTTCTCTGGTTATTAACGTCCCTACACATTGTTAGTCTAAATGGTGAGGGTAAGTATAGATTGTGGACACAGACAGACTTTCAAGGGGGAGCATTTGACTCAGACTTTCCTTAGCTTTATTCGGATAAGGAAATCCCATTTTAACATAGAGCAAGGTAGGCTTTCAACCATCCTGACATTTGATTTAATAAAGTGTTTTTGTTTTAAAATATAAGTCTGTTGTCTGTCTTGCTTCATGATGCCCTCACAGTAGGCCACACAGAAGGCCTCAAGTTCACTAAGAGCATGACTTACCAACCTTTGGTAAGGTGGCAGGGGTATTCTTCAATCCGAATGGCATGAACCTAAACTGATAGAATCCATCAGGAGTTGAGAAAGATGTTTTCTCTTTGGCCTGGTCAGTCAGAGCTATTTGCCAATAGCCTGAAGTGAGGTCAAAGGTGCTCACACACTTGGTAGCACCAATGTTGTCCATGAGCTCCTCAGCCATTTGAAATGGGTGAGCATCAACCTTGGTGACTGCTTTGACTCCTCTGTAGTCCACATTGAACCTCCAGTCTTGAAAACCTGCCTGGGAAATGGCCTTAGGAGCAAGTTTGACCATTGACTGGTTGAGGGTTCAATGACACCCATGTCTAACATCTTGGTGACCTCTGCCTGGATGTGGTTCTTTAGAATGCCTTTAGAGTATTGGACATCCTGTAGCATCTGTTATTAATAGGCTCCTTCCATCAGGAGCCACAGGTGAGGTGAACTGTTTTTAGACCCTCCTGGGCTGTGTGTTCATTTGTCAGCACATTGTTATCAGGCCCCCTGCCGTAGTCACATACTTGTTCCCAGCATTTCTCTTCCCTCTCTTTCCCTCCTCCTGCCTTCCAGCCCCCCCACAACACCCTGATTGGTCACTTCTGTGTGCCTGAACAGTGTCCTCGTTCACGCTGCACCACACGCTCACTTTCTTTCAGGAGCCGCAGGTGAGGTGAACTGTTTTTAGACACTCCTGGGCGTTGTGTTCATTTTGTCAGCACCTTGTTATCAGGCCCAGTCCCGTAGCGCACATATTTGTTCCCCCCCTGATTGGTCACGTCTGCACTCTTAACTCACCTCCCCAGGGCAGCCCTCTGCCCGTTCCGGCCCTGCGGCTAAGGGCCCCTAGGCAAAGGGCGGCTCCAGCTAGTGTCTGCAGGTGTCCGCAGGGGTAGCCAGTTGCCAGCGTCAACCAGCAGCACCTAGTAAAGTAGGAGGGGACTGTGTTGGGTATAGTACCTCACTCCACCCTGCATACCTGTCTACATAGCAGACTCTCAAATGTAGGTGTTTTCTCCTGTCTTTTAAAAATTGCATTGTGAAAGTATTTAAACCTTCATTGTGAAACCTAGGCCTTTTCCCCCACTTTCAGGACTTTCAAACTTAGGTGTTTTCTCCTGTCTTTTAAAAATTGCATTGTGAAAGTATTTAAAACTGCATTGTGTTTGCCAGCCGTCAACCTAGGCCTTTTCCCCCACTTTCAGGACTCTCAAACTTAGGTGTTTTCTCCTGTCTTTTAAAAATTGCATTGTGAAAGTATTTAAAACTGCATTGTGAAACCTAGGCCCTTTTCCCCACTTTCTGGGCTCTCAAACTAAGGTGTTTCCTTCTGTCTTTTAAAAATTGCATTGTGAAAGTAGTGCCACCCTGTGGCTTGCCTCCTAGCATAGCACTCATCTAGTGAACCTTCTACCACTATCCAAACACCTGTCGTCTGTCCAATAGTCACCTGATGTCTCATCTCTCTCTGTCTCATCTGCTTGCGCCCCACCTTTTGTCCTTCCCTAGTGTTCTCCCTGACCCTACCCCCACCACCTTACCCACTTCCTCTTCTCTCCTCTCCCTACTTACTCTATGGTGCTCTCTGTCTCTCTCATCTTTTCAAACTACTTCTCTTACGATTAGCCTGCTCTCCTCACTAAATCTGGTAGGAAGAAGTTTAAAAAGGGTATCGCTGGCACCTATACCAGTGCCTCCTCCAGGCAAACCTTCACCAACATCGTCTTTATCGTTCCCTCGCCAGACTCTACATATGGTCTCTGCGCTCTCTCCCTTCTCTTCCTCTCCCATTAATGGTGGCACCCGGTGGGAGGCCCTATTGGCTTCCTTCCACTCCTCTAAGGTCATCATTACTGTTTACTTGAATGGTACTGTAGAGGAGTTCCCAGATATGGCCTGCACTCCAGCCAGCCATTTTGAGGTGCCAGGAACATACTCGCCAAGATATGTGACGTATGAGGAACAAATAAACCAACAGAGAGCGGCACTAGGACTCTGCCTAGTGCCCATCAGAAGAGCAATAGCTGTTGAAGTGCCTATAACCCGACAACCATGGGCAGCTAGGTACCCGCTGAGACAACCGTACCAGCAGCTGACACGAAATGAAGACTACCTACAGACTGTCCCCGAAGAGACCCAAAGAGCCTTAATGGAAGGCGAATGGTGACAGCATAAGAGCCCGGACAGACGTACAGATGAACATAAATGACAATCGAAAGATGACACACAAGGATGAAATGTAACGAATAATGATGTAATGGACTTGTAAGACGAAACGATGTTGATATATAAAGAAACGTAACCATGAAGTGAGATGAAAATATGCAACAAACAAATGCCTGTAAATAGGCTTGGAACGCAAGAAGCTAAGGAAACGATACTGCTTGCAATGCTTAGTAGAAGGATGGAGCGGCAAGCGCCAACTATATATCTACCTCAAATGCACATTATACAAGTGCTGCAAGGGGCCAACCATGCCGAGATTCATATTCCAGCTAAAGCCAGAAGGAAAGAGCGTAATAGAAACTGAGCACAAAGCAGCTCATGCCTGGGAATTTGAGGTCAACCCAAGGAAGGGAGGAGAGCGGCAACTTTGAAGAATCGAAACTTCAGAGCATAGCAGCCTGCCCCGTGAAGGTCGAGATAAGGAGGCCCCAGGCAGGTGGCAAGGCTAAAAAAGAATCAAATACACAAAAAGAAGGAAAATGAAGCAGATTCACAGTGAACAGACATGTGACCAGCCAAGCGTGAAGAGTTACCAACGTCTGATGTCACCCAGAACCCAAGGATGCCATAACTTTTCCTGATAAGAAGCTACAGTTTCGAGGCCATCTTCAGCCAACTAATTGACACATGGCCCTAAAGTACTGATTGATGGAAGGGAGGCAGGGTTAATCTTGGGCCACACCGCATCTGGGTGTCCATTCTGCATGCTGCTAATTAAAGTGGAGATTTATGTCTAGGGCTGTAACCTACCCAATCATAGTGGACCAAATAATCTAGGGTCCTATAGCTAGTAGAACCAATGAGACGTCGTACTTGTAGTGACGTCTATCACGAGTGATGTAGAGGGCTGAGCGTAGATGTCCACCCGATAAGAGTTATCCAATCCTCACACTTTGTTACCATATACAGATATAGCACATATACTAAAGTTACCTTTTCCAACCAATAGAATTGCATGAGTGTAACACGTCAGTGATGATGAGAATGTACTATAACTATTGCCGTCTGAATGAAGAATTTGGAAGTTGAAGCGAGACAGGCGATCGCATCACTGTTGATTTCCATTTGTTTCCCCGTTTTTTGTGCTTGTCATTAAACGGACTTTCCTTTGCCAAACTACTGAGTTGTCCTTATTGATTGGTGTTGGAGTAAAGGAATCCTGCACCCCATCCTCCTCAAGGTGCAGCTATCTCATCTTAAAAGTACTTGAGGGTGAGCTCTGATCCCATGGGCCCTTCAGAGGTCGCTCTGCTCTCCTGTACACTTGGTAGCGGTGAGGATGGTTGTGACCATCAACTATTGAAAATTGATTATTGATAAGACACCTATTGACCGTCGACACAAAGTAACTCTAGGTCTTCGGCAATATCACAAGTCCTTCGCCATTTTGGCCGAGTAGACTGTGAAGCTTCCCGTGGGCAATGATAGTATAAACTTGTCCTAAAAAACTGCAGTGGGTTTGAAGGCACCCGTTTTAAAAACAGAAACCCTTCCATTCCTACAGGCAGTGATCAGACGAAAGACCAAAAAAGGCGGCAAAGGAGGCCGTGATCCCGAGGATCCAGAGAGGAACGATGCGAGCGGTGAGTGAAACAAAAAATTCAATGCTTTGGCAAATGTTTTATAGGCATTAGAACAAGTAAGGGAAATGTAACGGAGGGAGGCGGAAAAACAAAACAGTCAGAAGTAGAGAAGACTGTATGTATATAAGGGGATAATGACTCTAGAATAACTTAACAAAATAGAGGATAACGGGGTGGACATCCGAGAAGAGAGAGGATACCGGGGTGACACCCGAGAAGAGAGAGGATACCGGGGGAAGACACCCGAGAAGAGAGAGGATACGCCTTGTTCCTGCGCTTTAATAGAGCAGTCAGAAGAAACGTGAACTCATAGTCCCACATAATAGGGAAAAAATAGGCTACTATGACGATTAAAGACGTTGTAAAAGGAGTTTGTTTAAACTCCATGTCAGGGTATTGATTAGAAGGCAGAGATATCTGTGTCCAGCTGGTGTCTGTCTAGTGGCTAGTCTGTTTAACGTTTGTCATACATGTTCTGTTGATGTGTGACATGTACGGAAATTTGCCTCCTTGACATTTGAAATTGATCAAGGGATTTTACGCGATTCTATAGTTGAGAGGGAATCGCACCTGAATTGATGTTCTTGAGTAAATTGGTGATATAAAATTTTGGCGGGAAAAGATTGGATTGGAGCTTGCAGTGTTTGGTGCTCGCTCATATTGTTGGGAGTGGTGAAATTGCAAGTATAGTTAGAAACAGAATTCAAGCATGGAAGATATTTCTCCACTAGCTCACTTATGTAAACAATTGCCTAAACATGCACCCAAGCTTAAGAAATATAGCACCGAGTGGGTTAAGGGTACCGCCCACAAGATGTTTATGCAGTGGCCGCAGAATGGGTCCTTATCCAAAGCCATTTTACAACATTTGACGACTTACTTGCATGCCACATATACAGGCAAAAAACTAGAGAAACGCCTCGCTGTTCTAGAACTTTGGAAAATGTTCGAACAGTCGAAAGAGGAAGAGCCACCTGCAGACTGGATATTAAATGTATGCGCAGAGGGGGGTGAGACGCCTACCACACCACCAGCCCCACCTGAGCCAGAAATCGAGGGAAGTAAGTCAGATGGACTCTACCCATTAAGAGAGCTAAAGGCAGCACAGGGTATAGTGACCACGCATATGAGTCACTTACGTACAGTAGTGATGACAATAAAGGGAAGGATCAGGAAATGTATCTTACCTCCACAGTCCCGAGGGACAAGGAGAGGTGCGATAATGAAAGGAGGGTTCAGGCACAGACAAGTGCACCTCTCGATAAAGAGAGAGAGGGGACGAAATGGAAAGGAAGTGAAGGCAGAACGGATGAGATAGCATTCGCGAAAGACGAATGGATGGGAGGACAGATATTGTTGAAACTCAATGGAAAAGGAAGTGATGATGTGAGACTGAGAGAGAAGTCTGATGAGACACAGAGAAGGGAGAAGGAGAAGGATAAAGAAATAAGGGACGAGAGAATAAAAAGGAAGGATAGGCTGAGGCGAGAACAGCTATATCACGAAGAGCAAGGAAAGCCGCTCAGTCGCAAGCAGATAGCAGCCTATGACCAGTACAGACAGAACCTGCAAAGAGACGAGAAGATGAGGAAGTTAGAAGGGCAAATGAACGTAGAAACGAAAGGAGAAGGGAAGAAGATAAGGTCAGAGAAGAAGCAAGGAAGCGTAAGGAATTTGATGATGATATTGAACGTAAACGTAGATAGAGGGCACGTGATCTCGAATATTTGGAGCGGGAAGTTAAACCCAATCCTGTTGTAGAATGGGAAGACTTGGAAGAATTTTTCTCTGCATACGATTCAGTACCAAGCACGAGTGGGGGAAATATTGAAGATGACTTCGACACCAGAAGAATCGGGGAAACGATCGATAAAATATATGATGAAATGGGGTTGGAACCAATATCCCAAAGGGAAAGGGAAGACGAGTGCTTGTAAAGCACTCAGCTATATTACACTGAGGATGTCACCCGAAGTAGTAGGAGCAGGAGACTCTCCCTGGACAGGCTAGAAATTAGTAAGAATGATGATGATGCAAGGAGTTGCGTGAATTGGGAACAATCAGTGTCCGACTCCGGAGAAGAGACGGAGTGCGAGACAACCAAAGAAGGCAGATGGCGCGAAAAGAGGCTCCCAAGGGACAAAGGGGTACAATGGTCAGATGCTAGCGAGTCTGCACCAAGGACATCAGAGTCTGCCGCACAGTCTGACCGACACGAAGGAACATCCCAGGGTCAGAGGGCGGTGTCAGCATCCACCTATGGAGACAGGCTCAGGACATTGCCAGGCAGACGGCGATGCAGGAATTTTACCCCAGCGATAGACAGGAGAGCTATGGGGAAAGAGAAGGAAGACTGTGCATTCCAATTTCCGCTGCTAGTAAAGTAGGCAGTAAGACCTCAATATATTCCATGGCCACACATGGATCGAGAGAACCTGAAAAACAAGCTTCCAATGCTGACATCGGGAGCTGGGAAGTGTATACACGAGTTAGAAAAGATGACACGGGGTGTCACGTTAGCTATAGGGGACATTAAAGGTCTCCTAATTGCCATACTCGGTGAGAGAGCAGGCGATGTATGGGCACGGGCAGGGTACCCTGGTGTCACCATAATTAACACTGCCCACAACGGAGCGCCATTCAATAATTGCAAAGCAGCAGTATGGAAAGTGCTAAGAGTACTGTACCCAGACACTTGCGATATGGGAGCTATAATGAGTCAGAAGATCCGTTGATTTATATCCAGAATTTCCAAGACGCGTGGGTGCTCGAAACGCATGAATCTTGGATGAAATCTATACCTGTATTCTACCACATATTGTGCCAAGGGTTGGCAGAACCAGTACAGAAACAGCTCAAGAAATTGGTAGGGGTAGAGGCTAAACCTTGGGCTGAAATACAGTTGACTATTGAACATTACTGTAGATTGTTGCAAGAAAAGAATCGAAAAAAGGAGGTAACTCATAAGGGTGAGGAAGCGAAGCTGGTACAGAAGAAATTATCAAAGTATGCTTTCGAGGGAGCCATGCTGACAAACCCAGCTGAACAGAACATGCCACAGGTAGCTAACCCGCAGCAGAGCAACCAGGATAAAGTAGGATTATACCCGAGGGGGAGGGGTTTAGAGGGAGAGGATGGCAGAGTAATCAGGGAGGTTTTCAGAGTAATCAGGGAGGCTTTCAAAACGTGCAGATGGGCAATCCAGATATGTCAAATGGACAAATAGCCCGACCACCGCTAGTGTGTTGGCTGTGTGGAATGAGAGGGCATTTGGCACGCTCGTGCAGAAGCCAAGGCGCAGGGCAAAATGGCCAAGGAATGGGAGCAGGCACAGTGAATCCGTCTGCAATCTCCCAACAGGGCGGTGCACAGAATCACACAGTGCAGCAGCAAGCACCAGGCATGCAGCAGGGTGCACAGCAGGGGGTTCAACCCCCGAGCATGGTGAACTTGCCACAAGGGCAAATCCAACAGGCACCTATGCAAATGTCTCAGGGCCCAAACTCCGGAAGGGGAGGCAACCCTGGGAATGGAGAAAACCACAAGTGTACAGTGGACCAAACCTATATATGAACTAGGACAGCTCACTGGGAACCCTGATGTGCTCTATCCTATCAGTGACACCAGTCCCTAACAGGGAACCAAGGGTGAATGTCGTCATAGGGGGTAAAGAATATTCCTTCCTAGTTGACACGGGTGCAACATGCTCGTGCATACAGGAGGGCAAGTTTTCCTTGTCTGGCGAGGCCATAGATACCCTGAGTTTTACAGGAGCTCACAGTCAAGTTCCCTTTACAGACGCACTCCCAGTCTCCGTAGGAGAGTGCGAAATGAATGTACCCTTATTATATTAACGTCAGACCCCAGTAAACATTTTGGGTCGAGACTTGATGACAAAATTGAACATGACAATCTCGTTCATGGAGGAGGGTATAGTATGCTTCACTCCAGGAATGCATTATTCAACGGTATGCAAAATGATCAGAGCATACGCAGGACGCATAGCCATGAGAGCTACACCATTAGAACCAGAAGTCTTCGCATATGGCATGCGTGTGCTTATGGCGGGATTGCCAGGCCTTGCAGATTGGATCATGAGAACCCCTGACGAGTTTCTATTCAGACTAAGAATACATATGCATGAAGAAGAGGGACAAGTATTTCCCTTGACAGTACAAACTGCAGCAGTGCTAGGGGAAGTAGCATTGGTCGAAGGGGACGATGATGAAGGCAGACAATGATGCGCTATTATCGCCATTGAAGAAGGATATCGAGTGATGGACGTCACCGATGATGATCTGTTTGAAGAACAACCGGACTCAGAAGAGATGAGGGTGGAAGTGAGTCTCATAGTTTGGGTGAAAATGATCAAGAGAGAAGTGCCTCAGAGAATGATGTTGGCACTGAAACATCCGAAATACTTTGATGACGACATGGCCCAGGTACCTGCCTAAGTATGGTCTATAGGACCTTATGAAGTAGGCCTCCTGAAGGGGGTGGAAGAAGTGAAAATTAAACTGAAACCGGGAGCAATTTTACCAAAAGCGCGACAATATCCCACGTCCAGAGAAACGGATGAAGGGATTGTGAAGACAATTTCCGCCATCATGGATCAGGGCATCCTGCTGACGTCAGAATCACCCTATAATACAGTGATTTACCCCATCAAGAAATCAAAAGGATGGTCTTGGCATTTAATCCAAGATTTAAGGGCATTAAACGATATTGTTGAAGCCGAGTTCCCTCTAGTCCCTAAACCATCTACGATCCTGTGTAACATACTGATCGAGGCGAAATATTTCACGGTGATTGACTTGAAAAATGCTTTTTTCTCAATCCCGTTGCACCGTGGCTCACAAGATCTGACGTCATTTACATTCAGACAAATGCGCCTGAAAAGTACATGGTTGCCACAGGGGTACTGTGAGTCCCCGTCCATTTTCAACAGAGTCCTACAGATGGACCTAAGCAATATTGCATTAGACAGTGTTGTCTTGCAGTATGTAGATGACATTCTAATCTTCAGCACCACTGAAGAGCAATGCAGGCGCGATTCTGTCCAGCTACTGACTATACTGGCTGAGAAAGGATATAAGGTTGACAAGGAAAAGTTACAATACTGTCAACAAGAGGTGTTGTACATAGGCCAGCTAATCTCACATGAAGGGAAAAAGGTGACCCCAGAAAGGGCTGAAGCTATCATGAACACGGCTAAGCCACTCACAATAAAGCAAATGCAGAGCTTCTTATGCCTGTGCAACTATGTTAGAGCATGGGTTTTCGATTCAGGCACTTATACCAAGCCCTTGTTCCAGGCTCTAAAAAAGGCCCAGGTGACAAGGGAAAGAGTTGAATGGACTGAGGCAATGGAAAAAGGGTTTACTGAGCTCAAGAGAGCAATTTGTACAGCTCCAGGTCTCGGGATTCCTAATTATGCAGAGGAATTCTACCTATTCTCACACACAGATGGAAGCGTTATGACGGCAGTACTCGCTCAGAGAACCTCGTTGGGATACAAACCCTGGCGTACTACAGTGGGAACCTGGACCCAGTCATGAGAGGCCACTTCCCATGCGAACATAGCTTAGCTGCCGCAGCGTTCGCCATAAAGAAGGCGACAACCATTGTAATGGGATGTTCCATGACGTTATACGTCGAGCACGCATTATTTGCCATCTTAGAAAAACCAAAAGGCACATTGACATCTCAGAGAGCTTCTGCCTATGAAGTGATCATATCTAATCCATCAATCAAAATAGTTTGATGTAAAACAGTAAACCCAGCTACGTTCATAGCTGAGCCAGTCACTGAAGGAGAGCCGATACATGACTGTGCAAACTATGAAGAACACTATGATGAAATCCCCAGGGTAAAAGAAGATGCCGTGGTGGGTGGTGAGATCGTTTTCATTGACGGTTCTTCGAGAATCGACCAAGAAGACGGACAAAGATACACAGGCGTGGCCGTAGTAAAACACATAGCGAATGGAGAATTTCGAGTACTCATCAGTGCACGAATACCATCTCATTATTCAGCACAGGCTGCAGAATTATTGGCGTTGATACTCACCATTGAGAATCATGCAGACCAGGAAGTAATGGTGTACAGTGACTACGCCTATGTGACGTCTACAGTGCACGCAGGCCTAGCACGATGGAAAAGGAGGGGCTAACTCCGAGTGGACGGCATGCCAATGCAGCACGCAGCCTTATTGGACAGGCTGATTAAGGCACTACAGCTCCCAGTGGGCATAGCGGGTGTGAAATGCACCTCCTACACCAAAGGGACAGATTTCGTGTCACGTGGAAACCATGCAGCAGACACGGAAGCCAAGCGTATGGCATCCAAGAGTGAAACGATCAAGGAAGTAGAAGTGGTGTGCACCCATGAACGAATGATGATAGCAGGAGCCACACCAGAAGCCTATAGTAATATGGGGCAGACCCAACTGATGGCGATCAAAGGGGAGGCCCCTCAGGACGAAAAGAACCTATGGAGGCATTGAGGGTGTTCTTTAAACCCCTCTGACTGGTTGTGGCAGCAGGACAGCACTGGTAAACCAGTATTGCCTGTAGCCTCACTAAAAATAGCATTGGAACAGTTGCATTACCCATTTTTCATGTCAAAAGAGAATCTAGCAGCAACGCTCGCAGAAGAGTGGTTCATACCGAATTTAGCTGAGCATGTTGCATTCTTTATGGTGAACTGCATAATCTGCCAGCAATTCACCGCTGGGCATAAATTAAAAGTAGTGAGAGGAGTCATCCCCCGGCCAAATGGGCCTTTTCAGCACTTACACACTTGAATCATGTCGACATAGTCGATGTGTAACAGGTACAGGTACTTAATTGTATTGGTGTGTCCATTCTCTAGATGGATACAAGCAGGTCCCTGTACACACCCAGACTCAACCTGTGCAGCCAAATTCCTGGTGAGGGAAGTGTTCCCTAGATGGGGGGTGTGTGAGGTGATGAGGTCAGACAACAGGGCTCATTTTGTTAACGCAGTCTTTGAGCAGATCAGCTTGCTGCTTGGTATAAAGCACAAGTTCTCATTGGCGTATCATCCGGAAGGTAACGGTATCTGTGAGAGGCTCAACAGCTTGTTAAAGGAAAGGATAGCCAAGTTGAAGCTTACTCTAAAGAGGGGATGGTTGCACTGCCTTCCACTGGCATTGTATGCTTTTCGGAACCAACCAGGTGTTAAGAAAGGAAGAGGGCAATGAATATGGCAAGGGAAATGTGCGCGGAATCGCACAGTGAACAACTTAGAATCTAACAACGTGCATACAAAACCCAAGACTCGTGTATACTAAAACCCAGGAGTGCAAATAGAGTGAAACAATAATACCAATATATGAAAAGGGATGTGGGGTAAGCGCTTAGAACCTCCTTATGACTGAAAGGAAAGTCGGCAAACTCCTTACCCACTATGCTATTACAGATACTGACAGTGCTAAGCCCACGTAGAGGGAAAGCAAGGACTTTATCTGTGAGCTGACACTCTGGATGATACTGAATAAGGAACTTAGAAACAGTACTCACGAGGACCGGAAAGACCACTTGAATGTCAGTAAACCCACAAACCCAGTTGATCAAACAGGGACCCAGAAGGCTATAACAGCAATGGGTGGAGGATAACTAAATACATAAGACCCAAGTCAAGGGGCAAGTAGGGATTGTGATTATAGAATAGTGAGGAAAACAAAAGGCATACACACAGGGACTAGTTACAACAGCACCCCACACCTAATAATCAATGGGAAATAAATGCAGAAGTGCAATGGAAAACATGGAATGGATCCCAATAGAAAGTAAGGATCAGGAGCAGGGAAAATTATATCACAAAAGGAAACCTTTCCCACCCATCCAAGGAGAAAAGGCAGGAAGCTAAATCTATAAAGGGAAAGACTAATGCATCAAGTTTTTCAGTAGCAAAGGACAGCATCAAAGAAACAGAGAACACAGGCAAATAGGGCAGCATCAAAGGGTAAGCACAGAGAAAGGCTGCCTGCAGACAGTGGAAGACAGAAAGGGAAATCCAGAAAGCAGAAATCAATTAAGCACATACATCTGAAATCCAGGGCAGAGGAACAAGAAACAGGAACTAGGAACTAGGCACAAAAGCTAGGAACAAGGAACAAGGGACCAGTCACAACAGGAACACTGCAACAATGACCAGCGCTGGACTGAAGCAAACTGAGGCTTTTAAAGCTGCTTAACGAGCACACCCCTCAGGTGTGCCGCCTGCTGCACCTGCAGCCACAGGTGTTGCCTATCCTCCACCCAACCTTGTCCTGCAAGGGAGGAGGTGAAGCAGTGAGACAGGCATTCTGGGAACCATAGTCATTAGATTAAAGTAGCATGCTGGCTGCCAAAAACCTGGAATGGATCCGGAAGGGAAGTAACTTGGAAAATAAGGTTTTAGCGCTCCCAATTCATCACAGCACTGTAGCATAAGGTTCGGAGGAAATGTCCCCCAAAACATGCCCCCAAGTGACGGGAACAGGAGCGAAGGGAGCGACCCGTGACACCAGGCTCCGACCATCATTTTACGCCGCATGAGATAGTCAAAGGAAGGAGAATGAACACCCCCCTTACCTCCCGAGACAGAGCTAGATGTGATGCCCAGGCAACCCGAGAGGTCTTAGGATCCGAAATGAAAGAGTACTTGAACTGCATGACATCCAGTCTTACTGTAATTTCAGACCAACTACAGCGACGACGAAAAGGGTGCAGCGCAGCACAAGACACAGCAGGAGGCACTGAGGCAGACGCAGCTCAAGGTCTATTTATACCTCTCATTTTCCCTGGAGACGCTGTGTTGGTGAAAAACCAGACAAGGAAAAGGTGGGACGAGCCAAGATTCAACTGCCCTTTTATCGTAGAGGACTGCACTCCTTCAGCTGTCAAACTGCAAGGCAGAAGAGCATGGATCTTTCTCAATTACATTAAGCCCTATATCGGAGAAAGCCCTCTAGCTGCACCCCATCGCGAAGAGACCACAGACAGTGGGGAAGAACCTCAGCACATGCAGACGAGATCCATGACGAGGAAGAAGGACGCATGAGCAGCAAAGCAAAGACAAAGAACACGGTTGGAAGTTGTGGCTTGAACTGAACATTTCCTATAAGAAAAAAAAAGGGGATAAGGACAATAACAGACACTCTGTGCATCCCAGTTGCAGGGTGAAAAAGAATAAAAAGGAGGTAAGGGCATAAAACGGACACTCGGAGCAGCCTAGTTGCAGGGTGAGGAAGAAAATTGCGCATTTACGCGGGATGCGCTGCACTAATCCTTCTTGACCTATCCGCCACCTTTGACACAATCAATCACTCAATCCTCCTAGACCGCCTCCACTCCCTACGAATTTGTGAAACCGCTCTTAAATGGATAGCTTCATTCCTCAAAGATAGGTACCAAATAACGATACTCTCCACCTATACCTCCCAAGCCCGACCAGTCGACACGGGAGTCCCACAAGGAACATGCCTATCCGCCCTCCTGTTCAATCTCTACTTGATCACCCTCCCACCAATAATTTGTTCACATAACATCCTGTGTTACAACTATGCCAACAACACTCAACTAATTCTAAAACTCCTGAACTCAAAACCCAACTCCAGACCTGACCTGGCCTCCTGCCTCTTAGACATAGACATCTGGATGACCCAAAGCCACCTCTTGTTAAACCTCTCCAAAACGGAAATCATGATATGTGGCAACTCCGCACTTCTTCCGCATCCACTACCCTGGCCATCCTCCATGGGCAACTCACCGACCCCCTCCAACTCAGTGAAATATCTTGGATGCACCTTTGACTCTGACCTAACACTCTCGCGCCAAGTCAACAACGTGTCAAAGTCCTGCCACTACCACCTTAAAACCGTTAGGCGCATCTTTGCATATCTCTCCTTTCCCAACAGACTCTCTGCGGTCCAATCAATCGTTATATCAAGACCGGACTACGCAAACCTCCTATACCTCGGAGTACACGCGTATCGACTGAATAAACTCCAAAGGGCACAAAACGCGGCAGCCAAAATGCTACTTGCGCTCGGTCCAAGAGACCACATCTCCCCAGCCCTTAAGACGCTGTACTGGCTTCCAGTAGCCCGAAGGGTGACTTTCAAAACCTTATGCATCTCCCATCGAGCACTACATAAAACCGGACCTCAATATCTTCAAGACAAGCTAAAACCCTATCACCCACCACGCACCCTAAAATCAAGCTCAGCCGGCCTCCTAATCATACCGAAGACAAACTCAGTCAGGTTAGGTGGATCATCATTCTCAGCCTTGACCCCCACGATATGGAACTCACTCCCACCGTCCTTCTGCAAACTGGTGAAAACCTAGCTCTTCCCTTAAAACCAACCCGTACCAAACTAACCCAAACAGACTAACAGCATCTCAATGACACCAATCCAAAAAACTACCGGATGCGAGAAATTGACAGCTAATAACCCCTAATATAAACTAGAAGGACAAACAGAATTAAACAAGTAAAGTAGATCAAAGCAGTCAAGTGGTTAGTAAGAGTAAATCATACAGAAACAGTAAAGAGATTTAAACTCCTGAAATGGACAAAATGCATGAGGCGCGAACGAAGTGAATGGCGTGGATGAAATAGCTAGAATGGATGAAGCGTGTGGAACAGATGAATGAGCTGAGTGGAAGAATGCATGAGTGGAATAACAGATGACTATATAGTTCGAATGAGTGTGTAAATCGAATGAGTATGTAGCCTGGATGAGTGTATAGAATGGATGAAAATATTGAGCGGATGAGTGTGTAGAGCGACTGGGTGTGCAGAGGGGACGAGAGGGAAAACGGATGAGTGCATAAATACAGAGAAGCGAGTAGAACACAGGAGTGCATAGAACAGATGAATGTGCAGAAAGGATAAGCGTAAACCGGATAAGTGTGTAGAACAGATGAGTATGTAGAGCGGATGAGTATGTAGAACGGATGTGTATGTAGAGCGCATGAGTGTGGTTAGCGGACGAGTACGGAAGTGCGGAGAGTGTGTAGATCGCTGGAGCAGATGAACGTGCAGACCTGCCGAATGTATAGAACAGATGAGTGTATAGAGCCGATGAGTCGATGAGTGTATAGAGCCGATGAATGTATAGAGCGGATGAGTGTATAGAGCAGATGAGTGTACAGAGTGGATGATTGTAGAGAACAGATGAATATATAGAACAGGATTACTGCGTATTAGCAAATGATTTTATAAGGCTGATGGGTGCATATTGCTGTTGAATGCATGGAAAGCACAAGTGCATAAAGAGGATGAGTGCATAGAGCGGATGAGTGCGGGGAGCAGATGAGTGCGGGGAGCAGATGAGCATGGGGAGCAGATGAGTGCGGGGAGCGAATGAACGCGGGGAGCGAATCAACGCAGGGAGCAGATTAGCGCAGGGTTCGAATTAACGCGGCGAGTGGAGGAGCATGGCGAGCGGATGAGTGCAGGGAGCGGATGAGTCTGGGGAGCGGATGAGTGTGGAGAGCAGATGAGTGTGGAGAGCGGATGAGTGTGGAGATCGGATGAGTGTGGAGAGCGGATGAAGGTGTAGTGCATGTGAGGGGATAAAGCGGACAAATACCTAGAGTGGATGAGTTACACAGACCGGGTGAGTGCGTAGAATGGATAAGCATGTAGAACGGATGAGTGCGGAATGCATGCAGAGTGCGGGGAACGGATGGATGAGCTGAGCGGAAGAATGTGCAGAGTGGAGGACTGCATAGAACAGACTAGTGGGTAGGGCCGGCAAATATATAGAACAAAAGAGTGCATATGAGCGATTGAGTGCATATGAAAAAAGGGGTACGTAGTGGGGATGAGTGCGTAGAGGAGATGAATGCGTAGAGGGGATGAGTGCATAGAGGGGATGGGTGCGTAGAAGGGATGAGTGCATGGACGGGATGAGTGCATGGAGGGGATGCGTGTGTAGAGGAGATGAGTGTGTAGAAGGGATAAGTGCGTAGAGGGGATGAGTGCATAGAGGGGATGCGTGCATAGAGGGGATGAGTGCATAGAGGGAATGAGTGTGTAGAGGGAATGAGTGCGTAGAGGGGATGAACGTATCGAGGGGATGAGCACGTAGAGTGGATGAGCGCGTAGAGGGGATGAGTGCGTAGAGGGGATGAGTGCATAGAGGGGATGAGTACATAGAGGGGATAAGTGCGTAGAGGGGATGAGTGTGTAGAGGTGATGAGTGCATAGAGGGGGTGAGTGCATAGAGGGGGTGACTGTGTAGAGCGGGTGAGTGAGCAAAACAAATGAATTCAAGGTACGTGTGAGGGCATAAAGTGGATGAGCGCCTAGAGCGAACGAGTGCCTCGAGCGAACGAGTGCCTAGAGCGAACGAGTTGCGCAGAGCAGATGAGTACGTAGAACGAACGAGCGCAGATTGCATCCAGTACTGATGACTGCGTAGAATGGATCAGTACGTAGAGCTGCTGAATGCACAGAGCATGGGGCAGGCAGGAGTGCATGCGTGGGGCAGACAGGAGTGCATGCGTGGGGCAGACAAGAGTGCATGCGTGGGGCAGACAACAGTGCATGCGTGGGGCAGACAAGAGTGCACGAGTGGGGAAAACTGGTGTACGCGGGGCGGACTGGAGCACGCAGGGCGGACTGGAGCGCGCGGAGTGGACTGGAGTGCATGAGTGCGTCGAGCGGACCGGAGTGTGTGGAGCAGACCGGGGTGCATGGAGTGGATAGGAGTGCACGGAAGAGACTGGAGCGCATAGAATTGCGTGACGTATATAGTATGGTTTGGAATGCAGAGAATGTTTGAAAGAGCATATAACCCCTCATATCACACTACCACGCTTACTCTCTCCTTTACACCACCACTCAACTAGAACACAGAGATACTATGACACCATTCGGTATAAAAAGTTCTCATACCAACATCTGCCGCACACTCCACATCATTCTAAGTAAATACTGCTGGCTTCACAGCCCCCAGCCAGGCGTTCTCCTCAGGCCTAACGCAGCCACACTCGGTCTGGATAAATCCTGCCAGAACGAACACATAACGCTGATATCGTACCACACCTTTCGCTAAGAAGCAGCTATTACACGAATACCGCACCAGCTGCACACATGCCCGGTGCTCACACGCACCTTTGACTCTCTCTACTCTCTCTACTGATCTGAACTTCGGTTCCCAAGGGCTTTCAACCTACCAGCGCCTTCAGACCATACCATTGATATATATGGCGCTATATAAATGCAAAGTAACATAACATAACATAACAACACGGTTGTTGATATGAACTTTTGAACCAAGCCACACTTAAGCATTGTTGAACAACAAAACCCAAATAGACTGTGATCAAGGACTGTTGCCCAAAGGAGCTAACACAGTATCCTGAAGCAAATAACACTAAGACTTTGTTTTGCAGCATTCATGGTATCCCCCAGCAGAAATATTACAAGGGATGTGCTGTTCTGTTTGCAATTAGTACTAGAGACATATCCATCACTTGTAGGGAGAGTCACCAGTATCACAGACTGTATTCAAGATCCTGCCAACAAGAAAGTAATCTGGCAACTGCTTATTGTCATTGCGGAAGCCTTCGTTGTGTTACCACAATACAGTGATAAGGACGCAAATGCTTCCACCTCAGGCGATAGTAGATTAACTCACAAATACGCTTTTCTTTCACATCATAGAGGAGTTCCCAGCACTCATCCGGAGAACCACTGACACTCTTACATACATTAGAGATCCAGCAAACTCCGAACACTTGAGCCAACTGTGGGTTAAACTTAACTACTTAGTAGCAATCCACGCAGCAGGAAAGTGTAGAGACTTTTCACGTCAAAGGAAAGGCCTGTGATCCAGAACCCAGCAAAGCAGGACAAATGTCCCTGTCTCCCGAGGACAGCCGACTGGCGCACAACGTCCTGTTTCTCTAGTCACTGACTTTCCGGAAATGGTAGGGAGACCTGCCGAGGTTGACGTCATCACCTTCATCAGAGATCCAGCTAATGTCGCGCATATGGGATCGCTCCTACATGGCATTATGCTCCAAGTGGAACTGTCCAACTTTCAAGGAGAGTATCTGAGGAGATTCCAATGAAACCTTCAGCCGAGGGACAGATCAAGAAAGCCAAGGCAGCTCTTCATCTTTCCGCCGAGGGACAGATCCAGGAGACAGAGTCAAAGCTCTTCATCTTTCCACCGAGGGACAGATCGTGGGAACAGAGACAAGAACTTCACCATTTTATTTTATTTTATTTTTTGACATTGATTTTGATTGATTGCTATTTTTTACATTTCTTCACATTGAACAGGTTCCAGCATGTCCTCAGGACTGAAGCAAATTCAGGGGGTGGACTGGGAACTGACCTATTTTGAATATGCACAATGAACGTGCCTCACCAAAGGTGTTAGTCTAACCCTTTTCCATAGTCTAGCAAGGGAACTGTATCCCATAATCAAAGACAATCGTCACCCGCAAGAGGGGGGGACACTTGCGAAGCACAAGACACTTTATGATACAAACTTTCTGAGAAACAATAATGGAGTAAGTGAAAAGAATAGAACTTTAACAGTTGCTATGATTGAAATGGGGGCCCAAAACAGTTACCTGGTCCTCCCACAAACAGAGGGGCACCCCCGCTTCCCTGGAAGGAAATGCTGCCAATTGTCATACCGCATGATTATGTGTATATGTATGGTGATTATCATTGTCTTTCTGTCATTAACAATCAGAACGGCATTCTTTATTGTTGCACGAAGCGTTCCAATTTCAGTGCACCCACCAGATAATGTACACATAGGTCCCACAAAAGCACCCAGACCCTATATAGTTATTCCAGTCCCAAGAAAATGTGATGGTAAGGTAAACAAACTAAAATGTTATGTAATTAGCAGTGATACATACACAATTGAGGTAACAAATGAAGAGAAAATCTGGAGACAGGGTCAGCATGGAATGAATGAAAACATAGCACTGACCACTGCACGCACACACACACTGAATGCACACAAACCAGAACAAGTGTCAATGGCTAGAGAACCTCGAACGAAGACAACAAAAGGCACAAGACTGCCTACCGAACAACCCGTCCCAGAAAATAGTAAAGGTGACTGAAAAGCACCAAGTGAAAGGCTTACTGAAGAAGATAAAGCAAAAGCCCTCAAGAAGACAGAAGCGGCTACGGGAGAATTCACTGCAAGGACACAAATGTTGATAGATCATTTATTCCCGTTCATAGCTAGAGTGAAGAAACTACATGAGGAACTGAAAAATAGAACCGCAGAGACTGTAGTGACAAGCACACCAGTTCCAACACAAGGAACAAGAACCAGGCCCACGATGCAGCCTTACGTTGGGCTGATGGCAGACAGGTGGTGGTTAAAGGCACTCTACGAATACATACAAGTGCAGAGGAAGAGAACCGCAAAACCTCCTCCTATCACATCGATGCAGATAATGAAAACAGCATCACCGACCAGAATGCCCGAGAGTCCTCCAGCAAGGAAAAGTCACACAGACGCATTTAGAGATGTAGTTATAGCTAACTACAGAAAGACACTAAGAATCAAGAGAAGCCCATATGAAGATAACAATGAGCTAAATGATTACCTGGACAGCAAAGCACATCTCGGAAACAACATTTGGTACCAACACATGAAAGAGGTCGGAGGAAGAAAATCAGAAGGAAAATGCTTCGTCTGTGCACTTCTTCCGTACAGCATGGGGAAATCCAAGATCTTTGTGGCTGTAGAAATTGATTTTCCAACAGCACGCTGTATGTCACACGTGGCAATGTGCAACACCAGAGGACAGTTTATGGGCAGGGACGCCTGATTGATATGGGTAACTGAAACGGATTACCCAGATGAAGACGGCTACATCCAGGACATCAAAACAAGAAACAGAGCGCACACTAAGAATCACATGATCAGGTATGAAAAGCCTGAAGTTAAAGGATAAGTAACAAGATGGGAGATAAACTTGAAGCTGAACATGCAAGGAAAGACTCCAGAAGAGGCTCAAATGTGGAAAAACAGAGGCCACATGCAGATTTGGGGGACAGTGGTTTCCCCAAATGGGTGGGAAGAAAGAGTGGTGATCTGCCGAGCTTGGATGGTCCTCTGAGCCTGCAAAGAAGCGATAGAAAACTCACAAAGACTGTGCAAACCTCTATGGCCGAAGTTGGTAAAGTTACTAACATGGGTCGAAGACAGAGCAGGACCCTTGCAGATAGTTCCACTGGAAAACTCAAAATTGTGCTTCTGGAACAATTGCACAAGGAAGATGGGAGAGAATCAGAACTGCGGACGAATCTTCGAGGCCCCAGGAATGACGCACGGAACTGCAGTAATTATGGATTATTATTGGGCTTGTGGATCCAGAGCATACATCAGACTGCCAAGAGACTGGGGAGGCATATGCACAATAGTGAACGTCCACGTTCCTGCACTAGTGATCCCGAAAAGTGATCTGAATATTGACAGTTTCCCGAAAGCAGATGCTCATCTGAGGAAAAGAAGATCTATGGAACTGGTATCCCGGATGAAGAGAGTAAATTACTTTTCTGCAAAATCAGAAGAAGCATTCCATGCAATCCCATATGAACACAGGCTGTTCAGCCTCACCTCATCAGTATTCACAACAATCTTCATGCCAAGAATCCAAGTTGGAGTAAATACGAAATGGTTGAAGATAACCAGGTGGGAGTTATTGCATCCCTTCAACACAACCATAAAAGGATTCAATGTGATTAAGGAATAACTAAGAGCAATCCGATTGATGACCCTCCAGAACAGATATGTACTTGACATGATCACCGCGATGGATGGAGGTGTTTGCGCAAAAATCGGAGACTCATGTTGCACATTTATACCTTCGCATGATGAAGAAAATGGAACCTTAACAGAAGCCATAAGTATGCTGACAAACCTACAGAACCAGATGATTGATGAAACTGAAGAAGTAGTTGATGACAGCTGGTTTGAAACTCTATTCTCATGGGTCCCACAATGGATGGAGGACACGTTTCTGGGAGCCCTGCTATTAATGATACTACTAGGATTTTGTGTTATCAAGATAATCATCACACAATGCCAGAAAACTGCGAAGAAAGCCATAGAGATGAAGATCATCATCGACGTCAGACCAGGATGGAAGCCAAGAGACCTGACAGATGAAGAAATAAGAGACTTTGTGAAGGCCAGCGAATTTGCGCCAGAAGGAACAAAGTTTGTGTATCCCAGAAAATGAAGAAAGTATGATGGAAAATGGATCTATTGCAGGCCAAATGGACAATGCCAGTTAAGGACCTGGAACAAAGACGAACATGTAAAAACAGCAGGAAGTCTGAAAGGACTGATAAAAATATGGACTCCAAAGAAACACACGTTTACACCATCATGTACAAGCCCAGAAGATGGTGAACAAGATATAGAAGAACCAAGCAAGACGAATCCAAAGGTGGAAGCAGAAGTGGTCGATGAACCGACGAGAGGGGGGAGTGTAGAGGAGGTCCCAGATATGGCCTGCACTCCAGCCAGCCATTTTGAGGTGCCAGGAACATACTCGCCAAGATATGTGATGTATGAGGAACAAATAAACCAACAGAGAACGGCACTAGGACTCTGCCCAGTGCCCATCAGAAGAGCAATACCTGTTGAAGTGCCTATAACCAGACAACCATGGGTAGATAGGCACCCGCTGAGACAACCGTACCAGTAGCTGACACGAAATGCAGACTACCTACAGACTGTCCCCGAAGAGACCCAAAGAGCCTTAATGGAAGGCGAATGGTGACGACATAAGAGCCCAGACAGATGTACAGATGAACATAAACGACAATCGAAAGATGACACACAAGGACAAAATGTAAAGAATAGTGATGTAATAGACTTGTAAGATGAAACGATGTTCATATATAAAGAAACGTAACCATGAAGTGAGATGAAAATATGCAACCAACAAATGCCTGTAAATAGGCTTGGAATGCAAGAAGCTAAGGAAACGATACTGCTTGCAATGCTTAGTAGAAGGATAGAGCGGCAAGCTCCAACTATATATCTTCCTCAAACGCACATTATACAAGTGCGACTCCATTTTACAAAAGCAGAATTAAGCCCAGGCTGCAATGGGCCAACCAGGCCGAGATTCATATTCCAGCTAAAGCCAGAAGGAAAGAGCGGAATCGAAACTGAGCACAAAGCAGCTCATGCCTGGGAATTCGAGGTCAACCCAAGGAAGGGAGGAGAGCGGCAACTTCGAAGAATCGAAACTTCAGAGCATAGCAGCCTGCCCCGTGAAGGTCGAGATAAGGAGGCCCCAGGCAGGTGGCAAGGCTAAGAAAGAATCATATACACGAAAAGAAGGAAAATGAAGCAGATTCATAGTGAACAGATACGTGACCAGCCATGCGTGAAGAGGTACCAATGTCTAATGTCACCCAGAACCCGTGGATGCCAATACTTTTCCTGATAAGAAGCTACAGTTTCAAGGCCATCCTCAGCCAACTAATTGACACATAGCCCTAAAGTACTGATTGATGGAAGGGAGGCAGGGTGAATCTTGGGGCACACCGCATCTGGGTGTCCATTCTGCATGCTGCTAATTAAAGTGGAGATTTATGTCTAGGGGTGTAACCTACCCAATCATAATGGACCAAATAATCTAGGGTCCTATAGCTAGTAGAACCAATGAGACGTCGTACTTGTAGTGACGTCTATCACATGTGATTTAGAGGGATGGGCGTAGACGCCCACCCGATAAGAGTTATCCAATCCTCCCACTTTACCATATAGAAATATAGCACCTATACTTAATTTACCTTTTCCAACCAATAGAATTGCATGACAATTTTGGAGTGTAACACATCAGTGATGACGAGAATGTACTATAACTATTGCTGTCTGAATGAAGAATTTGGAAGTTGAAGCGAGACAGGAGATCACATCACTGTTGATTTCCATTTGTTTCTCCGTTTTTTGTACTTGTCATTAAACTGACTTCCCTTTGCCAAACTACTGAGTTGTCCTTATTGATTGGTGTTGGAGAAATGAGAATCCTGCACCCCATCCTCCTCAAGGTGCAGCTATCTCTTCTTAAAAGTACTTGAGGGTGAGCTCTGATCCCATGGGCCCGTCAGAGGTCGCTTCGCCGTCCTGTAGACTACCGTCTTGGTCCAAGGCCCTCAAGCCAACCTTCTCCTCTTTGATAGACGCTATCCGTGCCTCATCAATTTCCTTCTTCTCCTGCTGTCCCCTCTCTCCCCTCCATGGCTTCCTCGCCACCCCCTGCTGTCTCCTCTTTGACTACCTTGCCATTTCCTCCTTCCTCTTCTGCACCCCCTCGGGCTGCTTCTACACCTCTGCAGGGCATACCTCTGATTTGTACCCCTCACGGAAGTCTTTCAAGGATGGCAACCTTCTCCATATTGCCACTCTAAACTCTTGCTCAGCTGTCAAACACTCCTCTGACATCTGCCGCCTCCTGGAAGAACTTGACCTCGAATGTCCTTGTTGTTACTGAGACATGGTTCATGGCCAGCTCTGTCAGGAGCTTTGACACTCTCCTCCCTGATGGCTACAAGATCCTCTCCGCGCCCAGATCCAACCGTTCCAGAGGGGGTGTAGCCCTGATCTTCCCTGAGTGGATTCCTGCCTCTGTCATTCCCACGCAGGCCTACTCCTCTTTCGAATGCCTGGTATGCAGACTCTCTCTCTCTCTTAGCCATTCCTTCACTGTGGCTACCATCTATCGGCCACCTGGTCAGATCTCCTCCTTCCTCTCTGAGTGGGCGGAGCTCTCCTCTTCCCTCCTGGTCTCAACCACTCAACTCCTCCTTCTTGGAGACTTCAACATCCACCTGGATGCTTCCTGTCCTTCCACTGGACTCTTTCGTGACCTCTGCGACTCTCTCCTTTTCACTCTCGATTCTCCCCTCTGGCTCGACTCAATCTGCAGGGCACACTCTGGATGTTTTGATCTCCTCAGACCTTCCCCTTTCGATCCCTCACACAACTCCTCTCTCCTGGAGTGATCACTTTCTCCTTTCCTCTCATCGGACCCTCTCTTCCCCTCAGGTCAAGCCAACTCCAGCACTGCCACCTACCTTCTGGGTTATCAGACCCATGAAGTGTGTGTCAGTTGAGGCTTTCACCGCTACTTTCTCCCCCCCCCCCACTCCCACCTTGGCTGACTCACACCCTGACACAGCCCTTTCCATGCTCCACTCTGCTATAACTGATCCTTTCAATGTCCTTGCCCATGTCATGAGGATCTGCTTGAAGCCCAAGGCTATGTGCAACTCCTGGTATGACTCAGACCTCGTCACTCTTAAACGCAAGTGCAGGGTGGCTGAGAGGACATAGCGTGCTTCCGGTACATCTTCTGACGAACTGGCCTGCCTCCTGCTCCAAAGGCAATACCGGCTCTCCGTCCGAACCAAGAAGAGAGCCCACATCCAAGCCAGCGTCTCCGCAGCATCTAACAACTCGGCCAAACTCTTTCAAATTTTCAAGGAGCTGGCCAATCCTGCTGCAGTCTCTACCTCTCCGGTCCCCTCCCAGGCCCTCTGCACGGCCCTGGCTTCTCATTTATCTCTAAAACTCAGGACATCCTGTCCTTTCTCTCTTCCTCTCACCCTACTCCCTCTACTCCCTGATCTTCCTCTGGCCCGTCCTCGTCGACCTCTCCTCCCTCCTTCTCTGCCCTTCCCTTCTTCTCCTCAGATGAGGTTTCTAGACAAGTCTGATCTATGAAAGTCTCGTTGAAACAGGTTCACCCCTGTTCCTCCAAAACCATCAAGGACCACATTGACACCCTGTCCCCTGCTCTGACTGATTTCTGCAACAACTCCTTCGCCACTGGAGTCTTCCCCTCCCACCTGAAGCACTCCCTTGTGCACCATCTTCTTAAGAAACCCTCTGCCGACCCTTCCTGCCCGGCTAACTATCGCCCAATCTCCTTCACTCGTTTTCTAGGCAAACTCCTGGAAAAGCTAGCCATCTCACAGCTTAATCTTCACTCTGAAACTGTTGGCTGTCTCCATGACCATCAGTCTGGCTTCAGAGCTGCCAGAAGCACAGAAACTGCTCTCCTGAACATCCGTGAAGACCTGCTCTCCAACCTTGACTCCAACACCCCCAGTGTCCTCATCCTACTTGATCTCTCTTCTGCCTTTGACACAGTCAACCATGCCATCCGGCTCAACCATCTCCGTGATAACCTGGGTATCACCGATCAGGCCCTGGCTTGGCTAACCTCCTTCCTCTCTGATCGACCCTCCCAGGTCCAACTTGGGTCCTTCCTCTCCTCTATCTCTATATCTACCTGTTGTGTTCCCCAGGAGTCTAACCTCTCTCCCTGGCTGTTCAACCAATACCTGGCACTTCTTGCCCACTGCATTGCCGGTCTCTGCCCCAACTTTCAGTGCTATGCGGTTGACAGTCAACTCATTTTCAAGCTCCCTTCTGCCACCTCTTCTCCTTCTCTCATCTCTGACTGTCTGTCCGCCATCCAGGAGTGGTGTGCCACCAATGATCTTTACCTTAACTCCAGTAAGACCGAGATTCTCCTCATCGACACACCTGCTCCCTCCTTTCCTGTCACTTTCTGGCCGGCCTCTCTTGGCCCTCTTCCTGCTCCCACCTGCGAGGCTAAAAACCTCGGGGTCATCTTTGACTCCACACTTTCCTTCTCTCCTCACATCTCTGACATCTCTAAGAAGTCACACTACCAGCTGCACTTCCTCAGAGGTATTCTTCCTTTCCTCTCCATCCCCCAGAATCTCAATGTCTCTCGAGGCTGGAGTACTGCAACATCCTCTTTCTAAATCTGCCTCTACTCTCTGCCCTTT